>NC_081405.1:358859234-359527359 GCF_030272615.1 Cryptomeria japonica | reverse complement strand
ATATCTGCAACCTACTCTTACATAGAAATGTATTCCAATTGAACTTCCTTATCAACAACTTTCTCCCTTAAATAATCATATCTGATTGAAATTTTCTTTGTTCTTGAATACATAACTGGATTCTTTGAAGTGTTTATTGCACTTGTATTGTCACACATAATAGGAATTGCTTCATCATATGTTACCTTGATGTCCTTAAGAGTCTATATCATCCACATTACTTGAGTACAACAACATGTCGTTGGAGTATACTCTGCTTTAGTAGTAGATAGGAAAATTGAATCTTGTTTCTTACTGAACCAAGAGACCAATATATCCCCTAAAAAAAATGCATCACCACTAGTACTCTTCCGATCATCATCACTTCTAGCCCAAACTGCATCAGTATAGTCTTTTAACATAAAATATCTACCTTTTTGTACCAAAGTCCATAATCCACAGTACCTTTCAAGTATCTGAAAAATTCTCTTTACTGCTTGCTCATGTGTCACCTTTGGATTTACTTAAAATATAGCTACCAGACAAATAGCCTACATGATACTGGTCTGGACGCAGTCAAATGCAACAATCCACCAATCATCGATTTGTACTTCTTCTATTCAACTTCCAGAGACTCATCATATTTGTTAAAATTGTATCCAATGATTAAAGGAGTTGTAACCGGTTTGCAATCATCAAAACCAAACTTCTTCAAAATTTCCTTCACATAATTTCTCTGAGAAATAAAAATTCCATCTTCTAATTGAACAAATTAAAACCCAAAAAAGAAAGACAACTCACCAATCATTGACATATCAAATTATTTCTACATCTTAGTAAATTATTTACATAAACTATTATCTCCTCCAAATATAATATCATTAACATAAACTATAACAATCAACAACTTATCTCCATCAATCTTGAAATAAAGATTGATGTTTTCTATACCTTTTTTAAAATTTTGTTGAAGCAAATACATGTGAAATCTTGCATATCAGGCTCTAGGTGCCATTTTAAGTTCATACAATACCTTCTTCAACTTGCATACCATATTTGGATCTTCTGTCAATCTAAATCCATCTAGTTGCTCAATGTAAACTTCTTCTTCTAGACCTCCATTAAAAAATGCTGATTTGACATCCATATGATAAACTTTAAAGTTCTTGTAAGCAAAAAATGAAAGAAACATATGAATGGATTCCATCCTTGCTAGAGGAGAAAAAGTTTCTTCAAAGTCTATACCTTCCACTTGAGAATATCCTTTACATACCAGCCTTTCTTTATTCCTTGTCACATATTCTTTCTCATTCAACTTATTCCTAAATACCCACTTAGTTCCTATTACATTCTTATCCACCGATATACGTACTATCTCCCAAGTCTTGTTCTTTAGAATCTGATTTAGTTCTTCTTCCATTGCTTCTACCTAACTCTCATCTTTACTTTATTCCTCATAAGTCTTAGATATGTCATAGATAGAAAACAATAATTAGCTTGACCCTGAGCTTCTGCAAACTTCTTTCTAGTCTGAACACCTTTTGTCTTATCTCCAATTATCTAATTCTCTGAATGATGCTTCTAAATGTACTTAGTAGGAACTTTATCTGAATTATCTTCTTCTTCTTCATCATCATCATTTGTTTCCTTCTCTTTTCTTTCTTCTAGATCACTTGTCTTCTCTGGAACAACTAGAACAATCTCAATACCACTCTCAATATTGGGTTCAATCTAATTTCATTCTTTGCATACCTTCACATTTGTACTTTCTACTATTTTGTCCAGCCTCTTGTTGGAACATCGGTAAGCCTTGGTGTTTATAGCATATCGTAGAAAGATTCCTTCATTTGATCTAGAGTTAAATTTCCCAAGATTGTCTTCATCTCTTTTGATATAACATTTGCTTCCAAATATCTTAAAATGCTTCACACTAGGAGGTCTACCATTCCATAGTTTATAAGGTGTTTTTGTATGGTTTACTTTGATATGCACCATGTTAAGAAGATACACAATGGTATAAACTGCTTCATTCCAGCACAAATTAGCCAAAATAGCATCATTTAACAAAGTCCTAGCCATCTTAATAACAGTTCTATTTTTACTTTCCACAACACCATTTCGTTGAGGAGTCCTTGGAGTAGAAAAATGACTCCTAATCCCATGAAGTAAATTCTACTAGGATAACTAGTGGACAACTGAGAGAGGGGGGTGAATCAGTTGTCAATAGATTATAAAACTTTAAGCTCACAAAACCTTCTACCAGAATTCATAAACCAAATAGCAGAATAGCAGATGTAACAATTAAGCATAAACATAAATTATAGAATAATTAACTAACCATCCATAACACATAACACCAAGATTAGTAAGTAGAAAACCTAGTAAAGGGAAAAACCACGATGGGAAGCCTACCCACAGTCAGATAATACTTTTGCAGCAAGTATGTGATTACAATAAGAGGGGCATGCACATGTAGGAAGGCACACTGCTCATCACAAAAGCAGCCTCACTGACTACAAAGAAATCCAGACTACAATCTGAAAATAAGAATGAACTGTAAGAATAGCATCTCCTATGCCTGAGTACAATTCCAGTTAAGCTCAATACTCGAGGTCTTAAACTTCTTTCATAAACCCAATTTGATCACCTATGACCGACCAAAACCTCTGCATATGATTACAACATTATTCACACACAGATAATCCTATATCCCCTAAGACCACGATCTAAAAAGAGATCTTACATCATATTTATACCAACCTGAGACCTAAACAATTAGGTTAGCCACCTAAAAGATAATACAATAGATCCATTACATAATCCTGCAAACCAATGATAAACCAAGTCGGCCTAAGACTGAAACAACATAGTCCAAACAAAAAATCTAATTGGTGATACATCGGGAGCATCAACCAACATGTTACACAAATCGGTCCATAACCTAGCAGAATAAGGCCAGGCCTATAATAGGTTGCCATAAGCCAAATGAAACACCACCGATCAATTGGAACACGAACATGATAACCATCAACATATTGATAACCTTCTAGAAGCTGCACCAACACCACTTATCGGATTCATCAAAATATCTTCATCAAAGTGTTGTCGAGAAAACCCTTACTGGTGACAAAAAGGCTTACTAGAACAAATCATAGCATCCACATCATCAAATCCCAAACCAACTGAATGTGACATGCATCAGGAACACATGAATAACCAATCCAAACCAATACCACAAGCTAGACCAAATCGGAGAATACTGCAGATGGTCTCCAAATCAATATCATAGTCCAACCACTCTACCGGAAGTCGGTAGACAACAAAACAGCTAGTGTTGACATCAATGATAAACCATCAATGCAACACATAATCAATTCCTCCAAATTGCCAACAATCTCCCCCTTTGGCATTGATAGCAACACTAGATGTGAAAAACATCCAAGTGCAAAGAAAATGCCAAACAAGTCTCCCCCAATGGAAGACACCAACAAACACTCCAAGAAGATATGACAATGAAGTTCTAAACCAAAAACCAAACTCCCCCTGAGAATGATATCACAATAAAGCTCTATTTTTCACATATATCTCTCCCCCTTTAACATCAATGCCAGAAATCTGACATAAACATCAAAGAAAAATCATAAAACCTCTAAACCACACAACTAAATACTCCCCCTGAGTAGTAGCATCAACACATCAATCTGAAATGAATGATAGTACTGATAAATGCATACCCGACTGACATCAATCAACATCACTCAAGTCTCTACCGGAGGGGCAAAATGTCATGCCCAAAATTTAGGGCAAAAATGGAATGATTTTTTTTTTTTAAAATGACTAGTTAATTAACAAAGTTTGCTTTCACGACATGTGTTAACATGTTGGTCATAACAAAGTTCAAACTAACTCTTGATACTAACTAAGTATCGTAACTTAATTAAAATCTATTTGTGGAAAACTAAATGTTTTAATTTATTTTATTTGAATAAACTCATTTAAATTGTAGACGTATATAATAAAATTGATCTCCAAAGATTCCATATTGTCTAAAAGACATTTTAAAGAATAATCAAACCAACCTTAATCTGCCCAATGGTAGTATAATATTTGAGGAAGAGCTGCCCAATCCACAGATCTTCTTCTTCTTCCCTTAGTTAAATTTCTTATTCCAAAACTATACTTTTCTTTTCAAAATTTCTCTTGTCTCCAAAAATGGAGAGTGGGTGATTACCCTCAAATTCTCAAAATCTTGCTTAAGAAGCTCATTCTCTGAGTTCTCACAAGTTTCTAAAAACCAAAAAGGAAAGTAAAGCAGAATGGGAAAAAAAGACTCCCATTCGAATAGGAAAAATCTAAATTAGATTTAACTTCTAATTTTTTTAATTTTCGCACAACTCAAAAAAGCCAATTTTTAAAGCGTCAAAAAGATCATTTAAAAGTAGAAACTTGCCTAAAATTACCCCTAACCCCTAGGTATACCTTATGGGCTTTAGGAAACCCTATTAAACTACCCCTAGGTGTTCATTTAACCCATTTTAAACCCCTCTGAAGTTTATTTTCGGGTCAAACATATGTTGACCTCTCCCAAATTCTTTTCCCAAAGTATTTATGACAACACGTTATATTATTAAAAAAAAAGACTATAGTTAAACACTTTCCCACCAAGAGACAAAAATAAAACATTTAAATTTAAATCCACACATGTGTCAAGTGACACAAATAAAACACTTTTACAAAATAAAATATGAAATTGTCTCTTGTGGTTTTTACACATTAAATTTAAATAACACTTAACACTCATGCAGCATATACTGTTACGAATAAAATACAACACAAACGGGGTGTTGTCTCTCCAAATAGACAACCCCTGGCTTACGAACATACATAAGTCTAGGTTTGGTTCTCCGTAATTTTCCATGGTCACATGGTAAATTTCCTGCGCATCTCAATTTACACATTAGTACTTCCAAATATCCATGTATAATATAATTCAATAATATGAACAATACACATCATCACTTGCATAAAATTTTCATCTGCACAAATTAAATACATCTTTTATCAGGCAAATTCTCATAAGCAATTTCATCCCAATTCACATAAACTTAACCATACATCATAGTTCTATATTCATAGTAAAGTCCTAGAAATTCAATAATGACATCTATCATTGCAATATCATCCTATCTAACAATCATGTAGTGTTCTATCTCATAAAGCATATAAGTAAATCATCAAATCATAGCAATGTTATCCAAATCCTGAAATCATATAAGTTCTAAGTCTCAAAATGCATCGAAATAAAGTATCCATAATAGTCTAAATATAAAATCCACTGAATGTCAGACTGAGTCGAGGTGAGGCCTCACACAAAAACTCCCAATCTGTCTCTGAAGTACTCAAATTATTCCTTAGGCAAAGTTTTAGTGAAGATATCTATAATCTTCTCTTTAGTGTTCACAAAAACCAGTCTGACTTCATTTGCTTCCACCTTCTCCTTTAGAAAATTATACTTGATAGAAATGTGCTTAGTCTTAGAATGAAATACTAGATTCTTTGATATATCAATAGCAGCAGAGTTATCATAGTGAATAAATATCAGATCATTTCAATCAACCCTTATATCCTTCAACATTTTCTTCATCCATAGAACTTGTGTATAGTTAGTAGCAGCAACAACATACTCAGATTCAACAGTAGATAAAGAAGTACATGATTGGTTCTTGCTGATCCATGAAACAAGTTTCTTTCCAAGAAAGAATGCTCCACTGGATGTTCTCTTTCGGTCATCAACATCTCCAGCCCAATCAGCATTTATATATGCACATAGTGTAAAGTCATCATCTTTAAGATACCACAAACCATACTCAGTTGTTCGTTGCAAACACCTGAAAACCAATTTCATCACACAGTCATGATTCTCTCTAGGATCACTCTGATATCTTGATACAATACAAACAACATTCATTATATCTGGTCTTGTCTGAGTCAGATATAACAAACCTCCAATTCTAGATTTGTACCTTGTAGGATTTACCAGAGCTGATAAATCTTTCTTTTCCAGTTTCTCACTTGTAACCATAGGGGTACCGACTGGTTTAGAAATTTTCATACCAAATTTCTTCAACAACTCTCTAGCATACCTAGTTTGATAGATGAAAATACCTTTATCAATCTGAGTAATCTACAAATCTAAGAAAAATTTCATCTCCCCAATCATAGACATCTCAAATTCATTCTTCATATTTTCAGAGAATTCCATACTTAATTTATCCTCACCTCCAAAAATGATATCCTCAACAAATACTTCAACAATCAATATGTCATCATCAGTGATCCTATAATATAAGTTACTAACAACTTTACCTTTAGTGAAACCAAGCTTCAAAAGATATTTTTTCAATCTAGCATACCAAGTGTTAGGATTCCCACAAATACTGAGAGGGGGGGGGTGAATCAGTATCTAACCGGTTAAAAAAATTTCTTAACTTAAAACATGTAAAGCATATCAATACTGTATACCGGTAAACAAGAAATAATGCAATAAACAGAGATAATAGTAACCACATGAAAAACACACCATAACACAGTAGTTTAACGAGGAAACCCGGGGTGGGAGAAACCTCAGTGGGATTTGTGACCCACAATATTCACTTACTTGCCAATAAGAGAATATTACTACTACAAGAGGGGCCTGCACATGTAGGAAGGCCAAGTGCCTAGAGCTCATTGCTCAATTACAAAATGGGAAGTCTCACTGACTTACAAAAAGGATTATATAAATCCAATGTCTTGTACTGCTTCAAAATAGCATCTACTATGCCAAATCCAGTACCGGTTTATAGCTCTGCTTCATACATAAACCCTTAACCTATAATTTGCACAATAGGTCTGCCTTATTCTGCCTATATATTTTCTTCCTTCTATATTAAAATGTTCTACAATGATCTCTTATATATATGAGTCATTTTACAACTTGCCAAGCCATCTTACAATGATTTTACAATAATTAACAAAATATATTACAAACAAAATTCCTGTCGGCTTCTGTGCTAGTATGCTTCCTTTTACTGCCAGTGGTCTTTGTGCTGGTGTAGAGTCTATCCTTGCCAGTGCTAGTAAATTATCTTTCTAGTGTCATAGGATTGTAAGGTTGCCATCAATGACAAAACCTTCAATCACCTACAATATCTCATTGGAGTGTGCATTTGCCAACAATCTCCCCCTTTGGCATTGATGGCAACACTCGAGAAAAATCCAAAAATTGTTATCCAAAAGAGTCTACCGGAATTGTCTTACCAAAAATTTGTGTACCAAAAGAATATGTGCTCCCCCTGAGCTGATGAGTCATTTTCTGGTTATTTTTCTCATTCCACTACTCCCCCTTTGGCATCAATGACAAAGGTTGTCAAAGTTTCAATTGAGTGTGGTTTCCTGTTTCATCCTTGTAACTGGTTGGTTACAATCTGAAAAAGATCTGCCAAAACCAGATTCAGGCTCTCAATGAACTTTTTGTTGTCTTTTATTGTGGCCTCAGTCCTCTGAACTGTACCAGTGAGGTGTTGCATTTTCTCAGCTAATGTTTTCTCTCCTTGAATCAAAGCATCATATATTTCTTTTCTTAAGGAGGCAAGGTAGTCCAATTTTGGACTAAGTCTCCATTGTAGATCTTTAGCCTTTCCTTTTATTATTTCCTTCTCTCTTTCCAACTTTAGTAGTTCTTCCTCAAAACCTATTATTTTCTACTCAAAAACTGATAATGAATCAGATGAATTAATGAAGTTATCAGCTAGTTGATTTATTTCCTTCTGTACCTTGCTAATTTTCTTGTCTATATCTACTGTCAAAAAGTTAGTTTTACATGTATCCCTGTACAACGTTTTAAATTCGTTCAGTGTACTACACAGTTCCGATAAAAGAGTGTCAAATTTTCTTGTACACTTCTTTATTTCCTCCTCAAAGAATTTGTGTTTTTCTTTCTCTAGTCTCTCCTTGAATGATTCCTCTTTTATTTGTTCAACTGTCACAGTGTTGTCAGTAATATACTTAGACAAAGTGTCAAGTTGACCTAAAGAATCTTTATTATCTATATTATATGTAGGTGCTATCATTTTCAAAATTGGAATTGTGTCATCAATTTCCTTGTATGCTTGTGAGCTACACTCTGTTATCTTCTTGATGGAATCCAAAAGAACTTCTATTACATTTGTTGATTTCAAATCTACAGTGGAAGAACCAACAATCTGTATACCAATGGGAGCAATTTCCTTGCTTGTGGTGACCTCTGGTAGGTCAGTTTGTGTTTTGATTTCTTTAAGCAAAGGTTTGGATTGCTCAACTATTGTCAGTGGCATTGTCTCTGTATGAACCTGTTCTTGTGAAGGAGCCTGTTGCTCTGCCTGTTTCTCAGTGTTGTCACCTGTTGGTTTACCTTCTGAGCTATCAGTTACTGGTGGCTTATTTTCCACATCTATTTTTCCTGTTGAATCCTTATCTACCACAATATTGACTTTCTGAGTGT
Source organism: Cryptomeria japonica (assembly GCF_030272615.1). Classification (NCBI taxonomy): domain Eukaryota; kingdom Viridiplantae; phylum Streptophyta; class Pinopsida; order Cupressales; family Cupressaceae; genus Cryptomeria; species Cryptomeria japonica. Next base: position 359,518,859 of record NC_081405.1, on the reverse strand, counting down.
CAATATTCACTCTATATAACACCTCAGAATTGGGATTTGTGTCCTCTTGCGGTATGTCCATACTCTCATTAGCCAGTTGATTGTCTGTGGTAACTACCAGTGGAGTATCAAGAGGCGGTGGGGATAGATTATCTATTAGTTTTATGCTAGGTGGTCCACCAACCTTGCCTTTTCCCTTATCCTTATCCTTTTGGTATACTTTGATGGGTTTAGGGTTTCTATATTCTTCCTATTTTTCCTTCTCTACAAGAAATATGTCCCATGCATTCATAGTTTCCTCTACTACCTCATTTACTCTACCAACCATAAGTGCTACATGCCAGTGTGCAATTGAAAATACTAACCGGTTAGCCTCTGAGATCAGTTTATCTATCTTAGTTGGTGAGTTGACTGGATATACAAAAAGAAGTTTTTCAATTTTTATTTTCTTATCAAGCTCTACAATAGCTTGCCTTCTGGCTTCAAGTCTTTTGAATAGTTCTACCGGTAATTCATCCACAACTTGCATCAAAAATTTCTTGTACATATCCAAGTGTAGGATTATACTGTTTTCAACTTTTTCCTTGTCATCAGTTGATAATGAATCATACAATTTATTGATGTTTTTCAGCTTTCCATCCTCTATTATTTCATTTAGAAGTTTGTCAATTGGAGCAATGGTTTGTTGAGTCTTCTTCTTGGGTGTTAACTTCTTCTTTGGAGTCAATTTCCTAGCTGTGGGCCTTACTGCCTATTGTTTCTGTCTGGTTCTTCTAGGAGAAGGTGTAGATACTAGTGAAGGTTTCCTTTTTCTCACAACTCTTTTAAATTCAGCTGGTATATCACTTTTTGAAGAATTTTCAATCGGTGAAAGGTGAGTTTCCGGTTGAAGTGTTTCTAACTCATCTTTAGTAATACTAGTTTGTTTGAGTACATCATCCTTAATAGCTTTTTCTTGCCTGAATCCTCTTCTAACTATTGCTTCAACCTTCTTAACCCTTTTCTTTGATTGAATTTGGTTTTCAATAGTTTCAACACTGCCAAATACATCTTTTGTAGGTTCCTTAGGTGCTTCTAGGAGGGCTTTTGCATATGTTTCAATTATGTGATCATCAGTTTCATACCCCATTTTAGTAACCCAAATGGATCTTGGGATAACTGCCTCCATCCAAATTTCATCGTTATTAATAACAAAATAGATTTCATCCTTATACTTATTTACAATTTCTTGTGATAGTCTGACTCTTGTCTTCATCTAGGCCTTCAATACCTGAAAGTACTCATATATGTTCTTTTCTCTGTTCTCTCCCATGTTGTTTAGTAAATCTGACAACTATTTGCCTACCGGTATGTCAAAACCAAGATTTTTGTTACCGATAACGTGCACTTGTTTTGTTATGTGTAGCATTAAACAGACAAGTAGGTTTCCAAATCTAAATGTCCCCTTTTTGTCTTTCTTTTTCTTTCCCAAGTTGTCAATTAGTTCATCTTTCAACCATTCACACACATCTATTTTTGCATTATCATTAATCATGTCATAAGAACTCTTTATGCATAGGCTAGAGACTGAGTTTAACCTATTTGCATGTGTCATTTTGTAGCCTAAAATCATGCTAATGAATCTGACATTGATGTCAATTACATCATTTACTCTTAAAGATCTCTTATCAGATGTTGCACCTGTTAGGTTAATCACTATGTCATTTGAGACCTTCTTTGTCTTATCGGGCCTGTTACCGATGGAAGGTAACCCTGTCACAACTTTTACTGCCTCTTTAGTGATTTTGTTAACTAAATCTAACTAGAAGAATGCACCATGTACCCTGCTTAATACTATCCATATAACATCCTTAAGAAAATCTGGAATATTGAGAATTTCAGTGAAACCTAGGGTTTCAACTATCTTGTGCTCAGGTTTATCATTACCAGAATCATCACAGATTACTGATTTATACATTTTCTTGATTTCTTCATCACCTAATTCTTCTGTGACAATGAATATACATTCTAGGGTCTTCAGCAAAAACTACTCCTTTGGGGATTTGAGAAAAAACATCAACATTATCATCTTTCTTGGCTATCTCGAGAACTAACTGAAATACGGATCTAGGGCATTTAATCACTTCGACTATAGTAGGGTTTGCTATGAATTTGGGAAAAGATGAAGAAGCCATGATTATAAATATCTTTATGTGCCTTAGGAATGATTGCTTGCTGAATTGCTTCACTTCTTTGCTCAGAATGCCTTTGCTCTAGAATTTTCGCGCTCTCGAAGGTTTGAATGCTCAGTGAAATGAAATTGGAGCCAAAACACTTGATTTATAATGTTAATTTTTCCAACCACCACATTTAATGCTTGTTGATTAAGTAATGACTTAACTTATCTGCCGGTACAGAAGTAATTTCAACTTCTCACCATCAACCAAGGGAATAATAGCATGTTTCACATTTGATTGCTAAACCCTCAAGGGAATTTTCTTCAGTTAGATGAAGAGTCTCCTGTTGGTGGAGTGTTACTCTCTTCTCACAGTGGAGTGTTACTCTGTTCTTCCGGTGGAGGAGTGTTCCTATCACTATTTAGATTTGATTTCCTGATCCATTGTTTTGAGAATTCCTGCTTTACTTCTTCAACCTTTTCTTTACCTTTTAAACTATGACCTTTGTTATTTACCAGTGAGGACTTGCTTCTACAAAATTTTGCAATATGTCCAATCTTGTTATAGGCATAACAAGTCACATTGTTTTTTTGAATAGCTTTTCCATATCCTATGTCAATTTGTGTTCTGCATTGATTAGATAAGTGTCCAAATCTTCCACAAACATAACATCTTACATTCATTCTGCAATTCTCTGAATTGCGACCAACTTTGTTGCATTTTGAATATTGATCGGTGGGTGTATTGGTATTATGATAGTTTCTAGATCTACATTGATTTGCTCTATGACCATACTTGTTACAGTTAAAGAATTTGCCATTAAATTTATAAGCAGTAGGTTTTCTTACCGGTTTGCCTTGATCCTGTGTGTTTGCGGTACCAGAGCTTTCACTAGCTTCAAAGCCAAGACCATTAGTGTCACCATTAGGTTTCTTATTCTTCAACAAGTCACCAAGTTCTTCTAAGCTTTTCTTGAATTTTTCTTTGTGCTGATTCGCAGCAGCTAGTTCTCCTTCCAAGATACCTTTTTGTCTCATGAGTTCATTTGAGTCATTCTATGCATGCATCAGATCTCTCTTAAACATATTATTTTCATAACTAAGTCTTGTGTTTTCATTTGCAGCATCATTCAGTCTTCTAGTCAAGTCTTCTTCATTCTTCTTTCTATCTTCAACTTCTTTACAAAATCTCATAGTCATATCCTGCATCTCATTCTTTGTTGTCATGTTTTCTTGTTTCAGCTTATTCATTAGATCACTAAGAGTTTCCTTTTCATCATTCTCATTTTGTATCTTTTCACAAAGTTCTCTTCTCTTGTTTCTTGTAATGGTAAGATTTTCTTGAAGTGCATAAATGATATCCTGTGCAGCTTTTAGATCATCTTCAAGTTTCATATTTTTCAATTTTTCTACATCATACTCTGAGAGAGCTACTTCTAATTGATTCATCAAGTTTTCCATCTCTACCAGTGTCAAGATCTTCCTCAAGTTGTTAGGCTTCTGAAAATAGAGGACCAAGCTTTGATACCAGTTGTTAGGATTCCCATAGATACTGAGAGGGGGGGTGAATCAGTATCTAACCCGTTAAAAGATTTTCTTAACTTAAAACATGTAAAGCATATCAATATTGTATACCGGTAAACAAGAAATAATGCAATAAATAGAGATAACAACAACCACATGAGAAACACACCATAACATAGTAGTTTAACAAGGAAACCCGGTGTGGGAAAAACCTTGGTGGGATTTGTGATCCACAATATTCACTTACTGGTCAATAAGAGAATATTACTGCTACAAGAGGGACCTGCACATGCAGGAAGGCCAAGTGCCTAGAGCTCACTGCTCAATTACAAAATAGAAAGTCTCACTGACTTACAAAAAGGATTATATAAATCCAATGTCTTGTACTGCTTCAAAATGGCATCTACTATGCTAGATCGAGTACCAGTTTATAGCTCTGCTTCATACATAAACCCTTAACCTATAATTTGCACAATAGGTCTACCTTATTTTGCCTATATATTTTCTTCCTTCTATATTAAAATGTTCTACAATGATCTCTTATATATATGAGTCATTTTACAACTTGCCAAGTCGACTTACAATGATTTTACAATAATTAACAAAATATATTACAAAAAAAATTCATGTCGGCTTCTATGCCAATATGCTTCCTTTTACTGTCAGTGGTCTCTTTGCTGGTGTAGAGTCTATCTTTTCCGATGCGGGTAAATTGTCTTGCCGGTGTCATAGGATTGTAAGGTTGCCATCAATGACAAAACCTTCAATCACCTACAATATCTCATTGGAGTGTGCATTTGCCAACACCAAGATCTAGGGCCTTGTTTCAATCCATATAACGTTTTCCTTAACCTACAAACCATTTTTTTATCATCTGAAAGTGAAAAACCATTAGGTTGCTCAATATAAACTTCCTCTTAAGGAACTCCATTCAAAAATTCACATTTAACATCCATCTGATAAACCTCGTATTTCTTATTGGCAACATAAGCAAGAAATAATCTTAGAGCCTCAATCTTAGCTACCAGAGAAAAAGTCTCATCATAATCAATTCCTTCCTTCTGAAAATATCCTTTACATACCAATCTAGCCTTATTCCTCGCAACTTATCCATCCTCATTCAATTTGTTCCTAAAAACCCATTTAGTTCCAATAACTTTCTTATTTTTAGGCTGGGGAACTAAAGTCACTGTGTTCTTCCTTTCAATCTTATCTAATTCCTCTTCCATAGCTTTCATCCAACATTCATCTTTACAAGCTTCAATAAATGATGCCAATGTTGGCATTTTGATGATGTTGTGATTGCCATTGATGGACACACACTTTCTTTGTGTACACTTTCTTGATATCTGAGTTATGCTCAACAGGTATTTGTTCCAACCGGTATTATGTATTATAGTCTTTACACTATCGGTGTTTTGCAAAAGACGTTTACCAGTCACAAATTGACTAAAGACCTCAAGTGGTATGAAAACCTCAAGTGGTTTGAGAATCTCAAGCGGTACAATGGAACAAAGCGGTAGTTAACATTTTTCCATTCTTCATTTTTGACAACTGGTAATCGGTAAATTTTATGAACCAGTATTACTCTGTGATGAGTTACCAACCGGTATTTTTGTGATGAGTTATCATCCACTGACACTTTGGCGGTGATTTTGTCTCATGTTACCAAATATTTCTAGATGCACTGAACCTAGGAAATTTTAATCTAATCCTATTGGACTGACATGAAATCAGACTCCTTTATAAGGACATCATGTCTAGGGTTATAAACAATGATGAGGTTTTGTATGTGTGATCATAGAAGAGAAGATTAGGTCTATGTGAAGAGTAGGATTGTGGAGATATTGAAGACTGAAGTAATGCTGAAATGCATTAACAGTGAGCTATCAAGGATCTAACCAAGTATACTATGCTACTATCTAGATCACTCACATCTTCAACAAGTCTAAAACCCTTAACTGGGCAGGCCTAGCAAAGCCTTTGTAAATCCTCTAACAAGGTGGTTCACAACTGTGAATCCAAAATCCTCTCACAAGGTAGTCTTTAACAGGACTTATCTCCTAATAAAGATCTAGATTCCTAACAAGATCTATTTTGGTGAAGAACATTGTATGACCTTAACCAATCTAGTTTCTATTCTGCAGATAGTTACTTGTGTGTTTTTGCTCACCGTGGTTTTTCCCATTTGGGTTTCTACATAAAAACATCTTGTGTTATGGTGATTGTGCTCTTGTGGGTGAATGCTTTGTTTTCTATTTGGTTTGCATTTATCTTAACCAGTTTATTAGTGAATCTGTTGTACCAGTTATCTGCTAAACTGTTTGGAAGTTTGAGTTTAGTTTTTTTTGGAATACTAATTCACCCACCCCCCCCCCCCACCCTCTTAGTATTCATCAATTGGTATCAGAGCTAACCTTTCTATAAGTCTAACGACTTGGAAGGATATATGGGGGAATACACTATGAGGGAACTTACTCATCATCTCACTCAGACTAAGAGAGCCTATGATGAACTCAAAGTCAAGTATAAAGCCTCTCTAGAAAAAAGAAGAGAGCATGCTGAGAAACTAATGGATCTTACTGAAAAATATTTCTTCTGATGAAGCAAACATGGATGCCCTAGTTGAAGAATTTAAAAAACTGAATGAATCTAATGCCAACCTGAGAAGGGAACTGGAAGAACTAACTATCAAAATGTGTCAAGAGCTTGAGAACCAAAGGAAAGCTGAAGATCTAGTAAAAGGCAAAGATCATGAGATCTCTAAGTTGAAGCAAGAAATCAGTGCCCTTACCACTTATCTCCAAGAGAGTAAAGTGGAAAAAGAAGAAATGCAAGGTGAACTAAACATGGCTATTTCTGAGAATGCAACCTTGAAGGAATCCAATGCTGCTATTTCCAAATAACTCATTGAGACAAAGGAGATACTTGCCAAATTCAATCAGAGTACTGCTAAGCTAGAACAAAAGTTTGAATCAGAAAAACTAGTAAAGAATACCATTGGACTTGGTTTCTTCGGTTATGAGGAAGGTGAGACCTCTATAACAAAAGATGTAGCATCAAAGAAGCAACCAACATCAAAGGATAAAGGTAAGCAAAATTTTAAACCTATTTGCTTTAATTGTCTCAAAGAAGGACATACTGCTAATGTGTGTAGAAATAAGGCCTACGATAATTTTCCTTATTTTCTAAACAATAAGCCTAGATCCAATAGATTCAATGGAAAGTGTTATGCATGCAACAAGTTTGGGCATAGAGCATTTGAATGCAGGTCTATTTTTCACAACACTGGGAGATACCCTCCAAGGACTCAAGGAGTTATCCCAGAACCCACTATGAACCAGAATCCAAACTGGTATAATGCCTATGACCATCAGTTAGGTGGTGGTGGCTATCAAGCAGCAACTGGTTGGAGAGCAACCTGTTTGATCTGTCATGGTAATAGTCACATTGCTGGAACATGTAGAAGGAAGAATGGTAGTATGAACAATGGACCATGGAGAATGCCTGGAATGGTATGCTATCATTGCAACAAACCGGGACACGCTGCCAGAACCTACAGAATGAGAAAGAACCTATTGGATAATATGCCGATCACTCCAGAAGGGAATATTGATGTTGAAACCATTCAAGCTAGAATGAATAAAACATGGAAAAAGAAACCTGAAGAAGTATCACAAGATGAACCAGTTTCTGCACCTAGTGTGGAAGTCTCTGAACTGGTAAACTGAGCTTCAGAAAAAGCTTAGGGGGAGCATATCGGTGAAATATTTGAACCCCCATTTTATATTGGTAAAGACCTTAACTAGTATACGTTACCTGTCAATCAGCAGAAGATTTTGAAGTGGTAAAAGGTAAAATTAGGGTTTGTACCCTAGCGGTGGAGCATTTTTTATGGTAGGTGAAAGATCATTTAAAAGGGATTTTTGATGTCATTTTCACTTATCTATTTTCGAGCAAAGGATTTTCAAGTGCAGAGTGACAAGAGAGATTCGTCTAGCGATTCAAAGTAAATTCAAAATCTTGTAGAACAATCGAGAGATCATTTTCAATCAATCAAGTGAAGAACACCAAGCGGTAATCCAGCAACCGAAGTGGTGTGTTGTGAGTGACATTGCAAAACCCTAAATTTTGAAGTGTGAAGGTATTTCTTGAAATAAAATTTGTCTATCATTCGATCATGGCTTCTGCATCGCACTCCAATCCTAGTCCACCTGTAGACTCAGCAAATTTTATTCAAAAGAAGATGAAATACAATGCCCTATCCCAGATACTCGTTGGAGTCATAGTTGAGGAAGATATTTTAGCATATATTGATTGCAAATTGCAAGACCTAGGATCCCTAGTGATCCATTCTTAGCTAGGTCTATTCTGTGGGGAAGAAAATCAAACCAGAATATAGCATCCTAGAGAGAAAGAAACTACACAATGCGGTTTATTTTCTTGAAGAGTTCATGAAAGATCACATCTGCATCATCTTGAGCAGAGTACACGATGATAAAATTTACCTCGAGAGGACGCATGATATCACACCGAAAGAAATTCATGCCATCACCAGTTTCTGTAACATTGGTGAGGCACCCACTTTAAGAAAGGTCATCAAGACTAAAATGACTAAGCTCACTGGTTCTCCAAGCGACCAACAGGGAATGACTATCAACCCCATCAAAGATGATTTGGTTAAGTATGCTTGCATGGTGACCAGCTACCGAGTGTTTTATTCTAGTAGAATAAACTTTGTCCCCATTGTTGCAGTGAATGTCGCCTACAAAATGATTTAGGAAGACGCCTCTTTTGATTTATGTACCTATTTGCAGAAACAACTGCTATTGAACCTGAAGTCCATCAAATAGGATAATGCTCTAAAGTTTAGGTTTGGACAGCTTTTGATCGGCCTATTTTTATACTTTCAAGGCTATTTTCTTGGAGTAGGTGATATTCAATGGTCTGTTGACCAACCGGTCAGTAAGCAAATTAGGGAAAGTCTCCAAGCGGTGGGAACCAAATATCCTAAGGTTCTGAATAAATATTTTGATGAATTCAAGTGGAAAATGAGCCAAAGGATGAGTATTACAGGAGATATTGTAAATAAATATGAAGATGGCATCTGCTTTATCATAAAGGTAGATGAATGCATAATGGAAGTGGTAGAGCCAAGAAAGGAAGCAGTAGAACCTATGGGGTATGAAGTGATGTATGACATGTTGGATGGGTATGCCTCTACCCTGATTGCCTCACCTTTAGATGCTAAGAAAAAGTGAATTGACACCTACTTGGAGAGAGTAACACCGGTTGAAGATCATACAGTGAAAAAGGGCAAGGCAGTGCCATCGGTATAGGCACCAGTTACCTCAGCTAGCTGAAAAGTGACCAAGTGGTCACCTGCCAAGAAGAAACTAGAAGTTGCACCCGCTAAAGTATTTGAGAGGAAGCGGAAGACCAAAAACAACTCACCGGAGTCAGAGGATACCGAACCAGGAGTGCAGCCTAAGAAAACCAGGCAATCAAGCAAGAAGACTAAGTCTACCGGTAATGCACCTGCATCATCAACACCAGTAAATATAGACATCTCTTCTTATAAGCCTCTAACACATTGTCAAAGGACTTTAAAGAATATTAAGAGAAAGGTACTTGATGACTTAAAAGAATATTTTGATGATTTTTGTGATAATGAGAAGGAAGAAGTAAAGAAGGAAATGCTAAAATATCTCTATGTTAATGACTGGTTGCCATCTAAAATTAGATCAGTGACACCTGATTCTTTATACAATTCTTTGGACAATAAATGGTGCATTGCCATTGAGAAAGAATGGGAAATAAGGGAGAAAGTCTTTGCTCAGTACTTTCCTGATGCCTCCAATTCTGAATTGTTTGAGCTAATGGACAAGAATAAAGGTCTATTCTTCATGAGAAGAAGAAGACTCAAGCTACTAGAAGGTAGAACCTCTAAAGTGGAGAAGGACACTCATCTACATGCAAAAGTTGTTGTTAGATTACATCAAGTGTCTGAGGCCAATAAGAAGGCTGAACAAGAACCTAACCTATCCTCAGCCAAACCGGATGAGGTATTTGATGGTGAAGGAGAAAGAGTTACAGAACAGGTTGACACTATTGATGTGGATGTATTGGATGTTGAAGATGTCACTCCAGATACAGAGAAGGAGAAAAAGGATAAAGAAAAAGCAGAAAAGGAGAAATTGGACAAGGAAAAGGTTGATAAGGAGAAAGCGGAGAAAGAGGAAGAGAAAAAGAAAGAGGAAGAGAAAAAGAAAGAGGAGGAGAAAAAGAAAGAGGAAGACAAGAGGAAACAAGAAGAAGAGAAGAGACAAGAAGAGAAAAAGAGGAAAGAAGAGGAGAAGAGAAAAGAAGAGGAGAAGAGGAAAGAAGAGGAGAAGAGGAAAGAAGAGGAGAAAAAGGAGGAAGAAGATAAGAAGAAGGAAGAACTGAAGAAGAAACAAGAAGAGGACCAAAAGAAGAAAGAAGAAAAGAAAAGAGTAGCAGAGGAGAAGGAAGCAGAAAGAAGCAATCAAGTAGAGACTCCTAAGGCCACCGGTGGTCAAGCCAAACCGGTTGACATCATCAGTCCTATTGATCTCCAATCTGCAGATGAATCAGAGCTACTTCAAAGCATAAAGCTTGCACAGGAATGATTGGAAGCATTGAGGAGGAAGAAGGAACATGATGTTATTCAAACTGCAGTTGACACTCTTACCAGTTTGATTCCCGGTGCTAACCTCCTTAGTACTGATTCCTCTCTATCAAAGCTTAAACTTCTATGTACCATTGTAGAGGACCAAGTACAATGCCTAGAAGAAGTTGCTGAAGAAAATGCAAAGAAGAAGCATGAAAAGGCACTCAACACTGCCTTAGTCAAGAAACTGAGTGAGCTCTGGTCTCAACTTTAGAAACAACAGAAGGATATAAGTGTTTCTATGGATGAGGGAAAACTACTGTTGAGCAAAATCAAGCAAGCCCATCTATTTTGCGATGATGTGCTTACAAAAAAAGATAAACTCCAATTAGATTTGCAGGCATACATAAGCAACTTCAAGATGCCATATGATTCCTTCACTACATATGGGCAAACAATTCATCATTATCAGCTTCAGTCTACAAGGATAGAATTAGAGATCAGCAACCAGTCAAGAGATTTGCAGGAGGTCTTATTACCTAGACTGCAAATTCTTCAGAAGTGTTTTCTCAATCTAGAAGCCTTAACGATAACTCAAGAGATGAGTACCATCGATGCCATGGAAGAACATGTATCTCAGATGCAGACTGAAAGTGAGGTTTCTACCTTATTACTTGAGTCATGGTCATTAGCCATGAAGACTTTTATGCAGGATTTTAAATATGTTTTTGACAAGTTTCATTCCTTATTGTCATAAAGATTTACTCAATTTTAATGATAATAAGAAACAGGGGTTATTCTGCATTACTTTGTCATTGTTGGCAAAGGGGGAGTAGTATTTAAAATTTTGGTGAATGTTATGTATACTTTCATGTTACCACTTTAAGGGAGTAGTATACATTGTAATTTTTGCAAAAGGGGTAGTGTATATGCTTAGGGGGAGTAATTTTGCATATGGCATATTTTTGTTGTAAAAACACTTAGATGTCAAAATTTTCCTAAGTGTTGCCATCAATGCCAAAGGGGGAGATTGTTGGCATTTTGATGATATTGTGATTGTCAATTATGGACACACACTTGCTTTGTGTACACTTTCTTGATGTCTGAGTTATGCTCAACCGGTATTTGTTCCAATCGGTATTATGTATTATAGTCTTTAAACTATCGGTGTTTTGCAGAAGATGTTTACCAGTCACAAATTGACTGAAGACCTCAAGTGGTTTGAGAATCTCAAGCAGTACGATGGAACAAAGTGGTACTTAACATTTTTCTAGTCATCATTTTTGACAACCGATAATTGGTAAATTGTATGAACCGGTATTACTCTGTGATGAGTTATCATCCACCGACACTTTGCTAGTGATTTTGTGTCGTGTTACCAAATGTTTCTAAATGCACTGAACCTAGGAACTTGTAATTTAATCCTATTAGACTGACATGAAATCAGACTCCTTTATAAGGACATCATGTCTAGGGTTTTAAACAATGATGAGGTTTTGTATGTGTGATCATAGAAGAGAAGATTAGGTCTTTGTGACGAGTAGGAGTGTGGAGATATTGAAGACTGAAGTAATGTTAAAATGCATTAACAGTGAGCTATCAAGGATCTAACCAAGCATATTGTGCTAGTATCTAGATCACTCACTTGTTGATTACTCACATCTTTGACAAGTCTGAAACCCTTAACCAGGTAGGCCTAGCAAAGCCTTTGTAAATCCTCTAACAAGGTGGTTCACAACTGTGAATCTAAAGTTCTCTCACAAGGTAGTCTTTAACAGAACTTATCTGTTACTACTTATCAAATTGTCATTAGTTTCATATCCAAAGTCATACTATATTCTAGTCGGTTAGTATTACCGAATCATGCAGTCGGTACACACAAAGAAGTCGGTATGAACAGTCTAGTTGGTTACTAAAGAAAGCAGTCACAGAACACAGTATTCACCGAGCTGTTTACCGAGTAAAGTTTCATGGCTACCGAGTGGTAAAGTTAACTCACCGAGTTGACATTCACCGAGTGAAACATTTTACTAGACACATTGAACTTGGACATGCAAATGAAAACATGTTATAAGATCGAGGCACATCTAACCATTTTTGCATTGGAAATTGCACTATGAGATTGTGTATGATTACAAGGCCAATCTAACCTATGAGATATTTTGTTTAGTTATTCATTTGAAGAATCTTTTTGTAAGATCGAAGCAATGAATCAGATCACCGTTGTAAGAGATCTTTATATACAACATGATTCTAGGGTTAGAAAGATGATATGATGTGATGTGACATGAGATGCAATGAGATAGCAGTGTGTATGCATGAAGGAAGACTGTTACAAAGACACAAAGAGGTCACCAAGAAGGTTATCAGTGAATAGTTGAAGATTAGAGTAAACAGAAGGGTTTACCAAGTTTCATTATGGGTTACTGAGGTATTCTACAAGCTAGGTAATCTTATTCAGAGCACATAGAATCTGCTTTAAGAGAAACCTTTAACAGGGTAAAAGACTCTAACCAAGTCTATAAATTGTAAATCCTTTAACCAAGTGCTACACTTATATGGTGTTGTAAAATCCTTTAGTAAGGTAGATCTAATTGATCTTAATACTCCTAACAGGGTAAGCTATCAGAAATAGCTAAATGTAGCTCTAACCGAGCATTCTTTATTATTGCAGTAGTGAAGTTGTGGGTGTCATCCCCACTGCAGGTTTTCTCTCTAACCAAGAGTTTATGCGTGACCAAAATATATGTGTTATGGAGTGAATCATGTATGATTGTTATTTGTTGATTATAGTTTTATTTTATGTTACTGCACTATTCTGTTTATGCATAACAGTAAGGTTATTATCAAGGAAATTTTTTGGAGTACTGATTCACCCCTCCCCTCTCAGTACATTAGCTTTCTATATTGGGCCTAACAATTGGTATTAGAGCTTGAATCTTGGAAAAGGATTTAACTACCTAAAGAGAAAGATCTTAGCAATGGAAGCCTACAAACAATCTCAGAGGATTGTACATCTTCAAGAAGAGATGGATAATGAAAATCAAGTGATTGCAGACATGCAGAGGCAAATACAAAAATCTCTGAAAGTAAGGAGAAGATTATCTGATGACTTGCAGGATTCTCAAGAGCTAGTGGAACAAATCGAGACATCATCTGAGAATAGTATATCTGAAGAGACTGAAGAAATGATTGGAATGTTGAAAGAAAAGAACAAAGCATTGGTTGATCAACTAAAAGCAATGAAAAGAGAACATGAACATTTCAGTACACAAATGACTAAAAATCTAGATGCATTAAGGATAGCCGAGGACAAAGCAAGAGATCTACAAAGAGAGAAAAAAAAACTTGAAGCTCTAGCATCTGAAAAGGATGATGAAATCATAAGGTTAACTGGTATCCAACCAAATATGACAGATCAACTAGGTTATGCACATCATGAAGCAATTTTGAAGAATGATGAAAATCAATCATTGAAACTTGAAGTATCAAGGTTGACTGGTGAACTTGAAATAGAAAAGAAATCCAAAGAATCATTGGAGAAAAGTTATGAAGCATCAAAGATGTTGGATGAGCAACTGAACACAAGAAGACTCTACAAAGATGGAGGACTTGGTTACAAAGGAAAAGACTCTATCGAGAAAGGAATTCATACTACCAAGAGAGGAGAATCATCAAAACAAGCTAGAAAAAGGAATAACATCAAAAGGAAGAAGCCTATTTGCTACTACTGTGGAAATCAAGGTCATACTGCCAACATATGCCAGATTAGAAAAGGTAAGCAACCGAATATCTCGAGGTCCAATGGATATTGTTATAATTGCAATAAATATGGTCACATACCTAATCAATGTAGGACAAAGACTGTTAACAACCATCAGAAGGCAAAATTCAAAGGGTTTTGTAAAAACTACAATAGATATGGACATAGTACGGAGAAGTGTTGGTTTAAGAAAAAGAACTACATGAAGTATCCACACTGAGCAAACACTGGAGGTTACCAAACTCACACAAATCCTTACCGACAATATGCGGCAGTACCATGGGATTACAATACAAGGATATGGTGTGAATGTTGTGGAAGATATGGACATTTAAGTGCCAACTGTTTTATAAGGTTTGGAATGAACAACCAGAGATCATGGAGAAATCCCGATATGGCATGTTTTCATTGTCACAAAGCGGGACATGTAGCTGGAGATTGCAAAGATCAACCAAGAAGAGACACTAAGGAGATAAAAGAAAAATTCAAGATGATTTGGAAAAAGAAAGAAATTATGTCTGATGAAGAAAGCACCTTACCTACCAAGTTACGTGCACCTATTTCAAATTAGTCAAGAAAAGGTATGAAGGGACTACATTCTTTAAAAGTTAAATCATAACAATTCCTATTTTATTATGAACAAGAATTCAAAATCTACATAGTTAAGATGCAATTAGTCAGTTTGCATACTATATAGGAAACCTGTCAAGTCGGTTAACAAAGCAAAGTTGGGTACTTGGTGAAAACAGAAAATGGAGTAAATCGGTAAAAGGTGAACTAAGTGCATTTAATATCTTGACCTAACTTGCACAGAGCCCGATAAGGTATTTTTGAGTACTTAAAAGAGTTTTCGCGGTCATTATCATTCACCCAAGTTTTTGAGAAGCAGAGCAGAGCGAATCAAAGCGATCAAACTTCATTCAAAGTGAATTTCGAGGTATTTACATCAATCTATTCACACTATTTAGCTGGTTTTCGATCTAGTCAAATTGCTAGTATCTACCAAGTGTGAAGAGTAAGTCACTTGTAAACCCTAAGGATAACTTGTCAAACTTTACTCGAGATCTACCATGGGGCCCAAGATCCAAGACACTTTAGTTGTCCAAAATGTGGAGAAACCATCTCTGAAGTATTCCCTAACTCCTAAAGTCGCCTCAGAACTGGATGATAAAACTGCATTTTCACTCATCCCGGATCGAGTCTTATTGGTAGAAGATGTCATATTCTTTACCAAGTGCTGTGTTGAGGAACTCGGTCATGTAGAGATTAGCGACATGTATGATGAACTATGCACTGACGGCAAACTAGATAGTAAATTTGAACATATCAGAATCAAGGGATTAACTGAAGCCCTAGTCTATCCTCGTGTGTTCAAACCCAAATGGGCTAAGTTTGTATTGAGCATAGTACATAATGATTTCATGTGGCTACAAGAGCAACCATTAAAGATCACAAAGGAAGTCATTCACCTGATCACCAGATATCCCATCTATGATCATGCTCATGCATAGAAAATGATATCACAAAAGGAGCTAATCAGTCTAACCGGAGTAGAATCCAATTACCGAGGACTAAAATTGAATAATGTCACTGATGCTAAACTAAAATTTGCAATCAGAGTTATTGGTTACTGTTTCTTCCAATCTGCAAGGGAAAACAGTGTACCATGTGTTGCAGTGGACCTGGCCTACAAAATAGTAAAGAAAGGAATGAAAGTAGACTTATGTGAATTGCTACTAAAGAACTTATTTGAGAACCTGAACACAATAAGGAAGCCGAAGAAGAACAACTTGGAAAACACACTAAAGCTCGGTTCACTACTTGTCTGTATGTTTTTCTATTTTGAGAAGTTCTTTCCCTCAGTCGGTAAAGTAGTATGGGAGCTACACCGACCTATCACCCATCAGATCAATGATTACATCAAGAAGTTAGGAGATAACTTTAATGATATCATGGATGATTATTTTAGCAAATTCCAAGAGAAAATGCACAATAGGTACAGGATTCCACCATAGTTGGTCAAAAAATACAAGGACAATATATGTTTTGAAGTTGACACTAATCATTGCTATGTAAATGTTGTTGAACTGAGGGTTCAATTGTTGCAACCAATGGGTTATGAAATTGATTATGATTTCACACAGCAACAAATTGATGCCTATCTATCATTGCCAAGGCATACAACTAAACTAAGGTATGGAACCTATGAAGAGGTGAAGGAGAAAGTAAAAATGAGCATTGTAGTTCCTAAGGCTACAAGAAAAGGTACAAAGATGATAAAAGCTTTATCTAAGAAATTCGAAGAAGAATTATCATCTACACCTGTCAAAGGCAATCTTGCCATTACTGAGGAAGAATCAGAAGCATAGGAGGTTGCAATAACATTGAGCACAGAGTTGCCAAAGGAAAAAGTTCTAAAAAGAAAGAAACAGGACATCACAAAAGCCCTGTCAACTCCACCAACAAAGAGATCCAACACCAGAGCATCAGCTGCATCACCGAGCAAGAAACAAAAGACTGTTGCCATTCCTAAGGTAACAAAGACTTACAAGAAATCTACTCTGAGACTCATATTGGCAAAAGAGTCAAGTGATACAGAGTCTGATGATGCAAATAAATTCCAGATTGTGAAGAGCAAAAAGGTAAACATTCACAGTGTTGAAAACTTTTGTACCAATCTTAAGGAATATAGTGGATTTGCTAGATTTAGATATGTTAATTATGAGTCTAGGAATAATGATGAGAAACAACAAATTGAAGTTGTCATATGTACACTTCTGAAGTTTTGGTTAGCACTATTAGAACTAGCAAAGTCACTTCCGAGTGAACTCTACTCACATATTGATAACAGGTGGAAATATGCAATGGATTAGGAGAGACAAATAAGAGAAAGAAGTCTTGTCCATTTATTTCCTAACATGTCCATAGCTGAAATAAAGAAGCATTTGTCCACATACAATTCAAAATTTCTTGTGAAACAAAGAGCCTTAAAATTGATGAATGGGCTATATATTGATGTGGAGAATGAGACTAAGGCCAAGTGGCAGGAGATCTTCAAACAAAAGGATGTCGGTGAACAATCTCAAATTGAAATTGTTGATGTCACTGAGCAAGATCCAGATGTCACCGAGCAAGGTCTAGACCCGGTTGACATAATACAAATTGATGAAGATGTAATGGATGAAGCCATACCAGAGCAAGAAATGATTGAAGGCACCACTTATGCAAAAATTGTGTCTAGTGAATCGGTCTTAGAACAAGTTCAGCCTTATCCGCCGGTGAAACCACAAGTGCCAACCGAAGCTCCCAAGGACACCGAACAAGTTACCGAAGGTAACAAATCTAAAGTTGTAGAAGATACAAGTAACAAATCTGAAGCTGTAGCAAACACAACCAAAGATCAAACGTTTCAAGCACAGACAAGCATAGCAAATATTACAGCTGAGACCCCTAGCACCAAGCCAGCCAAAGACACTACAACTGCTACAGGAATAGTCCAAAGTGTTGCATCTACCGAGCAACCTACCGAGGGACAGAAAGCCTCACAAGCACTTGTCTTAGTGCCACAAACCAAAGGAAAAGAGAAGAAGGTGAGAAAGCATGGTTTTAAATTTGACCTATCTAAATCGATCGTGTTGCCCAATGTCGACATTTCCAAATTAAAAGGGCAAGCACTCACTGAATTCGGTGAACTATGCAAAGCAAAGGCTGAATAGGAGAAGCAACTGGCCATATAGAAAAAGAACAAGCTACTTCAAAAGGTTAGGAAACTACTCACAGAAATGCTACCATCAACAATAGTGTCAACCAATGTAGCCATCCATATTTAGTTGGATGAACTTCTTAATTAGATTGAAACATCTAGAGTTGATGCATTCGAGTACCTAAGCAAGATCGAGGCTAAAGAGCTCACAACAAAAATGATAGAGGAAGTCCAAAAATCAATTTCTATTGGCAAGGTAAAACTTGTCAAATTCATTGCTGAGTTGTCCCTTCAACTCAAGCACATTCTTTATTTATTCCAGAAATTGTGTACATTTTCTTTATATATTAAAGACATCAAAAATAAAACTGATGCAATTGAGAAAGAGATCACTGATCTCTCATCCAAGTTGACCACTGAGCCTAATTTGGTTCAGAATTTTTACAAAAAGCTACAACAGCTCATGGCTCAATAGTTAGATTTGAGGAATGAAGAGCATAAAATTAGGATGGATATAATGACCCTTCAAACATTATTCATTCCTCATCTCTCATCAATACAGGAGCAGCTCAACCAAGCTACAAGCTTATCAACTACACAAGAGGGAAGCACTCTTGATGGCTTGATATCACTCTTATCTAATATTCAAGCACAGAACTCATTAATAGAAAGTCTCAAGGACTCACTCTCAGTCGCCCTCACTGATGCCTGGACCAAGTATAAGACTATTTTTTATCAGTTACTGCCTCCAGATGCAAATTAAGTTTTTAATGTTTGTCAAAAAGGGGGAGTAATATTATGTTACTACATAGAGGAAAGCCCAGCAAAGGGGGAGTAATTCTACACTTGGAGAGTAGTACAGTTTTGATAACACAATTTTGAGTATTGTATACAAGGGGAGTATACCGAGCAGAATATATAGAGCATTCAAAGCACACAAGTATAGAACAGAACCAAACATGCAAAATTCAGAGTTATGTATAGGATAATGATAAGGGGAGTATATCTACATATACTATTGACTATTGTACATATTGTCAAGTATAGTCATTTTGTCAAGTATATATATTTTTTTGAGTTATGACTTTGTAACTAGTTTTTGTCGAACATCTCAACTAATGTCAAAAGGGGAGATTGTTACTACTTATCAAATTGCCATTAATTTCATATCCAAAGTCATACTATATTCTAGTCGGTTAGTATTACCAAATCATGCAGTCGGTACACATAGAGAAGTCGGTATGAACAGTCTAGTCGGTTACTGAAGAAAGCAGTCATAGAACACAGTATTCACTGAGCTGTTTACCGAGTAAAGTTTCATGGCTACCAAGTGGTAAAGTTAACTCACCGAGTTGACATTCACAAAGTGAAACATTTTACCAGATACATTTAACCTGGACATGCACATGAAAACGTGTTACAAGATCAAGGCACATCTAACCATTTTTACATTGGAAATTGCACTATGAGATTGTGTATGATTACAAGGCTAATCTAACCTATGAGATATTTTGTTTAGTTATTCATTCAAAGAATCTTTTTGTAAGATCGAAGCAATGAATTAGATCACCACTATAAGAGATCTTTATATATAGCATGATTCTAGGGTTAGAAAGATTAGATGATATGATGTGATATGAGATGCAATGAGATAGCAGTGTGTATGCATGAAGGAAGACTGTTACAGAGACATAGAGAGGTCACCGAGAAGGTTATCAGTGAACAGTTGAAGAACAAAGTAAACAGAAGGGTTTACCAATTTTCATTATGGGTTACCGAGTTTCATTATGGGTTATGGAGTTTCATTATGGGTTACCGAGGTATGCTACAAGCTAGGTAATCTTATTCAAAGCACATAGAATCTGCTTTAGCATTTCAAATGTAAAGTTGCAGATACTTGTAATGATTATATTGTAATATTTTGAAGTTGTAAGAGAAACCTTTAACAGGGTAAAAGACTCTAACCAAGTCTATAAATTGTAAATCCTTTAACTAGGTGCTACACTTATATTGTGTTGTAAAAATCCTTTAGTAAGGTAGATCTAACTGATCTTAATACTCCTAACAGGGTAAGCTACCAGAAATAGCTAAATGTAGCTCTAATCAACCATTCTTTATTATTGCAGTAATGAAGTTGTGGGTACCATACCCACCGCAGTTTTTCTCTCTAACCAAGAGTTTTTGCGTGACCAAAATATATGTGTTATGGAGTGAATCATGTATGATTGTTATTTGTTGATTATAGTTTTATTTTATGTTACTGCACTATTTTGTTTATGCATAACAATAAGGTTATTATCAAGGAAAATTTTTGGAGTACTGATTCACCCCTCCCCTCTCAGTACATTAGATTTTTATATTGGGCCTAACATTATCTCCTAACAGAGATCTAGATTTCTAACAGGATCTATTCTGGTGAAGAACATTGTAAGACCTTAACCAGTCTGATCTTAACCGGTCTAGTTTCTATTGTATAGATAGTTACTTGTGAGTTTCTGCTCACCGTGGTTTTTCCCATTTGGGTTTCCATGTCAAAACATCTCGTGTTATGGTGATTGTGCTCTTTTGGGTGAATTCTTTGTTTGTTATTTGGTTTGAATTTATCTTAACCAGTTTATAAGTGAATCTATTGTACCAATTATCTGCTAAACTATTTGGAAGTTTGAGTTCAGTGTTTTTTGGAATACTAATTCACCCCCCCTCTTAGTATTCATCAGCCAGTTCAACTTGAAAAATTAAACATACCTCATCAGTTTCCAACCTTGTTCTTGCCACCCTGATCTGACCTTAAGCATTTAATCTTTAACCCTGTCTCTGTCTCAACTTTAGCTTTAAAGATCTTAAACTTTTCAAAAGCGTCAGATTTTTCCTTCAGAAAAGTATAACCCACGTCATTCTAGAATAGTCATCATTGATTAACATAAAATATCTATCACCCTGAAAACTCTTTATTCTAGTAGGACCACATAAATTAGTATGAATAAGATCAAGCACATCATTAGATTTATCTTGAATACTCTTAAAATAAGTTATGACCTGCTTTCCCAATTGACATTCCTTACATACCAGATTATGGGGCTTCACAATCTTAGGTATATCTCTCACAGCCTTAGTTGAACTGATGTTTACAATGCAATCAAAATTCACATGACACAACCTCTTATGCCATAGCTAACTCTCATCAATTTGTTCAATCAAACATGTCTTCTCACTGGATTTCAAATCAAATATGTTACCTTTAGTCTGTGTACCTGTTGCAATCTCCAATCTAGATCTGTTAATGATTTTGCATTTTCCATCCTTGAACTGTAATTGAAATTACTTATCCACCAACCGTCCTACACTCAAAATATTATTCCTTAAACCTTCAACATAATAAACATTATCAGTATTATTCTTACCATCAAATGATATAGTTCATCTTCCTCTGATCATATATGCTTTGTAATCTCCAAATCTAACCTGTCCACCATCAAATTCTTGTAGAGATACAAACTTCCTTTTATCTCTGCTCATATGATGTGAACAACCACTATCTATCACCTATTAATCCTTGTCTTCAATTCTAGTAGCAAGGGCCTTTTTCTCTTTTTGAATAACAAGTATCAGAGCATCTTCCTTAATAGCTAAAAATACCCATTCCTTACCACTACCTGATCCACTAGACATATCTTGTATCAGTTTATAATCAAAATTAGTTACACCTTCCTCATCTGCATAGTAACATGATTTGTCTTTGTTTCTCCTATACTTATGCTTGTTTCCTAATAATCATGGTTAGGCCTAAGAGATCTTCTAGCTCTCTCTTCAAATCTTGAATTCCTCTCAGGACATCTAGATGCAAAATGACCTATCTTATTACATGCAAAATATTTAAAAGTGATTTTCCTTCATACTTACTTCCAATAGAACCTTTAGGTACTCTTCTAGAAAATAAGGCTTCCAGTTGCTCAAACTCTTCATCTTCTTTCTTCATTTCATCTAGTTCCTTCGCATATAAATCTTTCCAATCAGTCTTGCCGGTTGATGATGTAGGTGCATGAAAAGAAGATTCAGTCTTCGCATCTCCTTGAGGACCAAATTCTTGAAGCTCAAAAGTAGACAATTTTCCAACCAAAGCATCCCAGTTAACAAAAGTGTTATCCAATATTCTCAGCTCATTAATTATAGCAGTCTTCATCTTGTAAGCTAGTGGAAAAGCTCTCAAAACTTTAGAATCAATTTCATCTTCACTTATAGATCCACCACATCACTGAATTCCCATAACAATTTCGTTAACTCTTTCCATGAAAGCAGTAATCCTTTCATCTTCTTCCATCTTCAGGTTCTCATACCTTACCCGGTAACCATCAAGTTTAGTAATTTTAACAGTAGGGTCACCTTCATTCAAAGCTTCCAACTTATCCCATATAGCCTTCGCATTAGATTGGTTAGTTAATCCCATAATTTTTTGATTAGATAGTGTGCTCAAGAGTGCTTCTCTAGCTCTACAATCATTTTCATTGTCCTTATCTAGGCTTACCGGAGGACGATTGTCAGATGTCAGATTATGAGGAGTATAGAATTTCTCTGTGATCTCCCAAATTCATTTCCCAATAAATCTCAAATGAGTCTCCATCTGAATCTTCCATACTCTATAATTTGTCAAATCAAGCTTAGGTATTTCTCTCTGAAAAATAGATGCAGTGGAATTATTAGTTTCCATAGGATCTTCCTGAAGTGGTTAAGCTTCTACAAAAAAATACCAAGCTCTGATACCAATTGTTAGGATAACCGGCGCATAACTGAGAGGGGGGGTGAATCAGTTATCAACAGATTATAAAACTTTAAGCTCACAAAACCTTCTACCAGAATGCATAAACCAAATGCCAGAATAGTAGATGTAACAGTTAAGCATAAACATAAATTACAGAATAATTAACCAAATATCCATAACACAAAACACCAAGATTTGTAAGTGGAAAACCCGGTAAAGGGAAAAACCATGGTGGGAAGCCTACCCATAGTTAGATAATACTTCTACAGCAAGTATGTGATTACAATAAGAGAGGCCTACACATGCAAGAAGGAACACTGCCTAGAGAACACTTCTCATCACAAAAGGAGCCTCACTAGCTACAAAGAAATCTAGACTACAATCTAGAAATAAGAATGAACTACAAGAATAGCATCTCCTATGCCTGAGTACAGTTCTAGTTAAGCTCAATACCGAAGGTCTTAAACCTCTTTCACAAACCCAATTTGATAACTTTTGATCAACCAAAACCTTTGCATATGATTACAACATTATTCACACATAGATAATCATATATCCCATAAGACCACGATCTACAGAGGGATATTACATCATATTTATACCAACTCGGGACCTAAACAATTAGGTCGACCACTAAAATATAATACAATACATTTGTTACATAATCCGACAAACCAATGATAAACCAAGTGATAACTCAATGATGAATAGTGAGTACCAAACCAGTACTGAGAGGGGGGGCTGAATCAGTACAGGCACAAAAACTTTTCCTGAATTGGTTTGACTACACACTATAAACTACTGGCAATCCCTAACACCGGTCCAAACCATATTACAACTGGTTAAACACAGTGCAACTGTGAAAGACATGAACCGGTCAATCTTCTTATCTTTCCATACAACCTACTCCCTCATTTCCACTTTGACCTTATGCATAAACAGATAATCTATCATCAGAAATATAATAACTTGCTAGATCAACATGATTCACCACTTGACAAAAAACAACAAAGCATCACACGAAAAGGACATTACATATGAAACACATATTTTTCATGTGGAAACCCAATTGGGAAAAACCATGGTGGGGATGAATACCCACAAGCTCTTTTGAACTCTTTAGAAGTATGCTCTGTTAGGAGCCTAGTCCTGTTAAAGACTGTTACATCAGGTTCTGTTAGGAACCGATCCTCTTAGGGATCACCCAGTTAAGGGATGGCTAGAATGCCTGGTTAAGGGTTAAACCCTGTTAGAGGTTACCTTGTTAGAGGATTTTATGAACTCAATGGATTTGAGTCACCCTGTTAAAGGATTTACAGCAAGCTGGTTAAAGCTACCCTGTTAATGGATTTTCCAACTGTTGAAGTGGTTAGAGATCAATAGGTATCACAATGATCTGGTAATAGCACTCAATGCTAATGTAGATCCACTTTAATTCCTTCCTTCTACACAAACACTATGCAGGTATCAATCCTCTCAACTGGTCTGGTAAGAATCACGTATCTCTGCACATAGATACACACACAACATTTGCCAACAACCCCAGCATGAAACACCACATCGACCTTATAGGAAATAGATAGGTCGGTAGCATAAACCCTAAACCCTAAACACTTAGGTTGAGAAATTTAGTCAGTTCAATCCTGACCATTGAACACTTTGTATTTGAATACAACGGTCTTGAACAGATCTCAAGACATTCTCTATCATTCATTCTTTGTCGCTTCTTGGAGGTGATAACCCGTCACACATTCTCCACCATTTGTGGAGACTTTGCACATTCCCGAGGTAGATAGGATCAATCTCCTTCATGCAAGATCCTTCATGTGCATGAGGCTGACGTGGAAACACAATCTAATCTTCATTACAATGCTAACTCATCACACAATGCCATCAGTTGAGACACACAAGCTTGAAACACTTCAACCGGAAACCCTAAAGCTAAGACTACAAACCGATAGTCATGCCATATGAACCCTTGATACAAAACATTACATATATCAGTTCTCGTTCTGACATATGGGTTCTGGTTCACAACATCATACTGGTTCACTTTGTTAGTTGCTTAACTTCAATAATCCTGTTCACTCTTCATCATGTTACCGGTTCACTCTTCAACATATTACCGGTTCACTCTTTAGCATATTACTGGTTCTCTTTCAGCATATTGACATCAATGACAACACAATATCATCATGTCAACATATTCTCCACATATGTCAACAATCTCCCCTTTTGGCATTGATGGCAATATACAAAGATATCTCTCTTTCTGCATCACATCTTCTCCTTAATACTGCAGATATCTTTTCCACTTCACATCTTCTCGCCTTTTGACAATAATGCCAAAGTGGAGGCACAAGCTTCCATGTTCCACTATGTTGCTCCCCCTGAGGATTAGCATCCTTCAACACATCAATCTTGAAAAGATATAGCAAAGTAAGATCTGACTGATGTGGAGCACAAACCTTTAGATTACCTCTTGAAGGGGTAGCACCCCTAACTCACCTCTTAGATAGGCAAAAGTAACCTTCGGTAGAGGCTTGGTGAATATGTCTGCTAACTGCTCCTTACTGGAAACATGTTCCAATACCACCTCTTTGTTCTGAACCTTTTCCCTCAATAAATGATACTTGAGTTCAAAGTGCTTGGTTCTAGCATGTAAAATTGGATTCTTGGAAATGTTAATTGCACTTGTATTGTCATAGGATATACTTACCGGTTCAGATATAGGAAATTTGAAGCCATTCAATACATGCTTCATCCAAATAGTCTGGGTGCAGTTCATAAAAGCTGCAACATACTCTGCTTCTATTGTAGACTGAGAGATACAACTCTACTTTTTACTCATCCATGAGACCAGTCTACCACCGAGAAAGAATGCACCACCAGTTGTGCTCTTCTAGTCATCTACATTACCAGCCCAATCAGCATCTTTGAACACTTTTAGGTTGAAATAATTATTGTATGGATACCATAACCCATAGTCAATAGTTCCCTTTAGATATCTAAGAATCTGCTTGACTGCTACCAAGTGGGATTCTCTTGGGCTTTGCTAAAATCAAGTGGTAATACCCACTGCATGTGCAATGTCCGGTCTGCTATGCACTACATAATGCAACTTACTAATCATTGATCAATATTCCTTCTCATTTACCAATGCTAAGTCATCCTATTTTGATAGTTTACAACCGGTCACCATTGGTGTACCAACTGGTTTACTGTCTTCCATGCCAAAGGTCTTCAACACCTCTTTGACATACTTGGACTGAGTAATAAATATTCCATTTTTCATTTGTTGAATTTGCAATGCAATGAAGAACTTAATTTCCCCTATGAGTGACATTTCAAACTCCTTTTTCATCTCATCTGCAAAGTCATGACTCATCTTGTCATCTCCACCAAAGATTATGTCATCAACAAATACTTTGCAGATCAAGATCTGATCTCCTTCTAATTTCAAATAGATATTGCTATCTTCACTTGTTCTTTCAAATCCAATCTTCACAAGATGGGAATACAAGAGTTCATACCATGCTCTTGGTGCCTGCTTCAGTCCATATAAGGCTTTATGTAGCCTACACACCATGTCATTGTCTTCTGATAGGGAAAACCCATCTGGTTGCTCTATATATACCTCCTCTTCAAGTATTCCATTCAGGAATGTAGATTTTACATCCATTTGGTATACCTTGAATCCTTTAAAAGCTGCATATGCAAGAAGCATATGAACTCCTTCCAATCTTGCTACTAGAGAAAAGGTTTCTCCATAGTCTTCTCCTTCTTCTTGGGCATATCCTTTACACACTAGTTTGGCCTTGTTCCTTACCACTGTGCCATCCTCATTCAGCTTATTTCTAAAGACCCATTTGGTTCCAATGACATTTTTATGCTCTGGTCTGGGTACCAAAGACCATGTACCATTCTTTTCTATCTGGTCAAGTTCCTCCTCCATTGCCTTGATCTAGTCTTCATCTTTATGTGCCTCTTTGAATGATTTAGGCTCAAATTCAGAGATCATACATGATCTTTCTCTGACCTTTCTTCTTGTAAGAATTCCAGCATCTTTGTTTCCTATGATCTGCTTTGGATCATGATTGAGTTTGACATACCTAGGTATGTTCTTAACAGCTTCCTCTTGCTTTTCTTCATCATCCTCATCTTCATCAGCATCAGCATCTATCTGTGTAGGAGCACAATTACTGGTACTGGGCTGATTTTCAACCGGTTCCCAGAAAGTTATTACCGGTTTATCTCCTCCTTGCTTACTGTCGATTCCCTCCGATTTCTCAGAGTTTTCATCAACCCTAACATTGATGCTTTCAATGATTCTATGAATCCTATTATTGAAACATTTGAGAGCTTTACTTTTTGTGAAATATCCTAGGAATATTCCTTCATCACATTTTGGATCTAACTTGCTCTGATGTTCACTCCTCTTGATATAGCATTTGCTACCAAATACTCTAAAGTAGCTTACCACAAGTGTCTTACCAATCCAGTACTTATAAGGAGTCTTATCCTTTCCTTTCTAGATGAGTACCTGGTTCATTGTGTAGACTACAGTGCTCACCGCTTCTCTCCAAAAGGTGTGAGCGACCTTTCCTTGGATCAACATAGTTCTAGCCGCTTCAACCACAGTCTGGTTGTTTCTCTCTGCTAGGCCATTCTATTGTGGAGTCCAGGAGGCAGACAGTTGCCTCTTGATGCCATTTTCTTCACAATATTTGTTGAATTCACCAGAAGTGAATTCCCCTCCTTGATCAGTTCTAAGGCATTTGATTCTTCTACCACTTTCCTTTTCTACTAGTACTCTAAAAGCTTTAAACTTTCCAAAGGCTTCAAACTTGTCCTTCAAGAATGTGACCCACATCATTCTTGAGAAATCATCTGTCAGAATCATAAAATACCCATCTCCCTGCACACTCCTGGTTTTCATAGGACCACACAAATTAGTATGCACAAGATCAATTAACTTGTCAGCAGTGAAATATTTACCTTTGAAGGTTGAGGAAGACATTTTCCCCAGTTGACATTCTCTGCACAGGATTTTTCGGTTTTCTCAGCATCAATAGTCCTCTAACTGCCTTGATCTTACTGGCCTTTACTATGTTATCAAAGTTTACATGGAAGAGTCTCCTATGCCATATCCAGCTATCATCAAACTTAGCCATTAAACATGTACTTATATTTACATTCAGCTGAAATAAGTTACGTTTGGTCTGCATACCAGTGGCCATTAGTTCACCATTCTTTCCTTTGATTTTGCGGACTCCATTTTTGAATTCCAGAGTGAGTCCACTCTCATTCAACTGGGAAACACTCAGTAGATTGTGTCTAAGACCTTCCACCCAATACACATTGTCAGCACTACTCCTTCCATTTAGAGAGATGGATCCTCTGCCTTTTACCATACATGGTGCATCATTACCAAAACAAACCACACCACCATCATACTCTTCCAGAGATATAAACTTTCTCTGGTCACCAGTCATATGGTGAGAGCAACCACTATCAATAATCCACTCATTGGAATTATCAAAGTGGGAGACAAGAGCCTTCTTGTCTGACACATCCTCCTTGACTGCAACAAACACAATATCTTCATTTTCTTCATCTTCTGATTCCTCATCTATGACACCTTCATCAACTGCTACAAAATAGTTTCTCCAGTTTCCTCCTTTGAATTTCTTGAACCTTTCCAGTTTGTCCTTTCTATCACCATTAGGACAGTTTATAGCGATGTGTCCTATCCGGTTACAAGAGAAGAATTTCAAAGCAAGCTTACCTCTATATTTGTCGGTTCCCTTAGGAAGTCTCTTGGCAAGAAGAGCTTCAAATTCCATCAGAATCTCCTCATCATCCATTTCTATGCTCTGTCTTGATTCACCACTGGTGCTTGCTTCTTTTCCTTTTCTGGATGGTGTAGTAGATGCTCTAAAAGTTGATTCAGTCTTCTGAACACTGCCATCAAAACTATTTAGCTCATAGGCTGTTAATTTTGCAATGATGGAGTCTAAGGATACCTTAGTCTTGTCTATTGATCTCAACTCCTGAATAGAAGCAACCCTTATTGCATAGACTGGTAATAAAGACCTCAGGACTTTACTAATAATAGTAGAATCTTCCATTTTCCCTCCTACACTCTTGATGTCTCCAACAATAGTCTTGATTCTTATTCCATATTGTTGACTGGTCTCACCTTCAACCATCTGCATGTCTTCAAACTTCCCTCCAAGGCTTTCTTCCTTAGCTTGGTTTACATGTTCATCACCGCCATAGATATTCTCAAGAGTATCCCATACTTCTTTGGGATTTTCTTTATCCTGGACATCGATAAACTCAATGTCAGATAAGCTACTAATTAAGGCTTCCATGACTTGCCCATTCTCCTGGATCTCTCTCTTTTGATCATCGGTGAGAGTACTGGTAGGAATAGCATAGGCATTTTCAACATAGTTCCAGTGTTGAGCACCCATGCTTCTGATGTATATCTTCATTCTATCTTTCCATATTTAAAATTGTCTCTATTGAACTTTGGACCTTCCCTCTTCATCATTAAAATAGGATCTTTCCCTCAAGTGGTTAAGTTTACAACACAGAGGACCTAGAGGATGCTCTGATACCAATTGATAACTCAATGATGAATAGTGAGTACCAAACCGGTACTGAGAGGGGGGAGGTGAATTAGTACAGGCACAAAAACTTTTCCTAAACCAGTTTGACTGTAGACTGTAAACTACTGGCAATCCCTAACACCGGTCGAAACCAAATTACAGCCAGTTAAACACAATGCAACTGTGAAAGACATGAACCGGTCAATATTCTTAGCTTTCCATACAACCTACTCCCTCATTTCCACTTTGACCTTATGCATAAACAGATAATCTATCATTAGAAATATAATAACTTGCTAGATCAACATGATTCACCGCTTGACAGAAAACAACAAAGCATCACATGAAAAGGACATCACATATGACACATATTTTTCACGTGGAAATCCAACTGGGAAAAACCACTGTGGGGATGAATACCCACAAGTTGTTTTGAACTCTTTAGAAGTCCCTTCTGTTAGGAACCCAGTCTTGTTAAAGACTGTTACATCAGGTTTTGTTAGGGATCATCTGGTTAAGGGATGGCTAGAATACCCAGTTAAGGGTTAAACCCTATTAGAGGATACCTTGTTAGAGGATTTTATGAACTCAATGGATTTGAGTCACCCTGTTAAAGGATTTACAGCAAGCTGGTTAAAGCTACCCTATTAAGGGATTTTCCAACTATTGAAGTGGTTAGAGATCAACAGTTTCACAATGATCTGGTAATAGCACTCAATTCCAATGTAGATCCGCTTTAGTTCCTTCCTTCTGCACATACACTATGTAGGTATCAATCCTCTCAACTAGTCTAGCAAGAATCATGTATCTTTGCACATAGATACACAAACAACATTTGCCAACAATCTCAGCATGAAACACCATATCGACCTTATAGGAAACAAATAAGTTAGTAGCATAAACCCTAAACCCTAAACACTTAGGTTGAGAAATTTATTCAGTTCAATCTTCACCATTGAACACTTTGCAGTTGAATACAATGGTCTTGAACAGATCTCAAGACATTCTCCATCATTCATTCTTCATCACTTCTTGGAGTTGATAACCCATCATGCGTTCTCCACCATTTGCAGAGACTTTGCACATTTTTGAGGTAGATAGGATCAATCTCCCTCATGCAATATCCTTCACGTGCATGAGGCTGGCATAGCAACACGATCTGATCTCCATTACAATGCTAACTCATCACACAATTCCATTAGTTGAAACACACAGGCTCGAAACACTTCAACCGAAAACCCTGAAGTTGAGACTAGAAACCGGTAGTCATGCCATATGAACCCTTGATACAAAACATTCCATATATCAGTTCTCGTTTCGATATACCAGTTCTGGTTCACAACATCATACCGATTCACTTTGTCAGTTGCTTAACTTCAATAATCCTGTTCACTCTTCATCATGTTACCGGTTCACTCTTTAGCATATTACCAGTTCACTCTTACTAGTTCTCTTTCAGCATATTGACATCAATGACAACACAATATCATCATGTCAACATAGTCTACACATATGCTAACATCAAGTTGGCCTAAGATCGAAACAACATAATCCAAACAATAAATCCAACCGGTGACGTATCGGGAGCATCAACCAACACATTACACAAACCGGTCCATAACCTATCAGAATAAGACCATACCTATAATAAATCGCTATCAACCAAATTAAACACTACCGATCAACTAGAACATGAACACGATAATCATCAGCATCCTAAGAACATTCTAGAAGCTACACCAACACCACTTATCAGATTCATCAAAATAACTTCATCAAAGCATTGCCAGTAAAACCCTTATCGGTGACCAAAAAGCTTTCTAGAACAAATGATAGGATCCAAATCATCAAATCCTAAACCAGTTAAATGTGACACGCATCAAGAACACATGAATAACTAATCCAAGCCAATACCCCAAGCCGGACCAAATCAGAGAATACCAAATATGGTCTCCAAATCAATATCATAGTCCAACCACTCTACCGAAAGTCAGTGGATAGCAAAACAACTAGTATTGACAACAATGACAAGACATCAATGCAACACATAATCAATTCCTCCAAATTGGCAACAATCTCCCCCTTTACCGTTGATGCCAACACTAGATGTGAAAAACATCCAAGTGCCAAGAAAATTCCAAACAAATCTCCCTTATTGGATGACATCCAACAAACACACCAAGAAGATATGACAATGAAGTTTTGAACCAAAAACCAAACTCCCTCTGAGAATGATATCATAGTAAAGCTCTATTTTTCACATATATCTCTCCCCCTTTGACATCAATGCCATAAATTTGACATAAACATCAAAGAAAAATCATAAAACCTCTGAACCACAGAGATGACTACTCCCCCTAAGTAGTAGCATCAACACATCAATCTAGAATGAATGATAGCACTGATAAATGAATACCAGACTAATGCCAATCAGCATCACTCAAGTCTCTACCAGAGGGGCAGAAACTCCCAATCTATCTCTGAAGTACTCAAATGATTCCTTAGGCAAAGGTTTAGTGAACATATCTGCAATTTGTTCTTTAGTGTTCACATAA
Source organism: Cryptomeria japonica (assembly GCF_030272615.1). Taxonomy (NCBI): domain Eukaryota; kingdom Viridiplantae; phylum Streptophyta; class Pinopsida; order Cupressales; family Cupressaceae; genus Cryptomeria; species Cryptomeria japonica. The sequence goes on along the minus strand of NC_081405.1, from coordinate 359,487,176 downwards.
ACTAGTCTGACTTAATTTTCTTCCACCTTCTCCTTCAGAAAATTATACTTGATAGAAATGTGCTTAGTCTTATAATAAAATACCAAATTTTTTGATATATCAATAGCAACAGAGCTATCATAATGAATCACTATCGGTTTATTAAAATCAACCCTTATATCCTTCTACATTTTCTTCATCCATAAAACTTGGTAGTAGCAACAACATACTCAGATTCAGCATAGATAAAGAAGTATATGATTGCCTCTTGTTGATCCATGAAACAAGTTTCTTTCCAAGAAAGAAATCTCCACTGGATGTGCTCTTCCAGCCATCAACATCTCCAGCCCAATCAATGTCTATATATACACTTACTATAAAGTCATCATGTTTTGGATACCACAAACTATACTCAGTTATTCCTTGGAAATACCTAAAAATCCTTTTCACCACACACTCATGATTCTCTCTAGGATCACTCTGATATCTTGATAAAATAAAGACAGTGTTCATTATATCCGGTCTAGTCTGAGTCCAATATAAAAAACTTCCAATTATAGATTTTTACCTTGTAGGATTTACCAGAGCTGATAAATCTTTCTTTGCCAATTTCTCACTTGTAACCATAGGGGTACCGACTGGTTTAGAAATTTTCATACCAAATTTCTTCAACAACTCTCTAGCATACTTAGTTTGACAGATGAAAATACCTTTATCATTCTTAGTAATCTGGAAATCTACAGAAAATTTCATCTCCCCAATCATAGACATCTCAAATTCATTCTTCATATTTTCAAATAATTCCATACATAATTTATCCTCGCATCCAAAAATGATATCATCAACAAATACTTCAATAAATATGTCATCATTAGTGATCTTATAATATAAGTTACTGACAGCATTACCTTTAGTGAAACCAAGATTCAGAAGATATTTGTCCAATCTAGCATACCAATTGCTAGGGGCTTGTTTCAATCCATATAACGCTTTCCTTAAATAGCAAACCATGTTTTTATCATCTAAAAGTGAAAAACCATTAGGTTTCTCATTATAATCTTCCTCTTCAAGATCTCCATTCAAAAATGCACATTTAACATCCATCTGATAAACCTTGTATTTCTTATGGGCAACATAAGCAAGAAATAATCTCACATCCTCAATCATAGCTAGCAGAGCAAAAGTCTCATCATAATGAATTCCTTCCTTTTGAGAATATCCTTTACATACCAATCTAGCCTTATTCCTCACAACTTGTCCATCCTCATTCAATTTGTTCCTAAAAACCCATTTAGTTCCAATAACTTTCTTATTTTTAGGCCGGGCAACTAAAGTCCATGTGTTGTTCTTTTCAATCTTATCTAATTCCTCTTCCATAGCTTCCATCCAACATTCATATTTACAAGCTTCAATAACTGATGTCGGTTCAACTCAAGAAATTAAACATACCTCATCAGTTGCCAACCTTCTTCTTGTCATTACTCCTTTGTTCTTGTCTCTAATGATCTAATCTTCTAAATGATTTAACCTTACATACCGAGGAGTCTTCTGACTTTCTATTTCCCTGCTCTGATCTTCAGTCATTGTTGAATTTTTAGATATGGCCAGAGTCTGGTTTAGTTATGATCATATTCACTTCTGGTTCTCTCTCATAAGTTCTGTTTTGACCTTTGTACAACTCATCCACCTTGACATTAGCGCTCTCCATAATTCTCTGCAATATCTTGTTATAACATCTATATGCTTTTCTTTCATCAAAATAACCAAGAAATATCCCTTCATCACATCTAGGATCAAACTTTCTAATGGAATCATCTCTCTTGATATAGCATTTACTACCAAAGAATTTGAAGTACTTAACTGAAGGTGTATGACCAAACCATAACTCATAAGGTTTCTTACCAATGTCCCCTTTGATATGAACTCTGTTGAATGTGTATACCGCCGTTCTCACGGCTTCTGTCCAATAGATATGAGACAGATTGGCTTCCATCATTATAGTTCTAGCCACATCCAAGATAGTTATGATCTTTCTTTCCATAACACCATTATGCTGAGGTGATCGGGGGGCAGACAATGCTCTCCTTATCCCATGCTTCTCACAATAACTATTAAATTCACCGGATGTGAATTCGCCACCCTGATCTGACCTTAAGCATTTAATCTTTAACCCTGTCTCTATCTCAACTTTAGCTTTAAAGATCTTAAACTTTTCAAAAGCATTAGATTTTTCCTTCAGAAAAGTAACACACGTCATTCTAGAATAGTCATCAATGATTAGTATAAAATATCTATCACCCTGAAAACTCTTTATTCTAGTAGGACCACATAAATCAGTATGAATAAGATCAAGCACATCATTAGATTTATCTTGAATACTCTTAAAATAAGTTATGACCTGCTTTCCCAATTGACATTCCTTACATACCAGATTATAGGGCTTCACAATCTTAGGTATATCTCTCACAGCCTTAGTTGAACTAATCTTTACAATGCAATCAAAATTCACATGACACAACCTCTTATGCCATAGCTAACTCTCATCAATTTGTTCAATCAAACATATCTTCTCACTGGATTTCATATCAAATATGTTACCTTTAGTCTGTGTACCTGTTGCAATCTCCAATCTAGATCTATTAATGATTTAGCATTTTCCATCCTTGAACTGTAATTGAAATTCCTTATCCACCAACCGTCCTACACTCAGAATATTATGCCTTAAACCTTCAACATTATAAACATTATCAGTATTATTCTTACCATCTAATGATATAGTTCATCTTCCTCTGATCATGTATTCTTTGTCATCTCCAAATCTAACCAATCCACCATCAAATTCTTGCAAAGATAAAAAATTCCTTTTATCTCCACTCATATGGTGTGAACAACCACTGTCTATCACCCATTCATCCTTGTCTTCAATTCTAGCATCGAGGGCCTTTTCCTCATTTTGAATAACAAGTACCAGAGCATCTTCCTTAATAGCCAAAAATACCCATTTCTTACCACTATCAGATCCACTAGCCGCATCTTGTATCGGTTCATCATCAGAATCAATTACACCTTCCTCATCTGCATAGTAACATGATTTGTCTATGTTTCTCCTATACTTATGCTTGTTCTGATAATCATGGTTAGGCCTAAGAGATCTTCTAGCTCTCTCTTAAAATCTTGAATTCCTCTCAGGACATCTAGATGCAAAATGACCTATCTTATTACATGCAAAATATTTAAAAGGTGATTGTCCTTCATACTTACTTCCAGCAAGACCTTTAGGTACCCTTCTATCAAATAGGGCTTCCAGTTGTTGAAACACTCCATCTTCTTTCTTCATTTCATCCATTTCCTTCTCATATAAATCTTTCCAATCACTCTTGCTGATTGATGATGTAGGTGCATGGAAAGAAGATTATGTCTTTGCAGCTCCTTGAGGATCAAATTCTTCAAGCTCAAAAGTATACAATTTTCCAACCAAAGTATCTTGGTTAACAAAAGTGTTAGCCATTGTTCTCATCTCATTAATTGCAGTAGTCTTCATCTTGTAAGTCAGTGGAAAATCTCTCAAAACTTTAGAAAGAATCTCATCTTCGCTCAGAGATCCCCCACAACACTGAATTCCCATAACAATTTCATTAACTCTTTCCATGAAAGCAGTAATCGTTTCATCTTCTTCCATCTTCAAGTTCTCATACCTTACCTAGTAACTATCAAGTTTAGCAATTTTAATAGTAGGGTCACCTTCATTCAAAGCTTCCAACTTATCCCATATAGCCTTTGCATTAGATTGGTTAGTTAATCCCATAATTTCTTGATTACATAGTGCACTCAAGAGTGCTTCTCTAGCTCTACAATCATTTTCAATGTCCTTATCTAGGCTTACTAGAGGAGGATTGTCAGATGTATAATTATGAGGAGTATAGAATTTCCCCATTATCTCCCAAATTTCTTTCCCAATACATCTAAAATGAGTCTCCACCTGAATCTTCCATACTTTGTAATTTGTCGAATTAAGCTTAGGGGTTTCTCTTCGGAAAATAGATGCAGTTGAATTATTAGTTTCCATAGGATCTTCCTCAAGTGGTTAAGCTTCTACAAAAGAGGACCAAGCTCTAATACCAATTATTAGAAAAAATGGTGGACAACAGAGAGGGGGGGTGAATCAGTTGTCAACACATTATAAAAATTTAATCTCAAAAAACCTTCTATCAGAATGCATAAGCCAAATACCAGAATAGCAGATGTAACAGTTAAGCATAAAAATAAATTACAGAATAATTAACCAACAATCCATAACACACAACACCAAGATTTGTAAGTGGAAAACTAGTAAAGGGAAAAACCAAGGTGGGAAGCCTACCCACAGTCAGATAATACTTATGTAGCAAGTATGTGATTACAATAAGAGGGGATTGCACATGCAGGAAGGCACACTACCTAGAGCACACTCCTCATCACAAAAGGAGCCTCACTGACTACAAAGCAATCCAGACTACAATCCAAAAATAAGAATGAACTACAAGAATAGCATCTCCTATGCTTGAGTATAGTTCCAGTTAAGCTCAATATCGAAGGTCTTAAACCTCTTTCACAAACCTAATTTGATCACCTATGATCGATCAAAACCTCTGCATATGATTACAACATTATTCACACACAGATAATCCTATATCCTATAAGACCACGATCTACAAAGAGATTTTACATCATATTTATACCAACCGGGGACCTAAACAATTAGGCCAGCCACCTAAAAGATAATACAATAGATTTGTTACATAATCCCATAAACCAATGATAAACCAAGTTTTCCTAAGACTAAAACACCATAATCCAAATAATAAATCCAACTGGTGACCCATTGGGAGCATCAACCAACACATTACATAAACCAATCCATAACCTAGCAAAATAAGACTAGACCTATAATAGGTCACCATAAGCCAAATGAAACACCACCGATCAATTGGAACACAAACACAATAACCATCAACATCCTGATAACCTTCTAGAAGCCGCACCAACACCACTTATCAGATTCATAAAAATATCTTCATCAAAGCGTTGTCGGTAAAACCCTTACCAATGACCAAAAGGCTTACTAGAACAAATGATAGCATCCAGATCATCAAATTTTGAACCAACTGAATGTGACATGCATTAGGAACACATGAATAACCAATCCAAGCCAATACCACAAGTCAGACCAAATCGAAGAATATCAGAGATGGTCTCCAGATCAATATCATAGTCCAGCCACTCTACCGAAAGTTGGTAGACAACAAAATATCTAGTGTTGACATCAATGTCAAAACATAAATGCAACAGATAATCAATTCCTCCAAATTTCCAACAATCTCCCCCTTTGGCATTTATGGCAACACTAGATGTGAAAAACATCCAAGTGAAAAGAAAATGCCTAACAAGTCTCCCCCAATGGAAGACATCGATTAAACACTCCAAGAAGATATGATAACGAAGTTCTGAACTAAAAGCCAAACTCCCCTTGAGAATAATATCGCAGTAAAGATCTATTTTTCACATATGTCTCTCCCCCTTTAACATCAATGCCATAAATTTGACATAAACATCAAAGAAAAATCATAAAACCTCTGAACCATAGAGTTGACTACTCCTCCTGAGTAGTAGCATCAACACATCAATCTGGAATGAATGATAGCACTGATAAATGCATACCAGACTAATGTCAATCATCATCACTCAAGTCTCTACTAGAGGGGCAGAAACTCCCAATCTGTCTTGAAAGTACTCAAATTATTCCTTAGGAAAAGGTTTGGTGAAGATATCTGCAATCTCCTCTTTAGTGTTCACATAAACCAGTCTGACTTCTTTTACTTCCACCTTCTCCTTCAGAAAATTATACTTGATACGAATGTGCTTAGTCTTAGAATGAAATACCAAATTCTTTGATATATCAATAGCAGCAGAGTTATCACAGTGAATAATTACCGATTCATTGCAATTAACCCTTATATCCTTCAACATTTTCTTCATCCATAAAACTTGTGTACAGTTAGTAGCAGCAGCAACATACTCAGATTCAACAGTAGATAAAGAAGTACATGATTGCTTCTTGTTGATCCATGAAACAAATTTCTTTCCAAGAAAGAAAACTCCTCTGGATGTGCTCTTCTGGTCATCAACATCTCCAGCCCAATCAACATCTATATATACACATAGTGTAAAGTCATCATCTTTAGGATACCACAAACCATACTCAGTTGTTCCTTGCAAATACTTGAAAATCCTTTTCACTGCACACTCATGATTCTCTCTAGGATCACTCTAATATCTTGATACAATACAAACAACATTCATTATATCCAGTCTAGTCTGAGTCAGATATTGCAAACCTCCAATTATAGATTTGTACCTTATAGGATTTACCAAAGCTAGTACATCTTTCTTTGTCAATTTCTCACTTGTAACCATAGAGGTACCGATCGGTTTAGAAATTTTCATACCAAATTTCTTCAACAACTCTCTAGCATACTTAGTTTGATAGATAAAAATACCTTTATCATTCCAAGTAATCTGCAAATCTAAGAAAAATTTCATCTCCCCAATCATAGACATCTCAAATTCATTCTTCATAGTTTTAGAGAATTCCATACATAATTTATCCTCAACTACAAAAATGATATCATCAACAAATACTTCAACAGTCAATATGTCATCATCAGCGATCTTATAATATAAGTTACTGATAGCATTACCTTTAGTGAAACCAAGCTTCAGAAGATATTTTCCCAATCTAGCATACCAAGCTCTAGGAGCTTATTTCAATCCATATAACACTTTTCTTAACCTGCAAACCATGTTTTTATCATTTGAAAGTGAAAAACCATTAGGTTTCTCAATATAAACTTCCTCTTCAAGATCTCCATTCAAAAATGCACATTTAACATCCATCTAATAAACCTTGTATTTCTTATGGGCAGCATAAGCAAGAAATAATCTCAGAGCCTTAATCCTAGCTACCAGAGAAAAAGACTCATCATAATCGATTCCTTCCTTTTGAGAATATCCTTTACATACCAATCTAGCCTTATTTCTCACAACTTGTCCATCCTCATTCAATTTGTTCCTAAAAACCCATTTAGTTTCAATAAAATTCTTATTTCTAGGTTGGGGAACTAAAGTCCATGTGTTGTCCTTTTGAATCTTATCTAATTCCTCTTCCATAGCTTTCATCCAACATTCATCTTTACAAGCTTCAATAACTGATACTGGTTCAACTGGAGAAATTAAACATACCTCATCAGTTGCCACCCTTCTTCTTGTCATTACTCCTTTGTTCTTATCTCCAATGATCTAAACTTCTGAATGATTTAACCTTATATACGGAGGAGTCTGATGACTTTCTGTTTTCCTTCTCTAATCTTCAGTCACTGTGTAATTTTTTGATATGGCTGGAGTAACTGGTTCAACATTTTATTCCGGTATAGGTGCTATCGATTGAGTTATGATCATCTCCACTTCCGGTTCTCTCTCATAAGTTCTTATTTAACCTTTGTACAAATCATCCACCTCGACATTAGCTCTCTCCATAATTCTCTGCAATCTCTTGTTATAACATCTATATGCTTTGCTTTCATTAGAATAACTAAGAAATATCCCTTCATCACATCTGGGATCAAACTTTCCAATGGAATCATCTCTCTTGATATAGCATTTACAACCAAAGATTCTGAAATACTTAACTGAAGGTGTATGACCAAACCATAAATCATAAGGTGTCTTACTGGTGTCCCCTTTGATATGAACTTTGTTGAATTTGTATATCATCATGCTCATAGCTTCTCTCCAATAGATATGAGGCAAATTAGCTTCCATCATTATAGTTCTAGCTGCATCCAAGATAGTTATGTTCTTTCTTTCCACAACACCATTCCATTGAGGTGTTCGAGGGCAAACAATTGTCGCCTTATCCCATGATTCTCACAATAACTATTAAATTCACCGGATGTGAATTCACCGACCTGATCTGACCTTAAGCATTCAATCTTCAACCCTGTCTCTATCTCAACTTTAGCTTTAAAGATCTTAAACTTTTCAAAAGATTTAGATGTTTCTTTCAGAAAAGTAACCCACATCATTCTAGAATAGTCATCAATGATTAGCATAAAATATATATCACCCAGAAAACTCTTTATTCTAGCAGGACCACATAAATCAGTATGAATAAGATCAAGAACATCATTAGATTTATCTTGAATACTCTTAAAATAATTTCTGACCTGCTTTCCCAATTGATATTCCTTACATACTAGATTATAGGGCTTCACAATCTTAGGTATATCTCTAACAGCCTTAGTTGAACTAATCTTTACAATGCAATCAAAATTCACATGACACAACCTCTTATACCATACATAAAACTCATCAATTTGTGCAATCAAACATGTCTTCTCACTAGATTTCAAATGAAAGATGCTACCTTTAGTCTATGTACCAGTTGCAATCTCCAATCTGGATCTATTTATGATTTTGCATTTTCCATCCTTGAATTGTAATTGAAACACCTTATCCACCAATTGTCCTATACTCAAAAGATTATGCCTTAAACCTTCAACATAATAAACATTATCTATGTTATGCTTACCATCCAATGATATAGTTCCTCTTCCTTTGATCATGTATGCTTTTTCATCTCCAAAACCATCAAATTCTTTAAAAGATAAAAACTTCGTTTTATCTCCAGTCATATGATGTGAACAACCACTGTCTATCACCCATTGATCCTTGTCCTCAATTCTAGCAACAAGGGCCTTTTCCTCACTTTGAATAATAGGTACCAGAGCATCTTTTTTAATACCCAAAAATACCCATTCCTTACCACTACCAGATCCACTAGCCACATCTTGTGTCAGTTAATCATCAGAATCAGTTACACATTCCTCATCTACATAATAACATGATTTGTTTTTGTTTCTCCTATACTTATGCTTGTTCTGATAATCATGGTTAGTCCTAAGAGATCTTCTATCTCTCTCTTGAAATCTTGAGTTCCTCTCACGACAGCTAGATGCAAAATGGCCTATCTTATTACATGTAAAACATTTAAAAGGTGATTTTCCTTCATACTTACTTCTAGCAGGACCTTTAGGTACTCTTCTAGCAAATAGGGCTTCCAATTTCTCAAACTCTTCATCTTCTTTCTTCATTTCATCCAGTTCCTTCACATATAAAGCTTTCCAATCACTCTTACCGGTTGATGATGTAGATGCACAAAAAGAATATTTAGTCTTTGCAGCTCCTTGAGGACCAAATTCTTCAAGCTCAAAAGTAGACAATTTCCAACCAAAGTATCTCAGTTAATAGAAGTGTTAGCCATTGTTCTCATCTCATTAATTGTAGTATTCATATTGTAAGTCGGTAGCAAAGCTCTCAAAACTTTAGAAACAATCTCATCTTCGCTCAGAGATGCACCACAACACTGAATTCTCATAACAATTTCATTCTCTTTCCATGAAATCAGTAATCATTTCATCTTCTTCCAACTTCAGGCTCTCATACCTTACCCGATAACCATCAAGTTTAGCAATTTTAACAATAGGATCACCTTCATTCAAAGCTTCCAGATTATCCCATATAGCCTTCGCATTAGATTGGTCAGTTAATCCCATAATTTTTTGCTGATTAGATAGTGCGCTCAAGAGTGCTTCTCTAGCTCTACAATCATTTTCAATATCCTTATCTAGGCTTACTGGAGGAGGATTTTCAAATGTCAGATTATGAGGATTATAGAATTTTTCCATGATCTCCCAAATTTCTTTCCCAATACATCTCAAATGAGTCTCCATCTAAATGTTCCATACTCTTTAATTTGTCAAATCAAGCTTAGGGGTTTCTCTCTGGAAAACATATGCAATTGAATTATTAGTTTCCATAGGATCTTCCTCAAGCGGTTAAGCTTTTGCAAAGGAGGACCAAGCTCTAATACCAATTGTTAGGATAACCGGTGGAAAACTAAGAGGGGGGTGAATTAGATGTCAACAAATTATAAAACTTTAAGCTCACAAAACCTTCTATCAGAATGCATAAACAAAATACTGGAATATCAGATGTAACAATTTAGCATAAACATAAATTGCAAAATAATTAAGCAACCATCCATAACACAACACCAAGATTTGTAAGTAGAAAACTCGGTAAAGGGAAAAACCACGGTGGGAAGCCTACCCACAGTTAGATAATACTTCTACAACAAGTATGTGATTACAATAAGAGGGGCCTACACATGCAAGAAGGCACACTTCCTAGAGCAAACTGCTCATCACAAAAGGAGCCTCACTAACTACAAAGAAATCCAGACTACAATCCGGAAATATGAATGAACTGCAAGAATAGCATCTCCTATGCCTGAGTATAGTTTCAATTAAGCTCAATACTGGAGGTCTTAAACCTCTTTCACAAACCTAATTTGATCATCTATGATCGACCAAAACCTCTGCATGTGATTACAACATTATTCGCACACAGATAATCCTATATCCCATAAGACCACGATCTACAAAGATATCTTACATCATATTTATACCAACTCAGGACCTAAACAATTAGATCGGCCACCTAAAATATAATGCAATAGATCCGTTACATAATCCCACAAACTAATGATAAACCAAGTTGACCTAAGACCGAAACAACATAATCCAAACAAGAAATCCAACCAGTGACGCATCGAGAGCATCAACCAACACATTACACAAACCGATCCATAACCTAGCAAAATAAGATCGGACCTATAATAGGTCACCATAAGACAAATAAAACATCATCGATCAACTGGAACACGATAACCATCAGCATCCTGATAACCTTCTTGAAGCCACACCAACAACACTTATTGGATTCATCAAAATATATTCATCAAAGCACTACCGGTAAAACCCTTACCGGTGACCAAAAGGCTTACTAGAACAAATGATAGCATCCAGATCATCAAATCCTGAACCAATTGAATGTGACACACAATAGGAACACTTGAGTAACCAATCCAAGCCAATACCACAAGCTGGACCAAATCGAAAAATACCTGAGATGGTCTACAGATCAATATCATAGTCCAACCACTCTATCGGAAACCAATAGATAGCAAAACAGCTAGTGTTGACATTAATGATAAAACATCAATGCAACACATAATAAATTCCTCCAAATTGCTAACAAATTATCCTCCTCCATCTGATCTTAAGCACTTAATCTTAGCATCTAATTGATTCTCAACCATGGATTTGAAAAAATTTAAATCTATCAAAAGCCTTAGATTTGTCCTTTAAAAATGTAACCCAAGTCATTCTAGAGAACTCATCAATGAGTAACATGAAATACCTTCTCCATTTAAACCTCTTAACCTTGTAGGTCCACATAAGTCTATGTGAATCAGCTCCAAAGGTTTCATAGTAGAGTAATCCTTATTCTTGAATCTTATCTTTGTCTACTTTCCCAATTGACATTCTCTGCACATAGTATTAGTAGGCTTCACAAATCGAGGTAAATCTCTAACTACTTCAGATCTACAAATGTTGATCATATTATCAAAATTGACATGTCACATTCTCTTGTTCCATAACCAATATTCATTACTATATGTTAGAAAATACTTACTCTCCTCTCTATCCTTTATATAATATACATTTCCACCTATTCTAACACCTGCAACTCTTTTACTAGTCTTCTCCTTTCTCATCACACATCCGATGCTACTAAACAACACTTCATATCATTTTCTACACATTTGACTAACACTTAACAAAATATGTCTTAACCCTTCAACATAATAAACATAATCATCAGTCTTATGCTTACCATCAATAGAAACATTTCCAATATCTTGAATAGTTGCACCATCTTCTCCAACAAACTTCACTAATCCTCTGTCATAATTCTTGAGATTAATAAACCTATCTTTATCATCGATCATATGATTTGAACATCCAGACTCTATAATCCATGTACTCAGTTCTATCTTAACATGCAATTTAGTCTTAGCCGATTTCTCTTCTTCCAATTTCTCCAAAACATTCTCCTTATCTTCAATTGGTAGAAACAGGAATTCTTCATTTGAATCATCATCAACTTCACCTTTTGATGTATGTTCCTCAATAGAACATAATCCCTTCATTCTCTTTTCTATTAAAATTGTGTCTCTTAAACTTATTCTTCTTCTCATCAACATTTGGTCTCTTATAGTATTATCTATAAGTGCAATTAGAAGCATATTGTCCAATTCTACCACAAGAAAAATATTTTAGAGGTAACTTACCTTTGTATTTTCCAATGCCTTGCTGCAATATTCTCACAAAATTTGCTTAAGCTTCATCTAGATCTCCACTGCATTCCAGATCATCAAGTCTTGAAACATTAAATGTTGTTTCTCTCTTTTCTCTCTTCTCTTGCTTCATTTTTGAAATATCATAGGCTCTTATGGTTCCAAAAATTTGATCAATAGTATACTTACTCAAATCATTACTCTCTTGTATAGAACATCTATGTGTCTTGTAGGAATTAGGAAAAGTCAGCAAGATCTTATGAACAACATTACATTCTCCCAAATGTCCACTGACAGTTCCAATGCCATCAACAAGATCAGTCACTCTATGAATATAGTTCTCAATGCTCTCATGTTCTAGCATTCTCAGGTACTCATACTTCTACTTCAAATTCATCAGCCTAGCCTTCTTTGTCTTTGGATCTCCTTCATATGCCAAACACAACTTTTCTCATACAAATTTTACTTCCTTCAATCCTTTTACTCTTCCAAATATTGAATCACTTATACAACTGAGGATTATCACGCTAGCCTTTGCATTAGCTTCCTTCAACTTTATCTCATCTATTGTCTGATCACCAACCTACAGAGGTGTCTATCCAATCTGAATGATTTCCCAAATTCCATTCTTTAATGTCTCCAAATGTGATTCCTTTTTCTCATTCTAGTATTTAAAATTTGTACCATCAAATATAGGAACTTTGTAATGTGCGTCCTATGCCATATCGAATCTACCTCAAGTGGTTAAGCTTACTCAAGAGGAACCTCACTCTGATGCCAATTATTGAAACCAAGGAAGGACTAAGGGGGGGTGAATTAATCCAAAACAAAAATTAAATGAGGTATATAAAAAATTAAACTTCAACACACATCCACACATGAACACCAAAATTTATACATGGAAAACCCAAATAGGGAAAACCCATGGTGAGCACCTTCCCATAAAATATATCCACTATGTATATCAAATTACAAAGAAAAGAGCTAACTACTTCAAAATTGCACACCAAGGATAACTTATCATGGGGAAAGATACAAAGAGGAATAGCAAAACCTGAAGCTAACTGCACTCAGTGCAAGATAAAAAAAAAGTTATGAAACGAAAGATCTCCTGATCATGAAGTTATCTTTGAACTCTGCATCAAGCGACCAACATAAAAACACATGACTCTGATCTCAATTGCCAACATTCTACCTCACATCTCTACCACAGTCTCAACACAACAAGCACATCATTTGAACACAACTCTTCTTTTTCTCTTTACTGAACCTCACTAATTATCCTCACATCTATATTCATCACACTTTCTTTCCTTGCCTCTTTTCTACACATCCTTATATACACAATAGATCATCAAATCTTAAACCAAGTCATCCTGAAACAAAATATAGTTTCCAAACCAAAAATACACACACATATCCACTCTAGGAGAAAGAGGGGACCAAAACACAAATGCTATAGATCAATTCACCGATCCGTGATCACCTGAACATTACCAACAACATATCCATATGCTACGCATCCATATAAGAAGTTAATGGTCAACAACATACTTTCTGATGTAAATAACTCAAATCCAAATCTCCACATGCTATGGTGAGACCCATAACATATCAAACTTGCTTCCACAAATCATATCCAAACCTAAGGATAGGTAAAACATAGAATCTCACAACCAACAATGATCAATGCCACAACACTTAGAGAACACAAAGATGTTTAAAAACACAAAACCATCATATCCATAATACCAAAACTATATCCAATGAAGACAACAACAACAACACTCAACACCAACAACAAATTTTGGACCAAAATACTTCTAGAACAACCAATAGAACAACTGCAATGTCAACAACATAGCAAGATAACTCTCCACCACAGACATTCTGGACCAATCTAGAACAATGAGTTTGACATCAATGACAACCAAAATAACACATGAATACATATTTTTAACACTCAACACATGATCCAAAAAGTATGAGATATCATAGCCTCACCCAAGCTTCTCAAGTCTCCATAAGCATAAACCAATCAATGCATGCTAACTTCAAATGTGATCCTACAATATCATGAAGCTCCAAGCAAATGATTAATACTCAAAACCAAAGATAAACAACAACACCTCAGCAAAAACTCAAGAGTCCTCCATGGAACCAAGATGTCACCATAATTATCCATCATCAAATGATGAAACCATAATACTGCCAAAGCTCCCACTAAACCATGTAACCAAGATCTTTAGGAATCATGACAACCATCTCCTAACTATAGATCCTCCATGGCCCCAACACGATCAAACAACTCAACCAAGAGCTCCCAAAAGGAAGAGTCAAATCACAATTTCCAAACCAAGAAGATACAACTGCACATCCTTTGTCAATAGAATCAAATATGTCAAAATCTCATTGCAATCTGAAGGAAAAATCCAAGAGCTCCACATGACACCAACACCCATTGCAAAAGATTGTCCATCTTCTTATAAAATATTGTCCAAGGCTCACTAGTACATTGCAACCACAATAGCTTAGAACCAAAATATTGAAACAAAGAAGATAGAATACATTATGTAACTACATAAAGCTCCCACTGAAAGTGATACTAAGTTATGCATGGCATCGTGAATACATCATTACCAAAACTCCATTGAAAGTAAATAGAGCTTCTCATGCTCCATAATCTACTGCTAAGATTCAAATGATCAACTATATTTGGTACTCCAAATAATCCATTTCACTGTAATCAACATACCAATGTAATAATAGTGACCAACAACAATCCCATCAAAATATTTACATGATCAGAACATATGTAACATCTGAAAAAAGAAATATATAATTAGTGTGCTAATCTCAAACAACAGAAAGATTCAACCCAACATCAATAACATGCATCACAAAGATAATGAGGCATAAATTATGGAATTCCAAGAATCAAAGTCTAGAATCAATACTAGATTTGATTTGCCAAACAAACCCACATAGAAGTAACCATATATCAAAAAGAACCCTCCAAGCACCCATGTAAACCTATAACAATCTCCATCCAAAATACCTTGAATCCAGTCAAACCATAGATATACATACCATAGTTTTTAGTTAACATGTAAAACTTGCAAAACCATCTCTATAAATTTGAAATAGATTTAAACTTATACATGTCATGTAAATAATGGAAATACCACAGATTTACAAAACCCAACAGTTAAAAACAAGAGATCACTACAAATGAACAAGAGAGAAAAGTTGTCCAAGAGCTTAAACCATATGAAACATATCAGCTCCACAACTCACAAAGAGCTTAGTGGATTATCTTCCAGTGCTTTCATGTAACCGTGGGCTAAAACCATGAACCCAACATAAGCACTCCATTTTGTAGTCCAAACAAATGGTGCATCTCCATGTGACCACGATGTTAATACCCATCCAACATGAACACATTCTCACTAAATGAGACCATAAGATAAAGGAAAAAAAACACCAAGAAAGAGGATACATTCATATTATGAAACTCTATGAAGATCCATAAGCATGAGCTTCAAATGCCCCACATAGATCACATCGATAATATCCATGTTTTCCAATCTCACAAATCTCCAAAATAGAGAGCTCACAAAACATTCATTGCAGCCTCGAAATCCTTCCAACAATTTTTAATTCCTTCTAAATTATTCCCACAAACTTTCCAAGATAAGAAATCAAAAATAGAGTAATACCTAGAACCAGTAACCTTCAACTCTAATACCAAATAATGGAAAATAAATATATTCAATACAAAATATTGTGAACATCAATCTCTATCCAATAAACTAATCAAAGGATGATATTCAAGGCTTGGATAGAAGAAACATGAAAATATAAAACTCATATGCAAATCTGAAAATTAAGTTTCCTTAATTATGGAAAACCCATGATTAAACCCTTCTTTATGATGCCAAAAATCAACCTATTAACCATGCTTAGTAAACCTATCTTATACAAACTTATAACAAAAATAAATAATGATTAACATCAGCATTAGACAACAACAATAAGGCACAAATCAGAAACATAACATCCACACATAACACAAGATTAGTGTGGAGAAACCCTTGTGGGAAAAAACTCCACCAAGAAGAGAGGAAAATCTTGTATTAACAACAATAAAAATGCTTACAATACAATCATTTTCATTCTCCTCTTTCCCTCCACCATAGAAGCACCTATGTAGATGTGAATAACCTCCTTATGTCTCCCATCTGTCCTTTATTCTTGCAAAGAAAACTACATTCAACTATTCCACATTTTGTTACACATAAAATCTACACCCAAAGGCTGAATTTATATAATGGCAAGAGCTCCAAAACCACCAATAAAGGTTCCCAAAGAAGACTCTTCATTACTTGTGAACAAAACCCTTGGATTGGCTACATAAAACTCTAAAAGACATTGGTTTGGCTTCCTATACCTTCCCTCCAACATGGACACCTATACTTGCAAGATAAACATTACATTAAATTTAATTAATGATCACAAACCAAGAGACACATGAAGCATCTTCCATACTCCCACATGGAGAAACCCATAGGTCACTATTTTTCCACTTTTCTTGTCATTAAATTTCTTATTCTATAAATCCATAAGTGGGGAAAATAATATTAAATATTTGTGTTCACAACCCACTTATATTGGTGCTAGCGTAAACGTCACCCCTTTACGAATGTATTACAAACAATGGCAAGAATCAAATATTACAAATTATTTTCCAAATACATCCCAAGTGCCTTAGGATACTTTCCAAGGATGTTGGAACCATGTCATTGGATTTACAAGGTAGATGGCACCTTAATCCTAACAGTGAATTGGGGGGCGGTGTTAAGTGCATTTATTGATGTTAATTATTTGCCTTAGGATACTTTCCAAGGATGTTGGAACCATGTCATTGGATTTACAAGGTAGATGGAACCTTAATCCTAACAGTGAATTGGGGGGCGGTGTTGAGTGCATTTATTGTTGTTAATTGCTTATATTTATTATAAACATCTTAATAGTATTAGTTCATATCTTGAAAACTCTTTTTTCACTACCAATATCTTTATCAACAACCAAATAAATTCTTAGGCTTGAGAATTTCAAAATCTGGTGGGGAGTTTCCCGTCTAGCCTATCAGCTAATAAATCTAAAAATGAAGTAGAGAAAGAGGCTCTTTGAAAAATTTAAAAGGTATCTATTAGATTATGATGAAAAAGGTGGATAGTAGAAGGCAGCTTAAAGATTATTTTCTAGGGTTTGGCTAGGTGATCAAATCTATATTGAAATCTTAATTATGGGAAGTCAAAAACTTCTTCGTTGTTGTTGTTTGTTATATAGGAATTCTTCTCCATCTAATTTTTTAATGAAGCAAAAAGCTATTCAAATCTCTTTGATAATTCTAAAATTGATTTGGGCCCCTTCATAGAAATGAAAAGAAAATTGATTGATTCATGGAAGAATTATGATTCACTACAAATGTAAGATGACATGTACACCAATATAAGGTAAGATAAAGGGTGGGTGAATCTCTAGTTTATAAAATTATCATGAAGTTTTAAAAATACAAGATTTGTAATCACTTGTAACCAATTTCAAAGACTTTAAAAACTCTATGATTCTCCAAAATTGACCTTACTTTTGTTTTCTTCATATTCTACGTGTCTTGATTGATTGAGATTGACTCCTCTATACCATACTACCATTGGAGAAATATTGAGAGAATGATTGGAAATGTATTTTGTGATTGATGCCAACATTGATGCCTGAAAATATGTGTTGTCACTTAGTTTGGATATATGGAGAATGTGTTATGGATATTGGTATATCAGATGGTAGTATATTCGAGATGTTATTGGTCATTGATGTAGAAGTCAATCCCAAGCTTTATTAATTGACAACATATCAGTTTGGAGTTCATGGTATGTATAAATTATCATAGTATAACTTATGTTCATGATGGAGACACTTTGGTTGGAGTTTACATGCTTGGAAGATGTCTTGATATTAGTCTTGGTTTAGTCTCATGACTTGAAGTTTGGAGAAATTATCTAAGCATTGAGATAGTGAGTTTCTTTATGACTATGGGTCATTGTTTTTCTATGCATCCTACCACATTTCATTCTTTAGTTGTGTGGACATGGAGTTAGGATTGGTGTTGGATTTTGTGCATACAATCAATATTTTAGCTAATTTCATTGCCTACAACAAAAGTTATATGTGTTTGATCTTTCAGTCCTAGTTTGACATAGGAATAATTTTAGGTCAATCAAAAGAATGATCCAAATTCTCCCACATTGATAGATATGATAGTGTATATTTGGGGATTGTTGGAAATTGACACTCATCTGGGTTCTAGGTGTTGTCATTGATGGCAACACACTTTATGGTAGATCCGGCAATCATGGTAACTGACATTCACTTCATCAGCATTCAGGGAACCGATAGGCATGTAACTGGTAAACTTGGAACCGGTATTCTAAGGCCAACATAGGAGATTGATTCGACAAGCATGGAAGCGGAAACCGTCATATTGTTTCATGTTTATATTTTGTTTGGGCCAACATGTGTCTTATCTTTTCTAATATGATTGAAAGCCGACATAAGGCATTTGTGTTTATTCATGTAAATGGGTATATAAGTCAGTCTGGGTTAGGTCATTTTGGAGACGTGACAGATAAGAGATGCGATAGGTTATGTGATGGGTGAACCCACAATAGTGGGTTACACTTTTTTGCCAACTTTGACAATGCAATATTCATTTTCAGAAAAAATAAATAAATAAATAAAAAATAAAAAAATAAAACTTCAGATTTAGACACCTATTACTTCTAAACCATAAGGAATTTGAAGATGATGTGAACTAGTGATTTGTGTAATTTTGTATGTAGATTCTAAAAATAATTTTTTGATAATTTTTGGAATAAATTTGCTTCCATTTTTCTATCTCCCTCGAAAACTAGTTTCTTTCAAAAACATTTTTAAAGAGTGATAATCACTCTGTATAGCATAACCTGTATTTCTATAATAGATATGAATGTGATTCTTTTGAATTTAGTTTTTTAACATCCATATATAGTGTTTTCAATTGGTTTTGTAACATTATCTTCAATATTCCATATTTTATTAAGATTTGAAGTCGATTTAACTGTAATTTTGACATATGTCCATTTGATATTACATAACTTGTTGTATATGTAACGAAAATCAATTTTTATTTCTTTTGTTGGAAAGAGGACTTCAATACCTAGTGCATAAATATTTTTCAAATTTTTTTGGGTGGTGTTTACTATTTTTTTGCATTGAACAAAGAAGTTCATGTTCGGTGTAAACCCTACATTCATAAGAAATAAAATAAAAATATATTAATGAAATTAAATATATTAAAAATTATGCTATTTAGAAAGCTTATAATAAGGGCTAAATACTTAAAAAAACAAAACTTCGAAATAAATTCATTTGACCCCCCAAAAGCTAATGCAAAATTGTTTTTTTATCAGCATTTGATAAATGCAAAGGAGACTCCATTGTAAGTATGATTTAGAAGTAGAGAGGTTCTATCCAAGAAATTTTGATCTAAGAGCCTTTGATCTAACTCTCTTCAATTAATTACTTCAAATGGGACCTCTTAAAGCTTAAATCATTATATTTTCTAAAAAATGTATAATTTCAGCAAAATCAGGATGTATGAAAAAGTGGGAACCAGTATTGTGAGTTCATCTTGATGTTATACGAGCAAGATCTTGATTGATAGAGTGTGAATGTAAAGATCTGTAATCGGTCTTGATTATTTGTCTAGAGGTTTGGTAAGTGATCTAAGTTAACGGTAAGGGAGGTTATAGTATAAACTAGTACAGATGGTGCTTAAACCAGAACTCATCTAGCATAGCAGATGCACATTCCGAGTTCAGTTTTTTGTTTGTAATCCAGTACTTTGGATCTATAGCCAGTGAGGCTCCTTTTGTGATGAGCAGTTTGCTCTAGGTAGTGTTCCTTCTTGCATGTGTAGGCCCCTCTTGTAATATTTATTCAGTTGGCAAGTGGATAGATATTGTGGGTCACCAATCCCACCGTGGTTTTTCCTCTTTGAGGTTTTTCACATATAAATCTTTGTGTTATGGTGTTGATTCATATGGTTGCATTAATATTACTTGTTGTTACTTTCTTTTATTCATACCGATTAATAAGTGGATTTTTTAATAAGGCTAAAAATATTATAACCAACAGAACACTGATTCACCCCCCCTCAGTGTTCTTGGATTCCAACAGGGACATGGTAAGGATAAATTTTTGGACATATGACATGAATTTCAAGTCTATTGGTCAATTGATGAATGGTTTTTTACTCATTGGTGTTACATAATCTATTGGATCTACACAGCATTTGACAAATCAGTGATTTACTTCTTGTGCATCAACTTTCGAGGACCAATTACTTTGGGAGATGAATGGAGAATGGTTTTCTATGGGTCCCATGTCTTATTTGGTGGTATGCATTATGTTTTTTGATGTTAGATAATGTTGGGATAAACTTTTGATTTGTAGATATGATATGTGAGGTTGAGTTAGTATGTTCAATTGATTGTAGTTGCTTTTGACCTATTCTATTTGGGTTAAAGCATGCCTTAGAGGCATTGTGTTTTCATCTTGTTGAGGCCGACTATGATTTGGGTTTATCCACAACCTATTTGTTGGTGGTATATTGTGTATGAAATCAACTTATGCCTTGTCACATGTTTCATTGTTAGGTCCCATTAGACCAACATAGTATATGTTTTTAGATATTGTGAAGGACATATAAAAGGAACAAATTATTTGTGAATGTTGTAGTTGTCATTGATAAAAAGTTATGTGCATATATCTTCTTTAGAAATATAAGTTTTGATGTAAATTTTATGAAGTGTACAAAGTCAATGTGATAGATTTAGATTTGAACTTCAAAGAGGACTGCAATATCAACGTTTGAGATGCTTCTTCTACAAAAAATCATCTAATACAGTTCAATATAATTTTGTGATATTGTATCTTTCCTTGGAGAAGTGATCCTAAATCTGCAAGTCTTTGTATCTTGCCCTAAGGAAATGTGCCTTAACCTGCAAGTCTAGGTGGCAGTGAGCTTCTTTGGCAATGTGCCTAAAACATACAGTGTAACTCTTGTGTTATATATTGCAAGTTGATCCTCACCATGTTTTTTCCCTCATTGGGTTTTCCATAGAAAATCTTGGTGTCATTGTATAGTGAATGCTTTGTTCTATTTTTTATTTCTGCAGATATGAATTTAATGTTTTAAGAGTTAATGAATGGACGAATTTTAGTTTATGTTGATTTACCCCTCCCTCTCAATATTCAGTGTGTGTTCATTAATTTCATTACAAGTTAATTATCATGCAAACCCATTTCAACAATTCTAAGAGCCCATGTTGATCCTATACTAGAACACACCTTATTGAATTAGATCAACTAGATTTAATCTAGCCATGCCGCCACTATAAAAGAAATCACATAAAAATAATTTTTTAATTACTTTTTCAATTATGAAGTCATGAATTTATTTCTCCCTGAACAATCTTATAATTTTATATTTGTGAGGTTTTAGACAATGTGGACAAACTATATCTTGATAGTGAATTTTGGAAGATGTTCAATTGCTCCAATCTAATTGGCCTGATGAAGCTTATATGGATAATAATCTATCGACTATTGATGGGATATATTTGTTGGGCAACTAGTGAATTTAGGTTGAATGGACAACCAACAAATAAGAACACAAAACATAAAAATAGTAAAAAGCAAGGAAGAACAATAGTGATCAAACAAGAAAATAGTACATTCACTTATGAAAAAATTGAATGAATTACAAGTGGACCACTTATATGCGAAACTAAACACAACTATGTTACCTAACCCGTGACAAATTCTTGTAGACACTCTTGTATTACATTCACCTCATCTCTACATCAATATAAATACTAAGTCAATATAAGTTGAATTAGCCAATTGACAAACACACCCCTTCATGCATCTCATTAAAATAATCCAAGAAATATAATTTGTACTAGCAAGGATGACTAGTGCAAATAATTGCCATTATGTGTTCCCAAGGGACTATAATTTATAAAATGAGAGATATGTGATTTATAAGTGTAACATTCATGCCATAACTAAGAATAAATTTGAGTTGATGCTCCCATAAGATTCTATAATAGACAACATAAGGATATTCCACCTCCAAAATGCCTCCTATTGAGGAATAGTTATAATTGTACCATAACATTTACCCTTACCTCTATTTTCATTGTTGTTTAGATTGTTACAAAGACATTTAATAAATATACAACTTTCCTCTCATAATTTTTTGGCAATTTTGTGGCGATATGTCATGATTTTAAAAGAATAAAAAAATGAAAATTTGGACACTAAAAATAACCTCTCATAATTTTTGTATAGCTTTTGTTTTACCTCTATTTTGAGTGATATTAAAATATTTCAAAATATTAAAGAAATCTACAACTTTTCTCTTTTACACTTTTAATTATTCCTAGTGAATTTGACAAATACCATTTTGACATACATAAAAAAATTCTGTTTAATTCTTTTACAAATTTGAAATAATTAGGGAATAAAAAGTATTAAACATCTAATATGTAGGTCTCTTTGATATATTTCCAATAGAACAACTAAAACCTAGAATTGGAGTTCAAGTGAAAATTTATGTTAAATTGTGAAAGATATTTTATTGTCAAAATAGTTTATCAACATTGAAAATATGAAAATATATGCAAAACCACCAAAAACTTAAAATGAAGTCTTTTTAGTATCCTTCCACTAATTCAAATGACATGAAAATGATGTTCAAATAAAAAATATGGTAAAATTACCTCAAAAAAGGAGAAATTTCTACAACATCTCTAAACAAATGAAGATAATTATATATTAACAATGAAAATATGAATGCGAAAGAACTATTCTACAACAAGATTTAAGAGCTCCTCCAAGACATCCACAAACACTAAGGAAGATAGTCCATTGCCATCAATGAATGCATTTCTAAACAAGATGTCAACATCTCCAAACAAATGAAGATAAACATATATTATCAATGAAACTATGAATGTGAAAGAACTATTATACAACAAGATTTAAGAGCTCCTCCAAGACATCCACAAACACTAAGGAAGATAGTCCATTGCCATCAATGAATGCATTTCTAAACAAGATGTCAACATCTCCAAACAAATGAAGATAAACATATATTATCAATGAAACTATGAATGTGAAAGAACTATTATACAACAAGATTTAAGAGCTCCTCCAAGACATCCACAAACATTAAGGAAGATAATCCATCGCCATCAATGTATGCATGTCATTACCAATAGCTCCCACTAAATCAAGGCATTGAGCTACACATGGTATAATGACAACCATCTCCTAAATGAAGATCATCCATGGCTCTAACAAAATCAAATACATCACCTGCAATATCAACAAGAAGTAGAACCTATTGGCATTACAATAGAAAGGAGATTGTTGGCATTTCAATAAGGATATTGAGAAGGTTGTTGGAGATTATTGATATAACTGAAGAAGGATGATTCTTGTCTTAATAATATTGTTTTGTCATTGACGTCAAGAAATTAATTTTCTGATTCAATATGATGTTGCCATATCTTGAGAAGTATGTGTTGATGAGTATTAGGAGGTCGGTAAGTGACACAAAAAGAATGTGATAATAAAGAGGAGAAATAAGTTATTCAATGGGAAACTATTACCGAGTTAGACAATGATGAGATCATGTTGTTTTGATTGTTTTTATATCCTACACATGTTGTTGATTATAAGTTTAATACTGTATTATGTCACCGAGCAAGGAACTTAGTCGGTAAACCCTAAGGTACCTAGTCGGTAAACCCTAAGGTTATCGATATCGGTTAAAGAAGGAAGAATGTCTACCGAGTGAAGTTCAGTATTAACCGAGTAACAACCGAGTTATAATAGATTGCATTGGATGGATAAAAGCATTATTTAATGAAGGATGCTGATGAGTTGGAGATGAATAAATGATTGGTATGCTGCGGAAGAAGTTTGTTAAGAATCTATGGCAATGAAAATCAAGAGGAAGATCTACAGCACAGATTGAACCGCAATAACCTAGCACAAGTTCCAAGGAAGGAATGCAAGTTCCAAGGCGAGGTAAAACATTTTCAGATCAAAGAATACATGGAACCTAGTCAAGTTTGAAGATCTGATAGTCAAGTTTGAAGATTTGATGGCTAAGATTGATCATCGGAAATGTGATCAAGGAGATTAAGCGGTTAGAAATTGTTTATAAATAAGTAATTGTTGATAAACACTACATGCGGACAAATGTATGCACAGTGATGCTATAGGATTGTTTACCGAGCTCAGAAGCTTGAAGATCTGATTGAAGAATAGATTGAGAAGCCCAGCAAGCCCAACAAGGGACTAGATAAGTCTTATGACAAGATTGTTTTGAGAAAATAAGAATCTGCTTTAGCATTTCAGATGTGAAGTTGCAAATATATTTTATTACTATTGTTTATTTTTTAAGTGACAGGAAATCTCTTAACCAAGTGGACCTAACAGTCTTATTTGTAAACCCTCTAGCAAGGTAACATTCTAAATGAGTGTTTGAAATCCTTTGACAAGGTCACTTCTAACAAAGTGCAAGACTCTAACAAGTCTGAGGGAAATTCCTTAACTGGGTCACATCTAGCAATGTGTTTGTAATCTTTAACAGGATTTTCTTTTATCCGAGCATACTCTAGAAGGGTATATTTCTTAGTGGGTCCGAAATCCCACAGTGGTTTTTCCCTATTTGGGTTTCCACGTTAAATCTAGTGTTATATGTGTTGTGATGTTATCTGTTCATAAGTTTGAATGTTTTATAGTTTTGGTTATGTATTCTGAAGTATAAGCTACCGAGGTTGAATCTGTTGAATATATTGAAGATTAAGTTTGTATGATTCACCCCCCTCCCCTCTCATCTTATTTACTATTAGCATCAAAGCTTTACAATTGGTATCAGAGTTGTGGACTCCAGAAGAAAAGTTTAAAGGTACTTGAGGCAAAGATCCAAAGATGTATAAAAGGGATGCACCAAAGTTGAACAAGTCAAGTTTCTCCACATGGCAGAAAAGGATGAAGCTGCACTTATCAGGAATTGGAGAATATGCAACATATTATTTGGAGAATGATTACATAGCACCTAGCACCAACCCGATGACCTTGGAAGAGATAAAAGAAAAGCAAGAACATATTCAAGCTATGATTGAAATAACATCAGCATTGACCGACTCAGAGTTTAATGATCTAGAAGGCTGTAATGATGCAAAATCAATGTGGACCAAGCTCATATCTGTGTATGGCGGCAATGAACATGTTCAAAGAGAAAAAGTAGATAGTCTAAGAGGACAACTTGAATCTATGAGAATGAATGAAGGTGAGAACATAACCCAATACAATACAAGGTTAAAGGAAATTGTCAATCAAATTAAAGGAGTAGGAGGAACTATTGAAGAAAAGGATGTAACAAGTAAGTTGTTGAGAACCCTTCTACCTGCTTATGCCATTCGAGTCTCTGCAATCAATGAATTAAGGTTTGTACCAAACATGCTAGTCTCTTTGGATACCACTACCGGTAAGCTACATGCATTTGAGTTAAGTAATTTTGATAACAGTGGGTCTTTGGTAAATAAAGTTGAATCTACATTCAGTTCTTTTCATATTGGTGAATCTGATGACTATAATGATAGAATGAATAAGTATTCTGAAGGAAATCACAGTGGAGCAAGTGAGAGATTTCGTAAAAACATGGAAGAAGTACACAAATTGTATGAGGAAATCAGAAAGTAAGAAGAGTTTGAAGCACTATTAGCCAAAAGGTTACCGAGAGGCAAAGGTAAGTATAAAGGAAAGCTACCTTTGAAATGTTTTAATTGTGATAAAATAGGACATATGGCTTCTAACTGCCCTGACAAAGAATCTAGTGAAAAGAGAGAATTCTGAGATTGTTACTACTTATTATAGTTGCCATTAGTTTTATATCCAAAGTCATTCTATATACTCTAGTCCGTTTCTACTACCGAAATATTCAGTCGGTAAGCACAGAGCAGTCGGTTACAGAAGAAAGTAGTCACAGAGCCTAGTATACACCGAGTTGTCTACTAAGTAATATTCTATGACTACCGAGCAGCAATAATGATACACCGAGTGAAACATTTTACCAGATTCATTGAACCTAGACACATGTGTGGAAACATGTTACAAGATCGAGGAACAAAGAACCATTATCACATTGGAAATTGCACTTCTAGATTGTGTATGATTTTGAGGTCATCTATCCAATGAAATATTTTGTATAGTTATTCATTCAATAAATCATGTTTGTAAGATTGAAGCAATGAACTAGATCACTGACATAAGAGATCTATTTATATAGCATGGATTGGGATCAGATAGATAAAGAGGTATGTGTATATGAGTGTGAAGACAAACATATGTGAAAAGAAAAATCATGGGAAAGCACTAAGTATTGAGACTGTCAGAGACACATAGGTCACCGAGAAGGATTTCAGAGAACAGTCAAGGAACAGAGTAAACAGAAGGGTTTACCGAGTTATTTTATGGGTTATCGAGGTATGCTATAAGAAAGGTAATCTCATTTTGAGCACATAGAATATGCTATAACATTCCCTATGTAAAGTTGGAGATATTTGTAAAGATTTTATTATAATATTTTGAAGTTGTAAGAGAAACCTTTAACAGGGTAAAAGACTCTAACAAAGTCTATAAATTATAAAGCCTTTAACCAGGTGCAACATTTAGAATAAGTGTTGTAAAATCCTTTAGCAAGGTAGATCTAATGATCTTGATACTCCTAACAAGGTAAGCTATCAGAAATAGCTAAACATGTAGCTCTAACCGAGCATTCTTTATTATTGCAGTAGTGAAGTTGTGGGTGTCATCCCCAGTGCAGTTTTTCTCTCTAACCAAGAGTTTTTGCGTAACCAAAATATATGTGTTATGGAGTGAATCATGTATGATTGTTATTTATTTGTTTTAGCTTCATGTTATGTTACAGCAGTTTTTGGTTTATGCATAACAGTAAAGATATTGTTAAAGAAAAGTTTTGAAGTACTGATTCACCCCTCCCCTCTCAGTACATTAGTTTTCCATATTGGGCCTAACAGAGATAATAGACAGAAAGACAACCAATACAGAGGACACCAAGACTTCAGAAGGAGAGATAGAAAGACATGCCTAGTAGCTGTTGAGGAATCCAATGATGATAAATCTGATGAAACTGATACAGAGGAATTTGTTTATGTGGCTATTAAAGATGGATCAGATGAAGAAAGGTATGAAGAAAAATCCCTAATATCTCACATAAATAATAATGATTCTTGGATCATAGATAGTGGATGCTCACATCACATGACAGGTGATAAACACAAGTTTGTTAAATTAGAAGACTATGATGGAGGATATGTAAGATTTGGTAATGATGCACCACCATGTCCGGTGAAAGGTAAAGGATCTATAACACTTCTTGACAATGCTAAATGTGATGATGTATACTGGGTTGAAGGTTTGAAATACAATTTGTTGAGTGTAGCACAGCTAAACAATACAGGATACTGAATAGAATTCCAGAAGGGATGTGTCAAAGTTCATGACAAACATGGAAAGTTGGCTGCTACCAGGACACAAAGAAAAGGTAATACATTTCATCTTGAATCAACTTGGAATAAATGTCTATATGCAAAAATAGAAGATACCTGGTTATGGCATAAAAGGTTTTCTCATGTAAATTTTGATAATCTGATCAAAATAAGTAAGAAGCACTGAGTAAGAGGTCTACCGAGCCTGGAAAAACCTGAGAATCCTATGTGTCGAGGATGCCAGATGGGTAAGATGACAAGATCAAGCTTTACAAGTAAGTCCTAAACTTCTAAAGGAATTTTAGATCTAGTACACACTGATCTTTGTGGTCCCATGAAAGTTCAAAGTTATTATGGTGATAAATACTTCATATTATTTGTGGATGATTACTCAAGGATGATGTCAGTTATGTTTTTAAAAGAAAAATCAGAAGCTTTTCAAATGTTTAAATGGTACAAGGCGAGAGTTGAAAATGAAATAGGAAGACAGCTGGAATGTCTTAGATCTGATAGAGGAGGAGAATTCACTTCTAATGAATTTAACTTATTCTGCAATGATCATGGTATAAAAAGGCAAGTGTCTGCACTGAGAACACCTCAACAAAATGGGATAACTGAGAGAAGAAATAGGTCAATTGTAGATTGTGCCAGAACCCTGATGATAGAAAAGAGGGTACCTCAAACATTTTGGAGAGAAGCAATCAGCACTGCAGTTTACACCTTGAATTGAGTACAACTGAAGAAAGGAACTATGAAGACACCATAAGAAATCTGGTATGATAAGAAACCTAATGTAAGTTATTTTAAAATCTTTGGAAGTAGATGTTATGTTCACAAAAATGACAGAAATGGAAAGTTTGGTCAAAAAAGCGAGGAAGGAACATTTCTTGGTTATTCTTCTAGAAGTAAAGCATTTAAATGTCTGATCAAATTATCTAACAAAATAGTAGAAAGTGCAAATGTGAAAATTGATGAATTTGCAAAAAGAAATGATGAAGGAAATTCCAAAGAACCAGAAAATTATGAAGAATTTGTTTATGTTCAACCCAGAAGTCCTACTGAGAAAGTTGCTGAAGAAAATGAAGATAGTATCTAGTTACTGAGTGATGAAGAAGATCATATAGAGCCTACCGAGCCTATATTAGCCAAATATGTCAGAAGAAATCATGCATCAAGTCAGATTATAGGAGATAAGGATGATCGAGTGATGAAAAGGAACAAACTGAGACAAAACACATGTTTGATATCTGAATTTGAACTGAGAATAGTAAAAGAGGCATTTAACAATGAAGATTGGGTAAATGCTATGACAGAAAAGATTGATCAAATCAAAAAGAATGAAACATGGACATTGGTCCCAAGATCAAAGGACAAAAATGTAATCGGTACAAAGTGGATTTTCAAAAACAAGCTAAATGAAAAAGGTGAGGTCATTCGGAACAAAGCAAGACTAGTTTGCACAGGTTATGCTCAAGAAGAAGGAATAGATTATGAAAAGACTTTTGCACCTGTGGCTAGACTTGAGGGAGTAAGAACATTGTTGGCATATGTTGCTTTCAAAAATTTCAAGGTATATCAAATGGATGTTAAATCTGCATTTTTGAATGGTATACTAGAAGAAGAAGTTTATATTGAACAGTCTAAAGGATTTGTTGAAGACAAGAGTAAAGATCAGGTATGTAAATTAAACAAAGCTTTATATGGTCTGAAACAAGCACCTAGAGCATGGTATGAGCAACTGCACTCTTACTTAATCAAGATTGGTTTTATAAGGACAAGTGAAAACAACAATATGTACATGAAGAATGATGAGGACAATGGAATACTGATCTCAGCCATATTTGTTGATGATATTATTTTTTGTGGAAATGATTCTCTATGCAAGAACTTTGGAAATGAAATGTGCAAAGAATTTGAGATGTCATTAATCGGTGAGATAAAGTATTTTATAGGTTTACAAATACTGCAAATGAAAGATGAGATTTTCATTACTCAATCCAAGTACATAAAGGAAATCTTGAAGAAATATGGAATGGAGGATTCTAAACCTGTAAGTACTCTTATGACTACTAACTGTAAACTATCAAAGAATGATGAATCTGCATCTATTGATGAGACACTTTACCGATCTATGATTGGAAAGCTGCAATATGTTATTCATAGTAGGCTGGATATAGCACATGTAGTAGGAATAGTTGCAAGGTTTTCTGTAGATCCCAAAGAAACCCATATGACAGCAATCAAGAGAATTTTCAGATACCTAAGAGGCACTGAAGATTATGGCTTAGTATACGAAAAGAGGAATGATTTTGATTTAAAAGTTTATAATGATGTTGATTGGGCAGGAAACATTGATGACAGGAAAAACACAAGTGGTGGAGATTTCTTCTTGGGAGATAGACTAGTAAGTTGGCTTAGCAAGAAACAAGGATGCATTTCATAATCAACAGTCGAAGTTGAATATGTCACTACAACATTGAATTATACCAATATAGCATGGATCAGGCAACTGTTGGAAGGTATAAATGAGAAAGTTACCGTGCCAGTAACTATATTCTGTGATAATACTAGTGCCATTAACATTTCAAAGAATCTGGTAATGCACTCTAAGACAAAGTATGTCTCTATAAAGTAACATTATCTCAGAGAAGAAGTTCAAGAGAAGAAAGTTGTGCTGGAATATATCAGTTCAAAGGAGCAAATAGTAGACATCTTCACAAAGCCATTGCCAAGGGACACTTTTGAGTATCTCAGAAGCAAGTTAGGGGTCCTACCCCTATCTTCTACTCACTGACAGAGTTCAGTGAAAGCATCAATTCAATGACTATATAAAATATTATTTGTGGATTGATGTTGATTTATGCACTTTAGGAGGTTTTGTAAAGGTGTGCAAGAATTAGTGATTGGAGACAAGTTGCTCTGACCGAGACTGAGATGATACATGTGTAACATAGCAAGGAAATTACTTCACAATGGTAGGAATCATGAATTAGTTTTTCCTTTTGGCATTGTTGTCAAAGGGGGAGATGACTAAATGGAGAAGACTAAATGGAGAAGGTAGACTAAATGGAGAAGATAATAGAAAACCAATGACAGGGGGAGAAGATTTCAAGTGAAGATTTAAACAACTCAAGGATAACAGGAGAAATCTAACAGCAATCTGAATCTGAATCAATTGGAACAAATCAAGTTGGTATTACCATTTAATTGTTGGTTTTGCCATCAATGCCAAAGGGGGACATTGTTGGCATTACAATAGAAAGGAGATTGTTGGCATTTCAATAGGGATATTGATAAGGTTGTTGGAGATTATTGATATAACTGAAGAAGGATGATTACTGTCTTAATAATATTGTTTTGTCATTGATGTCAAGAAATTGATTTTCTGATTCAGTATGATGTTGCCATATCTTGAGAAGTATGTGTTGATGAGTATTAGGAGGTCGGTAAGTGACATAGAAAGAATGTGATAATAAAGAGGAGAAATAAGTTATTCAATGGGCAACTATTACAGAGTTAGACAATGATGAGATCATGTTGTTTTGATTGTTTTTATATCCTACACATGTTGTTGATTATAAGTTTAATACTGTATTATGTCACTGAGCAAGGAACCTAGTCGGTAAACCCTAAGGTACCTAGTCGGTAAACCCTAAGGTTATCGATATCGGTTAAAGAAGGAAGAATGTCTACCAAGAGAAGTTCAATATTAACCGAGTAAAAACCAAGTTATAATAGATCGCATTGGATGGATAAAAGCATTATTTAATGAAGGATGCTGATGAGATGGAGATGAATAAATGATTGGTATGTCGCGCAAGAAGTTTGTTAAGAATCTACGGCAATGAAAATCAAGATGAAGATCTACAACACAGATTGAACCGCAATAACCTAGGACAAGTTCCAAGGAAGGAATGCAAGTTCCAAGGTGAGGTAAAACATTTTCAGATCGAAGAATACATTGAACCTAGTCAAGTTTGAAGATCTGATGGCTAAGATTGATCATGGGAAATGTGATCAAGGAGATTAAGCAGTTAGAAATTGTTTATAAATAAGTAATTGTTGATAAACACTACATGTGGGAAAATGTATGCACAGTGATGCTATAGGATTGTTTACCGAGCTCAGAAGCTTGAAGATCTGATTGAAGAACAGATTAAGAAGCCTAGCAAGCCCAACAAGGGACTAGATAAGTCTTATGACAAGATTGTTTTGAGCAAATAAGAATCTGCTTTAGCATTTTAGATGTGAAGTTGCAGATATATTTTATTACTGTTGTTTATTTTGTAAGTGACAAGAAATCTCTTAACTGAGTGGACCTAACAGTCTTATTTGTAAACCCTCTAGCAAGCTAACATTCTAAATGAGTGTTTGAAATCCTTTGACAAGGTCACTTCTAACAAAGTGCAAGACTCTAACAAGTATGAGGCAAATCCCTTAACCGGGTCACATCTAGCAATGTGTTTGTAATCTTTAACAGGATTTTCTTTTAACCGGGCATACTCTAGAAGGGTATATTTCTTAGTGGGTCTGAAATCCCATAGTGGTTTTTCCCTATTTGGGTTTCCATGTTAAATCTGGTGTTATATGTGTTGTGATGTTATCTGTTCATAAGTTTGAATGTTTTACAGTTTTGGTTATGTATTCTGAAGTATAAGCTACCGAGGTTGAATCTGTT
The DNA here is from genome assembly GCF_030272615.1 of Cryptomeria japonica. NCBI lineage: Eukaryota > Viridiplantae > Streptophyta > Pinopsida > Cupressales > Cupressaceae > Cryptomeria > Cryptomeria japonica. The sequence goes on along the minus strand of NC_081405.1, from coordinate 359,454,526 downwards.
GAATATATTGAAGATTAAGTTTGTATGATTCATCCCCCCCCCCCTCTCATCTTACTTATTATTAGCATCAAAGCTTTATAGAACCAAGATCTCCAAAGCTTTATAGAATCAAACCAATGTATTAATCTACAGCTTGTTATAATACACCTGGAAACTCTATGCCTTTACATGGAGTCTACATCTTACTCTTTTGGAGGAAATATGATAGATAATCCTACAAAAAAATAGTTTCCTCATTTGTCTCTTTAAACCCACATAAAAGACACACAATATATACAGGTTTACAAGTTTGAAGTGGCTTCTAAAAAAAGCCAAAAGAGGTGGGAGACCAAAAACATGTGGCACATTTTTCAACCACTTATAGCCATGCAAATGACACTTTTACATCATTTTCTAACCCCTCTTGCATGCCCCCAAACTTAGGAACCCATTTTTTCTATGCAACATGTCTTCTAACACTTGTACAACCTATCATAAGAATTTTTCATAACCTATCATAATAATCTATCATAACTTGTCATAAGAGTTTGTCCTACAATAATAAATTGCATAGGTTTCTAAGACACTGACACATGGAAAAATATCACGACCAAAGTGGGATTCCTACTTTCCCATGTAGGGACATAATACATCCCTTTCATCTTCCATGTCACCTACCAACATGAAGACAACTCACTATACCATATCACACTAGGGAAAATTATGATGAGCAAGAAATTATACTTTAGGAGTTCAATAAATAAATACAATTCTAGTAATGGTTAAGGTTGAGACACCTTAATTCCCAATATTGTTGTATACATTGTTATACTTATGCCCTTGCTAGTGATGACAACATGGAGTAATAAATGCTTTTTTGTCATTATAGATAGTAGTAGATTGGAAAAATATTGAATAGATAATGCAATATGGGATGCACTAACATTCTTATTTTCTAGATGGGAGGTATTAAGGGTTTATGCTTTAGTGAACTAAGAGAGGTAAAATGTGCTTACAATAAGGTCACAACTGCTCCGTTTTTGCTAGTTAGTCATTATGTACATATGAGGTTTTAAAATTATTCATATGGTATATGTGTGTTGTATGCATGAGATAGCCACATTGTGTATATATTAGGTACATGCAATAACTATTCATATTAGGTATGCATGGGGTGAAGGAGATTGCCATATTGTTTATATATGATTGATGGATGCATAAGTTATTGCATTGTGATATGTGACATGTACACGTATATTATTCACACTACATATGTGACATATGTGTAATCTAGTCATTGTGTGTACCTATTATATGATAATGAGTTAGACACAAGGGTTAGTGTAGGATCATGGGGGGCCAAAAAGTGGCAATGTGAAAAAACTAGCCTTTTCCACTCACCTAAAAATGCCAAAATCCGTGTTGACTTTTTGCTTGGCTTGGGTATCAGTACACCTTGGCATGGTAAACACTTGGGCAAATTGGATATCCGATAACAGATATCCGATTTTTATAGGTAATTTTAAATTAAAAAATAAATTATATTATATAATATATAATAATATATTATATATTATATATTATATAATACGTATTATATAATATATTATATATATATATATTATTATATTATATTATATATTATATAACACATAATATATAATATATTATTATATTATATTATATATTATATAACACATAACATATAATATAATAATATATTATATAATATATTGTTATTTTAAAATAATTTAATTATAAAAATTGGATATCCGATTTCTCTAAGAAAATAAAAGAGGACTGCGACAGCCCATGGGTTATTTTTTAGCCACAGGCTGCACGAATTCAAGTAAATCCAATATCCGGTTGGACCCGATATCTGATTTTCTCACCAAAATTTGCAAAAAAAATCCAATAAAAGGTAGGATTTTTATTGTTTTTTATCATTTTCATTCAAATTTTTGCATTTTTTTTAATGTTTATTTGTTTTTTCATTCAAAATATGTTTTTTTCATGAAAACTAGGTTTTTTTAATATCAAATACAAAATTGTTCAAATTTGTTAACTAAATTCAATTGTTTACATTCAATTAGGTTAAAAATGGGGGATAATAGTGAAAACATTGATCAACCACAACTGCAACAACCAAACCCTCCTTTGCCAACCCCCCCCTCAATTTAGGATTTAATTGCACAAATTTTAAACCAATTGAGCGGGATTGCAGATGTCTATCGTATGATCCCTCACCCTCACCCAATGTTTGATCCCCTCACATCCATCATAAAGAGTATAGAAATCGTCACTGAAGAGCACAATGTCGCTCTTTTGTGGCGAGATTCTATGAGGGAAAAATATGCGGATGGCTTGTCCTATAAGGAGATCAAGGATCTCGAGATATCCAAAACCGATAACGTTGCATTGTTTGTGAATCCCCGCATTGGTAAACCCATATACCCCCAAAACATGAAACTTTCTATTAAATGGTGCACAAATGGTGATATTGTGAAAAAAAATTGGGATTGTTGGTGGATGGTTTTCGATAAACCACCCAACAACAATCTTGATATCCCCTTGTACTTCATCAAAAAATTGTATGCTGAGTTTGTTTTAGGAAAATATGTGAACTACTTTGACATCCAACCTTTCCAAGGTGTGGGTTTAGGTATGCCCCAAGATAGACATGGGGCAGTCAGAGTAGTCCAGGGCCCATATGTCCCCCCTCCTCCTATTGATCCCCCACCTCCAGTGCAGCATCCAAATATCATCTGTGAGGCGGCATCATGGACCATATCATCTATTCACTCTTTGAGTAGCCTTTTGGTTTCTCAGGCTAGGGCATTAGCTCAGCCTTCTTTTGATGGTAGTGGTGCATCCGGTGGTGCTGACATGTCCTCCTCGGTTCCACACATTTGTGTGCCCCGTAGTTGTGTCATGTGTGGGAACCTATGCTTGGGTCTAGTTGGATAGCCTGTTGATCCTCCTGCACACACTACAGATTATGAGGTGCATGAAATGCACGATGCACCAGATTTTATGACAGGGATTGGAGGATACCCTAGAGAGTCCTCACATGCTAGAGGCGAGGAGGCACCTTCATGATACGTTGATGATGTAGTGGTAAGATTTGTATTTTCACAGTTCATTCTATATTTTAAATGAATATTTATAATCTAGATAATATTAACTATGAATGTTTATTTACATGGTCTATTTAATAGTTAATGACAGAGGAGGAGTTGACATAGATCCAGGAGGGCACCTTGACAGCCATTTCATTTGTCCTTGATAGCTTTATGATTATATATATTATTGCACCTAGTCGTTTGTATTTTATTGTACATACATGATCATCATTTATATTGGCATTAATTAGATTATGTAGTAACTTGCATGTATAGCTTATTTTACTATTGTAGGTCACAAGTAGCTCGAGTGTGGGGCTGTGCGATTTGGGATCTGGTAGTGTAGCTGGAGACAAGGGAAAGGTGATTGAATGCAAATATGATTGAATGAATAGTTTAAATAACTTATAATTATTATACATGTCTAGACATAGATTGATAGTTTCACATACTTTTTGTGTATATGTACAAAAAATTATTGGCTTCAAATCCTTGTTGACTACACCCACTATACCTGAAGATGATGATGAAGAAGAAGAAGAGATGCCTCAAGTAATGTGTTTATTTTATTTTGTGTTTAGTAGATATAATTTGTTATTATCAGTGACAATTATATGCTAACTTGTATCATCATCTATCACTGGTTGTGTTAGCTTCTATCTTCCCTGTACACATCATGCCAACCAATATTTTGATCTCTCTTCATTCCCTTGCAGAGCAACAACTGCAAAAACATGTCCTGGCTGTACAAGATCTGATAGACGGTCATACTCAAGTGAAATTTCCATGTCATCATTTGACAAGGATATTGTTTGAGATAAAGGAGTTAGATATTGTGGAACCCACGTATCAACCCACTCACTTGACTCACACTGATCCCAATCACACTAAACACAACTCTGAAAAAAACAAGCCAACGCTCGTGTCCAAATGGTCCATGTACTTGTATCTGAGCTGAGAAATGAATGCATCTTTGAAGAATCTTTAATTGTTTGACAATCCAATCTGTCTCCCACTATGCCCTCCTCAACAAACCAAAAGAATCTGGTCATAGCTAAATCAAGAGTACCTCCATGTGACAATGTTGAACTACACCAATCAATAATAACATGCATCAGAGAAATTTGCACTTGAAATCCTCAATTTCTCCTTAACTAGAGCTCTCTTCAAACATGCACCTGCACCATCATGCTCCCCCTTCACATGCCCTGCCTCAAAAAAACACCAAATATGAGGCATACACCTCTCTACATGCATTCTAATCAACCAATAAAACATACGGGCATTCTTGAATCGACCCGTACAGTTATCTGACCATATGAGATGTCAATCAATTGTAATATATTTCTCATGCAAGAACTCAAAAAAAATCTCGAAAGAATGTTGCACATACTCAGAGTAGTGTGGTCTATCATCACTCATATATAAATGATACTCCCTAATTATCTTCATGTCCTCTTCTATACTATCAGGAGCATGTCTATATGTAATATGAACAAAAATAGCAATCTGGATTGAATTGTAGTACTGAGACTATACCTCATTCTGTGGTTGCAATGTATACTTCTCTGCAAAATCTACCACCGATACAATAGTGCCAATTGAGAAAGAGTTCTTACACATCCTGAATTGCTGATCCAACCACTGAGACCTATGGGTGTGCCTTGCATACTTGTAGAATTTTTTTTCCTTAAAATCCAAAATAAAATCAGCAAGACTCACTTCTCTTGAGACTAATTCGCATCTAGAACCTTCACCTCCGCTCTTCAAAGTATATTTCACTATCTCATATATTTTTTTCTCAACATAATTCTTTACAAACTCATGTTCATTGCCCTCATGAAAACATGAAACAAACTTTGACAACTCACCACATTGTGAGAACTTCTCATTCAAACAATCATTTCTATAGAAATAGCAGCCATCATCTCTAGGGCATAAAAATAGATCTTGCAAGTCTCTTGATGATCTCATAAATAGCATTGCACCACACTCCTGTAACATCTCATTAGTATGCAGCGTAGAACAAATATGGGATAAAAGTTCATGGTACATTGAAAACTCCACATGGTACTTGCAACAACAAGTATTACGAATCTTAAGAGGAACACAAAAATGGCTTCAAAGATTCAAAGGCCCTTTGTGATATTTGCAAAGTTGGATGTACTTCACAAAAAAAATTGTACAACATTGTTTGGCTTGATTCCAAGAAATGTTTGGGATGCGGTGTGCGGTCTCGGTTGTCGATTCTTAAAAAGATAATGAGATATGCCCCAGGTCTATCTTGATGGCTTCTCTCTAGGGAGAGAGATCACCATTAGTCCTTATAATGAGATATAATGGCATCTCTCTCCTATTCCTTATAGACATACTCTAATAGACATCTCTCTCATTATGGTTGAGATCATAAGGACTAGGGGAGAGAGGTCATAATGGTGATTCTTAAAAAAAATTGTCTTTTAAAAAACATAATGAGATAGGGGGATCTTATTTTTCAACGTTAGTAGAATTTGTAGCAGTAAAATTAGAGAATATATATGGTTACATATGATTTAATCATCATATCACCAAATTTTTCAAATCATATGAAGAATATCATATGAAAACAAAGATAAAATAAAAATTTTGGGTCATGGAAAAACTCCTAAATGCCCCCAAATTTTTAGATCATTAGAGAATGTTGAAAGTGAAGGTACAAAAAAGAAGAAAAATGATGAAACAAATAGAGGAAGTATATGATAAATTTTATCCCTTGTATCCAAGTACCTATAGAGTAACTTGGGACCTTTAGGAGATCACAAACATATAAAGACAATTATGGGGCAGCTGAAAAATGATAAACACACTCTAATATAAAGATAATAGAAGTGCTGCTATAATAATCACCTATGATTAGATAATCACCCTCACAATCTTGATCAAAGGATGGGTGTATGAGCCCAAGGATGGACAATCATGAAAGAAAAGTGTTGTTTGATTTGTGTAAATGTTGTCATTGATGTGAAACTCAATGATATAGTTAGGACCGGATGTGGCATGTTGGGAAATAGTGGACGATATTAATATATGTGATATGAAGCATTAAGGCATGTATGGTTTATAGGAGTACTTTTCAGAAGATTAGGTCTTCTCCAGAATCTTTTGTTTTTCTTCTCATGGTTTGTATTGAATTTTAGTATTAGTTGTATATGTTGTATTGTTATCCAAATGGTTGTATTGCATTATGATTTATGAATCCTATACTCCAAAATCAATGGGATCTATATTCTGAAGATGGAAGTTGTTATATCTTGGAATTTGTGTCTATCAGTCTGTATCTATGGGTCCAATAGACCATTTTTTTTCTGCAATAATTTAAGAATGTGCTATGGTAATTGAATCCTATGAAGGAAGAGTGTAGAAGACTAGTGAAGGCCGACTTGGTTACTCTATTTTTGGTCAGGGATTTATTCAGTAACATGTTGATTTGAGCAATGCTTTATTCTATAAACATTTTGTTTTTGCCTGACATATTATCTTGGTGTATGTGCTTACTGGTATATATATAGAAGATATTTGGATGCACATGCATGATAGTTTATGGAGAGTGGCTCACATTAGATACCTTTGATTCCTTATTATACATAGTTGTTATCCTAATAACGACCAAATTATATTGTACTTTTCTTAGCTATTGTATCTAATTCAAATACCTTGACCTACCCACCTATTAGATAAATAGCTAAGAAAAGTACAATATAATTTGGTCGTTATTAGGATAACAATTATGTATAATAAGGAATCAAAGGTATCTGATGTGAGCCACTACTACTTTTGTGCACCATGTCACATGCTATGCTCTCACCTTTGTGTTGTCTCGAATGAAAGAAAATATATCTTATCTGATAATTTCCTTTGGGACACAGAATTCAACCTCATCCCAAGAAACATCACCTGAGACCTCTTCTCTAAACTACATACAATCAGAGATGCCATCGGTCAGAGTAGTGTATATCTCTCTTATTATGTTTTGATGGCATAGAGAGAGATCATAATGAGATATGCCCCAGGTCCATTTTTAGCCTTAGGAGAGGGAGAGAGAGAGACTAGGGGAGAGGGAGAGAGAGAGATTAGGGGAGAGGAGTAATATGACCCCTTAGGACCCATAACGACCCAATATAGTGTCATAAGGAGTCATATTGTGTCCTAAGGGGTCATATGGTGCCTTAAGGGGTCATATGACACAATATGACCCCTTAGGACACAATATGACCAATAATGACATATTTTGGTGTCGTAAGGGGTCATATGTTGTCTTAAGGGGACATAGGACCCAATATGACTCCGTAGGAAACAATATGACCCATAACGACACTGTATAGTGTTGTAAAGGGTCATATTATGTCCTAAGGGATCATATGGTGTCTTAAGGGGTCATATGACACAATATGACCCCTTAGGACACAATATGGCCCATAATGACACAATTTGGTATTTTAAGGGGTCATATGGTGTCCTAAGGGGTCATAGGACACAATATGACCCATAACGATATAATTTGGTGTCCTAAGGGGTCATAGGACACAATATGACCCCTTAGGACACCATAGGACCCATAATGACCCAACATGGTGTCATAAGGGGTCATATGTTGTCCTTAGGGGTCATATGGTATTCCATGACCCCTTAGGACACTAGATGACCCCTAACGACACCATATGGTGTCCTAATGGGTCATAGTGTGTCATAAGGTGGCAAGATGAACCATTATTACAATATAAAAAGCAGTGCCAATACTGCTTACAAAAATTTGACACCGAAGGGGTCATATGGTGTCCTAAGGGGTCATAGGACACAATATGACCCCTTCCCCCTCCCTCTCTCTATCTCTCTCTCTCCCTTCCCCCTCCCTATCTCTCTCCCTCCCTCTCCCCTAATCTCTCTCTCTCTCTCTCTCTCTCTCTCTCTCCCCTAATCTCTCTATCTCTCTCTATCTCTCTCTCCCTTTCCCCTCCCCATCTCTCTCTCTCTCTCTCTCTCTCTCTCTCTCTCTCTCTCTCCGCTCCCCCTCTCTCTCTCTCTCTCCCCTCTCCCTCTCTCTCTCTATCTCTCTATCTCTCTCCCTTCCCCCTCTCTCTCTCTCTCCCCTTTCTCTCTCTCCCCTAATCTCTCTCTCTCTCCCCCACTCCCCCCTCTCCCTCTCCCTAATATCATATACTAATATATTTATAAATGAATATATTATATATTAATATATTGTATATTAATATATTAATAAACAATAGATTAATTATGTGCAAATTTAGTTATTGAATTTAATTATTAAAATCGGATATCTGATTTCTATTGCACAAATTTTAAATTTTAAATTTTGGCTCGGGTTTGCTTTGGGATTTGGCTTGGAAGTGACAAGCCTAGAAAGTGAACTGAAAAAACGTGTTTTTTTAGTGTTCCTTGATTTTCCAGACTTTACACTAGTGGCTGACAACTTTTTTTATAGCCAGAATTGATAAAACAAAAAGGGTTTTTTAAGGACGTTCTCTACTTTCCAACAATATAAGGCTTGTCTTATTTCGACTTTAATAAATAATTATTATTTATTTTCTAATTGAATTATGACAAAAGTCCTGATTGATAGATTGATTGAAAAATACTCATAACTTTCAAACGATATAAACATTTTTTGAATCCAAAACATGTGTCACATCCTATGCTTCGTCTAATATATGGAAAAAAATTTTAAAAAATGAATTTCACAAGGTTTTGACCAAGTAAGGGTGGTCAGACGTAGGAGTTTCCGAATTTCTGAAAAGTTGTAGTAAAAAATTCATAGATAATTATTTACTTTATAAAAATTTATAAAAAAATATGTGTCACATCCGGACATGAATCTTATACTTATATTATAAATCTTATAAAAAAATATTATGATTTGATTGTGATTAGGTTGGTCAGACATACACCTACTTCTTATCTTTTTCCTGAAATTTTAGTACCACTGCATTGTAATTTGAAATTTTCATCAAATAGAATTTTTTTTTTCCAAAAAACAACTAGTAGCTTAGAAACTACATTCATTTTTCTATAGATTCTCTTCTTACATATTATAAAAATAATGTTCATAACTTATTCAAATTTTCATGTCAAGTTGCATAGATTTTTTGAAATTTCATTGCCACTTAAGGGCCTGTTTTGGCACACCATGATCCTGCACATACCCACAATGTATTTGTGATGTATGCCTAGGCTAGTCACAATGCATGCCTTTGATGTGTGTATGAGCTAGTCACATTATCTATATGTGACAAGAAGAAGCTAGCCACTTTGTGTGTAGGTGATACATGATTCAACTAGCCACTATGCGAGCATGTGATGCGAGCTTGATCTAAAATATGACTAGACTGTATTTTCTATCACACTATTATGATTGGATTGAATTGGAAGAGTAAGATCAATTGATGGTTGTGATTTAAAAGTGAGATCAAAGATCTCATAACAAAGGAGAGGATGAAGTACATCTCTATTATTAGTGTATGAACTATAGAGCCTTTGATTCATAAAAGGGGGCATGTAGGCAAGGTCATTACAAATAAACCCTCAAGGTATTGGTTTGGATATTAAAGAAATAGTAACCAAAGTGTACATCACAATTTTGTTATTTTTTATTTCACTAAGTTGTCATGTGTCTATCCTATAATTCATTATTCATATATTGTAGAACCACCTTTTTAAGCCTTGCAAAACAAAAAAGTAGGAGAGATAGCCTTCTCTTGTCATTAAGTCTTTCATTCAACATCATGTTCAAAATTTTCAAGTTTGACAAATATTCCTAGAGATTTAAAGTAAAATTCTTCAATGAACTTCTTAAAAAGATGTTGGTCATTGAACAAAGAAAAAGTTCTAATAAAGGCCACTAAAGAGTTTTTTATCATATGCCATTAGCTAATTTGGACTCCTCCCGTAACGTCTTATTACATGAATTCACTTAACTTCTTTGTCCACTAATGGTTGATTTTTGTGAGCATAATCTTCAAGTCATGCTTATTGAGCAATGCATGGAGTTTGAAAGGATCCTCAAAATAGAGCCAAAATGTTAGCAATTATATGATCATAGGCTAAGAGCTTAGTCTACTAATTATGTGTTGGCATATCTTCATGTCTCACCCAAAGCACGTCAACTCTTCTACTCGATACTCTACTCTACATGTTGCCCGAGCATACCTACATATACTTAGAAATCATACATAGATGTGGATGTCAGTCATTAAACAAAACAAGTTATAACAAGAGGCATTTATTTATATTTTTTCTCTATTCCAATATCAGAAATATATATAAACAACTTTCTCTAACATCAACTAAAATAAACACATATTACATAATTAAATTGTAAAGTTCTTCTATTTAAAAATAAACCCTCACTAACATATACTACATAAAAGAGATCTTATCCTTAAATATAATCTCTACATATTTATATTTTTTATATATAATTTTAAATATTTGAAAAACCATATATATAAATTCTATTAACACTAGATGATATATCTAAATATTAACCTGTTTATGTATTACAAAACGATTACATTTGGATACTAACACCTTTCCTTAGCTTCACTTTGACAATCTTTGTCAATATTTGATTTCATGCAATATAGATATTTGCCCAAATTCGATTTCATGCAAGAGCCATGGAATGTGAAATTTATGTCTTTTGGAGGAAAGAAATCACATGCCTTTCACTTTTTCTCTTTGTTCAATGGAATCACTTCCAAACATGTTTTCCTTGCTGGGGAAAATTGTGACAAACCAATTCTCAAAAGTAGCAATTTTTTTAAAACAAATTAGGCTAATTTATTTATTTATTTATTTAATAAAGTGGGTTTTTGATTAATTATTGTTTTTGTTATTTTTGTAAAATGATTTTTTGATTAATTATTGTTTTTGTTATTTTGTCAAATGTTTTTTTGATTAATTATTGTTTTTGATATTTGGTAAAGTGGGTTTTTGGGTGATGTTTTGATTAAATAAAGTGAGATTCATTATAAATCAGTCATAAAGATAAAGAAGATGAGTCTCAAAAAAGTTTATGCAGTTCTTAGAATGTACATTTGATCACATGAAATTTTTACTTTCAATTAGATAATAAAGAGGTCAAATGTGTATTTTGGAAGTTGGATTGACAATTGTGGTTTTTGAAAGGACGATGTTTATTCAATATTGAGAATGCACATTTGATTTTATTCATTAACTAATTGATAATTTCACTTAATAAATATAGTCAAATATACATTCAGAATGTTCTTTTTTTGTAAGTAGATTCAGAATGTTTGATAATCTATTTGTAAAAGCTATTTCAGATATATTATTGGATCCCCACTAACAATTAAGATACAACAATGAAGATTAACAACATGACAATAAGAAATGAACAGTTAAACAACAGCCATCAACCAGCTACACAAAATTAAAATCAAACTCAACAGTATAGAATTGACAGTTTATGAACTACATAGAACACATATAATTAAACTAGAAATAAAAAACTCAACAAACGAACATTGAATGTATCAGTTTTCCACAATTTATAATAGCTATTGTTATTGTTTCTGGTTTTGATCATCGGGATGATAGAATACTGAAGAAGTAGAAAAATGATGGATCACAAGAGTGTGATCTAAAATGATGATACAAAAAATTGCACACAATCAAAACCAAAAACAACAACAATAAATACAGTGAATTCTATCTAATATTCACAGGACCACATCTAGAACATTTCTTGTGAACTACTCTATGATAGATGTCATAACTCAGGGTTTTCTCATCTTTGATCAATTGAGAAGTAGGATGAAAAGAGACACAAAAGAAATGAATAGAAGCAGCATTATGACAATCATCCGTGCACTAAAAGTCATGTCCCCTTATACAAATAGAAATAATGATAACATTCACCCAGCCTGACAAGCAATGGCAGCATTTGACATGAGATCAAAATTCAAAGCAGCTTCATTGCATAATTGTGAATTCTTTGAATTTGGTTGCCCCAAAAACCTTGAATCTGTATTACACGTCAGTTAATTAATGGTAGTTAACTGTACTCAACAAGAGAAAGACATAGCTAACAGATTATTGCCTTTATAATCAATGGAAAAGGAGTAAAAAGTCTAACTGCTGGAGTGGAAATTTAAACCTCCCTATAAAATAATACCCATAATTATGGATACTTTCATACTGTCTTTTTCAATTCCCAAGGCATTAGCTCTTTGTGGGTCATTGGAAAAGAAAAGATAATAGCTTTCCATGTAAGGCTGCTTCAGTGGTAGAAAAATAATTTTTTGGTTACCTGATATAAAACTCTGGCCTATGAATAATTGCAGAAAATCATGAGTCCTCAGAAATTCGAGTAAACCAGTCTAATGGCTTACATCACTGTATTTGATATACTGAAAGCAATAGAATAAATTTGTGACCTCAGGTTGCATTAAAGTGAGTTGAAAGGCATTGACTAATGTGTTTGCTTGGATGTGCAGATCATTATCCTACTGTTATCCACTAGAATGATGAAGCAATTTGTAAGTAACAAACTGATTCATGATGAGGACTGTTCTGAAACCTTATATTAATCTCTCTGTTGTATTTATAAGAATTATAACAAGACAACTGTATGGACTAAAATATTGTCTGTATGTGAAATGATGGATAGCTTCAGGAGAAATCTACTGATTGTGGCTTCTGCTATTGTTATAGCTTTGATCTCAACAAGTTTGGTGCCTCCATCAAATGTGGGTGGCACAGTTCAAGCCAGTCAAATTAGCTATATAAGCAATAAAGTGATAGAAGCTTTGGAATCCATCATAGGTTCTCCTCCTTTCGATTTTGCAAGGAGTATGGTAAGAAAACACCACAGGAAGATGGAACATAAGAACAAATGTGATGAAAAACCTCCACCCTATTATGATTTGGATGAGGCTTATAACCAAGTTGTGATAGTGGATCAGGATGGGTGTGGGAATTATACAAGTGTGCAGAAGGCTGTAGATGCAGTTCCAGAACAGAGTCCCAACAGGACTATAATTGTCATCAATCGAGGTGTCTACAAGTAAGTTGATTTCCTTGCTTGGATCAGTAAGGCCTAATTTATTCAGATCTATAGCACATATTTAATCAACAAAGATGGTGATTCTGTGACATGTTTAAACTCTTAAATCTGTAATGTAAGTTTGCGATCAACTTATCAAGAAAATGTGTAGCTTGACCCACATATCAAACTGTTTAAACAGAGAAAAGGTTTCAGTTGCAGAATCAAAAGCCAGAATCACATTCCAAGGACAAGGTTACCTCAACACCTCAATCCAATGGAATGATACAGCCAACTCTTCTCATGGGACATTCTTCAGTGCATCAGTCACAGTTTTTGCGCAAAAGTTTATAGCCAGGAATATAAGTTTCAAGGTTAGAGATCAAATCTGTAAGTTTCATTGTTTCTGTAATGCATTTTTGCCCCTTGTATTAACAATGAATTTCTTCCAAATAGAACACTGCTCGTCCAGCAAATCCAGGTGACGTTGGGGGACAAGCAGTTGCTTTGAGAATAGCAGGTGATCAAGCAGCTTTCTATGGATGTGGATTCTTTGGTGCTCAGGATACCCTTCATGATGATCAAGGGAGACACTACTTCAAGGAATGCTTTATACAAGGCTCAATAGATTTTATATTTGGCAATGCAAGATCCCTCTTTGAGGTGATCCCGTGAACTTGACTTTAGAACATACCACCATGGTTACAAATCAGATAGTCTCTGTAATTTTCTGTTCAGAGTGAAGAATGTTTTGAAAAAATTGTGTATGCTACTTATGACTTAGATTCTTTATGTTTGTTAACTTTGTTAACTTAGATTCTTTACAGGATTGCCAATTAGATTCTATTGCAAACCCAGTGGCAAGTGGAGCTACAACCGTAACTGGGGCCATCACAGCACAGGGAAGACAGTCAGCTGAAGAAAACACAGGTTTCTCCTTTGTGAGTTGCAGCATTGGAGGAAGTGGAAGAATTTGGCTAGGTAGAGCATGGGGTCCCTACTCTCAGGTGGTTTTTTCTAACACTTACATGTCTGACATCATTGCTCCAGAAGGATGGAATAACTGGGATGACCCCAAGAGAGATAAGTAAGACCCCATTACATACTTTTTATCTTCTTATCATTACTCTGTTTCTTCCTCAATGTTGTAATAGTTTGTCTTCATTTTTGGTGACACGCAGGACTGTATTCTATGGACAATATAGATGCAGAGGCCCTGGTGCAAACCAGAGCTTGAGAGTACCCTACTCAAAAGAACTTGATCAATCACAAGCAGCTCCATTTTTAAGCATCTGCTATATAGATGGAGATCAATGGCTTAAAGATAAGGACAATTCTCCGCCTTCTCCCAAATATAAAACCATAGACACCATAAAGACCATCACAGTAAAGAAGAACATGTCCCTATCAGCATGAATTAAATTATTTTATCAGGGCTTTCTTACCATATTTATCAAAGAAATATTTCTTTCTAACAGAGAAATGTTTACTTGAATCAATACACTCGCATTCTACTATTGTAAGTTACTAAAACATGAGGATTTCATCCTCTTATCAAAGCAATGACTGGTTTCAAGGGAAAATAAATTACAGAGTTGTAGAATTTGGAAAATCTCATATGTACCTTTCTTTTCCAGTCCTAACAAACTGTATTCTCGAAGCTATATAAATAAAATTGTGTTATTATGTGTTATGTTGTAGCCTATGTGAGAATTAATTTTGGCTCTTTGGTTGGGGTGATATCCGCTCTAGCATGTTTTTTTTTTTAAGGGGAAACAATGGGAATTTGATGTTACGTCATATTATTTTATTTTTTAAGCATTTGGTTTGAGAAATTGAAGGTATATATAAGAGGTAAGATGAGCTTCACTATTTAATTATTTATTTGTTAATTATTTGGTATGAGAAGGGGATAGTATATTAATAGATTAATTAACAATAATTAAAAATTAATAATTTTGATAATTATTTTAAAAAGGTAAATTTGATATTATAGTTGAAAGATCATAATTCTAATTTAAGTTTATTATTCAATGAATGAATCAAATTATTTTTAAGATGAGTTTCAATCCAATCAAGAATTATTTGTAAAATTATGGAGGCTTTTGGGTTCAATAGACAATGGATTAATTGGATCTATGAATGCATATCCACACCAAGATTCTATATCCTTTTTAATGGAAAACATGAGGGATTTTTCTCATCCTCTAAGGGTATTTGCCAAGGGGACCCAATTTCTCCTTTTCTCTTTATTATCATGGCTGAAGCACTTGGAAGAGCAATAAATTCAAAGCATGCCAACAGAAATTAGGAAGGTATCAAGATAACCACCAACTTTGTTGCTACACATCAGCAATTTGTTGATGACAACCTCCTACTTGGCGCAACAAGATCCAAGGAAGTTGCCCAGTTTCAGGAACTACTGGAGTCATATGGGAGAGCTTTAGGTCAGGTGGTCAATAAGGAAAAATCAGAAATGTATTTTTTCTCTACTCCAGCAACTGTAGAAAACAAGATCTTAAAAATCTTCAACTGAAAAAAGGGATCTCTCCCCTGTATATACCTTGGGATCCCAATAGATAAGGGTTTGAGGAGTTCCAAACTGTGGGACCCCCTTAAGCTAAAACTGGATAAGAAAGCTAATTCATGGAAAGGAAAATGGATCTCTTGGGTAGGTAGATTGATCATGCTTCAAGCCATCATCTCTGCTCTCCTCATCTACCTTATGTCCCTTCTAGCCCTATCAGTGGGCATGAATTCTTTCATCATTTAGAAGATGAGAAATTTCTTTTGGCAGAACTCGGATGAAAGGCACAAAATTGCTTTGATAACTTGGGACAAAATTTGTAAAGCCAAGTCTTCAGGGGGCTTGGGAGTACATAACCTTCAGATTCAGAATAAGGCCTTAGGAGCAAAACTAGCCTAGAAGATGCTTATTGATCCAAGTGCAAGATGGGTAAGAATGATGCTTACCAAATATGTTGTTGCAGGAGACCCTATTAACTTTCTGAGAGCTTCTAGTCATCCGAAAGGGTCTCAGACCTAGAATTTTATTCTCAAATGCAGGCATCTTATAGCAGATTATGTTTCTTGGGATGTCTAAGATGGTTCATCTTGTCTCTTTTGGGAGGATTCTTGGAGTGGATTTTTGAGCATAGATAGTTTATTAACGATTCCAACAACAAGGGAATGGCTAAGACTTCATTGGGGGCCTCATATCAAGGATTATGTAGAATTTTCAAGGGATAACTCCTTCCTAGGTTGGGGTTGGAAAAAATTAGAAGGCCTCCCCCTTCCCTTAAATGAATTAAAACAACTTTCTGGCCTCCTCAAGGAAAGGCATTTGGTATTCAGAAATGGAATTGACACTTTGATTTGGTCCCCTACTAAATCTGGCCAGTACTCTGTTAAAATAGGATATAATGTTCTCACTAACCAAGTGGACTCTGAAGTGTCTCAAAAGCTTTTATGAAATAATAGAATTATTCCTAAGGCTGGCATTTTTGCTTGGCTGGTAGTCAAGAAAAAGATCCTCACGATAGAGAGATTCAGGAAGATGGGATTTCAAGGCCCCTCAAGGTGTGTTCTCTATAAAGCACGAGAGGAATCTGTAGACCATCTCCTCCTTACTTGTCCCTTTTCTGTAAAATGTTGGAGGTGGTTATGTGCTAAACTAGGTTGGATAACATCTCTACCAAATGACATTGTCTCCCTCTTCTCAAGCTAGCCAATTAGACCAAAAGATGGCATTTTAAGCTCTCTATGGGAAATTTCTCCCTCTTCTCTAGTATGGGAGGTATGGGAGGAGCGGAACAGGAGAAATTTTTATGGCAAAGCAAGGAGTGTTGACTCAGTTTTATCTTCTTTGGAAGAAGCCATTGTAGAGAACATTAATAGCAGACTTGCCCTTTCTACTAACTTGGACAAGAACTTTACATTATGGGATAATAGAATGAAGTTCTCATGGAATGGAATCAAAATTCCCCTCTTCTTAGGAAAGAAGTTAGGCGACAAAGGAAATGTAGCTTGGTCTCCTCCCTAGTACGATTGGTTCAAATTGAACTTTGATGGGGCTTCTAAAGGATATCCGAGAGCTTCTGGAATTGGATGTGTAGTCAGAAATCATAGTGGAATAGTGATGGGAAAGATGGCTAAACCTATCCCTCCGGATACAAACAATGTAGCAGAATTTAAAGCTCTTCTCTTTGGCCTATCAGAGTGTAATAATCATGGCATCAGAAATTTAGCAATTGAGGGGGACTCTACCATCATTATAAATGCAATTAAAACGACTCATTTTTTTAATTGGAAGTTGCAAGCTCTTCTAGAAAGTATTCTAATGCTGCTACCTTATTTCAATAACTACACCTACAATCACATAAACAAAGAGGTAAACATGAATGCAGATGCTCTATCCAAGTCAGCATCGGCTGGCAATTATTTAAGTTGGTGGGTGCCTAAACTCAACTTTAATTCCTCAAGGAATCAGGAAGAGGGTGGTTGATCTTAGGCAATTTGAATTTCTAAAATAGTTGTTCAGGATCCGTGGTTTTTCTTAGTTGGGCAACCTTTGAATTCAAATGAAGAGAGGTGTTTAATTGTCAACGCTCTTCTTTTCTCCCGCCAAGCAAGTTTGCTAAGTAATCACATTTTTTATTTTGTTGGCCCTTCATCCTACTATATGTTGAATAGGACTAGATAACTGCAGCCTCCACTATGGCAGCTGATTTGGATGCCTTCAATCTTTAAATCATGCCACATCATAAACAACCATTTCTTGATTGGGGAGTAGCAAATGAGTAATAACTTTCTCATTCTTTGCATCACACATAGAAAGGTTGATAAGGTCAACAAATCTATCAAATCTTCAGGCTGGTGGGAAAGTATATCGTAGTCTCTAGCGGAGGCTTGTGGTGATGTGTTGGCAATACTCTAAAGTCCAATTAATTAATACTATGATGTTGGAAGCCATTCCTTTCACCATCTCTTCTCTAGGCCTAACAACTCTAGACACTTTGCATTAATGAACCTAGAATTGTGTGGGAATTTCCAAAGAATTTTAAAAGAAAGCAATAAGTCTTGTCCTCGCATTATCGCATGTCCATCTTGATGCTTGAAGGCTTTCTGCTCAAAATTGCAAAGAAGTTTTTTTTCCCTGGTTAGACAAAGGATGGAGGAAGCTTCGTTTGGCTTCATTATTAAAAATCACTCTAAGCCTATTTTTTGTTTTGGGGAGGATATGCCCATCTCTCTTTCCTGCAACTACCATCAAGTTTCTTTTCGTGAGATTTCAGACCTAAGGCTAAAAAGGTTGCTCCGAAATTCTGAGTTTTCAATCATCTTGGGAGTTAAGCTAATCCTAGGCTTTGGTTTTCTAAGCAAGGTAGAGTATCCTAGGGATAATTCCAACATATCTTCAAGATTTGTTGCCTCTCTGTTAGACTGCCAATATTCCAAGGAGAAGGTGTAGGCTCTAACCTTGCATCTGCTTTATCAAAATGTTATAGTGGGATTGGATGTTGTCCTAAATCATGCCATTATTGGCATAGGAATGCCTCGCCTAGGCAACCTGATATTATTTTCAGTCCTAGGTGAGACCATTAACTATTACCCCTTTTATTGGACTTAAAAGGCCCTTCTCTTGGGCATCACAAGGTGTACACAACAATGGTAGCTAGGTTTTTAGAATGGAGATTTTTGGGGGATGAACTGAACAATGCAGACAAAGAAGATGAATTCCTTGACTTTGCCTAGTTGAACGACCTTATTCCTCCAAAATTGGAATGGAAAGGGAAGGTTGTTGATAGTCGAAGAGTTGTGAATGTAAGGGGACATGGTCATGGAAATCTCCCAATACAGAACAAGGGTCATGGTTGTCCGAGAGGCAGGGGTCATGCTCGGGTTGAGGATCCAGTTTAGGGTTGCTTGAATTCTATGCAATGCAGATACGATCTTTGTCTCTATTTTTATGTTTATAGATATGTCTGGATTCTATAATTTTTTTTCCTAATGGATTTAGTTCTAGACCTTGAAGGCTGAATGCCATCCCCTTTTTCCAGTTTA
This sequence comes from Cryptomeria japonica, assembly GCF_030272615.1. NCBI lineage: Eukaryota > Viridiplantae > Streptophyta > Pinopsida > Cupressales > Cupressaceae > Cryptomeria > Cryptomeria japonica. The sequence continues at coordinate 359,435,302 of NC_081405.1, read as the reverse complement.
AAACTTTGCAATTCTTCTCTAATGGAAGAATTTGAACAATTGGGGTTGTAGGCCTAATTTTTTTAATTTTCGATCAAACAGAATATGAAAATGTTTATATATATTAATATAATCCTTTGGCTCTACCGTTTACCAACCAAAAAAAATAAAAATCATTGATCTCACCATAAATTAAATAAGAATCATGTTGACCTTGAATCTATATTTCTACCTCAAGGGTATGTTTAAGGACTTCAATAAGATTGATGAGTTTAATTTATTTTGGTAAAGGTAAAATGTTCAAAGATATTGGCATGCAATTTTATGTTATATTGTTTCACCTTGGGTTAGTGCATCTTGTGGTAGAAACAAAAGGTTTACATAATACTTGGTATTAGGTGTTTCAATTTCATTTTGTATATGTCAATTATTTATTTGTGCTCATTTCATAAGGAGAAAATGGTTTATTGAAGAATGTTTTCAAATGGCAAATTATTGTGAAACTATTTGCTCTATTTAGTAAAAGACTCAACTACATCTTATATCTTTTGTCTCAAGGTCACATAAATGGATTTAAAAGCTACTACATGAAAGTTATAATTGTGTCACACTTTTATAAAGAAAATGACCAACATAATAGTTTTTCAACTTGGACCACCTAAAAGTGAAATTTAAAAATGATATAAACTAATGCGATGTAGAAATCTTAATGTAGTTTATGTTCATTATTAAAAAAAAAATATTAGTTGGATATCATTTTTTTATAAATATAAGAGAATTATTTTAATTGTTGGAAAATATTAAATAACAAATTTATTTATTTTTCCCTATAAATAATTTGTTGTTAAATGTTTTTAAAAACTAAATTTACTCAAAATTTCTTAGTTTTGATGGGACCTCAACTTTTATCTATTTTTAAAAAAATACCTCTTGGAGAATATTCTCTCCTCTATCGCGCCATATACTTTTTATATTTATAATCATCCTCATATTTGAATACAATAATCTACTTGGAATAAATTTTTAAAAAACATAAGAAAACTAACAAAATCATTTTCTATTAAATATAGTTTCACCTTGGGTTAATCCATATATGGTAAAAAAAAAGGTTTACATAATACTTGGCATTAGGTGTCGTAATTTCATTGTGTATACATGAATTATTTACTTGAGCTGATACAATAAGGAGAAAATGGTGTATTGAAGAGTGTTTTCAAACGACAAATAAAGGTGGAACCATTCATTCTATTTATTAAAAGATTCAACTATTTATTTTGTATCAAGGCCACATAAATAGATTTAAAAGCTACTAGATGAACATTATAATTGTATCACACTTTTATAAAGAAAATGACCAGCACAATAGTTTTTCAACTTGGACCACCTAAAAGTGACATTTAAAAATGGTATTGAAGAGTGTTTTCAAATGGCAAATAATGGTGGAACCATTCACTCTATTTAGTATAAAAGACTCAGCTATATGTTTTGTCTCAAGGCCACATAAATAGATTTCAAAGCTACTAGATGAAAGTTCATAATTGTGTCACACTTCTATAAAGAAAATGACCAACACAATAGTTTTTCATCATTCACCCTAGATCTAGCATTCAAATACATTCAAATCAATTGACAAAGGAAAAAGAACTTGATCTGCATTTAACTCTCTTGCATTGGATCAATTGAGTTCTCCCTTCCTTTCATGTTTTGTTTGGAAAGTTAGGTCATCTCCCAATTTACAAGGCTTAACTTGGAAACCCTAATTTTTCATCCATTACATTTTGAACCCGATGTATCTTATGCTTACTTCTGGTTTTGATTTTTAAGATCTAAGTTGTATGCATTGCATTGATTCATATTTGTAATCATATAGCTTATGCACTCATAGTTACATTCATTTCATAGTCTCATTTGCATGTTCATTTTCCCTTCAAATAATAATAAAAATACAAAATAATCTTTTTTATGCATTGTGTGCACATTTAAAATTACAATGTTACATTAGATCATTTTAATTAATTGCAATAGTTAGCATTTCTTTCCAACAATGTCAAATTATTTTCATGCCCTTGATAACCCATTTGATTATGATGACTATACCTTCGATGAGAAAATTACTAGTGATGAACTTGATGAGGCTCTTGATGATTTCCTCTATCCTAATTTTTCATCCATTACATTTTGAACCCGATATATCCTATGCTTACTTTTGATTTTCATTTTTAATATCTAAGTTGTATGCATTGCATTGATTCATATTTATAATCATATAGCTTATGCACTCATAGTTTCATTTGCATGTTCATTTTCCCTTCAAATAATAAGAAAAATACAAAATAATCTTGTTTATACATTATGTGCATGTTTAAAATTATAATGTTACATTAGATCATTTTAATTCATTGCAATAGTTAGCATTTATTTTCAACAATGTCGGAGTATTTTCATGCCCTTGATAACCCATTTGATTATGATATCTATACCTTCGATGATAAATTTACTATTGATGAACTTGATAAGGCTCTTGATGATTTCCTCTATCCTAAGCCCTCATCTTCTAAACCATCCTTTTGCCAAAGGTTAATCAACATAATACGTATGTGATTTAGTAGAGATGATCTTGAGATGTTGGATGAAACTCTTGATGACTTCACTCCTACCTCAAAAATATCCTCTAAATCTCCAAAAACTCATAAGAATATTGTGAATGACAAACCATTTTATGAACCTTTATCTTCTATTCAATCTAAATAACAACCATTTAGTAGTGATGACTTTGTTATGTTAGACGAAGTCCTTGATGACTTCATCTCCATTAAATTGACCTCTACATCTCTCAAAAATCATTCCTCATAAGGAAATTGTGATGATTGACAATCCCATTTATGAAGCTTTCCCTTTTATCCAATCCAACATCAAACCAATTCATGAAGAGGTGATTGACAATCCCTTTTATGAAGATCTCCCTCTCATTCAATCTAAAATCAATCCTATTCATGAAGAAGTGATTGACAATCCCATTTATGAAGCTTTCCCTTCTATCCAATCCAAAATCAATCGTATTCATGAAGAAGTGACTTTCCCTTCCATTAAATTTAAAATCAATCCTATGCATGAAGAATAATTTGTCATACAAGAAGTTTTTATGGTTGACAATCCTCTTTATGAGTCTTTGCATTCTATTCATTCCTATGCCTTCCCTTATAGAAATAAGGCCCTAATGAATTATATTTATCCCTCTCCTAAAGTCTCTCTTATGCATAAGGAAGTTTGTGTACAAGAAGAGGATACCATGTTATCATTTCCTTCAATGAACTCCCTCTTGGAGATGAAGCATTGAAGAATGATTAATCTCCTCCCAAACATAACCTCCTCCATGAGAATACTTTGGTTAAAGAGGAACATGAATTAGAGGCCTATTCTTCTCCTAGAGACTACTTTATCGATCAAGACATTTCAATGCAACATTAAGATAATTGTTTTCTTGGAGACATGTCTCCCAAAATTCAAGAGGACTTCTTTACCTCTTGTTCGGTAAGTCAAAATTTTCTTGAGAATGTGTTCAAGATTTCCTCTAAGAGCTATTAGGGTTGCAAAAAAAAAAAAAAATAGCTATGTATGGGAGCCCCTAAGCCCTAATTGGTTGTCTTCCACTTTTTGTTCTAATGCTTTGTTGACTGGGTTTCTAGGTCACCTAAAGTTTTAAGTTGTATTCAAAATCCTTTCAATCGTGTGGAAAATGACCCCTTATATATGGTCTTCTATCTTTTAAGGCCTTAATTTTTTTTTATGACTCCACAATCCTTTATTCCTCTAGGAAATGCCCACTTCGTAAAAGTCCTCACTTCAGTTAGGTCTCCCCGCGGTCCCATACTGTTTAACTTTTGTCAATTTTTTGAATGTGGGGTGGTGGGATCAATAAAAAGCAAGTAATGCCCAAGATCTCACGGTCTCGCAGGCTATATGACATCATCCATGTAACAACTATGAGATAAACAGCTAAGGAGATTCAAAGGTAAAGAAAACCCCATATGCCCATGCTCCAACATTAAATGTTAGGAGAAGACTATGGGGTGGCAGGGAAAGGTTTACATCGAGTAGCTAGCGGTGAAGATTATGACCCTGCGCTTCTGCAGAGATAAAATAAAGTGAGGAAGGAATCTACAGGTTGGCAGGATGTAATGCCAAATATGAAAGACTTACCCCACAGCCCCCCACAGAGCTTAACTGTGGTCAAAAAAAGGGCCATAGGGTAGTAGGGTAATGGAAGAAAGGAAAGGTGAACCCCACCTCCCCACGAAAAAATAAATGAACAGGAATGAGCACTGCATGCTAGCAGGAATGCTAGGTGACAGTAAAAATAGATTCTCCATTGGCCTGCGAGAGGTATGAAAAAGCTTAAAGGTTGATGCGGGCCTATGAGATATTTGCAGAAGAAGATTAAATATATGGAAGAGACAAGTGTCTACCACATCATCAAGTCAACATGGGTCAAATCAATTGCAGTCATTCGATAAAAAATCAACGCTAAAGTTTGAATTTGATGTGTCTACCACCTCAAGGCATTCACATGAGACACAATGAAAATGAAAGGAATACATTTAGAATTTACAATGCATTGTATTATTCTGCATTCAAGAACTTGATGAACAAAGCTCTCAAGTGAAGAGGAACAATTTGTAGCAATGAGCTAGGGTTTCAAGCGCCAAAAAAAACAACAAGTCACCATTACCAACTTGGTTTGTTTTCAAGTAAATTTTCATTTTTCTGAATTTGTAAAATGCAAGTAGGGTAATTCAAATGTGTTAAATTAAGAAGACCTTAGTTAGCTACGATACAAATGGCCCCTAAGAAGCAACCTGTAGCTGAAAAAACTCCTACACAAGGAGAAAGCCCTAAGACTAAGAAGAGGAAAACTACTCTATCTGCACAAGCTACAACCCCACCCCACAAATATTAGAACCCACTACTTAGCAACGTGAAAAGCCAAAGGTTGAAAAGAAATCCTAGAGAGAGGTCAAGGGGTTGCACCAAGACATTTGTGACATTTTACCTTGGTTAGGAATGGAGGAAAGTCTGAGAAAAACATTTACCGAATAATGATCAAGGTTTAAAGATGTAGACAGAGGAAAAAAAGTTTGGGATATATTCTGGTTGTTTTGTGGAAATAGAGATAAGGATATACAAGTATCAAATCCATGACATTAGATGTAGGAAAGCTTGTGGTGCCAGATGTTTTCATTGAACTAGAATTGATTATATTTTTGGCCAAGAGGTACCATCCTAAAACATATACACTCAGAACCATGAATGGCCTAATCATGATAGACTTGAGTAGGGATTCCATAGTTGCTTTATTTGATCTAAACAGGGATGTCTTGAAACAAACAAACCTAGTCAAGCTTGAAGAAGAGTATAAGGCAAAGAGAAGGGCCTTAAGAATTGATGAGATTCCAAGACAGGAAAAAGATGTTCAAGGGTGGGAAGAATGATATTTCATCCTAAGAATAGGAGCCTTTTGAGCTGATAAGTTTGAACATTATTTTGTAAAAAACTTACTATGCTCTATGCTAGATTTTGAGAAGGGATACAGATAAGGAGAGAATTCCTATCAACGTGATGATGATGGGAATGCGGATACAACACCACAATGTTAATGATGAATATTACTTTGCTACATACATTCATCATCAATTGTATGAGGGAATGATCAGAATACAGAGGGATCAAATGGACATGAATTTCATACACTACTCACTCTTGTGCCACCTCATTATTTATAAAAAAAGAGCAATATGGAGTCCAAGCATGCGGATCACCATGTTTGATCAACAAGGAGAACCATGGCCTATGAAAAGATGGACTTGGATTTGGGACCGAAGGTCCAAGTACTCAAATTATGTGGTATTTCATGACCACTTTCTAATGAAATTTCTAGGATATTGTGGGTTGTCATACCAGAGATTGGCACCAACAATTGTGCAACTTTTGAGAGCAAAGGACTTGAAGCAAATCCTTAAGGAGTTGATTGATGGTGCATTCATCCATAATTTTGGTGACTAGTTTTATTTTATAGAATATAAGTATGATCAAAGTATATGGGTTCCCCCAAGCACCACATTGGCTACCAAGAGTTGTCCCCCCTAGACTTTTCTTTTTGGAGTTCATGTGGCAGTTGATGTGGATGGAGCAACAATATAAGAAATCGGAGAAAAAGGAAACACATATGCCAAGGCATACCAAGTTTTATGATTTCACAATTGGGTCTGATACTTTGGAAAGAGTTCAAGAGTTTATGAAGGATGTGTATTATTTGTAGAGTGGGAAATTGAGGAACTTTGATCCAGAAGGGTATATGCACTATCTGAGAGTTATAAGAATGAAGAGAAGAGCCTAAGAATAAAGAGAAGATCCTATCATCATGATGTATTCTATGAAGAAGATGTGGTCAGAAATTGCCCTAACATTGGTGCAACCTTACAAAGAATAAAGAAGTGGAATATTTTGCTAAGGTTTGAAAATGAAAGAAGAAATTGGGATCAGGGATAACTTTAAGAAAGCACCCCCCAGACAAAAGTGTAAAACCCTGGCGAATCAGGCATTATTTTGGGGGGGAAATTTTCATATTGATGGCAAAAAAAATTTCAAAGTAGGAAAAAAATTTAATTTGTATTAACGATTTTTTTCTAGGGTATGGAAAATTCCATAAAATTCTTGCGAATAATATCTTGTTCTGTGGGGAAAATATATATTGTAGGAGGCGAATGTTTTTCGTTTAAATGAACAAATATATAAGTGTATGGGCAAAAAAATTTACTCCAAAGGAAAAATTATTTAAGTGTATTGGCTAATATTTCATTATTTATGGAAAAATATATATTTTATTGCCAATTTCATGAATTCATTGCCATTAATAGACAAGGCACATCACATCACATCACATTGAGTCTGGACTCTGCATGATGTATCAATAAGCGCAACCTCATTGACACATCACACGTACCTAAAATCCATCAATGATTTTAAACCATTCTTGATGATCATAGATCAATGATTGAAGATTTATTTCGGCCCAAATTTCAGAAGAGAACATAGATCTCCAAAAAGTGCTCGGAATGGAATTGGATTCAATAGACACATATCAAATGTCACTGTTGATAATGTTGGTCATTTAATATATGTCTTGTCACTAATTGCAATCCACTCTGCCCCCACGACTTCAGCATGACTTCCAATATGGTATTTGATACTAGTTTAGAGTTGTTTCCAATTTCGCACACTAGTGCAATTATGAGAAATATTTGTAAAGATATACGAAAGATTTAAAATAATTTAAAGGAATTAATATGGTTAGAGAAGGAATCATTACAATCAAGAGCTTCAACTATTTATAGACGATCTATGCTTCTTTCATCTTCAATTAGCCTTTGGTAGACAAATCGTCGGAGCTCACGATAGTTAAATTCTACCTTTGGTTTAGGTCTATAGGCTCAGGCTATATAATTTGGTATTCTAATTTCTCAAGATGGACACTCCTATCCACTTGAGAAGCATGTCTGCGGAGGACCAGAGGGTCTTTTTGGGCTCCATTAGAGACCCAACCCTCCAATAAGTCTTTAAGGAGGTTGGGATGTTCACTAATGAGGTTGTGAGGATGGTGCTAGGCAGAGAGTTTTTGCGAAATGAAAATAGATATAGTGTTAACACGAATGCTACATCTTGGTTCTTGGTGTTTCTTCTGGACCTCAAAGGAGACAAGGTGGATATGTTGTTGTTAAGGAAGGTGTTTAAAGAAGACTTCCTTAGAGACGATGTTACTGTTGTCATCTTTGCAGAAGTAGGGGTGGGGATCCCTTGGGCGAATGAATTAACCAAGCTTCTCCTCCCTGACCAAACAGTGGCCAGGCAACCTTTTCTTTTGAACTTGAATGCGGAGAAGTTGACGCGTCATAGGATATGGGCGCGGATTGGTAGGGACTTTCTCTAGAAATGGTTTCTCCTAGATGACATTCTAGACTATAGATGGCAGTGAAGAATTCTCACAACTTATAATATCTAAAGAATTCTACATAGAGGGAGGTCAAAATTCTTAGGGTAAATCATGAATGTGTCCATTGCCTATGCCCTAGCCTTGACCCCTTAGTAATTTTGTTTTTTTGGCTATTTCCTCGTAACCTCACTCATTTTGGCTTTAAACTTTTTGAGGGATTCCGACATATAAAAATTATAAATTTGCGAAACATATATATTAATGATAATTTTGCAAATTCCACTTTGTTTCAGTTTGCCTCTTGTGGATATAAAAAATTCTTTCTATTTCATTTTATTATTTGTTTCTACCATCATGCCATGGCAGGATACTTAGTATAATCATTATGTTTTGAAATAGCTTAAGTAGTTATTAATTTGTGTGGATATAAGATTTATTTTTCACCATAAAAAATAGCAGGTCGATTCTAATTTCTTCTCTAAAGTTAAAGAACAAACTCAGTGTCACTTCTAAGATGACCTTTTCTAAAAGATATTTGAAATGCTTGACAAAGAAGCATTTGAAAAAACATAATGTCAAGGATTGGCTTCAAGTGATAGCACCCAATAAGGATCGCAATGTCTATGAGCTACGTTTTTTTTGTCTATGAGCTACGTTATTTCAATTTTTTGTTAAACAATAGAAATAAATTTAATACTATGATCTTTTTTATGTAATGTTTCTTCCTTTATATTGAATATAAAAATAAAATAATTGAGTTCATTTCAATAATTATTTGTACATTGATTATAAATATAAAAAAAAGATGTTTATCTTGCAAAAAACTAGTGAATTAAAAGTCCAACTAACTTGTAATTTTTTCAGCATAATTTCAATATTAAAAAAAAAGTCCAACTAACTAGGTACATGGACATGTATTTACAGTCCTGTTGAATATAATTCAAAGTGTTAATTTAAAATAGAATTCACATAGTTAAAATATTTTTTTTAATACATTTTAAGAGTTTTATTTTGGGAGTTAACAATTCATATAGATGTCATAACATCCCCTAAAATCGTTTATATTTAATTTATTAAGGTGGTTTTTAAAGTTTATTTTTTAAAATAATTTAATAAATATATAAATTAACAAAAAATAATCTAAATATTTAAAAATTGATTTTATAAATATATAATTAAATAAAAATTAATTTAAATGTTTTAAATTAATTGAATTATATCCCCTTAGAGTAGTCACCTTCTTATCATTAGTTTCTAGTTTATCGAAGGTTACTAAGGCCTTCAAATCAACATCCAATGTATAATTTTAGGCTAATGTATAATATTAAACTTCAATTATGCTTAAAAATATATCCTCTCATTAAAATCTTATGCCACAAAAAATAAAATAAAATATTTTGAGAGAATGTAAAATAAAATAGAGAACATAAAATCTTTATTGATCGGTTTATATTGCTTTATTATATTATATTTATTCATCTTTTCATTTATCTTTTTTATACTCATATGTACATATATTTTGTTTTGTATATTCTGATATTTATTTTTTATTTTTATATCTTTTCTATTATATATATATATGATGGGGTTTACCTAGCCCGCTCAACACTTCCTTAGTTGATGTTGCTCAATTCCACCAACTCACCAAACCTAGTTGCTCTCTAGGCCTCCAAGTCCCTCTCACTCTCTTCTAGGGCTTGGTTCTTGTCCCTTCTAGGGTGTTTTCTTTAGGTGTTTTGGTTAGGAACCCTATCAATTCACTGTGCCTCTTAGTGCTCAATTTTAGCCTCTTAGCCTCAACTTGTCATATTGACCCCCAATTAATATGAGATGTTGCAGAGGTGTATTAGGGTATTTCAACATGTTTTTGATGCATAAGGATTCCTTTGGTAGTTTGCAATCTTTAGATTTCCTACCGGTTTCACAATCTTGCATGGAATAGGGCTACAAGGAATTGGGCCTAATTAGGCCTCCTAGACCATTTTTTTAGGGCTTGGAGGAAAATGACTCAAAGAACCCCCAACCAAGTTTTTCTTTCCCTCAATGATATACCCATGTCCAATAGATTTTTGTGGTTTTAGGCTCTAGTCTAATCGTACAAGGTATGAACCCTAAAATTGAGGGTTTGCAGGGTTTTCAAGGGCTTACACCAGCAGTGAGTAGGCAATTCGGGGTTTTTCTATGACATGGACTCTTCAAGGCTCCTCCTTATTCATAGAATTATTTCCCAACCCCATGAACTCCTTCAAATTTAGAAATGGTGCTTTTGCTTTCACCTCTGCATTATTCAACACTTCTTCACCTCTTCTCCTCTAACCGGGTTGCTCCTGGACTCGCCTAGGAAGAGGTGTCAGTCATGATCAAACACTTGTCCAAGACTTGAACCTAAATATTTACACTATACAGAAGGTTGCCAACCATACCCCAACTAGCTCTGATGGCAGCACGTTTGGGATTCATGGGGCAACCATATTTACAAAGAAAAGACTATTTACAAGCCAAAACTGGCTATTTGTGAATCAAATCACTTCAACAGTAGTAAAAAATAATTACAATGCTTGAAAATGAAAAGAATAATCTACAACACACTATTGAATCTCAATCCATGAATCCCCATTCATGGATTCAATCCATTAAACTTTCACAAGAATGCAAAATTGACAAAAACAATGTAAAAGTGCAGTCCAAAATCTTGTATTTTGATTATTGCTTTCAAAATCCAAGTACACCAACCTTGAAAAACATGTAGGAGGAGGTTTATATAGTTTTTCCACGTGTGGAATCCTTCCATGGTATTGAGCAATCCCTAAATCCACTGCTAGCCAACTTCAGGACAAAAATTGTCATGACAACTTTCAAAAGTTGTCATGACAATTTTTTGCAACTTTTGCAACTTTGTGTTTTTGACACTTTAGATCTCTCCAACCTAAGAGACCTATACCCAATCATCACATATGACATCTTAAACATTTCTAAGGCTTACTTAACCCCCTCTAAGGCTTTTGTCAATTTTTGACACTTTTGACCAACCAAAAAGGTCAAAACTACTCAAAACACACTAACTACACAAAAATGCAAACCTAGATAAAATGAACTCAACCTAGACCCACATTGCCAAAATAATCACTCTTGGACCCTCCTGGAGTCCTTATTCACCACTGACTTGGCTAAGGTCAGTACAAGCCAAAATTTGCAAAAACAAGGAAATTAGGACCTAGGTGCTCCTGCACCATTCTCCCTAACAAAAAGAGATCATGTCACCTCTTGAGGAATCAATGTTGGATCAATTTCAAGCTTCTAGAAATCTGAATCCATCACCCATGTAGCCTCAACTTCATCCATTCCTTGCCACTTAATGAGGTGCTCCCAATAGGCTTGATGCCTAGTCTTCTTAGCAATTCTTGAACTTAACACCTTCTCGGCCTTAGGGTTAGGATTGGCCGGTAACTAAAGGTTATCTATATCATCTAAAACCTCTGTAGGGCTGAATTTCACACCTTGGACTAGCCCCTTGTATGCTACCAAGTCTTCTATAATAAAAACTGGTGACAAGCCTATGTCACTAGGAAGATCCACCTTATATGCATTTTCACCATACTTAGCTAAAATGGCACATGGACCTATCCTCCTCATCTGCAACTTTTTTGGCACACCTTTCTGTAGACTTTCTTTGTTCAAGTGCACCATAACAAGATCCCCCACTTGAAATTGTATATTTCTCCTCTTTTCATCAACTTTTTGTTTGATTTTGCTTGTGTTCTCCTTCAAAGCTTGCCTAACTGATTCATGGACCTCCTTCATGGACTGAGAAAAGTCCTCTGCATATCCACTTCTGATTGTTGCACTTCCTAAATCTCTCAACTCAAAAATTCCTCTTGGGTGCACTCCATAGACTCTTTCAAAAGGGCTCTTACCGGTAGTCCTATTTATGGTGTCATTGTATACATATTTAGATTGAGCAAGTACTTGATCCCATGTCTGCCCATACTCCTTGGTAAGGCACCTCAATAAGTTTCCTAAACTTTTATTTACCACCTCAGTCTGCCCATCTGTTTGAGGATGGTAGGCTGATCCAAAAGAGAGGTTTATGCCAAGCTTTTGCCATAATGTTTTCCAAAAATGACTCATAAATTTGGAGTCCCTATTTGAAACTATACTCAATGGTAAACCATGTATCCATACTATTTCCTTAAAGAACAACTGAGCTATGTGGCATGCATCATGAGTGGTCTTACAAGGCAAAAAGTGTGCCATTTTGCTAAATTTGTCCACAATGACATAAATACTGTCATATCCTTGCTTAGTATTTGGCAAACCTACCACAAAATCCATACTAATGCATTCCCAAGGTCTACTTGGAATGGGAAGAGGTTGATACAAACTAGCATTTGTTGAAGTACCCTTAGCTTTTTGACAAACTATGCAAGTCTCCACATACCTCTTCACATCTTGATTCATCCTTTGCCAATAATAGAATCTCTGAACCAATTCTTGAGTCTTATTGACTCCAAAATGACCACTAAGGCTGCCATTGTGTTTCTCTTGTATTAGATTTTCCCTCATTGAGCCTCTAGGCACACAAAGTTGTCCACCTTTGAATAATAGCCCATTTTGCAAAGTGAAATTTGAGTATTCACTATGGAAATGATTTTGATACTCCTTGCATACTTGGTAGGCACTTAAGAAGTCTTCATCCTCTGCATACAAATCCTTAAAATTTTCCACACCTATGCTTCTCAACTGAATTTCTTGGACTGTCAAGAGACTCCTACTGAGTGCATCAGCTACCCGGTTTTGCTGCCCTTTCTTGTGCTTAATGGTGAAAGTATAGGCTTGCATATACTCCACCCACTTCATGTGTTTGTGACTAAGTTTGTCTTGGGAATTTAGAAAACTCAATGCTTGGTTATCTGTGTACACCACAAATTCTTTAGGTAGGAGATAGTGTCTCCATTTTCTCAATGCTTGCACCAAAGCATACAACTCAAGATCACAAGAGGACTATTTCCTCTTGGCATCACTTAGTTTCTCACTATGGAAGGATACCGGTCTTCCCTCTTGACTTAGGATAACACCTACTGCAACATTGCTTGCATCACACTCTACAATAAATAGTTTCTCAAAACTAGGTAATACTAGTACCGGTTGGGTAGCTATTTTCTCCTTCAAGGTTTCAAAACCTTTGTTTGCTGCTTCATTCCATTGAAACTTGACCTTCATACCACCTGTAATGGTTTCTAGCATTGGGACACATATTGCACTGAACTGCCTAATAAACTTCCTATAGTATTGGGCTAATCCATGGAAGCTTCTCACCTCTGTTGTTGATCAAGGAGTGGGCCAATTTACAATGGCTTCAACTTTGCTTGGGTCCATCTTGAGGTTTCCTTGAGATAACAAAAACCCAAGGTAAACCAATTACTACTTAAAAAACTCATATTTCTCCAAATTCATGATTAGCTTTTCATCATATAATCTTTGTAATACATCTTGCAAATGACTCATATGTGCTGCTCCATCCTTACTGAAAATGAGAATATCATCAAGATATACTACCATAGATTTACCTATGAAGGCCTTCATCACCTCATTCATGAGTCTTATGAAGGTGCTTGGAGCATTGGATAAGACAAATGGCATTACAAGCCACTCATAAAGACCTCTAGTAGTCTTAAATGTAGTCTTCCATTCATCACCCTCCTTGATTCTTATTTGATGATAGACACTCTTAAGGTCAATCTTGGTAAAGTACTTGGCTTCCCCTAAACAATCCATTAGGTCTTCTATTCTAGGAATAGGGAACCTATATTTGATGGTGATCCTATTTATGGTTCTAGAATCAGTACATAACCTCCAAGTACCACCTTTTTTTGGTGCCAACACAGTAGGGATAGCACAAGGGCTAATACTCTTCCTAATTAGCCCTTGGTCTAAGAGCTCTTAGATTTGCTTGGAAATTTCAACATTTTGTTGAGGAGTCATTTTATAGGCTGCCTTATTAGGCAAGGATGCTTTGGGAATGAAATCTATTTGATGGCTTATGGTCCTTTTAGGAGGTAAGGTGGTTGGTTGTCCTTCACTTACTATACCCCTGAATTTCTTCAACAATTCTTGCACCTCTATTGGTAAATCTTGCTATTCTTTCTTGTCCTCTTCTTTGGGCTTCATCACAAGTGCAAACCCTATGCCTTCACCTTCCTGAAGTGTCTTCAAGAATTGCTTTTTGCTCACCAAAAGAACATTAGGACCTGCTGCCTTTTTTTCACCTTCCTCAAGGATAGACTAAATCTTGAAAGTGACTCAATCCTTCTTGAATGAATATGCATTCTTGGCTCCATCATGGATAGCTTGTCTATCAAATTTCCATGGTCTTCCTAAGAGAAGATGACATGCATCCATGGGTAGGACATCACATAACACCTTGTCCCTATACCTCCCTGTTAGTCTCAAATTCTGATTTCCCTTCTATCCTTCCTGTAAGAAATAAGTCAACTCTGTTTGCATATGAAAGATCAGGGACATGGAACTCAAGAGTAACATATAACAAGGTTTGGAGACCTTCTACACTTTGAACTTGTCCAAAGTTCAGGAGGGTATACCTTTTGTGAATACTTTCACACTTTAAAATTGAAATCCATAGTAAACCAATGCTAAAAAACCTATCGACTTCATCACCTCAATGAAACTGAAACACTAAAAGGAAAACTTGTATTCATTTTAGTATTGATCTTCAAGAAAGATAGAAAGAAAACCCTCAATCTAATACCAGTGCCTTATTCGGGCTACAGAGTCACCTAAATCAAACAATAATTCTAAAAAATAGAATACCCATATACATCTCATCATTTTGGCTTTTATGAATCCCATACATGCCTAACATATATATAGATCCTCTCCCATTCAACTAAAACAATTCATCAAATTCATAGCAACAAACAATAGACTTGCTGAAAAAAATATTTCATGCACATTTAATCTCTCTCCTGAAGAAAAAATCTTGAAATAACATCTACAAGATTGCCTTACAATCCATGTTCATTCGAACAACCCTAGATTATCCAAATGAAACCAACAAACTAAAGAATGCATACCAGAAGAAAAAGGAATTTTAGGCCTGGAACTTTGATCTATATATTCATATTCATTCCGGAAAAATATTACATAACTCGGAGCAATCTCTTTAAAACCAGAAAAGGTCCTAAATATATTTTGCTAGAGATTCCTTACAAAATTCTTCTGATCCTTTTTACACTAGTCCTGGTATCCATTTATAACATTATGGATGCATACAAGTTTCAGACATTCCTAAAAAGTTTGTTACAAACCACAATACTCTCCAAGAAAAAGTTATAAGTCTTTTTTAATATCAACGACCTCTTCTGTTTGTTGTTCTGCTGAAAACCTTTTCTATCTATTCTGGAGTATCTTCTTGTTGTCCGATATATTTATCCTTCCACTCCTAGAACATGTCATCACTTGGCCAAGCAAAGCTGATAATCTTCTATTTCATTCCTTCTAGCCCTTTCCAAGTGACCCTTAACTACCCAATTTCTATTTCTATGAAACCATAATGTGATTTCACTTTTTCAATTTCTTCAATTGTTTGGACAAACAAGGATGTGTCATTAGTGTTAATGATTTCATTAACGCTTTGGGACAATTTGTTGTCTAGCTCTTCTAGCCATACCTTCTCCTCTTTTAACTGAATCGGACCAACAAAACCACCTGGAAACAATTCATATTTGTGATCTGAATATTCTTTTCTATATAGTTGGGCTTTTCTTCTTACACTGCCCTTTCCTCTGAGAGTATATTCATTTCTTTTATAAACTCACTAGTGGACCTAAGATTGTCATTTTCCTCTACATCTGCATGGGCTAAGCACATAAGCTCTAACTCCTTGCCTCTAGGCATCCACTTATTAAATTCTTGTTCCAAGGTGGTTTCATCCTCTCTTAATTTAATGAGGATATTCAGGATCCTTATCATAGAAATGTGTACAATAGAGGCCTTGACCGAATCAACAAACTTCAAAATTGTGGCTTTTACCTTTTCTTCATACTTGCTTGCAAACAAGACTTGAGCTTGTTTAAACGTTTCCAACTCATGTTGGATAGTTTCAGCTGACTAGAAACCAGAAGGCATAGGAGAAGGGGGATATTCTATAATGGGACTAGTAGCTGGAGAGGAGGCTATCATGAGAGTAGAGGATTCACCTGGATGGTACTGACTTGCCAACTGACACTGAAGTCTAGCAATAATATTGTCTCTGTTGGCTAATCCTTCTTTGGCCTCATTGTAAGCCTTTAAGATGGTTTCCAATTTTAATTGGAGATTAGCCTTTTCTTTTGCCTCCTTATCTGCTACTGCCACACCGAACTTTGCAGTCTCCAAGACTGTGCTTGCAGCTTCCACCACTCCTGTATCTTGGACTCTTTTTACAATCATGCCTCCTAAGAGGCTGGAATCTAATACTCCTTTCCTCCTTTTTATTCTCATCTTTATTCAGTGACCACATGACTAGAGCAGCATTATCCTTGCTGAAGGTTACTCCTTCCGTTGGTTTGGTTTCTTTTCTTACTGCTTCAAGAACTAGAGCATCAACTATATACCATTCAGGGAGGATTACAACATCAGCCTTAGCCACCATCTCTCTTCCCTTGTCAGGAGTAATAGCCTTAAACTCTTCAATCATTTCTTGCTTTACCTCTTCTTCCACCTGAGTGACATCCCTGTGAGGCTGTTCACTCTTCCTTTGCTCACATATTGCTTTGAATTGTTCCATATTTTGCTTCCACATAAATTGCATGAAAGCCCCATTTGAAACAAAATTACTGTCAGCCAAGAACTCCTCACTGGCTTGCTTAACAGTAAGGTCTAATTCTTTGCCCTTTAGCTCACCATCAGTCAAGTTCATTTCAGCACTAGGTGGCTCTTCTGGCATCCCCTCTTGGGTTTCTTCACATGTGTAGGCAATCTCCCTGAGACTCCCTAACTGCAACAATTGTTCAGCCACCGTATGCTCATCTCCTATGTGGATAGGCGACAGAGATAGAGAATACAAAGGCTCATTGGTTTGCACTTCCTTTCCTACCCTTTGCCTTTTACGAGAGTCTTGGATGTCAATGACATCCTCAATTTCTCTTTTCCCTTTTGAAGTGGAAGGCTCACCTATCACTGACATCATCACAGTGTACTTTGATTTCCTATGCATCACATAATCACTAGGTGGGATAGCCTTAGCAAAGGCAGGCTTAGCTAGGACCAATTTAACCTTGTCATGATCATTTTGCATTATAGCCTCCCTTTTTTCTTTCAAGGTTTGCATGGGGTTTTCAAAATAAAGAACCAAGAATTTGATTCTCTCCTCAAAGCGATTGAAACTAGAGAGAGGGTCATAACTGGTATCAAATTGATGAATGAAATCAAGAGCCCTCTTATATGCAACCCACTTCTCTTTCCTTAGTTCTTGCTCATCCAAACTGAATTCATTTCTAATTAAATCTCCAGGGAACTATAATTAGTGAGGCCTACCTTTACACACTGCCCTCTTTCTAAACATGTCGTAGAAAAAATCCTCAAGGTCTGCACAACTTGAAACTACAGTTGACAATCTATATGGCTTAAAGAATTCTTCAAAATATTTCCAGCCACCTTTAGTGATTACAAAATGATGGGTAACAGTAATGGTTGGGAAAATGGTCCCTTTACCCCTATTTGTCAACTCTGCCTCTTGTACACCTCCAATCTGCCTCAAGACTTCTACAATCCCTATCTTCAATGGGACCTGATAGGGAAATAGATAGGGAGTACCTCTGAAACCATACACTGAAAATGGTAGAAATAGGGTACAAATACATATCTCCCCAATTGTGAACAATTTTAATACCCTTAGCAAATTCTTTTGGCTTGAGGAATTCCAAGAAAGCCTTAGGAATCCTAGGGTTTTCTATGCACAAAAGAAATCTAAACTTAGATGCAAAGCATCTATCAAACTTCAAATAGCTAGCATCCTCTCTGTCCCAGGATAAAATAGTGCTCCAAAGTTGAACATGCATCTCTTCCTTATCTTTTACCTTAACCAAATCCATTTGCTTTGCAAAATATTCAGCACCCTTGAACAAAAACATATGCATTAAAAGGGAATACCATCCAAACGGCCTGTCCACCTTACCCTTTTTTATCCCTACTAGCCTTGCATTAATTGCATCAGTAAGGTATGGCGCATAATCAAATGTTATTGCCAGGGAGGGGTTTAGAATTTGTGCAATCATCAACATGTAATGGGTTGGCATGTTTTTCTCAGCATCTTCTCCGAAAATCTGACACAGTGCCCAATACATACCCTTAGCTCTTAGAGTAAATAGATTCAAGGATTAAGGTTACATTGTATTGGGGCCTAAAACTATTAACCCTCCTATCTTAACAAATAACTTTTTCAATGGGCCACTCCTAAGATGATCCCTTTGAGCATTATAGACCTGGCTAATGACTCAAAATCAATAGGTTCCAATAGATTTGAAGTTTCATTGAGCTTAAATACATTTCTGAATTCATCATCATTTATTTCAATCAGGGCTGATCCCTTCACATTCCTGATACATCTAGGTATAGGGTCATCATTTTGTGCAAACAGGGTCAACAAATCTACATCGATGAATACACCAAGGACCACAAGCTTCCCCACATCCAATTCCCATATGCTATTTAAAGGGGCAAGGGAATGTCTCTAGCCAAAATCTACTTTGAACAATCCTAAACCTGGAATCCCTATTTCTGGATCCCTTAACCAATTACCTTTATCATATAAGCCATCCCCAATTCTTAGACGAGGGTTCTTTGGTACTAATTCTTTAGCTTTAGCCCCAACATTGGTCGATATAGTTAACTGTTCCAAAAAATCATCACAAATGTTCCTTTCCTGGTAATTCACTTTTCCTGTCAACTCCCTTCTTGGTGCCATCTTTGATAATGCAACTATATCAATTAAGACATGCACAGACTTCTAATGAAACAATTCACACAACAATCACCGCATTCAGACCAGAATTAGCAAGAAAAAACACAAAAACCTGATATTCGCTTGAAAAAAACTGCTCTGCAATAGACTCATTGAAATGATGCCAACATTCAAGTTGATGCGGACTCTAATATGGAAAGTTGGCATTGAATTTTAGAAATTAATCCCGCATGCTTTGGCCATCACCTTAGAAATTAATTCACTAACCAAATTCAAAAACGGGCTCCAACAGATCATACATTCTCTGAGTAGTTCCTTTATTTCATTGTTTCGCTATTTTGCGGGCCTTAAAATCTTTGCACCTTTCTTTTGTGAAACAACAAAAACCGTTGGATCATGGAAACTTGCACTGCTTTTACTCCATCTGGTCTATCTGTGTTAGTGACGGGCCTACCTTCTTTTCGCTACTTCACGGACCTTAAACCTTGTGCAATTTTCTTTCATGAAGGAATGCCGGTCATTAGATCATGATTCACCTGCCCAGTGTTTATCTCCAACAACAACCGCTAGTCTTACTAACTAACCACGCATTAGCTTGATGGCTAGTGGTTTTTGCCATTTTGCAGAGACTAAGCTGCAGGCATCTTAGGGCTACGAAACAACGTGAGCCATTAGATCACTATCGAGATGCATACCTTTTAACATGCTCAAAACCTCAAGTGTGGGCCCTTTAACTTAGAGACCACTTGCTTTATATCACCATCGGTTAACAAACGCCACATGGCAATTGGTCATTCGCTCATGAAGTTCCATTGGGTTCCATTCTGAAACCGCCACATGCTTTAGTTTACTATTTCCCACATAACTGTCGGTTGAACCAAGGCGGGCCCTTAATTACCCTTTAGAGCCACACACACTTAACAGGTCACTCTTACACTTCCACGGAACAAACCATCTGTCCTGCCATGTCATGCCTTCGTGTCCGCCACCCGAACTTACCACTAGACTGCCAGCTAAACGCTACTGGACCCGCCTCTTGTCTTTCACCATTTCGCGATCACTAATCTCTGCTTTACTTTAGGCCACGAATCCATGACAACCATCCGATTAAATCATACTTAATTGGTCTTTAACTTTATAACATGCTCGTCCTTCAGGCCCACTAGCTCCTTTCGCCATTTCACAGAGCTTAAAACTCAGGTTACTTATCTTCGTGAAGCAGCGATATCCATTGGATCTCAGGAACTCGCTCGTCGGTTACCCTTGCTACGACCACCTCGCCCGGGCCCACCACCCTTTCGCTATTTCGTGAAAGGTAGAACACGTACATCTTTTGGCAGCGAATCAACATGAGCCGTTGATCTTTTCTAAACCAATCATCCTTTAACCAAAGAAGTTGCCCGCCTCTAGGACTCACCACGTGTTTTCGCTGTTTCGCAGAACTTATTTCATATGCATCCTGGGCTAGCGAATAAATGCTAGCCGTTGGATTTAAAGAAAGATGTAGTTCTTTACTCTGACGGTCGATCCTCTGGTTGGGCCTGCCTAGCCTTTTCGCTATTTCGTGAACATTAACCTGCTAGCATCTTTGCCTAGCGAAACAATGACAACCATAAGATTAACAATGAGTTGCATACTAATTAAGGGCCCCGACAAACATTAAAACATGCTAAAGGTAAAGGTGCACATATTTAAAATATTAAGGAACCATCTAGGAAAATAACTAATGGAGGGACATTTTTCACGATAAACCGACCCTTCTTTAAATGGTAAAAGTAACTCAGAAATAGAACATAAGGGTTTTTTTAAACATAGGACAAGTTAAAACTTGAAAACCTTAAACCCTCTTCTGACCCAAGAAAATGAGAGGCAACAAGACCATACTAGACACATTTTTTGCAGACTTCTAGCCAATTATGGAATAAGAATATCCAATTTTAAACAATGATAATAGTGGCTCTGACTTGGGATGGTTGATTGCAAGGCCAACACAAGAATTCATAAACTCTCTGGAGAACAGACCAAACACAAGCCTAGAAAATAACAACAAAGCAAACCTAAATATGTACAGACTAAAACCTACTGTGCATTGACATTAAGAGAAGTAATGCTTCAGGAATTGTCCATGCACTAGAAATTCCTATACCTCATCATTCATATTCTGCAAAAAATATGAATCCTTTCCATTAAGATCACAAACCACAGAGGGGCCTATCCATAGTGACTCAATTTTTTTGTGTTTTCCCTTATCTTGTCCTTTCGCATTCCATTGAAGAACCACATCACCAATCTTAAACTTTCTCAATGAGGTCCTTTTGTCAAATAGATATTTTGACTGCAATTGGATCTTCAAATTCCTCTTGTGAGCCAAAGTTCTAATTTCTTCTATCTCCACCATCTGAATCATCCGGTCTTCCATAGGTTCAGACAACTCCATGTCTTCAGCTTGTAGGAACTTATACACTGGAAGAAGATTATTAACTCGCACCCTAGCTTGTAGGAACTTATACACTGGAAGAAGATTATTAACTCGCACCCTAGATTGCATACCATAGACCAACTCAAAAGGTGAGACACCAATTGCTCTCTTAACAGTAACCCTATCTGCCCAAAGGGCTAATTTCAACTTCTGGTCCCAAGATCTTTTATTTTCCTCCAATATTTTCTTAATAATTCTCAAGAGGCTCTTATTAATTGATTCAACTTGCCCATTACCCTAAGGATGGTAAGGTGAAGAGTAGGACATAATTGTTCCATGGCTGGTGCAAAATTCAACAAACTCTTCTGACCTGAAGCTCATGGAATTGTCCATCACTAGTTTTACAGGGACTTTGATCTGGTTATGACATTATCCATCAGGAAGTCAATAACAAACTTCCTTGTGGCTCTTCTAGTGGGTATAGCTTCAATCCATTTGGTAAAATAATCAGTTGCTACTATAATCCACCTATGACCTCTTCCTGATTTATCAACGATTTCTCCAATAAAATCAATGCCCCATTGGACAAAAGGGGCTTCCACTGTGACTGGGTTGAGGGGTAAAGCTCCCTCATACTTCAATTTTGATGAAAATTTTTGGCATGGGTCACATCTCTGGACATGTTCATGAGCATCTTTAAACAAAGTAGGCCAATAATATCCAACCCGAACTATCTTACCAGCAGTTGTCTTGGCAAAGTAATGACCTCCACACACTCCATCATGCATTTTAGTTAACACTCTCTTAGCCTGGGATTTATCCAAACACATTAGCAATTCCCCATCTCTATTCCACCAAAATAGATCACCCTGAATGAGGACATATTTCTCAGACTTCAACTTCAGAGTTCTTCTCTGGTTATGGGTCATTCCTTTTGAAAATGTTGCATCTCTTAAAAAATGTACTATTTCTGAGTACCAGGGCTGTGTCTCAATACTGGTGACTAGGATGTTCTCAACTTCAACATTATTCACTTCAACATCAAGAAGGTTTGATTCAACCATTATCTTAGCAAGACCTAAGCCTCTCACCAATTTAGTAATTTTGATCTCCAGATCAAACTCTTGAATCCTAGTTATCCATTTGCATCTTTTACCAGTGACTTCGGATTGAGACAAAATGTCTTTGACAGCCGCATGTGGGACATAAGCAGTTACTTGTGCATTTACAAGATAGGGCCTAAATGCTTTAACATCCTTAACCAAAGCATATGCTTTCTTCTCCATGATTTCATATTTTAATTCTGCAGCTTGCAAAGATTTGCTATAAAAAGCTATGGGATGTTCATATCCTTCACTATCCTTTTGTAAAAGAACTGCAACCACTGTATGATATGAAGCAAAAGAGAATAGAGAGAAAGGCTTACTGTAGTCAGGGGACTTCAACACTGGTGCCTCCTGAATAGCCCTTTTGATTTCATCAAAAGCCTTTGAAGCTTCTTCATTCCAGTAGAACTTTGTATCCTTCTTAAGCAGTTTAACAATGGGCTTGACTATCTCTGCAAAATTTGCAATAAATCTTCTAACAAAATTTACTTTGCCCAAGAAAGATTGGATACCTTTAACATTTTTTGGCTCAGGCACATTGTTTATAGCCTCAATTCTTTTAGGGTCTATTCTTACCCCTTCTTTAGAGACAATATGCCCTAGTAGCTTCCCTTCAGTAACAACAAAATGACATTTTTAAGGATTCAAGGATACTCCAAATTCCAGAGCTTTATTGAAAACCTGTTCTAAGTGTCCACAATGGTCATCCACCCTTTTGGAGAAGCATGTCAAATCATCTTGATATACTACCATGATAATATTGATGAATTACTTGAAAGCTACATCCATTGCCCTCTGAAAAGTAGCTTTGATATTCTTCAAACCAAAAGGCATTCTGACATATATGTATGTTCCCCAAGGGATGGTGAAAGTAGTTTTGAATTGTTCATATTCTTTTACTAACACCTGGTTATACCCTGAAAACCCATCCATCATAGACAATAGGTCACAACTAGTTACCCTTTACAACATCACCTCCATATTAGGAGAAGAGTAATTATCTTTCAAGGAAGCAATATTTAGGTTCCTAAAATCAACACAGAGTCTAATGTCCCCATTCTTCTTTCTAACTGGGACCAAATTTGAGACCCATGATGAATGCCTTATAGGCTTAATAATTCCCCCTTCCCTTAACTTGGTCAATTCTTGATGCATTTTAGATTCCAATAGGGGGTTAATAGGTCTTTGTTTTTATCTAAAAGTCTTAGCATCTGGAAGTAGAGGGACTTCATGCTGAAACAGATCCTATCTACACGCCTTCAGATCTTCATAAGACCAAGCAAAGACATGCTTATATTTCTTTAATAAATTAATAAGATTTATTCTAACATGAGGAGGCAAATTTTTTCAAATATACACCAACTTAGGGGATGATTCTGTCCCCAAGTTTACTTCCTCTAGTTCCTCTAACTTAGTGGTTGATTGCTGGTGTAGATGACTGTCACTGTATCTAAACATACCTTCCAGTTTTACCAACCCTTTAGGTATTTCATTAGTTTCTAACTGAACTAAGTCATTTCTAAACACAATTTCTCTGTTTTGAACCACTTCCACCAAGGCATTGCAATCAATTTTTTGTCCATCATAGTCATCAATGCATTGTATAAACCTAAGAATATCTTCGTCATTAGCAAACACTTGCCAATTATATACATTGTCAGGAATGGCAAGCCTAGCTTTTACCTCAACTGTGGATATACCGGTTAGTGTTGCATCATCATTCTTTAATGCAACATTTGCTAAGAAATCTGCCATAATATTCTTAGATCTTTCTATCCAATTTATAGAGAATGCACTAAAATTCTCAATCACATCCCATACTGCATGCTTGTATCTTTTCAGTCTATCATTCTTAGATGCATACTTGGCTCTAACTTGAGAAACAACCAATTCTGAGTCTCCTAACACTTTTAATAATTGAATCCCATTCCTTTTTGCAACTTCAAGCCCCAATAGCAAGGCTTCATATTCAGCAATATTATTTGTACACTGAAAGGCTAACAAGAAGGAATACTTGAAAGTTATACCTGATGGGGATACAAAGATAACTCCTTCTCTAGATCCTTCTTTTGAACAAGTACCATCAAAATACATGTGCCACAAATTATGCTTTTGGGATTCCAATTCAGTCACAATAGAATCAGTATTCTTCAATTGAGGCAAGATTGGTTGTATTCTAAAATTGTCCAGATCCACATCAATCATACAATTCAGCATACAATTTAACATGGCTTCCATTAATAGGGATAATAGCATATGACAGATCCAATTGAACATTTCCACCCATAGCTACAACCCACTGTCTAGACAACAACATGCCATAGTGAGGTTTAGTGTCAGTTACAATGACATCCATCTTGTATGTTGCTTCAAGGAAGGCTGCTATTTTTAATTCAACATCTTTCATTGTACCTATCATTGGCACTTCTCTATTATTTGGATAGCATAACATTTCCCATACACCGTACTCACTGACAATCCTAATTCTTTCATGACACCATAAGGCATTACATTTGCAGCTGCACCAGAATCTATCATACAGTTTTTAATTAATCGGTTATTTACTAACAAAATAACATAGAAAGGATCAACCTGTGAGGGTTCTTGTGTAATAGTTGTTCCAACATATACCTCTGGGGTTTTCAGCTCTCGATCCTTTTCATCCTTAGTTGAACCGGTAGGTGAAGTTGTGTTACTGTCAGATATTTTAGAAAACAAAGATAGAGCAACTTCCCTATGTTCCTTTATTTTCAATAATTTTATCAATGGGACAATAACCTTCATCTGGGTGAGAGCCCAAGTCATATCAAATGTGGAATTATTAATCAAATCAGTAGTAGCTTTAGCTTTCTCTGTCTTAGGATGACTTGCCTTCTTCATTGTGGCAGTTCCTTGTATATCACTAGTAGCTTTATCATCCATAGTTTTAGTTGTATCTTTTAATTTGCCATTCCCTTTTTGACTATCTTGGGGCAAGGTACTTGTACTTGCTGCTTTCTTTTGAGATATCTCTTTTATAAATATTGAACCAGGTTCACCTTGGTTCTCATCCTTCTTAGTACTTCTCAAATTGTAGTTGTGCTTGGCTTTGGCTATGGCAGCCTTAGTGAGATTTCTTACTTCTTCATCACTGGGTCTTCTAAGATGAACTTCTTCATCTTCAATTGTTACCACATTCAAAGTGGGATGCCAATCAAGTGACAACTGTCCTTGGTAAGACCTTTTACTATTTAGCACATCACATTCACTAAGTTCACTTTGTAATGACTCATCATCACTTTCTATAATAGTTTCAAACATATTTATGTCAGGCTCAGCCTCTTGTCTCATGGATTCTTCAAGGGCTTGAGCTACAATACACTGATGAGGAGAATGTGGTCCATCACAAGCCATGCACCAAGGAGTATTCTCCATGCACCAAGGAGTGTTCTCTATTCTGTCTTCTTCTTTAGCAACTTTATTAGGTTGTTGTTTTGATTCTTGCCATAGCCTACCATCAGTTCTTCTCCCTATTTTCCCAGATGCTTTCCTATTACTCTCCACATTAATGGCAATTCTAAATGCATCTCTCAAACTATGCGGATTTTTGTCCCTCAAAATATAGGCCATTTTAGAATCAAAGGCATTGTAATAAGTGTTCAGGCACATATTATCATCTAATCTCATTACCTGATATAGCCTATGCATTGCTTTCTGAAATCTGGCATTAAAAACTGTGACAATTTGATTGTCAGACTTTCTGATATTGTTGAACTCATTGAGCATGAAACTCACATTAGTCTTGTCACCATATTGTTCCTAAAAGCAATTTTTAAAATCTTCCCAAGACCCAATGCTATTCATAGGAAGACCTCTATACCAGTCCCTTGCATTAGCTACTAAGGACTGTATAGACAACTTCATGATGACATCTTCATCTACAATTTCATAGTCATTTATTAAATCACCAAAATATTTCAAGTGTTCTTCCACACTGATTGCATTATTCCTAGCAAATTTGTGAAGTCTATCCCTCAATTCGGTAGGAACATGGTTAGGGTACCCCAGGATTCCATAAAAAAAAGAGCTACCTATAAAGTTCTAGATTTATAAGTCTTCTCTAGAATTGGTTAGCAGCAAGGTTGTCTCCCATATTCATTCTTACATTGGGGCTTTGAGTCAGAGAGATCCAGTTACCTTGGTTAGTAACAGGGGCTTGATTTGCTATAGCAGTTCTAATAGGCAAGGTTGGCTAAATTTTAACTGGGGGGAGTGAAGCTTGGTGAGGAGCAAGTTTGTTTAGGTCTACTGAGGGAAACATGATAGGAGGAGCCTTCATATAGCTAATCTTTCTCTTAACTTCTTGGTTGGCTGCTTCTAATTCAACTTTCTCTAACTCCATTTGCAAATCTTGTTTCTCTTTCCTCATCCTTTCCATTTCTCTTTCATGTGCTGATAGCATGTGAGAGATCTCCATTGTAGTCTTAGATCCAAACCCACCTTCCATGCATTTATCCTTTCCTTTGTCAACATTATCTCTAACAAGTTGTGGGTCACTAAGGACTTCCCTATTTGGTTGCACTACTGACTTGTATGCAGGTTTGGTCTTAGGAACTAGGATTTCTTTATTCACTAGACCTTCATCCTCACTCTTGGCCTTTTCTTGGGTAAATAGCTCAAGGTCAGCAATTTGTCTTAGAAGCCTGTCTCTCTCCATCAATTTTTCTTTCACCCCTCTCTCTTTATCTGCTTCCTTTTGTGTTCTTAAGGAAATTAAATGATGGACTCTTCTATTCAGGACTTCAATTTCTTGGGATACCTTATCATCCTCAGGGGAGATTTCTTCAGAGTCTGATATATTGACTTGGTCAATATCAATTAAACTGATGTTTCCATCAATTGTCCTAGGTACAGAATCTCTCTTAATGTTTGAACTAATTCTATCTTTCCTAGAAAAACTAGCATGGGAGATCCCCTGATTTGAAACTTGGACATCTTCAATATTCCCAAACAAACCAGAATGGAAACCTAAAATATCATGCTCAGATTTGTGGGAAGAAGAATTTGAATTTGCATAGACGGGTCTCTCAGATGAATTACCTGTATTGATGCTCTTCTATACTGAAGCAGCAATAGATGGCTCATGTACAACTGATCTTTTCTGGACTCTCTAGGACTATTCAGGTAACCCCTCTTGCAATGTCTCACGAGGATGCTTCTTCATGAAAGACTTGGTGTTCCTTCCTCTCTACATTATGCTCATTTTCTTAAGAGAATTTCACTTATTTAAAAGGACTGGCTATACTTGTCAGAGTCGCCAACCACAAAGACTGTGGGAAATAAGAAAACAAGCTTTAGACAAAAAACTTGCCAATTTTTAAAATAAGAATCACAAAGATTTTCAAAGAGATAGATAACACAAATCAGAGATCAGGCGATTTTTCACAACATAGATATTCCAACAAATTCTGAACCAATTTAGGCACCAATCTACAACATAGACACACTATGACTCTCCCTAGCAAAGTCACCACTTTTGTTAGTCTCAAATTTTGATTTCCCTTCTATCCTTCCTATAAGAAATAAGTCAACTTTGTCTGCATATGAAAGATCAGGGACATGGAACTCAAGAGTAACATATAACAAGGTTTGGAGACCTTCTACACTTTGAACTTGTCCAAAGTTCAGGTGGGTATACATTTTGTGAATACTTTCACACTTTAAAATTGAAATCCACAGTAAACTAGTGCTAAAAAACCTATGGACTTCATCACCTCAATGACACTAAAAGGAAAACTTGTATTCATTTTAGTATTGATCTTCAAGAAAGATAGAAAGAAAACCCTCAATCTAATACCAGTGCCTTATCCGGGCTACAGTGTCACCTAAATCAAACAATAATTCTCAAAAATGGAATACTCATATACATCTCATCATTTTGGCTTTTATGAATCCCATACATGCCTAACATATATATAGATCCTCTCCCATTCAACTAAAACACTTCATCAGATTCATAGAAACAAACAATAGACTTGCTGACAGAAATATTTCATGCACATTTAATCTCTCTCCTGAAGAGAAAAGCCTGAAATAACATCTACAAGATTTCCTTACAATCCATGTTCATTCGAACAACTCTAGATTATCCAAATTAAACCACCAAACTAAAGAATGCATACCAAAAGACAAAGGAAATTTAGGCCTGAAACTTTGATCTGTATATTCATATTCATTACTAAAAAATATTACATAACTTGGAGTAATCTCTTTAAAACCAGAAAAGGTCCTAAATATATTTTGCCACAGGTTCCTTACAAAATTCTTGTGACCCTTTTTACACTAGTCCTAGTATCCATTTATAACATTATGGATGCATACAAGTTTTGGACATTCTTAAAAATTTTGTTACAAACCGCAATACTCTCCAAGAAATAGTTACAAGTCTTTTTCAACATCAACGACATCTTCCGTTTGTTGTTCTGTTGCAACCTTTTCTATTTGTTCTAGAGTATCTTCATGTTGTCCGATATATTTATCCTTCCACTCCTGGAACACATCATCACTTGGCCAAGCAAAGCTGATAATCTTCTATTTCATTCCTTCTAGCCCTTTCCAAGTGACCCCTAACTACCCAATTTCTGTTTCTATGAAACCATAATGTGATTTCACTTTTTCAATTTCTTCAATTGTCTGGACAAACAAGGATGTGTCATCAATGTTAATGATTTCACTAACCCTTTGGGACAATTTGTTGTCCAGCTCTTCTAGCCATACCTTCTCCTCTTTTAACTAAATTGGACCGACAAAACCACCTGTAAACAATTCATATTCTGATCTGAATATTCTTTTCTATACAGTTGAGCTTTTCTTCTTACACCCGCCCTTTCCTCTGAGAGTATATTCATTTCTTTTATAAACTCACTAGTGGACCTAAGATTGTCATTTTCCTCCACATCTACATGGGATGAGCACACAAGCTCTAACTCCTTACCTCTAGGCATCCACTTATTAAGGATTGGTTTCAAGGTGGTTTCATCCTCTCTTAATTCAATTAGGATATTCAGGATCCTTTTCATAGAAATATGTACAATAGAGGCCTTGACAAAATCAGCAAACTTCAAAATTGTGGCTTTTACCTTTTCTTCATACTTGCTTGCAAACAAGACTTGAGCTTGTTTCAACTTTTCCAACTCATGTTGGATAGTTTTAGTTGACTCAAAACTAGAAGGCATAGGAGAAGGGGGATATTCTATAATGGGACTGGTAGGTGGAGGTCTTGTTGGAGAGGAGGCTATCAGGAGAGTAGAGGATTCACCTGGATGGTGCTGACTTGCCAACTGACTCTGAAGTCTAGCAATAATATTGTCTTTGTTGGCTAATCCTTCTTTGGCCTTGTTGTAAGCCTTTAAGATGGTTTCCAATTTTAATTGGAGATTAGCCTTTTCTTTTGCCTCCTTTTTTGCTACTACCACACAAAACTTTGCAGTCTCCAAGACTATGCTTGCAGCTTCCACCACTCTTGTATCTTGGAATATTTTTACAACCATGCCTCCTAAGAGGCTGGAATCTGATACTCCTTTCCTCTGTTTATTCTCATCTTTCTTTAGTGACCACATGACTAGAGTAACATTATCCTTGCGGAAGGTTTCTCCTTCCATGGGTTTGGTTTCCTTTCTCCCTACTTCAAGAACCAGAGCATCAACTATATCCCATTCAAGGAGGATTACAACACCAGCCTTAGCCACCATCTCTCTTCCCTTCTCATGAGTAATAGCCTTAAACTCTTCAATCATTTCTTTCTTAACCTCTTCTTCCACCTGAGTGACATCCCTGTGAGGCTATTCACTCTTCCTTTGCTCACATATGGCTTTGAATTGTTCCATATTTTGCTTCTAGACAAATTGCATGAAAGCCCCTTTTGTAACAAAATTACTGTCAATCAGGAACTCCTCACTGGATTTCTTAACAGTAAGGTCTAATTCTTTTCCCCTTAGCTCACCATCAGTCAAGTTCATTTCAGCACTAGGTGGCATTTCTGGCATCCCCTCTTGGCTTTCTTCATATGTGTAGGCAATCTCCCCAAGACTCCCTAACTACAACAATTGTTCAGCCACTACCTGCTCATTTCCTGTGTGGATAGGGGTCTGAGATGGAGAATACAAAGGCTCATTGGTTTGTACTTCCTTTCCTACCCTTTTCCTTTTAGGGGATTCTTGGATGCTAATGACATCCTCAATTACTCTTTTCCATTTTGAAGTGGAAGGCTCACCTATCACTGGCATCATCACACTGTACTTTGATTTCCTATGCATCACATAATCACCAAGTGGGATAGCCTTAGCAAAGGAAGTCTTAGCTAGGACCAATTTAACCTTGTCAGGATCATTTTGCATTATAGCCTCCCTTTTTTCTTTCAAGGTTTGCATGAGGTTTTCAAAATAAAGAACCAAGAATTTGATTCTCTCCTCAAAGCGATTGAAACTAGAGAGAGGGTCATAACTGGTATCAAATTGATGAATGAAATCAAGAGCCCTCTTATATGCAACCCACTTCTCTTTCCTTAGTTCTTGCTCATCCAAACTGAATTCATTTCTAATTAAATCTCTAGGGAATTGTAATTGGTGAGGCCTACCTTTACACATTGCCCTCTTTCTAAACATGTCGTAGAAAAAATCCTCAGGGTCTGCACATCTTGAAACTACAGTTGACAACCTATATGGTTTAAAGAATTCTTCAAAATATTTCCAGCCACCTTTAGTGATTACAAAATGATGGGTAACCGTAATGGTTGGGAAAATGGTCCCTTTACCCCTATTTGTCAACTCTGCCTCTTGTACACCTCCAATCTACCTCAAAACTTCTGCAATCCCTATCTTCAATGGGACCTGATAGGGTAATAGATAGAGAGTACCTCTGAAACCATACACTAAAAATGGTAGAAACAGGATACAAATACATATCTCCCTAATTGTGAACAATTTTAATACCCTCAGCAAACTCTTTTGGCCTGAGGAATTCCAAGAGAGCCTTAGGAATCCTAGGGTTTTCTGTGCACAAAAGAAATCTAATATTAGATGCAAAGCATCTATCAAACTTCAAATAGCTAGCATCCTCTCCGTCCCAGAATAAAATAGTGCTCCAAAGTTGAACATGCATCTCTTCCTTATCATTTACCTTAACCAAATCCATTTTCTTTGCAATATATTCAACACCCTTGAACAAAAACATATGCATTAAAAGGGAATACCATCCAAACAGCCTGTCCACCTTACCATTTTTTATCCCTACTAGCCTTGCATGAATTGCATCAGTAAGGTATGGCGCATAATCAAATTTTATTACCAGGGAGGGGTTTAGAATTTGTGCAATCATCAGCATATAATGGGTTGGCATATTTTTCTCAGCATCTTCTCCAAAAATCTAACACATTGCCCAATACATACCCTTAGCTCTTAACTTAAATAGATTCAAGGAGAAAGGTTCCATTGTACTGAGGCCTACAACTATTAACCCTCTTATCTTAACAAAGAACTCTTTCAATGGGCCACTCCTAAGATGATCCCTTTGAGCATTATTGACCTGGGCTAATGACTCAAAATCAATAGGTTCCAATAGATTTGAAGCTTCACTGAGCTTAAATACATTTCTGAATTCATCATCATTTATTTCAATCAGGGTCGATCCCTTCACATTCTTGATACATCTAGGTATAGGGTTATAATTTTGCGCAATCAGTGTCAACAAATCTACGTCCATGAATACACCAGGGACCACAAGCTTCCCCACATACAATTCCCATATGCTATTTAAAGGGGCAAGGGAATGTCTTTGACCAAAACCTACTTTGAACAATCCTAAACCTGGCATCCCTATTTCTGGATCCCTTAACCAACTACCTTTATCATTTAAGCCATCCCCAATTCTAAGACGAGGGTTCTTTGGTACTAATTCTTTAGCTTTAGCCCCGACATTGGTCGACATAGTTAACTATTCCAAAAAATCATCACAAATGTTCCTTTCCTAGTAATTCACTTTTCTTGTCAACTCCCTTCTTGGTGCCATCTTTGATAATGAAACTATATCAATTGAGACACGCATAGACTTCTAATGAAACAATTCACATAGCAATCACAAAATTCAGACCAGAATTAGCAAGAAAAAACACAAAAACCTGATATTCGCTTGAAGAAAACCGCTCTGCAGCAATTGCTCTAAAACAGACTCGTTGAAATGGTGCCAACATTCAAGTTGATGTGGACTCTAATATGGCAAGTTGACATTGAATTTTAGAAATTAATCCCGCATGCTTTGGCCATCACCTCAAAATTGAATTCACAAATCAAATTAAAAAACAGGCTCCAACGGATCATAAATTCTCTGAGTATTTCCTATGTTTTGTTGTTTCACTATTTCGCAGGCATTAAACTCTCTGTACCTTTCTTTTGTGAAACAATGAAAACCGTTGGATCACGGGAAATTGCGCTACTTTTACTCCATCCGGTTTGTCTGTGTTAGTGATGGGCCCTACCTTCTTTTCGCTACTTCGCGAGACTTAATCCTTGTGCAATTTTCTTTCATGAAGCAATGCCGACCATTAGATCATGATCCACTTGCTTGGTGTTTATCTCCAACAACAACCGTGAGTCTTGCTAACTAACCGTGCATTACCTTGATGGCTTGTGGTTTTTGCCATTTCGCAGAGACTAAGCTACAGGCATCTCCGAGTTGCGAAACAACGTGAGCCGTTAGATCAATCTTGAGATGCATACCTTTTAACATTCTCAAACCCTCAAGTGTGGGCCCTTTAACTTGGAGACCACTTGCTTTATCTCGCCACTGGTTAACAAATGCCACATGGAAATTGGTCATTCACTCATGAAGTTCCATCAGGTTCCATTCTGAAACCGCCATGTGCTTTACTTTACTATTTCCCACATAACTGTCGGTTGAACCAAGGAAGGCCCTTAATTACCCTTCAGAGCCACACACACTTGATGGGTCACTCTTACACTTCTATGGAATAAACCATCTATCCTGCTATGTCATGCCTTCGTGTCCGCCACCCGGACCTACCACTAGACTACCAGCTAAATGCTACTGGACCCACCACCTATCTTTCGCCATTTCGTGATCACTAATCTCCAATTTACTTTAGGCCATGAATGCATGACAATCATTCGATTAAATCATACTTAATCGGTCTTTAACTTTATGACCTACCTGTCCTTTGGGCCCACCAGCTCCTTTCGCCATTTCGTAGAGCTTAAAACTCAGGTTACTTATCTTTGCGAAGTAGCGATATTCGTTAGATCTCAGGAACTTGCTCGTCAGTTACCCTTGCTACGACCACCTCGCCCGAGCCCACCACCCTTTCGCTATTTTGCGAAAGGTAGAACACGTGCATCTTTTGGCTGCAAATCAATGCGAGTCGTTGATCTTTTCTAAACCAATCATCCTTTAACCAAAGAAGTCGCCCACCTCTGGGATCTGCCATGTGTTTTCACTATTTCACATAACTTATTTCACGTGCATCTTGGGCTAGCGAATCAATGCGAGCCATTGGATTTAAAGCAAGATGTAGTTCTTTACTCTGATGGTCGATCCTCTGGTCGAACCCGCCTAGCCTTTTCGCTATTTCGTGAACATTAACCTGCTAGCATCTTTGCCTAGCGAAACAATGACAACCGTAAGATTAACAATGAGTTGCATACTAATTAAGGGCCCCAATAAACATTAATACAGGATAAACATAAAGGCGCACAGATTTAAAATATTAAGGGACCGCCTAGGGAAATAACTAATGGGGGGACATTTTTCATGATAAACCGACCCTTCTTTAAGGGGTAAAAGTAACCCAGAAATAGAACATAAGGGTTTTTTACAAACATAGGACAGGTTAAAACTTGAAAACCTTAAACCCTCTTCTGACCCAAGAAAATCAGAGGCAACAAGGCCATACTAGACACATTTTTTATAGACTTCTAGCCAATTATGGAACAAAAATATCCAATTTTAAACTGTGATAACACTCCCAATAGTGAAATCCACCTATTCTTTCTCATTAACAAGAACATGTTTTCCTTTGTTCACCCAAGTGACTCTATAAGGGTTATTGTGAGGAATCCTTTGCAATCTAAGCTTGCTCACTACCTCTTCTGACACTATGTTGTCTATAGACCCTGAATCAATAATCACTTTGCACACTTTATCCAAAATCTTGCACTTGTTCCTAAATAAGGACCTTCTTTGGCTAGGCTCTTCTTTCACCAGTTCTTTGATCAAAGTTCTCCTTGTCATCAAGTTGTCACCTACTTCTGACTCTAAGGAAACTTCTAAAGTCTTGCTGCTTGAAGACTCTTGTTGGAGGTAACTCACTCTTCTTTCACCACCATGTGATGATATTCCCTTCTCTGGACACCTATATGCTGGATGACCAAGTTGGTTACAATGATAAAATTTCATTGTTGCAAAGTATGAGGAACCTCTACCTTGGTTACTAGACCTTCCTCTGGAACCACTGTTTGATCCCCTTCCTTTATTGAATCCTCCTCTACTGCTGCCACTATCTTGTTGTTCAGTGAGTTTAGACTCTCCTTGTGTTCTTTGTTCAAAACTTCTTCCACCAAAGCCTCCTCTATGGCCTCTATTGTCTTTTACTTTGCCTCTGCCCCTATTGTTGTTTGAGTCATGTCTCCTTTTCAGTTTTTCCTCCACCTTAAGGGCAAGTTAAAAAGTTTGATTGACTATTTTTGGGCTCATTAAACTGATTTCCTCTTGGATGTTCCACTATAGGCCATTTAGGTACCTAGCAACCTTGAGACTCTCCTCTTCTACCATATGAGATCTAAGGTTAAGTTTGTGAAACTCTTCAGCGTAGCTACTGACATCAAGATCTTTGTGCCTTAAGTTTTTCCTCTTCCTATGAATTTGCACTTCATATTCATCAGGGAGATAGACTTCTTTTATTTTAACTAACATCCCTTTCCAAGAAGAGATGGGTGCTTTGCCCATTTTCTTCCTCTCATCTTGCACAAACTACCACCATGTGAGTGTAGGGCCTCTCATCCTGGACTTGGCTACTCTAACTCTTTGGGCTTCAGTTATGCATTCACACTCAAAGTGATTCTCCATACCTTCTATCCATTCTAGGACCACTTCTACCTCCATCTTGCCAATGAACAATCACAATCCTTCCAGTGACTTGCCACTCAAGGCCTTTAATGTCCTCAAGAAAGGTTCTTTCTCTAATATAGGATCAGGTTTAGGTATCTTGTCTACCTCTACCACTTCTTTATCCTTTCCTTCTACTCCTTCCACTTTTACATACACTTCTTCTGCCTTGGTCTCAATATCACCAAGCTTTCTTTCCAATCTTTCCAACTTTTCCTTCAGGAGCCTATTCTCCTCCTCCTAATATTCCACTTTCCTGCCAATTTAGCATTGGTCACCATGTTGTCTCTAACTGACTCTCCTGATAACAAGGACATCAACCTTACTAACCCAAATCTTGTAGGCTCTGATACCAATTTGATGGGGTTTACCTAGCCTGCTCAACACTTCCTTAGTTGATGTTGCTCAATTCCACCAACTCACCAAACCTAGTTACTCTCTAGGCCTCCAAGTCCCTCTCACTCTCTTCTACAGCTTAGTTCTTGTCCCTTCTAGGGTGTTTGCTTTAGGTGTTTTGGTTAGGAACCCTATGAATTCATTGTGCTTCTCTAGTGCTCAATTTAGCCTGTTAGCCTCAACTTGTCATATTGACCCCCAATTAACATGAGATGTTTAAGAGGTGTATTAGGGTCTTTCAACATGTTTTTGATGCATAAGGATTCCTTTGGTAGTTTGCAATCTTCATATTTCCTACCGGTTTCACAATCTTGCTCGGAAAAGGGCTACAAGGAATTAGGCCTAATTAGGCCTCCTAGACCGGTTTTTTAGGGCTTGGAGGAAAATGAATCAAACAACCCCCAAACAAGTTTTGCTTTCCCTGAATGATATACCCATGCCCAATATATTTTTGTGGTTTTAGGCTCTGGTCTGACCGTACAAGGTATGAACCCTAAAATTGAGGGTTTGTAGGGTTTTCAAGAGCTTACACTGGCAGTGAGTAGGCAATTCAGGGTTTTTCTATGACATGGAATCTTCAAGGCTCCTCCTTGTTCATACAAGTCTTTCCCAACCCCATGAACTCCTTCAAATTTAGAAATGGTGCTTTTGCTTTCACCTCTGCATTATTCAACACTTCTTCACCTCTTCTCCTCTAACCGGGTTGCTCCTGGACTCGCCTAGGAAGAGGTATAAGTCATGATCAAACACTTGTCTAACACTTGAACCTGCATATTTACACTATACAGAAGGTTGCCAACCATACCCCAACTAGCCGTGATGGCAGAACATGTGGGATTCATGGGGCAACCATATTTATAAAGAAAAGACTATTTACAAGCCAAAACTGGCTATTTGTGAATCAAATCATTTGAATAGTAGTAAAAACTAATTAAAATGCTTGAAAATGAAAATCCTACTCTACAACACACTATTGAATCTCAATCCATCAATGGATTCATGGATTCAATCCATTAAACTTTCACAAGAATGCAAAATTGACAAAAACAATGTAAAAGTGCAGTCCAAAATCTTGTATTTTGATTATTGCTTTCAAAATCCAAGTACACCAACCTTGACAAAAGTGTAGGAGGAGGTTTATATAGTTTTTCCATGGGTGGAATCCTTCCATGGCATTGAGAAATCCCTAAATCCACTGCCAACCAACTTCAGGACAAAAGTTGTCATGACAACTTTTTGCAACTTTTGCAACTTTGTGTTTTTGACACTTTTGATATCTCTAACCTAAGAGACCTATACCTAGTCATCAAATATGACATCTTAAACATGTCTAAGGCTTACTTAACCCCCTCTAAGTCTTTTGTCAATTTTTGACACTTTTGACCAACCAAAAAGGTCAAAACTACTCAAAACACACTAACTACACAAAAATGCAAACCTAGATAAAATGAACTCCACCTAGACCCACATTGCCAAAATAATCACTCTTAGACCCTCCTGGAGTCCTTATTCACCACTAA
The DNA here is from genome assembly GCF_030272615.1 of Cryptomeria japonica. NCBI lineage: Eukaryota > Viridiplantae > Streptophyta > Pinopsida > Cupressales > Cupressaceae > Cryptomeria > Cryptomeria japonica. The sequence continues at coordinate 359,397,783 of NC_081405.1, read as the reverse complement.
CTTGGCTAAGTTTAATACAAGCCAAAATTTGCAAAAACAAGGAAATTAGGACCTAGGTGCTCCTGCACCATTATATATATATATATATATATTGTGTTGACTTGAATTTCATCCTCAGAATGCTACCTTCAACAAGTTAGCTTCACAAAATACCAATGGAAATGCTACAAGAAATCCAAACTCAACTAATGAACCTACATGAAATACATATGAAATAAAAATACTAATATTACCTTCATGGTTTATGTCTCATTGTGTCCTAACTCCACTGTTCCTAGTTGCAGATGGTGTGCTCTCAGACAATGCACTAATAGCTTCCAAGATGGCATATGAAGAATGGACTAATAATTGATAGTTAACAAATGCTATGATATGCAATACTACATGGTTATGCTAAAATGCTAATTGCTATTTGATTATGTTATTTTGCTTCAAGATTAAAACTCACGGATGCATAAGTTTTACAAATGATTTTCTTGAAAATGCACTTGAAGTCTAACTCTCTCTCAATTGAAGCTCTTGATTTTATAGACCTTGAGAGGATGAGATGATGTGGCTTAGATCAACGGTCATGATCAGATCTATAGATTTGGATGGTTGTGAGCAAAGGTGAAGGTTGAGAGAAAGGGGAAAGGAGAAGACAAGTGTCACTCATCTCACCTTGACTGGGTTGCTGACTGAGGGAATCTAGGGATGGTTGGAGAAGATTTAGGCATAAGAGGACAAGTGGACTCAAGTCCTTCCTAAGATGTAGGGATGTTGGAGAGAATATAGAAGGAGGTTATGAAATATGTGTACGTACACAATATTCATTGAATTTAGTGGTTGAAGATAAATGATGAATTAATATTTAAGAAATATTAATTTCCTTAGCCACATGATGAATGAGTTGGCAAAGGCAAGATGAAGTGTAGATGGAAGGTGAGTTGGAAAAGGGGGATTAAATATATTAAGAAATTATTTAATATTTGAGACTATAAGATGGGAGAATAACCATTAAATATTAGATATTTAATTGATTAGAGGATATAATTAAACATTAGGTATTTAATTAACTAGGTTAGAAGAATAATTAAATATTGGATATTTAATTATTTTAGAGGAATAGAGTAGATGAATTAATTAATAATTTTTTGTAATTAAATTAATTAATAGAAAGACACGAAATGAATTAAATAAATTAATCTTTTCAAATTAACTATTTAATAGAAGAATAATTATTAAATAAATATAAAATATTTATTTAATTGCTCATAGCCATTTTTATGTGTATACATTTTGCCCCTCTTTGAAATAATGTCAAGACAACATTGTTTCAAAGATTAAATCAAGTCTCGATAGTGCGCCTGACGAAGATAAAAAATCCTGATTGTGTGCCCCCTCAGGAGATTGATCGTGAAATTGTTGAAAACTTTGGTTTGAATGATTGATCTCATGATAATTGATAAAAGGTTCCATCAATTAAATTCATTTGTAAAAAAAAAATTAAATTGACCCATTGAATAGCATTAATTACTCTTTCAAATAGTAAATATAAAATTAACCAAGGTTAATTTTAATTTCATTTTATCCTTGTCAGCTTGTGAAGAAAATTGTCTAGGTGAGGTGGCAAAATGGTGATTCTTGTGGAGAACCATCGATTTGAGTGTGTTCGACGATATCAGCAACATCTTGAGTATGGGTATCCGATATGTATCTTATCCCGAGCTTTGTTTTCGACTTGTCGTGCAACTTTTTATGTTTTTAGGTGCATTTTTTAATTTTTAATTTTTTTTTTGCATTTTTCGGCATTTGGTTAGCACTTTTGCATTTAGATTCAGAGCATATGCAATTATATTTAGTGCATTTTCTCATGATACCACTTATTCTCATTAGGATAGCGCATATGTTAAGGATGCTAGTGCATATGCATTGTTTGATAGTGCTTTTGCATGTTTCACGCATTCGTGCGTAGGGTTAGCGCGTTTGCTGAAAAAGTTAGCGCATATGCTTTGTTTAGCGCTTATATTCAATAGGAGAGCACATATGCTAAAAATGATATTTTTTGATAGATGCAAAAGCTAAAAATCACTTTGATGATTAGATTTAATGTGTTTGATGCACGTGTATGATGAATAGGGACTTGATTGATTGATTGATTGAGGTTTTTGGATAGATTGATTTGATTTGTTTTGATAGATTAGCTCTAAGAAACTGATTTAGTTTTTGATGCAAGAGCTTAGTAGAGTTTTGATTGAACTCAGTGATTGATAGAAAACCATGATTGATAGGTTTTAAAATGATTTGATAGCTTAAGTTTCTTCAGTTTGATTTGACAGATAGATAACGTAAGTTGCTTCAGTTTGATTTGATAGATAAATGGTGTAAGTTACTTCAGTTTGATTTGATAGATAGATAGTGTAAATTGCTTCATTTTGATTTGATAGATAGATAAATGATGATTGATCTAATTTTCTTGGTAAATAGGAGAAACTTGATGTTCTCCAATGTCAGGAGAAATTCCTAGCAGTACGACATTTAGTGCCAGAGCTGACACAGGCAGAGGTGAGACATATAGATGCTTGTGGTTTACACCATCTATTGTATATGCCTAAGATTACGCATAATAGAGGATTGTTGATGGCGTTAGCCGAGAGATGGCACAGTGAGCATAACACTTTCCACTTGCCCATGGGTGAGATTAGTGTGATGCTCGAGGATGTCTATAGGATTCTGCACATCCTAGTGACTGGCGAGTTAGTGCAGTATGATTTTTAGGATCTTGTTGGGACAAAGGCTTGCAAAGCCATTTTTTCTGATGAGAGTATCTCTAGAGGAGAGATCCGATGGGAGGATATGGTGATGTATTATGAGACTCTCCTTGTGATTCTTGCTGGTTTGATTGGAGGATTTATTTATCCTGATAGGCAATCGCAAGGTTTTGCTGTTGGATGGGGTGAGATTCTTTAGAGTATGATGCAACATCAGACTTGATATGCTTGGGGTATTTGTATATTGGCTCATTTATATCATGATCTTCATCAGGTGGTGTATGATGAGAGTGCTAGTTTGTCTATAGGAGGCACACTTTTGTAGATCTAGTGCTCGGAGCACATTGCTATTACTCAGCCTATCCATCACAGAGTTTGTGGAGAGAGGCAGCCATATGTGTATCTTTATGCAGGTATCCCTACTCAGCATAAGCTGGGTAAGATGGAGTATTGGTGTTGGGTGCTTGATTCATTGGATAGTATTACTTGGAGACCATATGTTGATTGTGAGCCATGGATGGATGATGCACGAACACTACCATTTATTATGCACAATAGATATATCATTGGTCGGACTCCTTACATTATTGAGCGATAGTTGATTAGTCGCATTCTTAGATAGTTTGGTATCATCGAGCCTAAGCCTACTAGTGTGACGATATATGCTCGGCAGTACAAAGATGGGTGAGATTGGGGACCTTCTTTGTCATTTGAGATTGCTCGTGTAGAGTTTCTTGCTACTTTAAGAGTGGCTTATGATATGAGATTGCACATTCTTGATCCTAGAGTTACTGCAGATTATGTTCAGTACATACTAGCACATCCATTTCCTTGTATTACTGATCAAACAGATCCTCCTCCCAGCTCAGGAGATGAGGATGACAATTTTGATGATCCAATTTTTAGGAGATGGAGACGGAGACGAGAGCTCAAAGTTGCTTAGGAGGCTAGGGGAGATGGAGATGAGGGTGGGGATGGAGGTGGGGGTGGTAGGAGACTCGGATAGAGAGGAGGCCAATTGAGAGTCCGTGGAGGACCGTTTGGACCAATTGGTAGGATTGGGAGACCACATCCTATGGGTAGGAGAGATGTTCGCTACATTGGGAGGGATACTGGTAGGGCAGGGATGAGATCACCGAGAGGGTTGCCATTGATAGGAGGAGGCAGGATGACTGGACTGGATGGGGGTTGCAGGAGAGGCATTGATTTTGGTTAGATTTAGCCAGACCCTAGAGTTATTGAAGCTCATGGTGGAGAGGATGAGGATCTAGAGGATCATGTTCCACTTATTAGACAACAGGTTCTAAGAGCTACTCGGACTAAGATTCCAACAGGTGGATGGGGAGGTGGTGAGGAGGGGATTGGGGTTCATGCACCACAACAGGATTTTCTAGAGCATGTTGCACTAAAGTAGGAGACCATTGATAGTCTTAGAGTACAGATTGATCAGCTTCGAGCACAGGTACAAAATTTCATGGCTGAGGGGGACAGACCTGTTAGGAGACAACAGGATACTCAGGGCCTTCTTGATCATGTTCAACAGGTTGGATTGGGTACTCTCTCAGCTGACACTGTTAGAGCACTAGTTTGGGCTAGGAAGGAGACTTCTCGTTAGCGATGACTATATGAGGAGGTAGTCACAGATAGCCAGAGAGAAGGTAGTTATCATACCACTATGTTTATGGATACTAGTAGTGGTGGAGTCATGGGACCTCCTTAGAGGAGTGGTGATCATGGGAGACAGGCATCTGGAGGATCTTCATTCCCACAGCCATAGAGACGGACAGAGTCAAGTGGTAGTGGTACATGACAACCATGACTTGATTTGAAGGCACTTGTATTGTTTATCTGATATCATTGTATACTTGGACTTTTTATTGTTTTATGATGATTCTATATACAAACATGGACTTTATATGATGATGATCTTTATTATGCATGTTACTCTATTTTATGATGATGATCTATGTGCATTGATTATATGGATGCAGTGATTATATGGATGATGATTTGTCTTTCCTTGCTTTATGATAATGATCTACATGATGCAATGATAAATGTTTTTTTGATTTTTGATTTTGATAACCTTGGATGCAAATGAAAATGATTACTAACTTTAAATGATGCAATGATCTATATGAAAATGCAAATGAAGTCGAATGTTTTTTATTTTTTGATGCAATTTTGAAAACGATGTGAAAATGCAAATGCAATGATTGATTGATTATATGATTATGAGTCCAAGTGCGAAGATGCAATTGAATGAGATGAAATGATAATGAAAATAATAATGATGATACACTACATGATTAATGAAATGTACTTAATTAAGTGCAAACTAATGCAATTGATGAAATGCAACTAAATGAATTGAAATGGCTCTAAGGATGAATGTACCTAAAATGACCAAATGCAAATTGTTTTTATTTTTCCAAGTATAATCAATCATGATTTATGACCATTGATCCGTTAATGAAATGATATGCTTATAATGCAACTGACAATGAATGCTTACAATGCAGATGAATAACGGGCTAATCTAAAATGATCTAACTAAAAATTATACTGCCATTCTTCATATGCTATCTTGTAACAGTGCTTGATTTCATCATTGAGCTTTAAAATGTTGTAAGAAAATACAAGCAACTTGACATAATGATCCAAGATGACCTAAGTATTTCTTACATGGATTTTGATATAGCAAGTTAATACAAGCAACTTGATCTATAATGGATCAAGTTGACCTGAGTATTGTTTGCAGAACAGACAAGGATTATCTCCTTTCATGCATGACTTGGAATGTCCTCCTTGATCTTTTTCCGATCATATCCTGAGATAAGTACATATCGTAGTAAGAGATAAACCACAAACAAAAATCAAAGAAAAATAATCATGCCCCATCATAGCTTCTCTAGTCATGGACATCTTGAGTCGCATAGAGTACCTGATTAGCAATAAAATCAAGATATAAACACTGAATCTTGTATGTCATTCACATGTTCTTATGGTCATTAACTGAGATAATCATTTTGATGAATGATCTTTGATAATCCTTTATTACTTGCTAGTTGATTCTTCAGTTCATGAGTGTCATGATTAAGTTATTGATGAAATGCCTTGATTTTTTTTGCTTTGTTGTTTGTTATCTGCTTCAAAAACCCTAGGTGTTTTTGGTTTTTCTAATTTTTCCGAATGTTTTTTATTTTCAAAGATTCAAAAGATCACCTTAGCAAATGGAATTAGGATTTTGCCCCCAGCAGAAACAAAAATTTATTATGGATGTATGAATTGATCAAGATCCAAACCATGGAGGGATACAAATGTAGATTGATTGCTTTTGATAAGATTTAGTATAGTGACTACGACAAGTATGTCAAAGATTGATAATTGTTGGTAAGCTGTATATTTCCTGCTAATGGTTCAGAGCAATGGATGCAAAAGATGGAATGGATAATCTAGGAAGTGATAGATTGGATATGATGGAGTGGATAGGTGTGCAAAGAAATCTCATAGATGGAGGAACTTACTTTGTAGATAACACCTGTTTACCAGGTTTTCACCATCTAAATTTATTGCACTTTTCTCTCTTTTTTAGGGATTTTCTGCTTTTCAGATGTTTATTGATTTCTTTAGGACTTTATATGCTTTTTATTAATTTTTTTCAGGAATTTATATCTCAAGCATAGAATTTCTTGAGATGGATAGAATTGATAGGTTCATCAAACCAATCACCTTTAGGGGTAGATAAATTGTATGCTTCTAATCCATATGCTGCTACTATGACAAAAGGTTCTAGGCAATTTGGTTCAAATTTTCCCTTGTTGTCTCGGTCTTGCTGATTTCTTGTATTCTCCCTTAGAACTATATCTCCAATTTGAAAAATGTGCAGCTTGGCCCTATGGTTATAACTTCTTTCCATTCTTTGTTGATATACTTTTAAATGATCTGTTGCATTTTGGTGACGTTCCTGAATCAGTTCAAGTTCCCGGAGTCAAGAGACTCGTTCTTCTTCTTTTGGTATAAGACCTTGCAAGGATACTCATAGAGAAGGTATCTCTACTTCTATAGGTAATATGGCTTCTGATCCATAAACCAAACAATATGGAGTTGCCCATGTTGGAGTGCAGATGCTAGTTCAGTATACCCAAAGAGCGGGATTTAGTTGAATGTGCCAATCTTTTCTAGCTTCATTGACTGTTTTCTTCAATATTTTATAGATATTTTTGTTTGATGCCTTAGCTTGACCATTTCCCTATGGATAATATGGAGTAGAAAACCTATGTTGGATATGAAATTGTTCACATAGCTCCTTCACATCTTGATTTTTGAATGGTCTTCCATTATCAGTGATAATGGTCATAGGAACTCCATAGCGACAAATTATATAATTCAAAATAAATGATGATATTTGTTTTCCTGTCACTATTGTTAAAGGCACTGCTTCAATCCATTTAATAAAATATTCAGTAGCAATCAGAATAAACTTATGTCCATTAGAAGATGAGGGATTTATCTTTCCTACCAAATCAAGGGCCCATTGAGAAAATGGCCATGATCCTGTCATAGGATATAACTCTTGTGTTGGTGCATGAATGAGATTCCCATGGATTTGACATTGTTTGCATTTTATAGCATATGTGAATGAATCTCTCTCCATAGTAGGCCAATAGTAACCCATACGAAGAAGTTTCTTAGCCAATGTTAAACCACTTGAGTGTGTGCCACAAATACCTGCATGAACGTCATTAAGAACTTCCTCAGATTGTTCTTGTTCAAGACATCTCAACAAAGTACCATCTAGACCATGCCTATATAGGATATCATCAATAATAGTATCGCGAGAGGACTGACAAATAAAATTCTTTCTCTGATTGTGGGATAAGTCAAGAGGAAGGATATTTTCTTTTAAATACTCATAAGTTTGACCGTATGAGGATTGATTGGTTCCTGATATATGGAAAATTTGATAGGTATGCTGGGATTGAATGGTACGGGTTAAGATATCTTCCACAAGAAATTCGTAATGATGTTGATTCTCATTATTTTGCAAGAGAGATGCTATTGTAGCCATTGCATTTGCTGCTTTATGTTGGCAAATGCACACTCCAATGAGAAATTGTAGGTGATTGAAGGTATTATCATTGATGGAAACATTACAATCCTATGACACCGGCAGGCACCGGCACCGACAGACTCTACACTAGCATACAGTTCACCGGCAGCGAAAAGATGATTACTGGCACCTTGGCCGACAAGATTTTGTTTATTGTATTTTGTATTTAATTGTAAAATCTTTTTGTAAGCCGACAAGGAGAATTGTAATAGGACTCATATAAGTATGAGTTCTTGTAGATCATTTAGGATATGCAGATATGGTTAGATTATTCCAGAAGTAATATACAAATATTAAGGCAGAGTTTGGAATAAGGTTTATGGAAGTTGCATGAGCTTAAACCGGTACTGAACCTGGCATAGCAGATGCTGAACCCAAAGCAGTACATGATATTGGATTTACTTAATCCATTTTTGTAAGTTAGTGAGACTTCCCCCTTTGTATTTAAGCAGTGAGCTTTAGGCAGTTGGCCTTCTTGCATGTGCACGCCCCTATTGTATTAGTAATATTCACTTATTGGATAGTGAGCGAATATTGTGGGTCACAAATCCCACCAAGGTTTTTCCCACACCGGGTTTCCTCATTAAAAATATTGTGTTATGGTGTGTTTTCTATGTTGTGGTTATTGTTCTTATTTACTGCATTAATTCTTGTTTATTGGTACACTATTTTGAAATGCAATTTATTTAATAGGTTCATCAGATTCAATATCGATAATAGAACAAGAAATTGTAGGATTTGAAAAGAAATTAGAAAAAAATTGAAAAAGATAAGGAAATGTTAAAATTTAAGGCAAAGGAACTGAAGTGCAGACTAGGTCCTAAACTAGATATCCTCATCTCTTTAAGAAAAGAGATTTATAAGGCTCTTCTTTCAGGACTTAAGAAACTAGAAGAGAAAATGCACTTACTCACCGGTACAATCCAGAGGACTGAAGCAACACTGAAAGATAGTGAAAGATTCTACAACAGTCTGAATTTTTCTTTAGCAGATCTTTTTCAGATTGTAACCCACTGGTTACAGGGATCCAGAAAGGAACTACACTCAATTGACATTGAATGACAACCTTTGTCATTGATGCCAAACGGGGAGTAGTAGATGATGAGAAAAAGGAATATGGATGAGAAAAATGTATGACAAAAGAGATCATCTGCTCAGGGGGAGCACACAGTTCTGGACAACACCTTTTGGATATACTTTTTGGCTTTTTCTCATGAGTGTTGCCATCAATGCCAAAGGGGAGATTGTTGGAAAATGCACACTCCAATGAGAAATTGTAGGTGATTGAAGGTATTGTCATTGATGGCAACCTTACAATCCTATGACATCGGCAGGCACCGACACCGGCAGACTCTACACTGACATACAGTTCACCGGCAACGAAAAGATGATTACCGGCACCTTGGCTGACAAGATTTTGTTTATTGTATTTTATATTTAATTGTAAAATATTTCTGTAAGCCAACAAGGCGAATTGTAATAAGACTCATATAAGTATGATTTCTTGTAGATCATTTAGGATATGCGGATATGGTTAGATTATTGCAGAAGTAATATGCGAATATTAAGGCAGAGTTTGGAATAAGGTTTATGGAAGTTGCATGAGCTTAAACCGGTACTGAACCTAGCATAACAGATGCTGAACCCGAAGTAGTACATGATATTGGATTTACTTAATCCATTTTTGTAAGTCAGTGAGACTTCTCTTTTTGTATTTAAGCAGTGAGCTTTAGGCATTTGGCCTTCATGCATGTGTAGGCCCCTATTGTATCAATAATATTCACGTATTGGCTAGTGAGTGAATATTGTGGGTCACAAATCCCACCAAGGTTTTTCCCACACTGGGTTTCCTCGTTAAAAATATTATTTTATGGTGTGTTTTCTATGTTGTGGTTATTGTTCTTATTTACTGCATTAATTCTTGTTTACCGGTACACTGTTTTGAAATGCAATTTATTTAATAAGTTCAGAAAATCCATTAACCGGTTAGATACTGATTCACCCCCCTCTCAGTATCTTTGGGAATCCTAACACTTTATTCTCATTTCTTGGAATCTGGGTGAATGATATTTCTTTAAAGTGTTCTTTAATCTCCTCTACCAGCTGTTTGTATGGCATGAGCTTATCATCCTTATTTTAATATTCATCATCTATTTGGTTAATGATAAGCTGTGAATCATCATAGACATGTAGTTCTTTGACATTCCATTCAATGGCCATTTTAGGCCCAATAGCCAATGCTTCATACTCTGTAGTTTTATTGGTGCATGGAAACCACAGTCTATATGATTTCAGAATTGTGTGTCCCTGAGGTGTGATGAAAAAGATTCCTGCGCCTGATCCATATTGTGTATAAGAACCATCAAAGTACAATTCCCAAAATTTTGTACTTACTGTCAAGATATCTGTATCAAGAAATTTGATGTGCAAAGGCATGTCATTTTGTAAAGGTGCATCAACCAATTGATCAGTGATGACTTGTCCCTTGATAGATTTTTGGTCAACATACTCTATATAAAATTCACTTAGTATCATAACCCATTTGGCTAGTCTCCCTGTCAAGGTTTACTTGCTCAACAAATATTTGAGGGAATGTATCTTTGCTATTAGTTTTACAGAATGAATCAACATATAATGTCCTAGCTTTTGAGTTGCAAATACAACTGCTAGACATGTCTTTTCTATTGAGGAATAATTTAATTCATAACCAACAAGCGTTCTACTGATATAATATACTGCTCTTTCTTTTCCTTCTTTATCATGTTGAGCTAGCAGGGCTCCTAATGATACATTTGTTGCTGAGATATAGAGAAACAATGGTTTCCCTTTGGTTGGTGATACCAGTAATGGAGGACTCCTAAGATATTCTTTTATTTGCAAAAAATATTCTTCACATTTTAATTCCCATTTGAATGAAATATTTTTATGTAGAAGATGGGTGAATGGAATACATCGATCTGCTAACTGAGAGACAAATCTTTGGATTGATTGCAATCTTCCTTGTAAAGATCGTAATTGACTTATGTTCTTAGGTGACTCCATCTCCATGATGGCTTTGACCTTTTCAGGATCTACTTCAATTCCATGAGCTGATATAATGTACCCAAGGAGTTTTCCAGAGGTTACCCCAAAAGCACATTTCTTTGGATTTAATCTCAATTGATATCTTTCGAGCCTGTCAAAAATCTTGCTTAAGATGTTCAAATGTTCTTGTCTTGTATGAGATTTTGCAAGTATGTCATCGACATAATCTTCCATAAATGTATGCATCATGTCATGGAAAATTGTCATCATAGCCGTTTGATAAGTTGCTCCTACATTCTTAAGCCCAAATGGCATAACATTCCAGCAATACGTTCCCCATGCACAGGTGAAAGCTGTCTTTTCTTGATCTTCAGGTGCGATTCTTATTTGATTATATTGTGAGAAGCCATCCATTAATGAAAACATCTCATGCCCTACTGACAAGTCCACTATTATATCAATGTTTGGTAGCAGGAAATCATCTTTTGGACATGCTTTATTTAGATCTCTGAAATTTGTACAGACTCTTATGTTTTTATCTATTTTTGACACTGGTACAATACTTGAAACCCATTCTAGATAAGAAACATGTCTTATAAAACCCACCTCTAATAGTTTCTTCAGCTTGGTTTTTACAAGAACAATGTGTGGATGCATCTTTCTTAGCTTCTACTTAACTTGTTTTTCTTTTAAATCCACATTACGATGATGCATGATAAGATCTGGATTAAGTCCTGGCATATCTACATAGGACCAAGAAAAATTCATTTGTATTTGCTTAAAGAATTCCATGTATTCTTTCCTCTCTTCTTCTGATAATGAGGCAACATAATGAAGTATTTTAGGATCCTTTGATGTACCAATGTTTACTACTTCTGTTGGTTCTATCAGGATAGCAGATCTCTCCTAAAAAAGAATGTCAAACTTTCAATCTTCTGGCGCCTCAAAGAGGTTCTCACCATCAGATATGTCCTTTATTTTCTCTTTTGATTAATGATCTAGTGTTGCCATGAAATAGTTTTCAACAATAGGTCTCTTTCCTTGTTCTATTTCACTTTTGTGACTAGAAAGTTTGGCATTCTTCTGACTACAAGAAATAAAACTTGATTCTGTAATGGCAGATATCTCAGGTGTGATGGGTTCGACAACATTAAGGTACACAACTAAGTCATGATCATTGGGAAAGATATGCAGTTTAGGGTTGTCTAAATTATCCCAATCAATTAGTTCAGGATGAAGAAGGGGTAAATCATAATCACTATCATCATTAGGTGCTTCAACGTTCATGACATAATGATCATAATTTGGCATAGAATAGGTACTGTCATAGATTAAATGTTTTTGAGAATTGTCTTTCCCAAGCGTCTCCCAATTAGTTCTAAAAAAATCAGTATTAGTATTTTGTAGTTCACACTCAAGTGGTTCTTCAACGGATGTTTGTCCCTTAAATGAATGGATTATATCAATACACACATCTTTAATACTGCAAATTCCTTCTGGATTAACCTCATTTTCATTTTGGAGTTGACATACTTGTGTACATGATAAAGAGGATTCTTTTGCTAGAGTTTCTCTCCTTTCAAACTCAACTTTTTTTGGACTAATAGTCAATCCAACTTGACTATCTCTTAATTCTTCTATGGTTCTACCACATCTGGATACATCTTGTTTCTCTTTTGATGAAAATCTTATATTTCCAAATTCTTGATCTATCCTTGTTTGTACTTATTGTGGCATTACTTCTTTGTCTTTGTCATTCCCTTTCCTTTCTGCATATGCCTCTTTTCTCTGAATTCTTAGTTTTTCTTGCCTTCTTTCTAACTCCATCTTTTGTTTTGTAATAGACAAGTCTTCTTCTATGATAGTTGCTTGGTCTTCATTGTGTTCCTTACTTGATGTAGTAGATAAGACATCTGGACCCCATTCATACTCATTTGAATCTGTCTCTGAATCATGATCTAGGACTACTCCACTATACCATACAAGAATGTTGTATGGTGCAAAGAGTTCCTTGATTTCTGCCATCTCTATTTTTGCTGCTTCAGGAATATCTTGTTCAGATTTTGCATTTTTTTGTATTTCCAGAACTTGTTGACAAGATTCTTATTTACCCTTGATGGTAATCTCCTTGTCTTTCTTTTCATGTTCTTCTTTCTCCTTTTGTTTATTGGTTACTATTTCTTCCACTTGATGTAGCTTTTCTTGCTTTCTTTTTCCACTTTTGCTGTTGATGATTATGTTGCTTTTGATTGGATTTTAGATATCCAAGCCCATATTTATCTTCTTTGGATTGCAAGTGTGGACAAATAGGTTCTGAAATACCTTGATGTCACTTACCAATTGGTCCTTTTCCTTCATATCCCATTTTTTGCATGATTTCATAACCTTTGCCATATTGTTTTATGGGAATATTGACTTCTGCTACCATTGCTATAGTTTTATCTTCATCCTTGTACAACCATCCAAGAATGTCTTTGTCTTCATTTTCTTCTTCAAGAGTTCCAGCACTAACAAATGTTCTTTTAAACATATGTTTTGATCTTTCTGATGTCTTTGATTGAACATTTGTAGGCTTTCCATATGACTTAGGGGAAAGTGAAAAATTATGCAAAAAATATTTTCCCATTCCTTCATCATTTAATTTGAGCTTTTCCTCAAAAGTTTCCCATAACTTTTCTTGAATTTCTTTAGTAGGATATACTAATTCTCTGTTATGTGGAACTCTTGTATCTTGTGTTGGATTCAAATTATTGCAATATTGACTAGAATTTGCAATTACAATGATCTCTTTTCCTTCACGAGGAAATTTTACACATTGATGATATGTAGAAGGAACTGCTTGCATCTTGTGAATCCATGGTCTTCCTAGAAGAATGTTATAAGAGAGGTTCAAATCTAAAACCTGACAGAATGTATTCCTTTCCATAGGTCCTAATTTTATTGGTAGCACAATAGTTCCTTTAGAAGAACATTCTGCTTCATCATAAGCCTTGATGGTTATTTTCTTTTTCGGGTCTACTGCATTTCCTAAATATCCCAAAGCTTTTATCAAACTTAATGCACAAATGTTTAAACTGGCTCCTCCATCTATGAGTACACATTTGACATGATTTTTATTGATGGTGACTTCAACATGTAAGGGAGCATTGTGAGGATGTTGCAAGGATGTATCATAATTTTCAGAAAATGATAAGCAATGAGGAGCTATAAGGTGTCCTACCAGGCTTTGGAATTGATCTATATCCAAATCTTTTGAAATCGTTGTTTCTACTAAACCTTTCTCCAAAATTTCCTTATACATAGGTGAAACCTTAAGAAGTTCCAGAATTTATATTTGAGTGGGTATTCTTTGTAATTGCTCTACTAAATTGTATTGTTGTGAAGTGGATGTTGGGTCTTTTGTTATACCTGGAAAGGTAACCTTTGCTTTGCTTCTCGTAATGACATTGATTGGCTCTGAAGATGGATTATCTTTAACAATGATAACATTTACCACATCATCATAGGCATAAGTGTAATTCACTTTGTCTTTTCCTTTGTCATCTTTTAATTGGGATGGCTCACCTTGGTCATAATTCAGAAGTGGAGTTTTGAAAGCTAGGTGTGATTCATTTGTCTTATGGCTATCCACTGTGATGGTTCCATTATTGATTAGATCTTTTATAAGGTGTTTCAATCTTTGACAATCATTTGTTTGGTGTCCTTTATTCCGATGGTAATTGCAAAAATCATTGTCATTCCACCAATTTGGCTTGACTGGTGGTTCATAACTTCTTGCTTCTGGTAAAACAATCAATTTGTTGGCAAGCAAAGTTTTTAGAGCTGATTCCAATGGTTCTCCAATGTTTGTGAATTTCCTTTGAGGATTGGAGAAGGACTTGGCTTTATTGTTTTCTGGATCGCTATTGCTTGGGATTTGACTTGATAGATTAAAGATTGGTTGTTGTTGTTTTGTAGCACTATTATCGTCATTTCCTCCATTGCTGACATTCCTATTCTTTGACCAGAACTTGGGTTTGTTATTGTTGTTGTTGTTGTTGTTGTAGGAATTATTATAAAGTTTTAGCTCTCCTTTCTTTACCATCGTGTTCTCTATTTTTAGACCATTCTCGATCACTTTGGCAAAAGAGGGAGGACATTGCATTCTTAGTCGATAACTCATTTCATTGATAAGATTATCAATGAATATGTTCATTTTTTCTTGATTAGGTACATCTCGAGGATACCTATTAAACATGTGTTTCCATCGATGTAAGAGGATCATAAAAGATTCGCCATAAAAAAGTAAGAGTGCCTCTGGGATGGAAACCCATGAAGAAAAGATCAAAATAGAGGAAATTGGAAAAGAAGGCAGCGAAATGGATACAGATGATTCTGATGGTGAAGAGGGCTGGAAAGATGAGGAGGTGGGTATGGAGGAAGAAGGTGGTGATAATGAGTCCGACAATGAAAGCCCTATCCACAATGATTTCCCTAGCAAGGACAATAGCCAACCTATGGAGGATATGGAGTACAAGGATAATGAGGAAAAAGATGTGAATTCTGAGAGGAAGGATAACAAGGATCTTGAGAAGGATATGACTAAGGACAGTTTAAGTGAGGATAAGGAAAGTGTGGGTAAAGGGTTATTCTTGGATAACCTTAAAAAACTCAGTGAGGTGAGACTGGATTATGACAGATGGACCTATGAACTCTTGAAGAACTTAGAAAAAAATGGGAAACAGACAGATGAGAAGAGGAAGGATGATGACAAAGATCAGATAAAATGGAAGAAGAAGATGGAGGAGAAGGTTAAATCGCTGGAAGAAGGGAGTGTGGCGATGAAAAATTTGCTGGGTATTATCCCGAATATCCTGTCAGTTGTCACTAAAAACTTGGAGGATATTGCTAAGGTCTTTGATAACTCCAATTCTCCTAAATCGGTGGTGGACCTTGACATGGATGAAGATACTATCCAGATTGGCAGTGGTGAAGCTACTCCAGCTGGTGCTGCTAAGAAGACCAAGGCAAGTGTCAAGAAAGTTGTGGCTGCTTCTGCTAAGGATATCCCTAATCTTAGGGAAAACATCAAAGAACTACATGGGATTAGCAACACCTTGGCTAATGCCCTAAAAAAAATCAATTAGTTTCTTCTCTTGGGTCAAGCTAGTTTTGTTGGCTTTGTGGGGCTTTAGCCGGTTCTCTTTGATTTTTTGCTGGCTTTTCGTTGGTTTGTTCCTTTTTGTCTCTTTTTGCTTTATCGGTTAAGATCTATTTGTAAAGTGTTTCGGGCCCCCTTCAAAACCTGTTTTTACCTTAATCAAAAACTTTGCATAGATCTAGCATTGTTATCTCATTCCTTATATTGTAGGAGTATTGTGAAATAAATCTATTCACAAGTTCTTCAAAAGATTTGATTCCGGATGGTAATCTTGAAAACCACTCCATTGATTGTCCATTTAAACTCCTAGGAAAAAGACACATAAGTTAAGTTTCATCGCGAGCAAATTCCATGCTCATAGTACAAAACTCCCTAATGTGATCTTGAGGATTGGATTTTCCATCGTATTTATCATATTTAGGAATCTCGTAATGTTGCAGAATTGGTAGCATATTCAAATTTTTATCAAAAGGATATGGGTATATATCTTCTAATGAATAATTTTTGGATCTTGTTCAATTTTGCATGTCTTGTATCTGTTGTTGTAGAGTTTGCATTTGTTGAGTAAGGTTTAACAATGGATTATCCACATAGTTTCTCCTTGTTTCTTCGTGAGTTCTTTTATCACTACACTCTTTTCCTATGTCATCCCTTTCTTTCCTTGTTTCTTCATGACTTTCTTTATTCAAATATTCGTTGTTTGGATCATCTATGTTTTGGGTGTTACTTGCCTCCACATCTTGTTTCAAGCTTTCTATGTTAAAGTCTTGTGGTAGTTTAGCTCTAGATTTTGCCAACATCAAGAGATATTTCTCTTTTTGCTTTGCCAATAATTTTTCCATTAGCCTATCAAATTTGAAATCTTGCTCAAGGTCACTAATGGTGCTATTGATTGCTTCTTCATCAACAACAGTAAACCCAAAAGTTTAGAATGTAGGATTATCTTCTTCCTCCATTTGTTGTTTTCTCAGTTGTTTGTATTGAGCTCTAGTCCAAACTAGCATGTGATTATTTCAATTTTTTTGAAATTTCCAAAGGACAAAGTCAATAGGTGATTATTGGTTTAGGAAGATATGCTTTGTTGATTTTAATGCTATTATTTGTTCGTTGTGATAAAGCGTCTCTTTGTTGAAAAGCACGTCCTTCCAAAATTTCTCTGTCAAACTCTGTACCTCAGCCACGTAAGTAGTGATGAAAATGGTGTAGGAATGTCCTATGTTTGAATAAGATCTTGCAATTGATATACAAGAATCTTATTCTTTTTTGGGTAGCTTTATAACTGGGTTTTCTTTTCTTAAAGTGATACTTAAAAGTCATATAAGCATGTGACAATTTACAAGTTTGTTTGATTCCAATGTTGGTGCAATTCTAATTTTGATATAACCTAGGTTTAAAATAGGAAAGATATATCCAAGATTATGAACCTAGTATAGATTGATCAAGCTTCGTGATAGAGGATTTGATTATCCTGATGAGAGACTTTGACAATGATGTTGATTTTTTTGCACTTAAGATGTTTGAATCAATAGCTTGCTGAATGTTTATGCTTGTAGAAACCTCTTGGGAATAACCTGTTGGATTAGTGACCCAGTTGTTGAGCTAGTTTGAAAATACATGATGGTTTATAGACAAATCTACTTCAAGAGTTATTTCGATACTGATGTTTTGACACTTTAGTTTGATTTGGTGTTTCAAATATTGGAAAGCCTTTGTATTACCCTTTTGATGAATTTTTCTAGCAATTTGTTGGATTTTTGCTCATTCATAGATGATAATTTTCTTCAATTTTTGACCATTTGGAACATGTTACAAACATAGAAGACACAATGTTTAATAAACAAAATGCACAAGCAAGAACAAATCTTATGGCAGGCTGAGACAATAGTCGTTGAATCTCACATGGGGTTTCCCCCAAGGCTACGCTATTCAAAGCGGATATTTAGATGCTTGAACCCACTGGATCCACCCTCGGTACAAACTTCTCTAGGGCAGCCAAGCACCAGTTTCCATGAAAACTCCCCATGGCAAACTTTATATCTCTACTAAGAACCATATGTGTGTGAGCGGCTTCAAAGGTCCGACCTCCTGCGCCAACAACTAGAAGGATTTTGGCAACTAGTACAAGTGGCTTTTAGTAAAGGCTTCTGGTCATGTGGACATACATGCGACACTTTCAGCTCTATAAATACAGAAGGTTCCCAGCCTATAAAGGTTACGCTCCATAGGCTTTATGGGGAAACATAGTGTCGGTATGAACTTATCAGCACATGTTGTTTGGGACTTTCATCACAAACACAATTTATTTAGAGTGGATTGGAAGGACTTGGCATTAGCTCATTTCCACTTTAGGTCGTTCCCCTCTCACTGGGCCCCTCAAGGCAGCTCGGGAAGGCAGGCCCTCTAAAGGATTTATTTGCTTGAAAGTAAAGAAAGCATAAAAGAGTGGGTTTGGCTTTTTGATCACCCAATTAAGGGGAGAGCATATACCTACCAATTTCGAGACACAAAATATAAGTGTTCTTTTTAACTTTCCATAGAAATGTGATCTATCCTCTATTTGGAGATGTTGCTCCAACAAGCATGATTTTTATTTTAGCCCTTTTTAAAAGTCTACGTGCAACTATTTTAGAGAAGTTACTAAAAATGCAAGTTGCATGCTGTCAATTTATCCTCTTAGTTAGACTAAATGAGCAAGACATGATATATTACTTCCCAAAATAAGGCTTTTAATTAACTAGGTGAGGAAATGCATAAAATTTGCCTTAAACACCATCCTGCATATGCATGTTAGTAGTTCAAAAAATTTAATTTCTTGGACATTCGAACTTGCAAGAAAATTTTGTTAGTTGCAAACAAAAGCACTATTCTAACATATGCGCTATCTTTCACCTCAAAATTGCTAATTTGCAGAGCAAAGGCGCTAACCCGCACTACAAAAGCACTTCTCTATGGACTCAAAAGCGTGATTTATTCAATAAATGCGCTAACCTAGAGGACAAAAGAGTTAACCTGTAATGCAAATGCGCAGATTTTCAGACAAAAGCACTAACCTGCATGGCATATGCGTTAACCAGAGATGCAAATGCGTTAACCTAAGATGCAAATGCACTAACCTATCACACAAAAGCACTGTCAAAATTCATACATACGTGAATCTGCATTAAAAGTGCATTAATTTTACTTTTGTGAGATTTTTAAAGGTATATGCGAGCTCGATGAGCCCCACGGTGGGTGCCAGAATGTGTCAACTTGAATTTCATCCTCAGAATGCTACCTGCAACAAGTTAGTTTCACAAAATACTAATGTAAATGCTATAGGAAATCCAAAATCAACCAATGAAACTACATGAAATACATATGAAATAAAAATACTAATATTACCTTCATGGTTTATGTCTCATTGTGTCCTAACTCCACTATTCCTGGTTACAAATGGTGTTCTCTCAGACAATGCACTGATAGCTTCCAAGATGGAATATGAAGAATGGACTGATAACTGATAGTTAACAAATGCTATGATATGCAATACTACATGATTATGCTAAAATGCTAATTGCTATTTGATTATGTTATTTTTCTTCAAGATTAAAACTCACAGATGCATAAGCTTTACAAATGATTTGCTTGAAAATACACTTGAAGTCTAACTCTCTCTCAACTGAAGTTGTTGATTTTATAGACCTTGAGAGGATGAGATGATGTGGCTTAGATCAATGGTCATGATCAGATCTGCAGATTTGGATGGCTGTGAGCAAAGGTGAAGGTTGAGAGAAAGGGGGAAGGAGAAGACAAGTGTCACTCATCTCACCTTGACTGGGTTGCTGACTGAGAGAATCTAGGGATGGTTGGAGAAGATTTAGGCATGAGAGGACAAGTGGACTCAAGTCCTTCCTAAGATGTAGGGATGCTAGAGAGAATATAGAAGGAGGTTATCAAATATGTGTACGTACATAATATTCATTAATTTTGGTGGTTGAAGATAAATGATGAATTAATATTTAAGAAATGTTAATTTCCTTAGCCACATGATGGATGAGTTGGCAAAGGGAAGATGAAGTGGAGATGGAAGGTGAGTTGGAAAAGGAGGATTAAATAATTTAAGAAATTATTTAATATTTGAGACTATAAGATAAGAGAATAACCATTAAATATTAGATATTTAATTAACTTGGTTAGAAGAATAATTAAATATTAGATATTTAATTATTTTAGAGGAATAGAATACATGAATTAATTAATAAATTATTTCAATTAAATTAATTAACCATTTCAAATTAACTATTTAATAGAAGAATAACCATTAAATAAATATAAAATATTTAATTAATTGCTCATAGCCATTTTTATGTGTATACATATATATTATTTATTATTTGTGTCATTGTTCTGTTCTTTCCTACCGATGCCTGCACTGAATGGAGTTTGTAAAATGTAGATTTTATTAATTATTAATAAAATTGTAGCCCTTGGCCTTTTACTGATCCAAAAAAATAAAATCTTGTTTCCATATAGATAATATTATTTTACTATTTTATAGAAATTATAATTATATACACTTCCATTAATTTTTTTTAATCGATAATTTTATAATTTTATTAATATATAAGGAAGATACAAAATGTGGTGGGAAGTTTTATCTTTTTGCCATGCACAAAACCACTAGACTACAAAATACCTATTCTAAACCCTTGTTGTAGACCAACCTCGATTTGGATGACATAGCAGAACCTGTCCAGCTATCCATAGTTAAAGAATTTTAAATTTCAAAGCATATACATAAGAGGAGAAAGGGGATTAACCCCCAAGGAGAACATGCAGGGAACATATCAAAAATCACATCAAACCAGAGAGCACTAGGACCCTTTAGGAGCAGGAAGACCTAGAAAGCAACAAAGCTTCGGGTCCTCTTTAACACTAGCCACCACCTTGGAGGCCCACTTAGTTGCCTCTCTTTGGGGAAACTCTCTACCAACTTCAACCCAAATAATCGCATGCAAGGCATGGAGGTATTCCTCCGTATGCATAAGCTTGGCTCACAATTTCATCACTACCCATCTGTGTCTAGCCCGTCTTCTACACCTCCTTATCAACCCTTCCTTTCACCACCTAACAAATGGGATAGTAGCCACCCTCTCCAATCTCCCTTCGATAGGAGTGAGTCCCACCTACAACACCACCCTCACAATTACTGTGTCCAAATTCACCAGGTTGTCTTCCTCAATGAGGGTGGTGAGGGTGTTCCACACCTTAAACACCTCCTCCTCAATGTCAAATCCCCATGCTACTATGTGGGCCAAAATCTTGCTATTAGTTTGATAGTGATGCCCTACATAGGCAATGTCTTTGCAGAGGATAAGCTTCACCGCATCAACAAGATTTTTTTCCTTACATTTGAACAGGTTTTTCAATCTTTTGTCTGTCACCTTCCCCACTGGGACAAGCTTCCTATTAGAGGAGAAGAAGACATTTGCCTCCATTGCAGATTTCAATTCTCTCCTTCACCAAACCAGTCTCTCTAAGAGAAATTTCCCACTACCACACATAGCCTCAGGATTAGCCCTAATGGAACACTTTCATCAATATAATTTATACTTTAAAATTGAATATTTTTAAATAATATTTACAATAAATTACATTATATTATATTATATCTTTATAGATTCTATAAATTCATAGGCTCTGTTGAGCATCAAATCTGAATTAAGTAAAATATCTTGATTTGAGAAATTAAATCATAGAAGCCATCTATCTTTGGAAGAAGTCATCATTTTTATTGATACCGTAATAACCCATAAGTTATCGAACAAGTCTAATAGCATTCTATCAAAATATACAAAATTCAAATAGTATCGATGAGACCCAACGATATCTCATCAATATAAAAAGGGTATCGAAGGAAAGGGAACACCGATGAACTCTAAAAGGGACTCATAGAAAGCAATGATTCCATCGAAAGAGGATATCAAAGAAAGCAGAGACGGTTTTCATCAACGGGAAGAGGCTTCTGAGGAAATAATACCATCGGTGCAACATGAAGGAAACTTACCAAAAGAAGCATTCTTATTGAAAGAATGATATCGATCAAACAAAAGGAAGCTACATTGATAAAAGATATTGATAAGAATATGAGTTTCGAGGAGGCTAAAAGGCATGTTACCGATATGTGTGGTTTTACCGATGCAACTTTATCAAGGAAGATTACTAATGAGCTCATTGATGAAAGATGATAGTGGAAGAAAATCATCAAAAGAAAGATGGCCTCGATGAAACAATAGACCCATTCATCGAAGGAGTGTAGTGATGTTGATAGAAAAATTGTTTCGATGGAAGGATAAAGGAAGTTACCGAAGCCCAAGGTTTCTTTGACATGAAACCCGATGGACATTAGATATATATCGATGAGGAAATAGGTTTTGAGGAGGATAAAAGGAATGTCTTTGATATGCGTTGTTTCAGCGATACAACTTTATTGGTGGAAGAGAGGATAAAGAAAGGCTTCGGTGAGACGATAGATCCATTCATCAATGGGGCATAGTGCTATCGATGAAAGAGGTATTTCGGTGAAAAATAAAGGAGGTCATCGAAGCCCAAGGTTTATTCAACATAAAAACCTGATGGATATCAGATAGGTATCGGTGAGAAGACAACCATAATGACCGAATGCAGCATTTCGATGAAGGGAGAAAATACCTAGTCGAAGTAATGTTTGAAACAAAAGTGTTAGTTAACGGTTATATGTTGAAGAGCCACAACGCTTGGTGATAATGTATACTCTCATATAAAGGAGGGATCTTTTGTAATATGGATAATAATAATTAGAACAAGGAGTAGATTATAGCCTTAGGCTTACCACTGTACTATTTTGGTGAATATATATAATATAATCAGTTGTTTTTCCTTTGCATATGTGTTGCGGATTACTGCATTTTTCTGCAGGCAGTTGCTTATGATATTATCTAAAGGAGATAAGGTTATTTGTGTTCTTCCAGTGAAATTCTATGTTTCATATTGTAGATTTGGATCAAAAGGATTTACTTGCAAATTGTAATTTTTCCTTGTATTTCTTCCTTGAATGGTCTCTTAAGGTTAGAGTTAAATTCATTCAGGCAGTTTACAATATAGACATTGAAGTAGAGCTCATAAGAAACAGTAACTGACAGACTCATCGAGAGGGGGTGGGTTTTAAAACTATCTCATAAGTTTACACAATAAGTCCTAAAGAGATATAAAGACTCTGTAGCCCAAACAACAAAGAAAGGCACTGGTCATCTATTAAATACAACTCATCAATTCATACTTTCACATTAAAAGTAATAGGAGTAGCTGAGTAGGAATTCTAGAATAAATTAGCAATAGTGTATATATATATATATTTCAAGCACAAAGATCAAATAGCTTCTACAACAACAATCTTGAACTCATCTGCTATATCTCCATCCTAGGAGCTTATGCCATTCTGAGATAGGAGGAAGTTAGATCAATACACTAAATGTGCTATAAAAATTATTAGTTGAAGGAACAACTAGTGAGTAGGTATACCCGCCTAGGTCCTCCAGAGCCTAAAGGGAGATAGTTAGTAACCAAATAGGTTCACTCTATAAGGTGGCCAAGTCAATTGGAGGGTTTGAGCATAGGAGTTGGCATTTCCTTAGAACCTATCCAATCTATTGATTTGAGACCCAACAGATTGGCGACTCTGCTAGGGAGCATTCATAAAAAAGAGGGTACTCTACTGTGGGAAAGAACTCATAAAATACAATATCCTTTCAAGAAGAAAGGTGGCGACTCTGAGATAAGAAATTTTATGTACGGAAGAAGGTCAATAACACAAGGCCATCCCATAATCCAATTCAACTTTGACCTAGAAAAGAAGTAAAAGAAATTCAAAGAAGAAATCAATAGATAATTTGATGGAACCTAAAAATGACTTCATAAATGGGAAGTATAATCAGTACTATTCTGAAAACCATTCACATCCAACCCTAAGTAAACATAATTATATAGTTCCCACATACCCCAGAGATGAGGACTTGGCAGTTGTGGATAGAGCACAGAAAGGGAAATTCCCTCCTAGCTTTGAGAATCACCGTCCAAATTCAAGGACAAAAGCTTCAAGTTCCTCAGGCTCAAGTAAGGTGGATGCATCAGATCGTATGGAAAACTTGATGAAACAAATGATGGAAGCAGCCATTGAAATGAAAGATGATGGAAGTGTACAAGAATATATAGAATCATGTGCTAGATTGGGTATAAATATCAATGAAGATGATATTGATCATGACTTGGAGAGATACAGGGTGAGGTGTGAAAAGACAACCCAAGGATCAAATAGAAGGAGAAGCAATATAGATAAAGCCAATGCAAAAAACAATACTTACAAGGTGTCTGAAAACCCTCTATATGATCCTAGGCCAAATGACCTTCCATATAATAATATACCTCCTGAACACCCACACAATCATTTAAACAACTTCCCATACCCCAATTTACCTCCTGAGTATCAGCATAACCAGTTCAATGCCTTTACATATCAAAACCACTTTCAACCACAAAACCAATTTCCTCCTGGTAATAACAATGTGAGACCAAACTATGGAAACTTTTTCCAAGGTGGATACGAGCTGATGAATACAAAACACATCAGGCAGTTCGACTTTTCAGGGATGATGGTGTATCCTCATCCTATCCCTTATGAAATTAGGGCTGCAATACCAAAGTTCACTGGGAGTAATGCCATCTCAGGGGAAGCACATTGCAAAGATTTTGACATAGTTATGGAGGATTTCTATCTCCCATATGAGGATGTCAAGATGAAGTTGTTCATGCAGTCATTGACAGAGGACGCCCGAGATTGGTTCAGAGCACTGCCATATTTTTCAGTAAACAGCCTTACAGAATTCAAAAGACTTTTTCTTGAACAATATGGAGACCACAATAGCCCAAAGTTTGGCTTACATGAGATCATAAGCATCAAGAAGGATACAAATGAAGCAGTGGCCAATTTCAATAAGAGATTTAATAGAGATATGAATAAAATCCCTAATAGAATAAAACTGGTTCCTAAAGTTAGCATTTTGTACTACATGAATACTTTTGACAGTAAAACAAACTATGAGCTCAGGACAAAGAATCCTACAACCCTTCAAGGAGTCATGAAAGTTGCCATAACTATAGAGAATAATAGAAAAGTAGTTGGAACTATAGGAAGAAGGGAGGATGTAAGGTTGTTTAATCCAAAGGCCCCTAAACAAACAAAGGATGATGAAAAGTTGGACAAGGTGTTGAATGTTGTCAAGGATTTATCTATCAGAGTGAATAAAACAGAGAAACAATAGTTTTATCACCATGATAGGCCCAGATTACATGATATGCCTTAAAATACTGCATGGAAAGATGGAATACCAGTGGACAAGAACTCGAAAGAAGGTAACCAAATACCAGATCCTTTGAGAAAAGTGGTGAACCAGGTGGTTGATGAAGATATGTGGTGCTTAGCGTGTGATATGTTTGATTCTCCTTACCAGTGTGTAGTGGCAATGAAGTTGTAGGGAAGAGAGGAAGAATGTGAAGAATATGTAGATGATCATTTGATAAACTTACTATCCTTTGAGGACTATGACTCATCTGAGGGGAGTGAAGGAAATGATGTAAATTCTAGGCAGATTAATCAATAGTGCTGTATGCAACAAGTATTCTGAGATGAGGAAGATGAAGTCAGGCTGAGGATCCCTACTAAAGAAGAATGAGAGAGGATTACTACAACTGCTATTGAACAAGCCAAAAGGACTTATATTCTAAGAAATAGAACTATAAACCCTGAACAAGGCAAACCATCAGGCATGTTCATGAAGGAGATTAATAAAACATCTAAACTGATAACTAAGCCGAGTAGAACCCAGGGAGAAAACACAAAGTTAATTAAGGAAAAGGAGTTGCAAGTTTCTAGGATGCAAAAGGGTGATAAGGACAGGATGATGGACACTTCAGTACTGCCTACTACAACATCATTTGATATTGCCAACACCTTGACACAGATGAAGGTCTCTGTCCCACTACTTGAGATGATGAAGTTCCTGGAGTATCAAGAAAAAACCTTGAAGGTCATCAATGGTATATCTAAGGAAGAGACCAAAGAACATAAAAAAAATAGCCAAAATAATGATAACCCTATTCCAACCATATATTTGGGGTCAACAATAACAAAAAATCCCTCTCAAGTAGACCCATTTTATATAACCCTGATGATCAATAACAAGATGATAAAAAAATGCATGATTGACTCAAGAGCTGCTATAAATGTTATGCCAGTAGGAGTCATGAGGGAACTTGGAATGTCAGTGGACACAAATTTTGGTAAATGCTATGCCATGGATAACTATTCCGTTCCAGTAGTTGGTGTCATGAAGGATGTTGAATTCAAATTGGCAGCATGTCCAGAAGCATCTTATAAAATGAACATCATTGTGGTTGATGTCCCTCCTAACTATGGTATGTTATTGTCAAGACAATGGTCAAATCTGATAGGAGGCCATGTCCATCTAGACTTATCATATGCTACTATACCAATAAATGGATAGGAGGTAAGAATTGAGAGAGAACCTCGCTCTAAATACATCATCGAGGAGATAGAACCTATTGATTTGGTATGTCTCATCCAGTCAGATATGGACAACTTCAAAGTAGAGTTGATGAAAACAAAATTGAGAGGATTGACCATGATAGAGTCTATAGTCAAGGAGAGTAAAGATCAAGTATGGAAGATGTACTTTGATGGATCATGCAACAAGGAAGGAAGTGGGGCTGGGATCGTATTTATTTAACTAGATGGAGAGATGTTCAAATATTCTTTTAAACTGATGTTTGAGTGTACATAAAATATTGCAGAATATGAAGCTTTACTCACTGGACTAAATGTGGCTACCAAGCATGGAATCAAATTGCTCAGTGTCTTTGGAGACTCAAAACTAGTAATATCTCAAATCAAACAAAAATATGCCTCTAAACATCTCAGGTTGAAACAATACAGGGATGTTGTATGGGATGCCATAGAAGTATTTGATGCT
This sequence comes from Cryptomeria japonica, assembly GCF_030272615.1. Classification (NCBI taxonomy): domain Eukaryota; kingdom Viridiplantae; phylum Streptophyta; class Pinopsida; order Cupressales; family Cupressaceae; genus Cryptomeria; species Cryptomeria japonica. Next base: position 359,370,693 of record NC_081405.1, on the reverse strand, counting down.
TTCCAAATAAAATGGATTGACAGATCAAAAAACATCATGGCTGACTTCTTGGCCAATGTTGCTTTGAAGGAGAATGATATAACACTGAATGGAGTCTCAGAAATGGAAATAAAAGTCAGGCCTTCTCTCCTAGATAATTTGTACAACTGGCAGGTTTTTCATGATGACAATGATTTATTAAAGTTTTTACACTATGTAGATCACTACCAAGCACAAGCTATCAATTTTAATAACTTTCTAGAGATGACAAATGGGAAGGAGACTTTGTTGGGACAAGAAATCATACAGTTAAAATCTAATAAGATACCTAGAGGATTAGTCGCATTAGAAAGAGCTTTCAACATACAAGACAAAGTCGAGATCAAAGGAGCCTCAGTCAAAGAGACTGATGTTGAGCAGATTGATTTGGGAAGCAAGGAATCACCAAGGCATGTTTTTATTGGTAATAAATTGACCCCTGAAATGAAGCAATAGTTAGTAAGGTTACTCAAAAAATATAAGCATGTGTTTGCATGGTCTTATGATGACCTCAAAGCATGCAATGAAGATCTTTTCCAACGTGAGATACCTCTCAAACCTGATGCTAAACCATTTAGACAAAAACAAAGACCTATAAATCCAACTTTACTACCTAAAATGAAAGAGGAAATAATGAAGATGAAAGATGCAGGGATAACCGAACCTTGTAGATATTCTACTTGGGTTTCAAACCAGGTACCTATCAGAAAGAAAAATGGGGACATAAGACTATGTGTGGACTTCAGAAATATGAACATATCATCATTAATAGATAATTATCCTTTGCTAAACATGGATAATATGTTGTAGAAAGTAACTGGATGTGATTTATTGTCCATGATGGATGGATTCTCGGGGTATAATCAGGTGAAAGTTAAAGAAGATGAACAATATAAGACAACTTTCACAACACCATGGTGCACATATGTGTATGCAAGAATGCCATCTGGATTAACAAATGCAGGAGCAACATTTCAGAGGGCAATGGATGTAGCATTTGCAGAACTGATTGATGTTATAATGGTAGTGTATCAAGATGATTTAACAGCCTATTCAAAAATGACTGAAGACCATTGCGGTCACCTTGAGAAGATATTCAAGAAAGCCCTAGAATATGGAATTTCCCTCAATCTGAAGAAATGTGACTTCACAGTTAAAGAAGGGAAGCTCCTGGGACACATAGTATCCAAGGAAGGGGTGAAAATTGACCCTGAAAGAGTAGCTGCAATAAATGAAGTGCCTATCCCAAAGAATGTCAAAGCTATTCAATCATTTTTGGGACAAATCAATTTTTTTAGGAGGTTCATCCTTAATTTTTCAGATATCATAAAACCTATAGTGAGGATGTTGTGAAAGGAAGCTAGAATTGACTGGGACACAGAGGCACTAGATGCATTTATAAACATAAAGAGGGCAATATCTGAGGTACTAGTATTGATATCCCTAGATTTTGATAAACCCTTCTTGGTTTTTTCTTTCGCATCATGCCATACAGTAGCGACAGTCTTGCTACAAAATAACCAGGATAATTATGAACAACCTATTGCATATTTCAGTAAGTCACTGAATTCATCCAAAATTAAATATGACCTAAATGAAAAGCAAGCTTATGCCCTGGTAAAAGTAGTAAAACAATTCAGACCATATTTGGTAGGTGCATAAGTCATAGCACATGTTCCCAATGCAGTGGTAAAAGACATATTCAGGCAGACTAAGGTCATAGGGAAAAGGTGCAAATGGATCAATCAGATTCAAGAATTCAATATTGAGCTCAAAATTTCCCAAGTTATCATATGCCAAGGACTAGCTAAACTTATGGTAGGAGCAAAGCTTGAAAAATTTCAGGTAAATGAGGTTGGCATGGATGAAGTCAGCTTCAGTATTGAAAATACAACCTGATAGACAGACATCATGTACTATCTCAAACACATAAAATATCCAGATGATATGACAAATAATCAAAAGCGAACACTTAAATTAATATGTGATCATCAATGGTGACTTGTATTGGAAGAATAGGGATGGGATATTATTGTTATGCCTAGATGAACATCAAGCAGAGAAAATCCTACAAGAGATGCATGAAGGGGTTTGTGGTGGTCATTTCTCAGCCAAAACTACTGCACACAAGATATTGAGAGCTGGCTATTTTTGGCCATGAGTCTTCAATGATTCCTATGCTTATGTTAGGAAGTGTGAGGCCTATCAGAAATTTTTGGGAAAAATGAAATATCAAGGATCACTCCCACTAAGACCAATGCAAGTTGAAGAACCATTTCAATAGTGGGGAATAGACTTTATAGGAGAAATATCAGAGAAATCGAGTGGGGGACATAGATGGATCTTGGTCACCACAGATTACTTTACCAAATGGGTGGAAGAAATACCTACTAAATAGGCTACCAGTAAGGTGGTGATAAGATTCATACTGGAAAATATCATCACTAGATTCAATGTTCCTACAAGGATCATCTCTGATAATGGCATGGCCTTTAGGTCTGAAGAATACAATTCTTTATGTAGGGATTATGGCATTATAATATCTCATTCATCCCCATATCACCCTCAAGGTAATGGGCAGGCCGAGTCAAGTAACAAAAATATCCTAAAAATCATCAAAAAGATGTTAGGACAAAATAAGAAGGTGTGGGATTCAAAATTGAATTTAGCATTATGGGCAGACAGAGTGACAGTAAAAAAATCTACATGGAAATCTCCATATGAATTGGTCTATGTTAAAAGGGCTAGACTCCCTTTGGATAACCTCTTACCGGTATATAAATTCATAAGACAAGGAGGGATAGAGATTGATGACGCTTTACAAGAAAGGCTAATGCAGTTGATAGAGCTCGATGAAGTCAGGGCAGAAGTTCAGGAACAAAAGATTAAAATCCATAATCAGATGAAAAGGTTGTGTGACAAATGAACAACAGATAGGAAATTTCAAATTGGTGATTTGGTTTTGATGTGGAATGCTAGGAGTCAAGATAAAGGTAAACATGGTAAGTTTGAAGCTTTATGGCTTGGACCTTATAAGATTATGGATAGAGAAAGAGAGGATTCCTATTTTCTCCAAAATGTTACAGGAGAAGTCCAAGAACTGCCAGTGCATGAACAATTCTTAAAAAAATTATTTTCCTAAAGGGAAAAGGGCAAACCATCCTCATGTACAATAGTTTAGGTCTCACTGCCATTGTAAAAAAAAAGTCACATTTTCTTCAAATCTCCTTTCCCTTACATAAACCAGAGAGTCTAGATTCTTGAAGGTATCCGTAGCATACCCCCATCACCAGTTAGAGCCACTATTGAGCATCAAATCTGAATTAAGTAAAATATCTTGATTTGAGAAATTAAATCATCGAAGCCATATATCTTTGGAAGAAATCATCATTTTCATTGATATCGTAATAACCCATAAGTTATCAAATAAGTCTAATAGAATTCTATCGAAATATCCAAAATTCAAATAGTATCGATGAGACCCAGCGATGTCTTATTGATATAAAAAGGGTATCGAAGGAAAGGGAACACTGATGAACTCTAAAAGGGACTCACCGAAAGAAATGATTCCACAGAAAGAGGATATCAAAGAAAGCAGAGACGGTTTTCATCGATGGGAAGAGGCTTCCGAGCAAATAATACCATCGATGCAACATGAAGGAAACTTACTGAAAGAAGCGTTCTTATCTAAAGAATGATATTGATCAAACAGAAGGAAGCTACATCGATAAAAGATATCAATAAGAATATGAGTTTCGAGGAGGCTAAAAGGCATGTTACCGATATGTGTGGTTTTACCAATGCAACTTTATCGAGGAAGATTACTGATGAGCTCATCAATGAAAGATGATAGTGGAAGCAAATCATCAAAAGAAAGATGGCCTCGATGAAAAAATAGATCCATTCATAGAAGGAGTGTAGTGATGTCGATAGAAAAAGTGTTTCAATGGAAGGATAAAGGAAGTTACTGAAGCCCAAGGTTTCTTCGACATGAAACTTGATGGACATCAAATATATATCGATGAGGAAATAGGTTTCGAGGAGGCTAAAAGGCATGTCTCCGATATGCGTTGTTTTGCTGATACAACTTTATTGGTGGAAGATGACAAGAGAGGATAAAGAAAGGCTTTGGTGAGATGATAGATCCATTCATCAATGGGGCATAGTGATAGCGATGGAAGAGGTATTTTGGTGAAAAATAAAGGAGGTCATCGAAGCCCAAGATTTCTTTGACATAAAAACCCGATGGATATCAGATAGGTATCGGTGAGGAGACAACCATAATGACCGAATGCAGCATTTCGATGAAGGGAGAAAATACCTAGTCGAAGTAATGTTCGAAACAAAAGTGTTAGTTAACGGTTATATGTTGAAGAGCCACAACGCTTGGTGATAATGTATACTCTCATATAAAGGAGGGATCTTTTGTAATATGGATAATAATAATTAGAACAAGGAGTAGATTATAGCCTCAGGCTCACCACTATACTATTTTGGCGAATATATATAATATAATCAATTGTTTTTCCTTTGCATATGTGTTGCTGATTACTGCATTTTTTTGCAAGTAGTTTCTTATGATATTATCTAAAGGAGATAAGGTTTGTTTGTGTTCTTCCAGTGAAATTCTATGTTTCATATTGTAGATTTGGATCAAAAGGATTTACTTGCGAATTGTAATTATTCCTTGTATTTCTTCCTTGAATGGTCTCTTAAGGTTAGAGTTAAATTCATTCAGGCAGTTTACAATATAGACATTGAAGTAGAACTCATAAGAAACAGTAACTGACAGACTGATCGAGAGGGGGTGGGTTTAAAAACTGTCTCATAAGTTTACACAATAAGTCCTAAAGAGATATAAAGACTCTGTAGCCCAAACAACAAAGAAAGGCACTGGTCATCTATTAAATACAACTCATCAATTCATACTTTCACATTAAAAGTAATAGGAGTAGCTGAGTAGGAATTCTAGAATAAATTAGCAATAGTGTATATATATATATATATTTCAAGCACAAAGATCAAATAGCTTCTACAACAACAATCTTGAACTCGTCTGCTATATCTCCATCCTAGGAGCTTATGCCATTCTGAGATAGGAGGAAGTCAGATCAAGACACTAAATGTGCTATAAAAAGCATTAGTTGAAGGAACAACTAGTGAGTAGGTATACCCGCCTAGGTCCTGCAGAGCCTAAAGTGAGAGAGTTAGTAACCAAATAGGTTCACTCTATAAGTTGGCCAACTCAATTGGAGGGTTTGAGCATAGGAGTTGACATTTCCTTAGAACCTATCCAATCTATTGATTTGAGACCCAACAGGCTCATAGAAAATTATTTAATTATAATATGCAGATATTATAATACTATAAAGGCAAGTACTAGTCACTGTGTGGCATTTGTTTAATTAGAAAAAATTTAATTTTCTAATTTATTTTCTTGAAATAAATTAAATCCATCAAAATCTGGGACCATCACTTTGATAAAAAATTTGAAAATTAAATCCATTGGAGTCTTGGACCATGCCTTTTCATGAGAAACAAGCATAGAGCAACGACGTAAGGTGGATTTCGGGCTAGAAGTGGAAACGATAAATTTTTTTCAAACTTCGCTCGAAAACACCAACCGCCCATGGGATGATGAAGTGTCACTGGGTCTGGTGACATGGCCGAAAAATGGCAAAACTCCTGGGACCCACGACAAATGACAACAGATACCATCATCCATTGGATGAGCACATTTCAACGCTTAGGGTGGATTTCGGCTCGAATGTGGGAAGTAAACACATTTTTTAGAACTTCCCCTGGAATTGAACATTTTACATTTAATTAACTATAATTAAGTCTAAAAATCTCTATTTCAGGCGAAAGTTGAAAAGGATTAAAAAGACTTCAAAAACAGTTCGGAAAAGTGACTCGTGTATGGTGACGTGGCTGGAAAATGGAAAAAGTCTTGGGACCCACGACAACTGACAACAAATACCATCGTCTGTTGGATAAGCATAAATAATGGCTTAGGATGGATTTCGGCCTGAATGTGGGAAGTAAACACATTTTTTAGAACTTCACCCAGAATTGAATGTTTTACATTTAATTAACTATAATTAAGTCTAATAAGCTCTATTTTGGGTGAAAGTTGAAAAGGATTAAAAAGACCAAAAAAAAAGTCCATAAAAGTGACTCATGTCTGGTGATGTGTCCACTGTCCTTAGAATTTAGATTGAAGCAACGAATGTTTTGTCCTTCGGTGGTGAATAGATATTAATAATAATTTATAAAATTACAATAGGATTCTAGAATTTTTTCCCTTTAGGTATTACTTTTGAAATTTTTAGTGTTTTCAAAATAAGTGACTCATAATTGTATTTCATTTCTTGGACAAACCAGTAAATCCAAGGAGATTTAGAAATCACTACTAGATTGAGGAATGCAATAGAGTCTGTCTATGCCAATCTAGTTAAACAAAAATTTTGGGTAAAATCTAGAACACCTACATCCCACGTTTTTTATTTTTTTGAATCTCATGGTTCAATTTGAGGGTTAGCATTTTTAGGCTTGTATCTAGAATTATTTTGAACCATTAAAAGTAACAGTGATGGGGAAACCAGAAAGTAGTAGTTCAACAAAAAGCCAAGTGAATAAAAAAAATACCTAACCAAACTGGTTAAAACGCCAAGTTTCACTAATGAATACCATGATATTTATGACCCTGCTATCCATAGTAAAAAGTGTATCATAGAAATTATATATGCATTGTCTAATAAGGCATGAGATCCAAACAGGGCAAAATTTACTGTTTTCAACACAATGTTAAAACAAAGTACAAATAAAATTGCATCATGGGATACTGGATTGGGAAGCATGATGCTACTTGAAGTATTCCCTTGCCTTGAATTTGTCATGGTCTGGACCAAAAATTATGATGAAGATAAAAAATTAATTGTCAATAAAAATACAAAAGAGGAAATTCTATCCATAACCGAGGGAGAATTTTCTCATTTGTTGAATCTAGGGTTTGAAGCATAAAACTCAAACATTCACATTGACCTAGGAAAGTTGGCAGAGAAATATGAGAGTCTCGGTCCAAGTCATAAAGATTCATTTATCAGAGCTCTAATAGTGCATGGTACTCCATTGGATCGAAATCATAAGCCTCCTTATGATTATAACATTTTTTTTTCCATGGGTTCAGGATACTATTTCTTTGCTGACATTTTGCCTGGGATAGGAAAATCATAGGGAAGTGGGTGCTAGCCTTCTTTAAATGATTTTTAATATCCATTATCTAAGTCAACCAGTAAGATATAATTTTGTTGAGCACATTGTTCAATCCATGCAAAAATAATTACTAATAATAAAAAAAGGTTCCTGTAAGACATTTAGGTTCTCATCCTACTTGTGCTATCTTATTCTATCCAAGTATCGTGCAATATTTGAGACCAACAATCTTCACATTGTGAACTATAAGATTGATGAGAAGACTCAGAATAGAACAGAGTTTTCAATATATGAGTGGGTACCTAAGATAAGGATGGATGATAACAAAAAAACTACAACCATTTTGTAGACTTCTTTTTGGCACCAATGTTTCATGTAATTACAAGCACTCTAATGCCTAGATTGTCTGGGTCTTGTAGAGATTGCATTCAACTTGTAAGTCAAATGCAATTGGCTGACTGGTTCTTCATGGAAGAATACAATGTGTTAAGGTTCTATGAATCAGCAGGAAAACCCTACAAACTTTCAATACATGTGACAGAGAGGGTATTTGCATTGGAATATGTACGGTAGTTGGAGAGAACAAATAGGCTCTTTCATGGTTAGAAAAAGAAGAGCATATTTTCTTTCCTTTCTCATGTGGAGGGTTCACATTTGAGAGAAAAGCATTCAATGTGGCACTTGATTTTTTGACAATTTTTAGCTTTGGTGATGAGGGTCTCTAGTAGTATGATCCAAGCGATGTAGTTCAAGCAAGGCTTAAGAAAAATGGGAACTCTTTAGAGTTATGTCAACATGAAAGTAAACCATTGCTAGAAAAGCTTAGAAACATGGACTCTTGAGATGAGGTAAAAAAAATAAATGGAGAAAATTGCCACTGACAATAACATTTCAATAGAAGAATTGTCATCACAAATTATGGCATTGCACACACAAAGGACAACAGAGCAGGGAATCCAAAATAGGAGGTCCTACAATTTCTACAAAAAAATTGCTAATCCATCTAACAAATCTATTCCCAAAACAATTCTGCAAGAATGTAATGATAGATTTTGGACTCAAACCAAAATAAATGATTTTTGGACTATAAAGAAGAATTTCGATGAATCAAACTAGTGCAGAATTTGAGTCCATCGATGAGGATGAAGAGTTTAGCAAATTGTGGAATATGGAGCATCCCACAACAACATATGATAGGAGTGATGATGAAAATGAGTATGAGGTTGAGGCCACTCCAACAACTGCTACAGTCCCTGCAATATTTGGTGGAGTTAATGAGTCCATGAAAGAAAAATATAGCAAAGGGGCAAACATTGTGAAAAAATGGATTTTGAAGGTGGTGGTCGAGGTCCCACAGGAGAAGGCATTTGGTTTCCACTTGAGGTACAACTTCCATTAGATTCAAAATCAAAAGCTCATGTTAAACCATTGATTGGACTTGATTCATTAGATTCATCATGGAAAGGTACTACTCATTACCCTCCAACTCCACCTGCATTTGTTAGAGGTTCAAATCCACAACCACCACCATATCATGGTATTCCTATTGATGGTGAATCAAGTGCCACTTCCACTGGTGGGGAATCTAGGGATAGTATTCCTATTAGTGTTCAGTCAAGTGCCATTGCAACTGGTGGGGTTGGCATGGGTACTACTACTGATACTAGTTGTCTTGGTGTTGAACAAGTGCAACAACAAAATATCTCTCACAAGAGGCCACTAGTGGTAGATACACATACTATTCAAAATCCTATATCAAGTGCCATTGCCACTATAAAACTATCATTTGGAGCTTCAGAACAGACCCCTCAAAAGACTAGAAAAACTACACATGCAAGTGATAGTGGGACAGGATCAAGATTGGCTTTTGGTACTCCTCATAATGCATTAGTTAAAACTACAGTAATAGGTGGAACTGGAGCCTCTGCTATTTCACCTTTCAAACATTCAATTGCTTCAGCAAGCCCAAATTTTCAATTAGATGATTACTATAAAAAAATTGAACATGCAACAAATGCAAATAAATAAAAAAAGAGAGCATTGCAGAGGGTTGCCCTGACTAAAGTTTTAGAGGAACAACTTGCAATGAATAGGGTATTTCCAACATATGACCCACACAAAGGTATGATGGAGTTCATGGTTGTTATGCCCCCAAGTAAAGATAAAAATCCACCACACAGTCAAAAAGATCCCTTTGAATTTCAAGTTAGCACCCTCCAAATGGATTTTTCCAAAGTACAAAATGTGGAGAAAATTAGTGTGTCAAAAAAGACTAACGAACTAGTCTACACTTCACTGTTAAAGGTGGGGAGAGAGAAAAATAAGATGGTGAAACAAATAGAAAAGTTACAGGTAGACCTGGAAAATGAAAAATCATAGAGGAAAGCAGTAGATAACAAGTGCAATGATTTACAAAAAAGGACAAAAAATTTGGGCTCTATAGTAGAAATTGCAGAGTAGGAAAAGATGGAGGCAGAATTGAAGGAACTGAGGGAAAAACAGGCTAAAATTAGTAAAAAAAATTGATGATGAAAGAGCTAGTTCACAAAAATTATACAAAATTTATGAGTCGGTTGCTACCAAAATGAAAAACATACAGGACCTATTGGATCATGAGATGGAAAAAGAAAAACATTTGGAAGAGGAAGTAGAGGAAGAAAGAAAAAAATGTGCACAAATGAAAGAAGACTTGTAGAATGCAAATGATAAAATTAAAACTTTGGAGGATAGATTGAAAGATAATATGAAAAATACAATGAAGTATATACAAGAAAATATTTGGGGGAAAATAAAGCAGAGGAGTGACAAGTTGTGTGAATGGTTTGAATTGAATGAAAGTCTGAGATTAATTTATTGGAAGATCAAAGGGCACATTGAGAAGAGCATACGTGTTTATTCGAAAGAGGATATGGCAAAACAAGTTTTGCAAGTAGTCTACAATACTAGTGATGGCTATTTGGAATCCAAGGGAATTAACAACCACATTGATGCCATAGTTAAGACGTCATCTATCCTTCAAAAATACTAGAAACTAAGAGAAACATCATAAATTATGGATAAAGGTGGCAAAAAGATATTGAAGCTGCAAGAAAAGACAACCACTTTGATTAAACTTGGTTTCCGAAGTCTGTTGACCCATCAAATAAATTCATCAGAAAAGAAGCTTACAAAAAAAGCATGGAGGAAAAAATGAAGTCTGACTTAGACTTGCTTCCTAAGGAAACAACTCCCCAAAGCTTTCTAGATTTCATCAAACCATTTACAACTTTGAATGTGGTATTGGGTGAAATAGTGATGTCAAGTCACTCTTCTAAATATGGATTGTTGATGAAGTTGCAGCTGACTTACCATAGTTTAAATAATATTGGACTTCCATCAGACAAAGAGTGGAGCACCCTACAAAAACTAGCTCATAAATCTCAAGAATCATAGTATGTATTGCACACTTTTCTGCTTTTACTTTTAATTTCAAGGTTTTATGTTTTTTTCTATTTGGAATTTCGTATCGCTTGAAATAACTCTATTTTATGAACAGAAAAAAACCAACACTCGCTGTTGCTAATCCATCCTATGATGCATAGTGCAAACGTTCAACCTTGTAAATTTGTATTCTCAAATTCTCCCAAGTTTTAACATTTCTCCATTTCTCTATTTCTGATTTCTAGGTTTTGGGCATCTACTATTATCTATATTTAATTTGTCATGGCTTGAATTGATATTTAATTTTGAACTCTATTTTTTGAACAGGAGACATGTAGCAGTTATTAAATTGCTAAATTCCTAATCCAGCCTATGATGGCCATGTAAATTTGTGCTGAGTTTGTGATATTGATTGCAATCGGGATGATATATTCATTGTTCAGTGCCTCGGTACTTGATTTTGATGTCGAGTCTTCACATGTTGCAAATCGACTTGAAGTTGTTCTTTCTCCCTCGTTTCTATAAAAGGGAATTTAGGGTCATTTGCAAAGCGTTCTTAAATTTTGTATTGACTTTTGCATGGAGAATCACACAGAGTTGTGTATTGAATGAATTGTATCATATGGCTATATTTTGAAAGAATTAATGAAAATCTAAGTTCTCAACATGTCTAGATAAACATATTTGTATCAATAAACACATTATGGTATTTTATTATGCTATTTTAAATCTGGAAATAGAAAGTTAAAAAATATAATTACAAAACAATATTAAATTCTAATTGCAAAAATTTGACACTCATAAAATATCATCAAGTTATCAACCATAATAATATGCTTTTGTAATATGAATGATGAGATACAATAATAAGATTAATAAATACCGATCTCTTACATTTTCCATTCCTCCTCATCAAATTTAGAGCTTTCTTGATTCTTGTCTGTGTTTTTTTCACTATGAGTCTACATACCTTCACTGAACTGCATCTCAATGCTACCAGTAGGTCCACTAAATGAGTCAATAGTCCCATTGTCACTTTGGTTTGAAGTGTTGCCCAAACTTCTTCTTTCACGTTTGGACCTCCATATTTTTAGTGCCCTATCATAAGGAAAAGTGTGGACATCAAACCTAGATGTATAGAGCCTCAAGCAATTTTCCAAATTTTTGTCTAGTTTGTTTCTTAGCTTTGATTTTAGGAACCCCAAAGCACTAAAAACTCTCTCATCTTCCAACAAACTCAATATCATGGTAAGACATAAATCAACAAGCTTGAAATATTATGATATTGAATCATGCAACACTTCATTCTCACCAAGATTTTTCCAAAGCCTTGTTACTGATCCCTCTTCATGGGGGTTCTCCATTTTGTCATATTGTTCCCTCATAGTGTATGCAAAATGAGATAATTTCTCTCTAAGAAGAGTTTCGTGTAATATTCCATTTATTGTTACTCCATTCAATTCTCTAGAAATGTAAAATTGTTTTATCAAAGTCAGTAGCTTACTTCGAAAATCAGCTAGACTATTGAGGTTTCAATATTGAGGAAACACAATAGACATGGATTCAAGTAGTTTATCAAGAGGGAATCTACTTCTAATCTGCGAGGAAAGATCATAGGCAATTTTCTTCACAAAAGTAGTTACAGACTCAACAATCTTGTCAAATCTTTCCTTGTAACTCTTGCTAGTTGCTTCCTGGGGCGCTTTCTTGGCTCCTCGAGGTGGACCATGGCATAGAAGTGCATTGGTATCTCAAATCCCCATACACTGGCACATACCTCCCCATTTGCACTGATTTGTAAATAGTTATCAGGATTTCTCAAATCTATGAGTGTCTGCCACTAAACAAATTTTTCATCAGATAGTGTTGGTTGACTTCAATAGAGATTATCGAGGGTCATGCATGTCAACTTACACAACGTAGCATATTCTGCAATATGCATAGCTCTTTGTTGGGATTTATTCATAATATTCCTCATTTCCTCTAGCATGGGAAGAAGAGCTACTAAAGTTAAGAGTGTCTCTATATTACTTAACCTCTGAAGAAGGTTAGGAAATTTTGGTTGCTCTGATTCTTCATGAGTTGTGTGAAATAGTCCAAACAAGGATGGATATTCTGAAAAAAATTGATTCACTGGACCATCCAAACAGATCCATCTAGTTTCATTATCCTTGAGAAGCTTGTTCCCATCAGTTATTCCATCAGCAAAGTGTTGAAATTCCATAAATTGCTTGGGACTTCGACAGAAGTGTGAGTAGAGCTCTTTGATTAAAATTTCAAATTTTTTTACTGGAGCATACTTGCTCACAATTCCAAAAAATAGATTCATTTTGTGATTCATGCAGTGAATGTCAGTGTAAAGCGGAAAAATCGAACCCTAGTCGTTCTCCCCTCCCCAACTCCGAGGAGAGAGAAGGGAGGTCACTAGAGTTGATGGTTTTCACTTACGAGAGACTTTACATTCAAAAGAGGGGTTGAAACCCACAAGATCCAATCCCACACAATGCAAGATTGGATTCTAAATGAGTTTCAAGGGTTGTGACATCAAGGATACCCTCTTTTGTAAAGAATGTAGATAGAAAGATTGAACTAAGAATGCATGTAAAGTAGGAAAGATTCGCTTATAAACAGAGATAGGGATATGGGATGAAGCTGCGGACCTGGAATTAGTAGCAAAATGTCGAGACGGTGCTGTTCTGCAAATTTGAGCAAAAGTTGACAGGACGATGGCGCCCGGCATGCACACGGTCCTCCGAAAAATCCACGAAATGAAGGTGGATCTGTTCGTCTCTACACAAGGATTCCAGATCTTCAATTACAGCCATGTACCTGCAACCTACACATAGAAAAGAGAGGACGATTGGGGGGTTAGGGATGAGGGGTTTGCCTTTAGGTCAAACCCCAGTTTTGGAATTAACCAAGAAATGAGAATGCTATAAATGTAAATGTTTGTAATGTAAACAAGTACTGATACCTTGTTGTAAGAATGTTTGTATTCTTACATGCGAAGGTGTAATGTATGTAGCATGTAATGTGTTGTATGTGATCTCCTCTTCAATGGTTGAATCCTTGTCTTGAATGCAACACTTAGCCTTGAATGGAGACTTAGAATGATCAATTGCTTGAAGGAATGCTTGAATGCTTGAATGTTTGAATGCTTGAATATCGTTTCTGCCTTTTTTTCCATCTACCTAAATGGGAGAGGAAATGTAGTTTATATACTTGCCAATTAGGGCTGATAGACTGATTTTCCCGACCTTAGGCCGACCTAGGAAGATTATTTTCCAATTTGCAAACATAAAGACCCGAAGCCCCAAAAGAGACCGGGCCCAAAATAGGGCCAGGGACCAGGGCGCTGGGCGCCATGGTCCCACCTCCAGGGACAACAGGGTGCAAGGAGGATCAGGTCAGGGTGCTGAAAAATGCAGTTTTTGATGTCATGAACAAGTTTCGGGGTCTCCATTCAGGTTCCGTGTTGCATTGCCATCGTGAAGACCCAAATGCAGTCGAAATTGCAAGTGTCACAATTTTAGGACGCTACAGTCAATAATGTAGGGTGCAGAAGAAGTTTCCATCTTTGTACAAAGACCATTCTTGTGACCTTTCATTACTGAAGCTCCATCTACTCCAACACACACCAATTTTTTGGCAATCATCATGTCATCCATACCTCCATATTCAATTAAACATCTCTTTAATAGTTGAAATAAATTATCCGCTATTGCACTATCCTTCATTTTAGGAACAGATAGTAGATGAGGTTGGTGGGCATGATTATCTACAATATAAGCATCCATGCATACCCACAAAGTATTATCTACTGCCATAACTTCATATAAAGAAAATGCAATAAAGTTTCACTCTCTTAATTTTTCCTTTACATCTTCTTTTTCAACCTCAACAGGATAACTTGCCCATTCCCATCCATTATTTACTAACCAGTGACTATTAGGATAGTTAGGAACTTTCAAAAAGTGTAATAAACCACTAATTGATGGGAAACCTGGCATAGCATTCCCTCTACTCAAAATATAAAAAATAACACTTAACTAAACAAATTTTCTCAGTTGTTCTATTTGCATTGCTTTTCCAAGAATAGCTTCAATAGAACCTTTAACTTCAGCAGGCTTCGTCTGTATTTTCTCATGAAAATAATACTCTTCAACATTCCTCACATTCTTACGTTCCTCCTTTGTTTTCCATCTTATCACTGATTTTTCAACTCCATCTATCATTTGTTTTTCATAAACTTTGCCCATATGCTTTTCTATGGTGTCAATTTTTAGCTGCAACCTCTTTTCCTTTTAATATTTCCAAGTGCAAATCTTACACATGCATTCTATTGGAGGCTCGCCTTCAATTGGATTCTCCACTGGTTCAATGAATGGATACTTTGATGCCCAATTACTTTGAAAATTCCTCACTGACATATCTCACTCCCAATCCTTTTTTGATTTGGCTTTTCTTCTCCGCCATGCATTATCATCTATGGCATTATCACCCAAGTCAGTTATATCAATCCAACTAACTTGGGTATCTATTAGATAATCTTCTTCAAGTTCATCCCAATCTGAGATATTAGGTTCATCGTTGTCTTCAACATGCGGTGTAGGTTGTGAATTTTGTACTTGTACTTGTGATGATGTACCTTCCTGATTTTCACCATAATCTTTTCCAAAGTCAAAGTACGAAGACAACGTTCTATGTTTTGTTGGCCTTCCCCACATTAAGGATTCCTACCCTTCTTCATGTTTGACATATCCAAAAAAATAAAGGCCACAAAAAAATATCAATTTGTTGAAGAAGTAGTAATAGACTATAAAGTATAATATATGTCTCATTGGCCCTACGACCTACAATCTAGATGTCTGAGTGATGGGGAGGTTACTCAAAGAGAGATAATTCCTTTCTTAAGGGCAGTCAGATGTTATCCTTGTGGGCTTCATACTTTTTTCATGTTGTCTTATAATCAATTTAGACACCTAAGCTCTCTAGGAGTTCTCCCAATCCATATGTACTCTCTAGTTGCTCAAGCATGGTTGAGATTCACAAGGGTAAATCCAACCTTACACTCTAAAACCTCCTAACAAGTGGTTGCAGAGGTTGAATAAGGTATTTGGGATGTTTTTCAAGATCAATGAACTAGTTTTGAGTGAGGGTTTCCTTCTTTTCCCCATCGCTCCTTCCTTTTCCTATTTTCTAGGCCTAGTAGCCTTAGAGCCCCAATTAGCCCTACCTAACCGGTTTTTGTGGATTTTATCCCAATTTCTCCAAAGACCCACACAAAATATTTACTGATCAGGATACCCTTTTGGAAGTACCTTCCAACTTCTAAATTTAGGAATCTCATTCTGATCGTACAGGTAGGGAACCCAAGAAATGCTAGTTTTAGGTGGTTTTGGGCTTGTTTTGGTCTTTTTCCAAGGTTAGGTATCTTCCTTGATCTACCACACCTCCAAATTCACACATATGTTCTACCACACATCATTTTTTCATCCCAAACACTTTGCAACTCCAACCTTGCTCGTTCCTACAAACACTTGCATAATCTCATTCATTTCCTAATCGGACTATGACTAAGCTCACCTAGGAAATGATGCTCATTGGACTTTCAATGACCTCCAAAATAAAATAAAAGATATGTACACTATATAAAGGTTCCATGGCTTGAGTCCCAAGGGTTATTGAGGAGAACTCAAAGGACTTCAAGCTGGAACCATGTTTAGGGCTCTCAAGCCCTTACTCAAGCCGAGAGCTTACAAAATTGGAAACTCAATTCAAACCTACAAACAAACTAATCAAATTTCTTCCTGGGCACTACAAGAACATGTAAAAATCAACAAAAAAAGTACAATAATGCAATCAATCCATTTAGTGCGGATTGCTGCTCTAATTCTTGAAAAGTTGCAATGTAAAACATCAAAAAATGGTCACAAAATGTATTCCAATCAACTCCAGGCGTTCAACAACCTTGTTACATCCATTCCAAGGGATTTTATATGCCATTTGTGTTGGTATTTTGGATATGTTGATCTGGTTTGTCATTGATTTCAACACTTTCAATACTGGTCAACCTATCAACACTTGGAGAATTGGTTATGATCACCGGCAAGCAAGTGACTTATGCATAGTCATCGGTATTTGGTTCACCGGCAAGATGTATTGTTCACCGACACTTAGAATCACATGGAGAATACTTGGTTATGTTCAAGACATCATTTGGACACTTTGTCTTGGTGATTTGTTCATTGACTTATTCGAGTTTGCATATTTGTTGTTACCGGCAAATAGGTCTAGGTCATACACCAGCAGGCTTATCTATTCCAGATTAGCACGACACATCATGAAGGTGATTTTGTTGTTATTTTAAATGTATTGAGCTGACATCATGCATTGGATATTTTTTCATTTGTAATTAATTTTATTGTAATATCTTTTAGTGAGCCAACCTACTCAATTGGTCTTAGGTTATGGTATAAATGTAAGATCTCATTTGTAAGATTAATAAGGTGATTAAGGAAAGGATTGTAATTCAGTATATGCAAATATCAGTAGAGCCATACATGCAGACATCATTCAAGATTGAAGGAAGGTTTGAAGAAGGCATATCAGAGCTAAACCGGTACTGAATCCAGCATATGGAGATGCTATTATGAGCAGTACATTATCATTGGATTTAATCATCCAATTGTAGTCAGTGTGACTCCCATTTGTGATTGAGCAGTGAGCTCTGGGCACTTGGCCTTTCTGCATCTATAGACCCCCTATTGTACACACATACTATCTACAGTAGTATCATCTGATTGTGGGTCAAGGTTTCCCATCGTGGTTTTTCCCCTTATAGTGTTTCCACATACAAATATTGGTGTTATGTGTTGTGGACATTATTGTCTTTCTATTTTATGCATTAATCTTTATTGGTACTGCAATTAACTGATAAACTGTCTACCGACATAAAGTTTGGTTTATTGATATTATGCATTAAGTTTGGTTAAGTTGATTTTGGTTTGAGTTTATTAGACAACTAATTCACCCCCCCTATCAGTTGTCTCTGAAACCTAACAATTGGTATTAGAGCCTAGTCCTCTTTTGGAGAAGTTTAACAGCTTGAGGAGATCCAATGTCTTCTAACTATTTCAAGAAGGACAATCCTAAACTTGATGTAGCTAACTATAGAATATGGAAGATCAGGATGAAGACTCACTTAAATTGCATTGGAAAGGACATCTAGGAAATTACAAAAAATGGTTATACTGCTCCTACTCAAGGTCAGCCTAATCCACCAAATCTAGCCAAAGATGAGGTAAATGATTGCAAAGCAAGAGAAACACTTTTGAGTGCATTGTTAGATCAGAAAACCATGGGATTATTAGATAGGTCTACCACTAAAGCTATTTGGGAAAGATTGGAAACATTGAATGAAGGTGATACCACAGTCAAAATTGCAAAACTTGAATCCTTCTAGGTCATGTATGAAAATCTAAAAATGGAAGAGGATGATAGAATTTCTTCTTTTATGGAAAGAGTAAATGAAATTATTTTGGGTATACAATATTGTGGAGGAACCTTAAGTGAAGATGAAATTGTTTCAAAAGTTTTAAGAGCAATACCACCAGCATATAAAATGAAAGTAACTACTATAAATGAATTGAGAACAATACCTAATATGTCAGTAACTAGAGATACTTTGGTTGGAAAACTTTCAGCTTTTGAAAATGAGGAATTCGGTCCTATTGCTACTATAAAGATAGATTTAGCTTTTAAGGCATCAACATCATTTGCATTATCATCATTTTTTGACAAATCTGATTGGAAATCATTTTATGCAAGAGAACTTGAAGAAATCAGGAAATAAAATGAAGAACTTGAAGAGATTGAAGCACTATTTGCAAGAAAAATGCCAAAAGGTCAAGTTGGAAGTAAGTATGAAGGTAAAGAACCATTTAAATGTTTTAACTACAATAAGATTGGTCATATGGAATCAAGGTGTCCTTATAGACATGCAATATTAAAAGAAGAAGCTAAAAGAACATACAAGCCTAACCCTGAATATTAGAGATACAGATTTAAGAAGAATAGAGACAAATCTTGTTATCTTGCTGATGAAGGAGTCACTGATGATTCTGATGAGGAGCCGATAGACAATGGATGGGTTTTTGTTGCTATAACAGAAGATCAACCAAAACCTACTATTCAACAAGTAGAGCAGGCTCTGGCATCTAGTATTGAAGATAAGGATGAATGGATCATTGATTCAGGATGTTCACATCACATGACTGGTGATAAGAGTAAATTCTTAACCTTTCAAGAACACAATGGAGATCTAGTAAGATTTGGAGGTGACAAAGCTTGTTTGATCAAAGGAAAAGGTACTATATCTCTTGATGGTAAGAACAATAATGATAATGTTTACTATGTTGAAGGTTTAAAGCATAATATTTTGAGTGTTGGTCAGTTAGTTGAAAAAGGATTTCAATTACAATTCAAGAATGGTAAATGCAAAATCATGAACAGAACTAGTTTGGAAATTGCAACCGATAATCATACTTAAAGCAATATCTTTCATTTGAACAATAGTGAAAAGACATGCTTGATTGCACATATTGATGAAAGTTGGTTATGGCATAAGAGACTTTGTCATGTAAATTTTCATTGCATTGTGAAAATAAGTACAACTAAGGCAGTAAGAGATTTACCTAAGATTGTCAAACCTCAAAATCCGATATGTAAGGAATGTCAATTTGGAAAGGAAGTTAGAGCATCTTTTAAGAGTATTCGAGAGAAATCCAATAATTCTCTTGACTTAATTCATATTGATTTATGTGGTCCAACTAGAACTAGAAGTTTACAAGGAGATAGATATTTTATGCTAATCATTGATGACTATTCTAGAATGTGCTGGGTTACTTTTCTCAAGGAGAAATCAAAAGCACTTGGGAAATTCAAACTATTCAAGGTGATGGTAGAGAATGAAACCGATAAGAAAATCAAATGTCTGAGATCAGATCAAGGAGGTGAATTCACATCTAAGGAATTTAATACATTCTGTGAAGTGAATGGGATCATAAGATAGTTGTTAGCACCCCAGACACCCCAGCAAAATGGAGTTGTAGAAAGGAAAAATAGAACTAT
Organism: Cryptomeria japonica; assembly: GCF_030272615.1. Taxonomy (NCBI): domain Eukaryota; kingdom Viridiplantae; phylum Streptophyta; class Pinopsida; order Cupressales; family Cupressaceae; genus Cryptomeria; species Cryptomeria japonica. The sequence continues at coordinate 359,350,908 of NC_081405.1, read as the reverse complement.
CTTGGATGCACCCAGAAGTATGTTATCAAAAGCAAATCTACCTCATGTATATTGGAGAGAAGCAATAAGTACAGTGGTCTATACATTCAACAAAGTTCACATCAAAGGAGAAACTGGTAAGACCCCTCATGAATTATGGTTTGGTATTACTCCTACTCTTAAATATTTTAGAATATTTGGAAGTAAATGCTTTATTAGAAGAGATGAGTATATTGGTAAATTTGATCCTAGAAGTGATGAAGGAATATTTCTTGGTTATTCATCTAAGAGAAAGGAATATAGATGTTTTAACAAGAGATTACAGAAAATTGTTGAGAGTACAAATGTGAAGATTGATGAACAGTTTAGAGGAACTTCAAGGTATATAGACTCTGAATCGGCAACAAAGATACTAACAAATGAACCTACAATGAACACACCAGTACAAAATGAAGATCCAATTACACCGACATCATCTGAAAATTCCACAGTAACTGAGGAACATCAGCAAACAAAGACACCCCGGTATGTAAGATTGAACTACTCTGAAGATCAGATAATTAGGAACAAGTATCAAGGAATTATGACTAGAGGAAGACTAGCAAATGAAGAGGTATGTCTTATTTCTCAAATTGAACCAACATCAGTTAATGAGGCATGTGAAGATAAACACTGGATTAAAGCAATGGAAGAAGAATTAGAACAAATTGAGAAGAATAACACATGGACATTAGTTCCCCGACCTAAAGACAAAAATATAATTGGAACAAAATGGGTATTCAGAAACAAACTTAACGAAGATGGTAAGGTAATCATAAATAAAGCAAGACTAGTGTGTAAGGGATATTCATAGAAAGAAGTAATTGATTATAATGAAACCTTTGCATCGATAGCTAGAATTGAGGCAATAAGATTATTCTTGGCTTTTGCAGCACACAAGAACTATAAAGTATATCAGATGGATATTAAATGTGCATTTTTGAATAGATATCTTGGAGAATAAGTTTCTATTGAACAACCTGATGGATTTTCTTTGACAGATAACAAGGATATGGTTTGCAGGTTAAGGAAAGCTTTGTATGGGTTGAAGCAAGCTCCAAGAGCTTGGTATGCTAGATTGGATAAGTATCTTTTGAAGATTGGTTTTTCTAAAGGTAATGCTGATAGTAATTTATACTACAAAGTGACTAATGATGAAATCTTGGTTATAGAAGCTTTTGTTGATGATATAATCTTTGGAGGAGAAGATGGATTATGTAAAGACTTTTCTAATGAAATGCAACAAGAATTTGAAATGTCTATGATTGGAGAGATAAAATTCTTTTTAGGATTGCAGATTTCATAGACTGATAAAGGTATATTCTTGAGTCAATCTAAGTACTTGAAGGATTTACTAAAGAAATTTGGTATGGAGAACTCTAAACCGGTAAGCACACCTATGACTACAAATGATAAACTATCACTAAGGGATGAATCAATACTTGTTAATCTGACTAGGTACAAGTCTATGATAAGAGGTTTACTATATTTGACACAAACAAGACTTGATATTATGAATGCAGTATGTATTGTTTCAAGATTTCAAAGTAATCGTAAAGAAAATCATGAATCAGTAGTAAAAAGGATTTTTCGATACTTACAACGCACTACAAATCTTGGCTTATGGTATCCTAGAGATGAAAACTTTGAATTATGTGCATACACAGATGCAAATTGGGCAAGAGATGTAGATGAGAAAAAAAGCACCACCGGTGGAACATTTTTTCTTGGTAGCAGACTAATTTCTTGGTTGAGTAAGAAACAAAGTTGCACATCTTTATCAACAACAGAATCAGAATATGTTGCAGCAGCAACTAATTGCACACAAGTATTATGGCTTAAGAAAATATTGAAGGACATAAAGGTAAAATACAAGGAACCTATAACTATCTATTGTGATAATACATCAGCAATTGATATATCTAATAATCTGGTTCTACATTCTAAAACTAAACATGTTTCTATCAAATTGAACTTTCTGAAAGAGAATGTTGAAGCAAAAGAAGTGAAATTGGTCTATGTGAATACTAAAGAGCAGATTGTAGATATTTTTACAAAGCCCTTGCCTAAGGAAACATTTGAATATCTCAGAGAGCAACTTGGAGTCCTACCTCCACTGGTAGAGACTTAGATAGTTGATGTTTGTCATCAACTGGCATAATTAATAGAGAAATATTTTTCCAGCGTTGATGAAGAGAGCTACTTCTCAGGGGGAGTAGTTGGTATTTTGTATTTGAAATATGGTATTAGTATTGCTTTGGCATTTGATGTCAAAGGGGGAGAGATTGATATGTAAAAAACACATTATCTTTTGGGAGAGATTATTCCTAGGGAGAGATATTATGTATTTTTTATTTCTAGTTAATGATCTCTTTGGGAGATTGTTGGTTTTTGGTTTTGGCATTTGATGGTTTTTCCATCTTGTGTTGCCATCAATGCCAAAGGGGGGGATTGTTGGTATTTTGGATATGTTGATATGGTTTGTCATTGATGTCAACACTTATCAATACTAGTCAACCTATCAGCACTTGGAGAATTGGTTATGATCACTGGCAAGCAAGTGACTTATGCATAGTCACCGCTATTTGGTTCACCGATAGGATATATTGTTCACTGACACTTAGAATCACATAGAGAATACTTGGTTATGTTCAAGACATCGTTTGGAAACTTTGTCTTGGTGATTTGTTCATTGACTTATTCGAGTTTGCATATTTGTTGTTACCAGCAAATAGGTCCACATCATACACCGGTAGGCTTATATATTCTAGATCAGCATGACACGTCATGAAGATGATTTTGTTGTTATTTTAAAGGCATTGAGCCGACATCATGTATCAGATATTGTTTCATTTGTAATTAATTTAATTGTAATATCTTTTAGTGAGCCGACCTACTCAATTGGTCTTAGGTTATGGTATAAATGTAAGATCTCATTTATAAGATCAATAAGGTGATTAATAAAAAGGATTGTAATTTTGTATATGGAAATATCAACAAAGCCATACACATAGACATCATTCAAGATTGAAGGAAGTTTTGAAGAAGGCATATCAGAGTTAAACCGATACTGAATCCAACATATGGAGATGCTATTCTGACCAGTACATTATCGTTGGATTTAATCATCCAATTGTAGTCAGTGTGACTCCCATTTGTGATTGAGCAGTGAGCTCTAGGCGCTTGGCCTTTCTGCATGTGTAGACCCCCTATTGTACACACATACTATCTGCAGTAGTATCATCTGATTGTGGGTAAGGTTTCCCACCATGGTTTTTCCCCTTACAAGGTTTCCATGGACAAATATTGGTGTTATGTGTTGTGGATGTTATTGTCTTTCTATTTTATGCATTAATCTTTACCGATATTGCAATTAACTGATAAACTGTCTGCTGAAATAAAGTTTGGTTTACCGGTATTAAGCATTAAGTTTGATTAAGTTGATTTTGGTTTGAATTTATTAGACAACTGATTCACCCCCCCTCTTAGTTGTCTCCATGACCTAACAATTTTTTTCCTAACTAACTCTCCATCGGTTCCCTAACCAACCTTTTGCTCAAAAATGCAAAAAGTTGCTCAACGTTGCAAAAAGTTGTCAAGCAACTTTGACAACTTTTGCCAAAAAGTGCATTTTTGCCTTAAATGCTTAATTATCTCCCCCAAACCATCTAAGATGACTAAAAAACATTAAATTAACATGTCCCAATGCAAAATAAGGCTATTAAAGGCATTTTTCATCCAAATGTGAGATTTTGCCATTTTAGGCTTACAAGGGCTTATAAGCCAAAATTGAGAAAATGCGTTGTCCTAAGGACTTTCAACCTACCAATGCATTAAAAAAAATATTAAGACCTAAGAGAAGACTCTTATTTACCACTCCAAATCAACCTATGAAAAAACACACCAAAATGAAGAAACTGGACTCAAACCTAGGTACTCAAAACTAGGTGCTCCTACACCATACTCCCCACATAAAAGAAGTCAAGTGACTCCTTGAGGCAGCAAAGAAAATGGAACTCCATGCTTAGAGAAGTATGCCTTAGGTATCCAAGTAGCCTCTCATTCTAGAAGGTGCTGCCACTTGACCAAGTGCTCCATGTAGGTGGTATGCCTTGTTTTCTTCAAAATTCTAGAATCTAACACCTTCTCGGCTTGGGGAATGGGTGCAACTGGTAAAAGTAGGTCTGAAAGTGCTTGGGGAATGGGTGTAGCTAGTAAGGGTAGGTTTGAGAGACCTCTAAAACTCTACTATCTTCTGCTGGAAGTGTGCCCTTATACTGCACCAAATCAGCCACATTGAAAATGGGTGACAAAGCCATATCACTGAGTAAGTCTACCTTGTATGCATTCCTGCCATACTTGGCTAAAAATTTGCAAGGACCTATCATCCTCATTTCAAGCTTACTAGGGACACCTTTCTGGAGTCTTTCCTTTTTCAAATGAACCATCACCATATCACCAAGAACAAATTGGATATCTTTCCTTTTCTCATCCACCTTGTCTTTGATCTTTTGAGTAGTGTCCAATAGGGAGGTCCTAACCTGCTCATGAACCTCTTGTATTGACTGGGCCATGTCCAAGGAATGTCCACTCTGCTGTCCCATCTTCCCCACATCTCTGAGCTCCAAAAATCCTCTAGTATGAATGCCATACACCACCTCAAAAGGGATTTTACCAGTGGACCTATTCACACTATTATTGTAAGCAAATTCTGCTTGGTGGATGATATGATCCCAAGCTTGACCATACTCTTTTGTTAGGCATCTAAGTAGATTCCCAAGTGTTCTATTGACCACCTTAGTTTGACCATCCATTTGGGGATGACAGGCTGAACTGAAAGACAAATTAGTGCCTAATCTTTGCCACAAGGTCTTCAAAAAATGACCAATAAACTTTGCATCCCTATCTGACACAATGCTGATAGGTAAACCATGAATCCTAATAATTTCTTTGAAAAACAATTGAGCAATGTGGTTGGCATCATGAGTGACTTTTCATGGGATAAAATGAGCCATCTTACTAAACCTATCTACCACAACGTAGATGCTATCAAAACCTGATTTGGTTTTTGGCAAACCAACCACAAAGTCCATACTTACACACTCCCATGGCTGGTTGGGAATAGGTAAAGGCTGATAAAGACCAGCATTGGAAGATATGCCCTTAGCTCTTTGGAAAACTAGACATTGCTCCACATATCTTCTAATATCTCTTTGCATTTTATGCCAAAAGTAGAACCTCTGGACAAGTTCCAAAGTCTTGTTCAAACCAAAGTGTCCACTCAAGCACCCATTATGCTTTTCTTGCATCAAGTTTTCCCTCATAGACCCCCTAGGCACACTTAGCTGCCCTCCTTTGAACAAAAGGCCATCTTGCAGAGTGTAATCTACATATTGACTATGAAAATGGTTTCCAAACCCTTGGCAAACCTTGTAGGCAGCAGTAAAATCTTCATCTTCTTTATACAAATTCTTGAAGCTATCCACTCCAATGCTTTTGAGTTGCACTTCTTGCACTGTTAGTAACCTCCTACTCAATGCATTAGCTACCTTATTACATTGTCCTTTCTTTTTCTTGATGGTAAAGGTGTATGACTACAAATACTTTACCCATTTAGTATTCCTATTATTTAACTTTTCTTGTGATTTAAGAAAACTAAGAGCTTGATTATCATTGTAAACCACAAATTCCTTAGGTAGCAATTCCTCCATTTCCTAAGTGATTGGACAAGTACATACAATTCCAAATCATAGGAGGAATACCTTTTCTTTGCACCATTAAGTTTCTCACTAGAGAAGGCAACTGGTCTATTATCTTGACTCAAAATTGCTCCAACCATTATGTTGCTTGCATCACATTCAATTGTGAAGAGTTTGTCAAAGCTTGGTAGGATAAGTACTGGTTGAGTAGCCACCTTTGTCTTCAGGAGATCAAAACCTCTTTGTGCCTCCTTTGTTCATACAATATTGGTTCTCACACCTCCCTTGATTGTCTCAAGCATGGGTGCACATATTTCATTGAGCCCTCTGATGAACTTTCTATAAAAATGAACCAAGCCATGGAAACTTCTCACTTCACTTGCTGTCCTAGGTGTGGGCCAACTGATAATGGCTTCCACCTTAGAGGAATACATCTTCAAATCACCTCTTGGGACTACAAACCCAAGATACACCAATTCCTTTTTCATAAACTCACATTTCTTCAAATTGATGGTTAGTTGTTCATCACAAAGTTTACTCAAGAAAATTTCTATATGCTTGAGATGCTCATCTTTAAATTTGCTAAAATTTAAGATGTCATCTAAGTAAACAACAAAAAATTTACCAATGTAGTCCTTGAGTACTTCATTCATGAGTCTCATGAATGTGCTAGGGGCATTTATGAGTCCAAATGGCATAACAAGCCATTCATAGAGTCCTTCTGTAGTCTTGAAGGCTGTCTTCCATTCATCACCCTCCTTTATTCTAATTTGGTGGTAACCACTCTTGAGATCTATCTTTGTGAAGTATTCAATACCCCCCAAACAATCCATCAAGTCTTCAATTCTTGTGGTGGGAAATCTATATCTGATGGTAATCTGGTTTATGGCTCTAGAGTCAATGCAAAGTCTCCAAGTACCTCCCTTCTTTGGGGCCAAAATGGTGCTCACTAAACATGGGCTAATTCTCTTCCTGATTAGACCATTATCTAGGAGTTCTTGTATTTGTTCGGCTATCTCTTTGTTTTGATCTGATGTCATTTTATAAGCTTCCTTGTTGGGTAAAGAAGCTCTGGGTATAAAGTCAATTTGATGACTTATGGCACATTGAGGAGGAAATGTAGTTGGTGTTCCATCACTAATGATGTCCTCAAACTTATTTAGAACTTGCTTCACTTCTTTAGAAATGCTCACCTTCTTCGCCTTGATGTCCTCTTTTGGCTTTACAACAATGGCAAACCCCACTCCTTCTCCCTCTTTGAGTGTGTTGATGAACTCCTTCTCACCAACCAACAACACATTAGGACTTGTGGATTTTCCCTCTACTTGGTATCCTATGGACTAGATTTTGTAGGTGGTTCCATCTTTTTCTTAAGTATAAGCATTCTTCTCTCTATGATGTATGGCCTTTCTGTGAAACTTCCATGGCCTAACTAGGAGTAGGTGGTAAGCATCCATGGGAAAAATATCACATAAGATTTTTTCTTTGTAACCTCCAATGGTGAACTCAACCCAAGTTTGTTCATTTACCAGAATATGCTGCCCCTTGTGGAGCCATGTAACTCTATAGGGATCACTGTGTGGTATTATTGACAATTTGAGCTTACTCATCACTTCCTCTAACACTATGTTGTCTGTGGATCCTAAATCCACCACCACTCTACATACCTTTCCCATGATCTTACATTTTATTCTGAACAAGGATCTCCTTTGGCTAGGTTCCTCCTTAATCGGTTCTTTGATCAAGACTCTCCTTATCATGAGGTTCTCTCCAACCTCTGAATCCAAGCTTACTTCTGATGCTTTCATGTTTGCTGCATCCTCTTGAGCATAATTTACTCTCCTCTCACCTCCTTGGGATGAAGAAGACTTCTCAGGGCACCTATAGGTCGGGTGTCCAAGTTGATGGTAGTTGTAGCACTTCATAGTGGCAAAATAGGACCCTCTTCCTGATCCACTAGACCGTCCTCTACTAGAGTTGCTAGATCCCCTCCCTCTATAGTTTCTCTTGCTATTGGAATCCCCACTTTACTTAACCAATTTGGATTCCCCTTGGGATCTTTGGTCTACACTTCTTCCATGAAAACTACCTCTTTGACCTCTGCCATCTCTTCCCTACCTTTTCCTCTATTGCTTTGTTCTTGTTTCTTCTTTCTCTTTTCTTCCACTCTTAGTGCCAACTGCTAGCACTTGTGCATGGTGTTAGGGCATAACAAGCTCAATTCCTCTTGGATATTCCATCTCAAGACATTTAAGTATGTGGCTACCTTAATGTTCTCATCCTCTACTACCTTGGATCTTAGACACAACTTCTGGAATTCCTCAATATAGCTACTCACATCCAAGTCTCTTTTCCTCAAATTTTGTCTCCTCTTATGCAACTAGATCTCATAATCCTCAGGGATGTATGCCTCTTTCACCTTTGCTAACATGCCCTTCCATGTAGCTATGGGGTTCTTGCCCTCTTTTTTCCTCTCTTCTTGAATAAATTTCCACCAAGTCAGTGTTTCTCCTCTCAATATAGACTTGGGCACCTTCACCTTTTGTGCCTCACTGATTCCATCACATTCAAAGTGATTCTCCAACCCCTCTATCCATTCCAGGACTACCTCAGGCTCCATTTTTCCACAAAAAAGTGGCACTCCTTCTAGGGATTTTCCTCCTAAGGCTTTAATTGCTTTAAGGAAAGGTTCTTCAGGTAGAATAGGCTCTAGTTTTGGATTCCTATCCTCTTCTATAACTTCTTTGTCCTTCCCCTCATTGACCTTGATTGTCACTTTCTCAGTTTTATCTTCAACTACATCTAGTTTGCTCTCGAGTTGTAATAATCTTTCTCTGAGGAGCCTATTTTCTTCTTCTTGGTCTTCTACCTTCTTTTCTAGCTCTGCATTGGTCACCATCCTTAAACTATTCTCTCCTATTGACTTAGTGTCTGTCATATGATGGCCTCTTCACAAATCTTGGAGGCTTTGATACCACTATGATGGGGAGGTTACTCAAAGAGAGCTAATTCATTTCTTAAGGCTGGTTAGATGTTATCATTATGGGCTTCATACTTTGTTCATATTGTCTTCTAATCAATTTAGACACCTAAGCTCTCTAGGAGTGCTCCCAATCCAGATGTGCTCTCTGGTTGCTCAAGCATGGTTGAGATTCACAAGGGTAAATCCAACCTTACACTCTAAAACCTCCTAACTAGTGCTTGCAGAGGTTGAATAAGGTATTTGGGATTTTTTTCAAGATCAATGAACTGGTTTTGAGTGAGGGTTTCCTTCTTTTCTCCATCGCTCCTTCCTTTTCCTATTTTCTAGGCTTAGTAGCCCTAGAGCCCCAATTAGCCCTACCTAACCAGTTTTTGTGGATTTTATCCCAATTTCTCCAAAGACCCACACAAACTCTTTACTGATCAGGATACCCTTTTGGAAGTACCTTCCAAATTTTGAATTTAGGAATCTCAGTCTAACCATACAGGTACAGAACCTGAGAAATGCTTGTTTTAGGTGGTTTTGGGCTTGTTTTGATCTTTTTCCAAGGGTAACGTGTCTTCCTTGATCTGCCACACCTCAAAATTCACACATATGTTCTTCCATACATCATTTGTTGACCCCAAACACTCTGCAACTCCTACCCTATTCATTCCTACAAACACTTACATAATCTCATTCATTTCCTAATCAGGCTATGACTGAGCTTGCCTAGGAAATGATGCTCATTGGACTTTCAATTACCTCCAAAAGAAAATAAAATCCATCTACATTGTACAAAGATTCCATGGCTTGAGTTCCAAGGGTTATTGAGGAGAACTCAAAGGACTTCAAGCTGGAACCATGTTTGGGCCTCTCAAACCCTTACTCAAGTCGAGAGCTTACAAAATTGCAAAATCAATTCAAACCTGCAAACAAAATAATCAAATTGCTTCCTGAGAACTAAAAGAACATATACAAATCAACAAACAAAGTACAATAATGTAATCAATCCATTTAGTACGGATTGCTGCTCTAAATCTTGAAAAGTTGCAATGTAAAACTTCAAAAAATGGTCACAAAATGTATTCGAATCAACTCTAGGAATTCAAAAACCTTGTTACATCCATTCTCAAATATTTTATTTTCTATTTGTGTACTAATTAACTCTCCATCAGTTCCCTAACCAACCTTTTTCTCAAAAATGCAAAAAGTTGCTCAACATTGCAAAAAGTTGTCAAGCAACTTTGACAACTTTTGCCAAAAATTGCATTTTTGCCTTACATGTTTAATTCTCTCCTCCAAACCATCTAAGATGACTAAAAACCATTATATTGAGATGTAACAATTCCAAACAAGGCTATTCAAGTCATTTTTCATCAAAATGCAAGATTTTGCCATTTTAGGCTTATAAGGGCTTATAAGCCAAAATTGAGCAAATGCACTGTCCTAAGGACTTTCAACCTACCAAAGCATTAAAAAAACATATTAAGACCTAAGAGAAGACTCTTATTCACCACTCCAAATAAAACTATGAAAAAACACAACAAAATGAAGAAACTGGACTCAAAACTAGGTGCTCTTGGACCACTGAGGTCTCCTGACTGACCAATTGGCACTGATGGGTCCCCACTGAATAAGAATGAACTCAATAGTGAAAATAGATATAGATAAATTCAGAATAATATTATAACACTTCAAAAATATGATCACTCACCTTTAGGTCACTAGCAGTCGTCAATGCAGTCAACAACAGTGATTTTACTTGGTCTGAAAGTTCGCTATTGATCCTAATTCAGAGCCTATAACCCACTAGATTGTGTAGAGATAGATTTGATCTTTGAATGTATTTATACCAATTCTTATATGGTGAATTCTATGGGAATTTTATATGGTATACAAATATTTAGCGAATCCTTCTTAACTATAACATGACTTATGTAATTTTTGAAGCGATTATGGGTCATCCAATTAATTTGAAAATACAATAGAGTTGGCAAAAATTGGGGTGAATGGAGACACACATCAGCAAAATGCTAGGCAAATTGGGTCCTCTTGGCCAACAAATCTTCATATTCCTATAGGCGAATTATGGTCATCTGTTAACGTAACCTTGGAGAGTGTAGGCAAAAAGATTAAATTTACCGTGTCCATTGTATATTGTATTGGCGAAATCCTCGCATAGAAACAATTAATTACATAAAAAATATTGCAATCGGGCCATGAATTTGACAGAAATTGATAATGTTCTGGCAACATGGCCACCCCCAGTCGGTACAATATATTCGCCATTTCCTAGGTCTCCAACATGAGAAATTCACCATTAGCGAATATTTGCCACTAAAGTAAACCCTAATTGGGATCCAAGTTTCATAGATTCTTATTCAGAAGTAGAAATTTAGATTCAAAGGATGACACTCATGATTAAAAATTTTGAAATAATATATGGTCAATCAATTGCTGTGAGAATTTGCCAAGATCTAGAGTCCAATTGATAGCACAATAAGAGAGAACAAAATGTGTGACAAGAATAAACTGTATTCCTATCAATATGCAAAATAACCAACTGACTGAGTTGATTTATTTAATGAATTGATTGATTGTTTTCATACAATGTAAATGATTCTTCTTATAAAGCTAAGGCTATATGGATATGCGAGCACACAATCATGACATGTGGGTCATTGAGAAATAAGGGTAGGTGAGGGTAGGTAGGAGAAAAAATAAAATATTCCACAAGAGGTGGACCACCCATCGAAAGTGGAATGTAACAACAAGATAAGACCACAAAAGGTGGAAATTATCCTACATACATCATCCCTATGTGCACACTTCCCTAAGTGTCTCATATCTAAACTACTATGAAATGCATTATCCTAAGTCAACTTAAGTAAGGTGTAATTATGAGGAATAATTTACACCAACACTCCCCCTCAAGTGCAACTTAGGGGAATGTACTTAAGTTAACAATGCAAGATGGGTCCTGGCTATGAGGCCATGTTAGATACCCATGTACAAATGCAAATGCATGCAAACAAATGCAATCTCTCACAAATGGAGAAAGAGAGAAAAACCCAATGGAAAAAAGCTCCCCCCCAAAAGAGAGATGAAAGCACACAATGTGCTCAATGATGAATGAGAAGAACAAAAACTCATGAGGAAAAAGTCCCCCCCATAAGAGAAGAAGAGAGACCATGAAGCCCCCCATTAATGTAGAATCTCCTGACAAGATGATCCAATGATGTTGAAAAAAATACCTTCCCATTAGGAAGAAAGAGAGCTAATGTTGCACCAATGATGTCAAAGTGTGACAAAATGATATACCAATATCAATGACAATGAATCACTTGCTACAACATGACAAAGATCAGGCATGGAGATAGACAAATGAACACCAATGCTAGATGTACTAAATCCAAATACCTTCTCAACTAGAGAATAAAGGTCTCACATGAATATTCCTAATGTAAGTGTACAAGAGGATTACATCAAATAGGTCATCAATGAAAAGATACAAAGAGGTGTGGCACTTTATAATAGTGTGAGTACAACATAGCTCATGCAAGAGCATACAACATGATAAAATACAAATCTAGAAATATGAAGATGATGCCACCAAAAAAATGCCCTATAGAATACTGCAGATGAAGATGCCTCCGATTGGGAATGTTGGCAGGAGATATGAAGGTGCAAATTGAGCCCCCCCTCCCCCCTTTGACTACAGGTTAGAGATGCTACAAAATAGGTATATAGGTGTACGAAAAATTTTTGTTCCCAATTTTGCTTATTTATTAACAATGTTGTGTTTACAAGAACTTATCAAAAGTTTAAGAAAAACATTTATTAAAAAAACCCTGACAATTTTTTTTTTATTAAAAACATAATAAAGAAAAATATTTTTTTTATTAAAAGATTTTTTGATTTTTGAAAAACCAAAAATATGAAAAACAAACATTATTAAAAAATTTATTTATTGAAAAACTTATTAAAAGCATTATTTAAAAATATTTAACATATTTTTATAAATTAAAAATATATATATTTAAAAAGGGCCCTACAGGGCCACCACAAGTACCCTGCGGTATGCAAGGCCTGCAGACCCCGCAGGGCCTACGGTACCCCTAGGCTTATACCTGTGGGGCCACAAGTACAACCTTGCAAAAAAGCACCCAAATTTATTATTTTTGCTTTAAAAAACAAAACTTTAAAAATGCCCCCCTCCAAAATTTAATAAAATATGATTTAAAAAAAATAAATTATTTTATGAAAAATAAACAAAAACAACAAATTAATTTTTATTTATTTTTAAATATCACTTGTCCTTGCACTATTGACGTTCATACATCCGGGGGAGGGGAGATTTTTTTCACCTCGGGGTGACGAGCTCCAATTTGGACGAATGAATAGGCAATCTTGAGGTTTTTTGGTGTTCTGAGTGCAATGGTGATATGGGGTCTGGCAAAAAATGCTCCAAATTTGCAGATCGTTCCTGGACAAGTCACCACCCTCCACCTTCAAACGACTCTAGATTTGGCCTTAGATGTTAGATTTGGATGAAACAAAAGGCAATTTTGACTTTCTTGAACATCCTCAATTCAATGATGACCTCATATTTGACCCGATAAGCTCCAATAATAACCTACAACTGAAAGCTCCAAAATGCAAAAACCCAAATACATCAAAATTCTTTCAATTGACAAACCAATGGCACTCTAATGGCTCTGATACCATGTGAGAATTTTCCAAGATCTAGAGTCCAATTGATAGCACAATAAGAGAGAACAAAATGTGTGACAAGAATAAATTGTATTCCTATAAATATGCAAAATACCCAACTGACTGAGTTGATTGATAAAATGAATTGATTGATTGTTTTCATACAATGTAAATGAGCTTGCTTATAAAGATAAGGCTATATGGATATGTGAGCACACAATCATGACATGTGGCTTAATGAGAAACAAGGGTAGGTGAGGGTAGGTAGGATAAATAATAAAATATTCCACAAGAGGTGGACCACCCACCGAAAGTAGAATGTAACAACAAGATAAGACCACAAAAGGTGAAAATTCTCCTACATACATCATCCCTATGTGCACACTTCCCTAAGTGTCTCATATCCAAACTACTATGAAATACATTATCCTAAGTCAACTTAAGTAAGGTGTAATTATGAGGAATAATTTACACCAACAATTGTAAAGGCACCACCCCTAGAAGAAAGTCTAGAACCAACATCATCTAGGGTGGGAGAAGTTGTAAAAAAGGGGAAACAAATTGTTGAAGAAAGTGATCAAGCATCATAGCCCCCTCACAAGTGATCAAGAATTGAACAACAACACCATGTGGAGATACAAAAATTAAGTGTAGAGATAGAAAATAAAGTTGAGGAAATAGCAAGTGATGTGATGAGAACAAGGTTTGACTAAGAAATCAATCAAACTTTGCATTCCCCTCCAAGGGACAATCCTGAGGAACAAGGAGAGCAAGAGGAAAAAGATAGGGTCAATTTGCCTAATGTTATTCATATAGAGAAATTGGAGGATGAAAGTGATAGTTCTGATACTTAAAGATAAGTACATATGCCAAGCTAATAAGATGAGAGGGAGGGGTGAATCATACAAACTTAATCTTCCATAAAAACATCAGATTCAACCTCGGTAACATATACTTCAGTAATATAACCAAAATTGCTAAACATGCAAACTCAAAAGCATATAGACATCATAACACTCATAACACTAGATTTAACATGGAAACGGAAATAGGGAAAAACCACTGTGGGATTTAAGACCCACTAAGTAATATACTCTTCTAGAGTATGCTCAGTTAAAAGCAAATCTTGTTAAAGATTACAAACACATTGCTAGATGTGACCCGGTTAAGGGATTTCCCTCAAATCTGTTAGGATCTTCACCTTGTTAGAAGTGACCATGTTAGAGGATTTCAAACATTCAATCAGAATGTCACCTTGCTAGAGGGTTTTACAAATAAGACTGTTAAGTCCACTCGGTTAAGAGATTTTCTATCACTTCACAAAATAACAGTAATAAAAATCTATCTGCAACTTCACATCTAAAATGCTAAAGCAGATTCTTATTTACTCAATACAATATAGACATAGAAATAATCTTGTCCATCTGCTGGGCTCTATACTCTATTATTCAAAATTTGTCTTCAAGCTTCTGTGCTCGGTAATCACTATGTAGCATCCCTATGCATACATTTGCCTGCATACATTGTTTATCAATAGTTCCCTATTTATAAACAATTTGCCAACCGCTTAATCTCCTTGATCACATTTTACATGATCAATCATAGCCATTAGATCTTAAAACTTTGTCTAGGTTCAATGTATCCTTCGATCTGAAAATGTTTTACCCTACCTTGGAACTTGCATACATTTCTTGGAACTTGTGCTAGGGTATTGCGGTTCAATATAAGTTGTAGATCTTCCTGCCGATTTTCCTTTGCCATAGATTCTTTAACAAACTTCATTCACGACATACCAATCATTTAATCATAGCCAGCTCATCAGCTTCCTTCATTAAATAATGCTTTTATTCATTCAATGCATTGTGTTATTACTCGGTTGCAACTCAGTAAATACTAAACTTCACTCGGTAGACATTCTGCCTTCATTAACTGATAGCAATAACCTTAGGGTTTACTGACTACGTTCTTTGCTTGGTAACATAGTATAGTATTAACCTTTCAATCAATAACATATGTAGGATATCAAAACAATCTAATCATCATGATCTCATCATTGTCTAACTCGGTAATAGTTGCCCATTGAATAACTTATTTCTCCCCTTATCCATCATATTCTATCTGTGTCTTTTATCGACATCTTTATACTCATCAAATCATACTTCTCAAGATATGGTAACATAATACTGAATTAGAAAATCAATTTCTTGACATAAATGAAAAAATAATAATATTAAGCCAGTAGACATCCTTAATCAGTTTTATCCATAATCATCAACAACCTTCTCAATATCCTTATTGAAATGCCAACAATCTCCCCTTGTCTATTATAATGCCAAATGCCAACAATCTCCCCCTTTGGCATTGATGGCAAAACTGATTGATTTGACCTAATTGATTCGGATTGCTATGAGATTCTGAAATGCTGAAATGCTCTCCCCTTGTCATCAGAATTCTCCCCCCATACATTAGTCTTCTCCTCTTCTTTAGTCTTCTCCCCCTTTGACAACAATGTCAAAAAGTAAAGAACTAAAAAATAATTTCTTCCTGTATGAAGTGATTTCCTGCTGTTATGTGTCAACTTAGTCTCGGTCATAGCATTTATGTCTTCAATTCCTATTCCCTGTATTGTTTCCTGTATTCTTTCCTACACACCTTTAGAAAACATCCTAAAGTGTGTAAATCAGCATCAACTCCTAAAAAGATATTCTGTAGAGTCATCGAATTGATGCTTTCACCGAACTCGGTCAGTGAGTAGAAGATAGGGGTAGGACCCCTAACTTACTTTTGAGATACTCAAAAGTGTCCCTTGGCAATGGCTTGGTGAAGATATTTTCTATTTGTTCCTTTGTGCTAACATACTCCAACACCCCTTTCTTCTCTTGGGCTTCTTCTCTAAGATAATGATGTTTGATAGAGATCTGCTTTGTCTTAGAGTGCATGTCAGGATTCTTTGAAATTGTAGTGTCCACCCTTGACTTGACTTGTTTTGATTAGAGTTGACTTTCATTCCATGTGTGATACACTTATCTCTACTATATATGATGATTTGGATGATGATTATTCATGTGATTTGATGGATACTATATGCTTACTATGTGATAGCTTATCGAAAGATTATATTGATCATGAATTTGATGTTGATTATAATTATACTAACCCTATTTCATGATTATATTTGATGAGATGCTTATGACATGTGTTTGGCTATTGTTTGAGTGTCTTCATGGAGAATCAATGTCACATCAATCATTTCGAGTGGGATGTGCCATTGCATAATTCTACCACCTGTCTGTTATATATATATATATATATATATATATATCATTGTCGGTGGTTGCAGAACTTGCAGGTACTGGACATTTATTCCTCTTGTATTTCCCAGGTGTGAGCTCCCTTGGCTTCACAGGTGTGAGCATGTCCTTATCTCAATGGTAATATGTGGTTTCGGAGTTGACATGGGTTCCCTTCAAATACTCTAGGTTTAAGTTGTCACTAGGCGCAATTAGTCATGTCAGTTTTTAGCTTGGCTCTTTCAGTTTTGGGAGTATGTTAGTATTGATTGACTCTTTTGGTATGAGGATTATTTATATTGTGGCTGCTTTTATTGTCACGTGGTTGTTTAGGTGGCGTTGGATTATTTGTCTATTTGTTGAGAGATTTGATAGTTAGTATTATTTATTTTTAATTATTTAATTTAAGCTATTTGAGCTTTTGATTATTTGATTTATGATTTTTAGAACTATAGTATTTAATTAATTAATAATTTTGTAAAGACTATTTAATTAATTATGGATTATTGATTATAGTCTAAATATTAATTAATATTAATATTGGAAGTAATAAATTATTTAATGGTTGATTTATTTAATTATGTTTTCTATTGGTGAGTATTTAATTAAAATAACTATAGTTCATAATGTATTAAATAATAATTCCTATAAGGATATAGTTTAAATACTAATATTTATTTGGTGGTCTGGTAATTCTACCTTCGGATTTTAAAATATATTTATTTCACCTACTTATAATATATGTTAGTATTTCCTACCTACTCTATTCTTCTATTAGAGGACTTTATTTTGGGGAAACCATAGGATATGGAAAAAATATTCCAAAATGGAATTACCCTATTGGTTGGTTTTCTAGGGTTCTTGCTTATTGTTTTTTTTTAGTGGATTCCCTAGGATAGTTATGGGGGTTCCATTCTTTGGCTTTGGATTCTCGATGGGTTGCCTGGATTGGGTTTGGAAGATATTGCAGTTATGGATTTGGATTGCAAAACTTGTGGGTTTTTCTTCAGTGACCTACCATCACATGGGTTGCAGGTTGGAGACCATACCCTTTCTGTTTATCTTTGTTTTATGTCTGTAAGTGTTTACTCCGTGAATGTTTTGTGTGGGGAATAAAGAAATAGTTCATTTCATTCTCTCTATTTATTAATGGAAATGATTGGGAATCCCATGGGTTATGAGATCTTTACTTGGAAAGTTTGGAAGTTATCCTTTCTGTGGTGGCTGTGAATGAACGACATGGGTTTTATATGTATTGAGGATTCTTCCATTTATGATGTGATTGTATTGGATTATTGTTGTTGTTTTGAGATTTATTTCGTGTTGTTAAAGATTTAAGAGAGTTTGTGGATCTGAGAGGAGAGAGCCTTGGGAACTTCCAATCTGGCCTTGCTGTGAGGAAGACTCACAAGACTCATCTCCTTCTAAGACATTTTATATATTTTCCTTGTTTTAATGTGTTTTTATGTTTGGAATAAATTATTGTTTGTATTCATATGGGTGTTGAGTCTATTTCATGATTTGGATTCAAGATTTGGTGTTTGATGGTTTTCTGGACTTGCTGGAGATGTTTTTCCCTCCCGAAGTCTGTATTATGTTTTTAATTGTAGCTCCTTGGGTGAATTTTACTATTTTAATTTGTTTACATATTCTTATAGTTCATTTCGTGTCGATTCCAATGAGTATAAATACACCATATTTGGCTGATTACATTGTGAGCAGTTTTGATTCAGCACTTAAGCAATTTTCTGCCGAATTTTACACTCTTTTTTCCATGCGCTAAAGGAATGACTACACGTGCTAAGGTAATCACCCTACGTGCTAAGTGATCACCCAGATGCACTAAGCTATCCGTCTTTTGCACCATTATGTGTATTTTTAGGCTTTTTCTTAGTTTGAAGCCGGTTTGATGTTAGTTGGATTTGGGGCCGTACCAGAGGCTTTTTGAGGGCATTTATGATGTTGTCTAATGTTGATGTATGGTTGGTAATGTCTTCATATGATTTATTTTTGAGTTTTGTATGAATTTTACTCCATTTGAGTTGTTTGTGCTTCCTCTCTTGTTGATGCGCCAAGAGAGAGATTGAGATTCTTGTGATTATGTGCCAATAAGTGGATAGGCCTTGCTGAGATTATTTGATGATTCATTTCAGATTTGATGGCATTTCTTATGGCCTTGATATGTTGATTTGGCCAAGAGGCTCATTGATTTTTGGTTCTCATGATGTTACCTTTCATATTTTTTTCATGATTATGAGATGAGATTGTTGGTTGCATATGAATTACTTATGAGTTCAGATTCATGTATCTTCTCAGTTTTGATTATGGATTTGGAGCCTCTTGTGATTATTATTATTTGGATCCATGTTAGGGAGAGTGGGCTTCCTTGTGATGACCAGGGTCATGAGAGATATGCTTGCATGAGGTTCCTTGTAAGGATGCATGAAGTCTAGACCACCAGGGCACATTGGAGTTTTCTATGATTTATAAATAAGTGATAAAAATAATAATGAATTAATTGGGATGGGTAATTATAACTCATTTAAATAAGATAATGAATAGTTTGAGCCTCATGACTTAGTCCTAGGGAGGATGTTTTAGGATAAGCATGAGAAGGTCGTGAAGATGGTAAGCTAATCTCCCTTGGTCTCTCATAGGTTGAGATGGATCCACATGTCCATCAGGCTAGTGCCTTGTGTTATTATGTTATGAGGATGGCATGTGATGACACTCCACTCCTACATGTGTTTCCCCCTTTATGATTTATGATTATGCTTATTGAGTGCATTTATGTCTTGATGAGTTTTACGCCTCTGGGAGTTTATTATTATGGTTGTTTGTGCTCGATGTGTTTGCTCCACACTTGTGAGAGTTGTTGTAATCTTGTATTTTGGTACTAAGTGTCAACCTAGATGTAGAGTGTGTGTTGGGACCTTGTGTCATCCCCTAGCATGGGGGGTGGTTCCTTGGGTTCCACATGGTCAAGTGGTTGGTGCTTTTTACCATTGGGTTTTTCCCCTTGTTGGTGTTCTTCGTGTGTGGATGTGGATTCTCCTTCTTGATGGATTATGGATGTACCTTGTAGAAGATTTATGTAATTATTACGATGGTATGCATGGATGTAGTATCTTGTATGTGGTGGATGGAATCATGTAAAAGGAAGAGCTATATTCATGATGTATTGTTATGTAAATGTATTTGTAAGTAGTTCATAATTGGTAGCCAGGGTATGTCATGATTTGTAAATGTGGCAATGAGATGTATGGATATGTTCTTGTTAAATGAAGGGAATGAATTATACTTTATACTTTATGAGGAGATAATCATAATAAGTAGAATGAGATCATGTTAGTATTAGAAGCGATTGAAGTATGTTTAAATGGATTATCAAAGATGGATTTTACCTATGCATTAGGATCGCATCATCGTGGAAAAGGAAAAGAGCATGTAGATAGGAGATGTTAGGTTAAAACACATTTGGATTTGGTGAATAAAATGAATGTAGGATTTTGGGGTTGTCTTGAATTTTAAAAGAAGGAATGTAATATGCTAGTAGAATGGTATAATGGTATGCATTTCATAATGGATAGATAAGCTAGTGGGTTGCATATCTCATGATTAGGAAATTAAATATGATGTATTAATTCAAGATGGAATATGTTTATCATGTGAGTAGGTTGTCATTATGGAAGTTAAATGATTAATGACGTTGAAGTACCCTAGGGAAAGGTTAATGATGTTATGTTGTTTCCGCTTGCACAAATTAGTGAAATGTGAGATGATGTATGTTCATAATGTTTAAATGGTTAATGAATGTAGTTATATGGAGATGTTATGTATTACATTAGTTGTTATTAAAAGTTAATTAAAAAAAATTCTCAATTAGTATGATAGATGATTAGTTTTCTCTAGGGTATTTTGGCGGGCATTACAGAAATGTTAATGGCACTAGTATTGTCACAGAATATAGTTACTGGCTTGGTAACTTTCTCATTTATACCTTCCAACAGTTGTTTGATCCATGCTATGTTGGTACAGTTCAATGCTGTAGCAACGTATTCAACTTCTACTGTTGACTGTAAAACACATCCTTGTTTCTTGCTAAGCCAACTCACTAGTCTTTCTCCTAAAAAGAAAGCTCCTCCACTTGTGCTTTTTCTGTCATCAATGTTGCCTGCCCAATCAGCATCAGTATTAACTTTTAAATCAAAGTCATTTCTTTTCTGATATACTAAGCCATAATCTTCAGTGCCTTTCAAGTATCTAAAAATTCTCTTGATTGTTGTCATGTGTGTTTCCTTAGGATCTGCAGAGAATCTTGCAACTATACCTACTACATGTGCTATGTCTGGCCTACTGTGAACAACATATTGCAACTTTCCAATCATGGATCAGTAAAGTGTCTCATCAACAGATGCAGATTCATCATTCTTTGATAATTTACAATTGGTAGTCATAGGAGTACTTACTGGTTTTGAATCCTCCATTCCAAATTTCTTCAAGATTTCCTTTATGTACTTGGATTGAGTAATGAAAATCTTATCTTTCATTTGCAGTATCTATAAACCTATAAAATACTTTATCTCACCGATTAATGACATCTCAAATTTTTTGCTCATTTCATTTCCAAAGTTCTTACATAGAGAGTCATTTCCACAAAATATAATATCATCAACAAATATGGCTGAGATCAGTATTCCATTTTCATCATTCTTCATTTAAATATTGTTGTTTTCACTTGTTCTTACAAAACCAATCTTGATTAAATAAGAGTGCAATCTTTCATACCATGCTCTACGTGCTTGTTTTAGACCATATAAAGCTTTGTTCAATTTACATACCTGATCTTTATTATTGTCTTTAGCAAATCCTTCAAGTTGCTCAATAAAAACTTCTTCTTCTAATATACCATTCAGAAATGCAGATTTGACATCCATTTGATATACCTTGAAATTCTTGTAAGCAGCATATGCCAACAATGTTCTTACTCCTTCAAGTCTTGCTACAGGTGCAAAAGTCTCACCATAATCAATTCCTTCTTCTTGGGTATAACATTTGCAAACTAGTCTTGCTTTATTTCAAATGACCTCTCCTTTTTCATTCAGCTTGTTTATGAAAATCCATTTTGTACCGATTACATTTTTGTCCTTCGGTCTTGGGACCAGTGTCCATGTGTCATTCTTCTTGATTTGATCAATCTCTTCTATCATAGCATTTATCAATCTTCACTGTTAAATGCCTCTTTCACTATTCTCGGTTCAAATTCAGATATCAGACATGTGTTCTATCTCAGTTTGTTCCTTGTCATCACTAGATCATCCTTATCTCCTATAATCTAACTTGGTGCATGATGTCTTCTGACATATTTGGCTAATATAGGCTCGGTAGGCTCTGTATGTTCTTCATCACTCGGTAACTAGATATTCTCTTCATTTCCTTCTGCAGTTTTCTTAGTAGGACTTGTCGGTTGAACATAGACAAATTCATCATAATCTTCTGGTTCCTTGGAATTTCCTTCATCATTTCTTTCTGCAAATTCATCAATTTTCACATTTTCACTTTCTACTATTTTGTTAGATGATTTGATCAGACATTTAAATGCTTTACTTCTATAAGAATAACCAAGAAATGTTCCTTCTTCACTTTTTTGATCAAACTTGCCTTTTCTATCATCCTTGTGTACATAGCATCTACATCCAAAGATTTTAAAATAACTTACATTAGGTTTCTTGTCATACCAAATTTCATAAGGTGTCTTCAAAGTACCTTTCTTCAGTTGTACTCGGTTTAGGGTGTAAACTACAGTGCTTATTGCTTCTCTCCAAAATGTTTGTGGCACTTTCTTTTCAATCATCAGGGTTCTGGCACAATCCACAATAGATCTGTTTCTTCTCTCAGCAATTCCATTTTTCTATGGAGTTCTTGGTGCAGAGACCTATCTTTTTATACCATGATCATTGCAGAATAAGTTGAACTCATCAGATGTGAACTCTCCTCCTCTATCTGATTTAAGACATTTTAGTTGTCTTCCTGTTTCATTTTCAACTCTTGCCTTGTACCATTTACACATTTGAAAAGCTTCCGATTTTTCTTTTAAAAACATTACTGACATCATCCTTGAGTAATCATCCACAAATAATATGAAATATTTATCACCATAATAACTTTGAACTTTCATAGGACCACAAAGATCAGTGTGCACAAGATCTAAAATTCCCTTAGAAGTGTAGGACTTACTTGTAAAGCTTGATCTTGTCATTTTACCCATCTGGCATCCTTGGCACAAAGCATTCTCAGGTTTTTCAAGGCTTGGTAGACCTCTTACTCGGTGCTTCTTGCTTATTTTGATCAGATTATCAAAATTTACATGACAAAACCTTTTATGCCCTAACCAGGTATCATCTATCTTTGCATACAAACATTTATTCCAAGTTGAGTCAAGGTGAAATGTGTTACCTTCTGTTTGTGTCTTGGTAGCAGCTAACTTTCCATGCTTGTCATGAAATTTGACAATTCCTTTCTGAAATTCTATTCGGTATCCTATATTGTTTAGCTGTGCTACACTCAACAAATTGTATTTGAAACCTTCAACCCAATAAACATCATTGCATCTTGCATTTTCAAGAAGTGTTATGGATCCTTTACCTCTTACCGGACATGGTGCATGATTACCAAATCTTACATAGCCTCCATCATAGTCTTCTAACATAACAAACTTGTGTTCATCACCTATCATGTGATGTGAGCATCCACTATCTATGATCCAAGAATCATTAGTATTTATGTGAGATATAAGGGCTTTTTCTTCATACCTTTCTTCATCTAATCCATCTTTGATAGCCACATAAACTACTTCCTCTATATCAGTTTCATCTAATTTATCATCATTGGATTCCTCATCGGCTATTAAGCATGACTTTCTATCTCTTCTTCTGAAGTCTCGGTGTCCTCTGTAATGATTATCTTTTTGTCTATCATCTCGATAATCTCTCTTTTCAGTAGAATCTTTGTCAGGATAGTTAGAAGCCATATGTCCTATCTTATCACAATTGAAACATTTCAAAGGTAGTTTTCCTTTATACTTACCTTTGCCTCTCGGTAACCTTCTGGCTAATAGTGCTTCAAACTCTTCTTGCTTTCTGATTTCCTCATACAGTTTGTTTGCTTTGTCCATGTTCTTGCAAAATCTTTCACTTGCTCCACTGTGATCCCCTTTAATGTACTTACTCATTCTATCATTGTAGTCATCAGATTCACCAATATGAAAAGAACTAAATGCAGATTCAACTTTATTTACCGATGACCCACTGTTATCAAAGTTACTTAATTCAAATGCATGTAGGTTACCACTAGTAGCATCTAAAGAAACTAGCATATTAGGTACAGACCTCAATTAATTGATTGCAGAGACTTGGATTGCATAGGCCGGTAGAAGGGTTCTTAACAACTTACGTGTTATATACTTTTCTTCAATAGTTCCACCTGCTCCTTTGATTTGATTGACAATCTCCTTTAGTCTTGTACTGTACTGGGTTATGTTCTCACCTTCATTCATCCTCATAGATTCAAGTTGTCCTCTTAGACTATCCACTTTTGCTCTTTGAACATGTTCATCTCCTCCATACACTGATATGAGCTTGTCTACATTGCCTTTGCATCATTGCAACCTTCTAGATCATTAAACTCTGAATCAGTCAATGCAGATGTTATTTCAATCATTTCTTGGATATGTTCTTGCTTTGCCTTTATCTCTTCCATTGTCAATGGATAGGTGCTTGGTGTGATGAAATCATTCTCCAGATAATATACAACATATTCTCCAACTCTTGATAGGTGCAGCTTCATCCTTCTCTTCCATGTAGAGAAACTTGACTTGTTCAGCTTCGGTGCATCCCTCTTATACATCTTTGGATCTTTTCCTCAAGTACCTTCAAAAATTTCCTTCCGGAGTCCAAAGATCTGATACCAATTGATAGTTCTGATACTTAAATTTAAGTATAGATGCCAAGCTAATAAGATGAGAGGGGGGGTGAATCATACAACCTTAATCTTCCATAAAAACAATGGATTCAACCTCGGTAACATATAGTTCAATAATATAACCAAAACTGCTAAACATGCAAACTCAAAAGCATAGAAACATCATAAAACTCATAACACCAGATTTAATGTGGAAACCCAAATAGGGAGAAACCACTGTGGGATTTCTGACCCACTAAGAAATATACTCTTCTAGAGTATGCTCGGTTAAAAGAAAATCCTGTTAAAGATTACAAACACATTGCTAGATGTGACCCGGTTAAGGGATTTCCCTCAGATCTGTTAGGATCTTCACCTTGTTAGAAGTGACCTTGTTAAAGGATTTCAAACACTCAATCAGAATGTCACCTTGCTAGAGGGTTTTATAAATAAGAATATTAAGTCCACTTGGTTAAGAGATTTTCTGTCACTTCACAAAATAACAGTAATAAAAATCTATCTGCAACTTCACATCTAAAATGCTAAAGAAAATTTTTATTTGCTCAATACAATATAGACATAGAACTAATCTTGTCCATCTACTGGGCTCTATACTCTGTTATTCAAAATAGGTCTTCAAGCTTCTGTGCTCAGTAATCACTATGTAGCATCCCTATGCATACATTTGCCCGCATACATTGTTTATCAATAGTTCCCTATTTATAAACAATTCTCCAACCACTTAATCTCCTTGATCACATTTCCCATGATCAATCATAGCCATTAGATCTTCAAACTTTATCTAGGTTCAATGTATCCTTCGATCTAAAAATGTTTTACCCTGCCTTGGAACTTGCATACATTTCTTGGAACTTGTGCTAGGGTATTGCGGTTCAATCTAAGTTGTAGATCTTCCTGTCAATTTTCCTTTGCCATAGATTCTTTAACAAACTTGTAGCGTCCTAAAATTGTGACACTTGCAATTTCGACTGCATTTTGGTCTTCACGATGGCGATGCAACACGTAACCTGAATGGAGACCCTGAAACTTGCTCACGACACTGAAAACTGCATTTTTCAAGTACCCTGGCCTGAACCTCCTTGCACCCTGCTGTCCCGAGAGGTGGGACCAGAGCGCCCAGCGCCCTGGTCCCTCAGGACCAGGGTGCCCAGCGCCCTGGTCCGTGGGTCCTATTTTGGGCCTGGTCTCCTAAGGGGTCTCGGGTCTTTTTGTTTGCAAATTGGAAATTAACTTTCCTGGTCGGCCTAAGGTCGGGAAAATCAGTCTATCAGCCCTAATTGACAAGTATATAAACTACATTTTCCTCTTTCATTCGATATGATGGAAAAGGCGTGGAAACTATACTCAAGCATTCAAGCATTCAAGCATTCCTTCAAGCAATTGATCATTTCAAGTCTCCATTCAAGGCTAAGTGTTGCATTCAAGACAAGGATTCAACCATTGAAGAGGAGATCACTTACTACATGCTACATACAACATACAAACATACAACAAACAACAACATCTAAACCTTCGCACATAAGGATACAAACATCCTTAGAACAAGGTATTAGTACTTGTTTTACAGTCATTTACATTTACAGCTCTTGCTCATTTCTTGGTTAATTCCAAAACCGGGGTTTGACCTAAAGGAAAACCCCTAATCCCTAACCCCCCAATCATCTTCACTTTTCTATGTGTAGGTTGCAGGTACGCGGTTGAAATTGAAGATCTGGAATCCTTGTGCAGAGATGAACAAATCCCCCTTCATTTCGCGGATTTTTCGGAGGACCGTGGCACCGGGCGCCATCGTCCTGACAACTTTTGCTCAAATTTGCAGGACAGTGCCGTATCGACATTTTACTGCTAATTCCAGGTCTGCAGCTTCA
Organism: Cryptomeria japonica; assembly: GCF_030272615.1. Taxonomy (NCBI): domain Eukaryota; kingdom Viridiplantae; phylum Streptophyta; class Pinopsida; order Cupressales; family Cupressaceae; genus Cryptomeria; species Cryptomeria japonica. The sequence goes on along the minus strand of NC_081405.1, from coordinate 359,324,375 downwards.
TACTGTATTCCTATCTCAGTTTATAAGCGAATCTTTCTCACTTTCTATGCATTTCTAGCTTAATTCTTCTATGCACATTCTTTACAAAAGAGGGTAGCCTTGCTTTCTTAACCCTTGAAACTCATTTAGCATCCAATCTTGCATTGCGTGGGATTGGATCTTGTGGGTTTCAACCCTTCTTTTGAATGTAAAGTCTCTCCCCTAAGTGAAAACCATCGAATCCTAGCGAACCTCCCTTCTCTCTCCTCGAAGTTGGAAGAGGGGAGAACAACTAGGGTTCGATCGCGATTTTTCCACGTTACATTTTGGTGAACCCAACGTGAACATCCTTTCTGATTTTTCATGCTTAGATCTGAAAAAATTGATTACATTTTTATGTTTGATCTTTTGCAAAATTTTAGAGGTGATTGCATAAAAGCCCTAAATTTTCTTTTTAGTAATTGAACCTGCGAAATGTCTAAATGTTAATGCCTGTTTTAGATCTGCCCTTCTATTACAAATTTTCAATTCATATTTGTGCTTTAATTCTAAAAATTAAGTGGTTAAGTGTCAAAACCCTAATTTTTGAAACCCTCTTGATTCAACCTTTGTCCGACAATTTCACTGATCAAAACATCTCCAAATCAGCTGTAACTTTGGATTCCGCAATAAAATCACAATATCTTTCATCCCTGAAAATTTGGAAAAAAGTTGCGAGGACCGTGGCGCCGAGCGCCATCGTCCCCGACATTTTTTCCGAAATTTCGGGAGCGAGATCTTACTGTGTTTTTCTGCTAAAATTCAGAATTTTGGTTGATTTTATCAATTATAACACCTTCAAAATTACAGTCAAAGTTGGTCTTGTGATTGCTTGGATTAAGGCTTCTAAACATTTAAAAATCATTGAAATTGAAATTTTGTGTCAAAATTGTGTTCTTACTGTCCTAAATCTGAAAAGTGTGTTATCATTCATTAAAAATTTCAGTGCTTTATTCAAATTCTTGCATTTTGTGACTTTTGAAATTAAGTGCTTAATTACAACAACTTTGATTTCTACTTTCAAAATTGAATTTTGCGTGAAATTGAGTCAATTTTTGAATTTCAAAATTTGCATTGCTCTTGACATTCCCTCTAAAATCATAACATTCAAAATTTCAGTTCCCCTCTCTTTTTCAAAATTCAAATTTTTGCATTTTTCGACAATCTGGGTAGGGTTCGATTTTGAGATTACAACTTTAATTTGGCCTATCTACAGATCGTAAAATCACTTAATTTTTTCAGATTAGCTCTAAAATCATCATACCTTTCATCCCTGCAAATTTCGAAAAAAGTTGCAAGGACCGTGTTGCACTCCGGGCGCCACGGTCCCGGGCATTTTTTTCAAAATTTCAGGAGACTGTTGTGATTGCATTTAACAGCTTAAATCCGGAAGATTGGCTGATTTTACTGAAAATTGCTACCTCTAAATTCAAAATCTTCTCTCTCTTTCTAGTGCATGAGTTTTACAACAATAAGCCCTAATCACACTATTCCCGTTAGACGAAGCCGTAGAATTAAGTCTTTCTAAGGTTTAACTACTGAGGAGATGGAACCTAATTTGAATAGCCTTTTTAACGAGGACATCGGTAATTCCTCTAATCCTCCTAATGACGAAGAAGCTCTCCATGAGGTTTCTGAAGAACAACTTTCGAAATTGGATAACCAATTTGATGATTTTCGACAATGGATGTCTCAAGAATACCCTGATAGTCAAGCTCTTCCTTTAATTGAGGGTCTAAAACGTATGCTTCAAAGTGATAAGAATGGAATTGATATTTTGCATGGTATTGCACACATTGTGGATTCGAATGTGATGCCTATGAAGAGTTGTGCTGAAAATTTAGGTTATACACAACCTCCTACACAAGTCAATCATTCTATTCCTTTGACAACTCCTATTGCTAGTATACCTACCTTTACATCAAACATAATGGCTACTTCTACACAAGACATTTCTCCTATGATCACCAGTCATGGGGGCAACCCTTCTTCTTCAATTAACCCTCTTCCTTCATTCAATCCGACTTCTTCATTCATTCCTTCAATGAGTGTCCCTATTATATCTCCACAAATGAACATGACGCAAGGGGGCAATTCATTTAACCATTCTATTCCTCCTTGTAATGTTCCTCCTGTCCAATCATCTCCTATGACTAATTATCATAGAGTCCCACCACCTTACTCTCTACCTTCTTTCAATAACATAACACCTCCATCTCAATCTAACACATCCAATATGAACTCTTCGACCGAAGCGACCATTAACAATCTTGCACAAATTGTCTCTTCTTTACAGCAACAAATTGCCTCTATGAATCAATCTAAGTTTAGTGTGCCCACATTTGACGTTGCGAGCCCACTTTCTCTTGACATTGTTCGAGCTATCCCTCCTAAACATGTTGAAATCCCGCATTTGGAACTTTATAATGGTAAAGGAGATCCTGTAACACATGTTAAGACTTTTCAAACAATATGTACCGATTTTGCTTATGACCAAAGGTTGCTTGCAAAACTATTCACTAGAACATTAAGAGACAAAGCCCTACAATGGTATTGCTCGTTGCCTTCTTATTCTATTACTTCTTTCGAACAACTTGCAAATGCTTTCATTCAACAATTTCAAAACAATATAAGTCCTAAAGTTACTTTGATTGATTTAATGCATTGTAAACAAGGTGTTAAAGAAAAAGTGACTGATTTCATTGGTAGATATAAGCATTTGTATGCTCAAATTTCTTTTCCAGTGCCTGACAATGATATTCAAAGAATCTTTATTTCTAATTTACAAAAAGATATTCGAGACAAACTTCTATTTTCTGAGTTTACTTCTTTCCAACAGTTGTGCGCCACTCTTCACAATTATCAACTGACTGTGAGTCAAATGGAACAATCACATCCTATGGCTCCGAGTGATAAGGGTGATAGTAGTCAACAACCATTTGGGAAGTTTAAACCGAACAGAGATTCCATCAAATTCAATGAAAACATCATCAACAACAATGTGAATGCAGCATCAGGTGTGCCTCCTATTTCTAAATTTTTCAAGAAAGAAAGAAAGTATACTCCTTTGAATGAATCATTGCATAGTATTATGAATAAGTTATTGGAACAAAATGTGCTTACTCTTCCTCCTATAAGGCAAATTGATCCTGCAAAGATTACTTCACCTTATTTTGACAACAAATCTTTTTGTCAATTTCATCGTCAGCCTGGGCATGATACTGAAAAATGTTTTTCTTTAAAGGGTAAAATTCAAGATTTGATTGATAATAATACTTTTTCTGTTTCTGGAGTGAATGATAAAGGCAATACATCTATAGCTCCTCCTAATCAAAATCTTCAGATTTTCACTGATCCATTACCTTCTCATACCTCTAATGCTATTGAGACTAATGATTCCTCTCTTTCATCTGATGGTCTTGTGTCTATGACTCCAAATGTGATTAACTTTGTAGAGCAGCAAGAAAACCCTAAAGAATCTTCCATCACATTTGATTCCAGTGAAACCATTAGGGCACCTGATGGTCCTTTATACATAGTTGCAAAAGTCAAGAATACACCTTGCCATGGAGTGCTTATTGATCCTTTGTGCATGGTTAATGTTATTACTGAAGAATTTCTTTTTACTTTGCAATTGAATCAAGTGATTTATGACAAAACAGATGTGATTGTGAAACTATTTGATACATTTTCTTCTCCTGCAATTGGTTCTATTATATTGCCTATTGAGGTCCATAACAAATCTCTTGATGTGAACTTTGCTATTATTCCATCTTCCGAACAATTTTGTGTGAAGCTTGGCTATCCTTGGCTATCTTCCATGAAAGCTATTGCTTCTCCTATTCATAAGTGTTTGAAATTTCCCCATAATGGTGAAGTTGTTACTGTCAATCATAGTCTCTTTAAACCAGCTGAAAGAACCTCTAGTGTTCCTATTGATTACTTTTGGCCTAAACAATTCCAATCTCTTCCTCCGCGAAGTGATCATCTTTTCAAATCTTATCAAAAGTGGAAAACAGATATGATCCTATCTCTAAGTGAACCTAGAGCACCTAAACTTGATATTCCTATCATTCTTGAGAAGGAAGTTCTTCCTTTGAAAGATAAAACTAATGTCTTTCCTCAAGAAGATTCTCAACCCATCCCTATGGATGTGACTATGTCTATACCTAATAAACTTCCTAAGAGTAGACCTATACCTCCTCGTCATGATGGACTTGGTCTTCTCCCTAAACCAAATATTCCTCCTTTATATGGAGCAGTTCCTCCTCCTTCTTTTTATAGAAAGAAGAGACCTTCTTCTTCTCCTATTATCCAGCCTAAGAGACCACAACCTAAACACCCAAGTGCTAAGGATGAGAACATTCCTCCTCCTTAGTCTTCGCAACTTCCTACTAAGACTAGACGAAATCATTCTGCACGTGAACGCCGACGAAAGCGTCGTCTTAGAGCTCAAACTTTGCAATCTCTAAAAACACCTTCAACAAGCATTATTCCATTTTCTCCTCAGCCGGACATTGAGCCTAAATCTCCTAAACATAAGATGCATGATGGTCTTGATCCTGTGCGAGTTAAAGATCCTATTTTTATAAATCTTGATGATGATATAGATGAAAATGTTATTCATGATGAAAATGTTACTCCTCTTGCTTCTGATAGTGAATATGAACTTGTTGATGTTGATAACCATTTATCTAATGAATTTTCTAAAGCACTTATCCTAGCTCCTAGACAAGAACAATGTGGCTCGGAACATGAACATAGCCTTTGTTTGGATCTTGTGATAGCTCCATCTGTTGTGTTGGATGTTCCTCCTTTGGCGTGTTCCCTGCCTTCCCGAAACATTGATCAGCAAGATCGGGGGGTAGATGACATGCTAGACTAGTTTCATTAGCATAGCAGATTCTTTCCCCTTCTCTTTTGTTACTTCTTCTATATGTTACTCTCATTCTTCTATTTGTTGTCCTTGGTGTTGTCTACTTGAGGACGATGCAAAGCATTGAGATCTCTCGATCTCTCTCATGTTGACTCAAAAGACACATGTGTTCCCTTCTTCTAGGTGACCTTCCTTGATTGGGGAATGAAGAACAATTATGCATACATACATATGATATATATACATGAATTATCATACAGCATACTGACCCCGAGGAAAGCGAAGTCACCTTGTGCTTTGTGTTTTGTGTCTATTATCCTTGGGTTTATCTCACACTTGGGGGCTAAATCCTTGCGATAACGTGCTCCTTTCCTTTCTCATTTCTTATGTGTATCACTACGTTAAAACAATCACCCCCGGTGAGGCGTGTGTGATCGCTTTAACGTAGGGGGGCATACATCCCGTTCATATCTTTTCAAGATACTTGAAAATTTCTTGGCAAATTTAGCCTTGCCTTGAAAACTTTTTGATATCTTTCTTGCATGACTCATAGTGAGGGAGCCTTACTACTAACAGTCATGGTTCTTCCTCGCGATCTTCCCTTTTACTTTGTCAATCGAAGTTGTAAGATCCTTAGTCCACTGGGGGCTTGGTGTATCTTGCCTCCTTGACGTGGTGAAAGTCTTGCAATGTTGTTTCCTTGTACTTTACCGGAAGTATGAGCATACATACTCCCGCTAAAGTGGGGGCTAAATGTAGCGTCCTAAAATTGCGACACTTGCAATTTCGACTGCATTTCGGTCTTCACGATGGCGACGCAACACGTAACCTGAATGGAGACCCTGAAACTTGCTCACAACATTGAAAACTGCATTTTTCAAGTACCCTGGCCTGAACCTCCTTGCACCCTGCTGTCCCGGGAGGTGGGACCAGAGCGCCCAGCGCCCTGGTCCCTCAGGACCAGGGCGCCTAGCGCCCTGGTCCGTGGGTCTTATTTTGGGCCCGGTCTCCTAAGGGGTCTCGGGTCTTTTTGTTTGCAAATTGGAAATTAACTTTCCTGGTCGGCCTAAGGTCGGGAAAATCAGTCTATCAGCCCTAATTGACAAGTATATAAACTACATTTTCCTCTTTCATTCGATATGATGGAAAAGGTGTGGAAACTATACTCAAGCATTCAAGCATTCAAACATTCCTTCAAGCAATTGATCATTTCAAGTCTCCATTCAAGGCTAAGTGTTGCATTCAAGACAAGGATTCAACCATTGAAGAGGAGATCACTTACTACATGCTACATACAACATACAAACATACAACAAACAACAACATCTAAACCTTTGCACATAAGGATACAAACATCCTTAGAACAAGGTATTAGTACTTGTTTTACAGTCATTTACATTTACAGCTCTTGCTCATTTCTTGGTTAATTCCAAAACCGGGGTTTGACCTAAAGGCAAACCCCTAATCCCTAACCCCCCAATCGTCTTCGCTTTTCTGTGTGTAGGTTGCAGGTACGCGGCTGAAATTGAAGATCTGGAATCCTTGTGCAGAGACGAACAGATCCCCCTTCGTTTCGCGGATTTTTCGGAGGATCGTGGCACCGGGCGCCATCGTCCTGACAACTTTTGCTCAAATTTGCAGGATAGCGCCGTATCGACATTTTACTGCTAATTCCAGGTCCGTAGCTTCATACTGTATTCCTATCTCAGTTTATAAGCGAATCTTTCTCACTTTCTATGCATTTCTAGCTTAATTCTTCTATGCACATTCTTTACAAAAGAGGGTAGCCTTGCTTTCTTAACCCTGGAAACTCATTTAGCATCCAATCTTGCATTGCGTGGGATTGGATCTTGTGGGTTTCAACCCCTCTTTTGAATGTAAAGTCTCTCCCCTAAGTGAAAACCATCGAATCCTAGCGAACCTCCCTTCTCTCTCCTCAGAGTTGGAAGAGGGGAGAACAACTAGGGTTCGATCACGATTTTTCCGCTTTACAAAACTTCATTCACGGCATACCAATCATTTAATCATAGCCAGCTCATTAGCTTCCTTCATTAAATAATGCTTTTATTCATTCATTGCATTGTGTTATTACTTGGTTGCAACTTGATAAATACTAAAATTCACTCGGTAGACATTCTGCCTTCATTAACCGATAGCGATAACCTTAGGGTTTACCAACTAGGTTCCTTAGGGTTTACCGACTAGGTTCTTTGCTTGGTAACATAGTATAGTATTAACCTTTCAATCAATAACATATGTAGGATATCAAAACAATCTAATCATCATGATCTCATCATTGTCTAACTCGGTAATAGTTGCCCATTGAATAACTTATTTCTCCCCTTATCCATCATATTCTATTTGTGTCTTTTACCGACATCTTTATACTCATCAAATCATACTTCTCAAGATATGGCAACATCATACTGAATTAGAAAATCAATTTCTTGACATCAATGACAAAATAATAATATTAAGACAGGAAACATCCTTAATCAGTTTTATCCATAATCATCAACAACCTTCTCAATATCCTTATTGAAATGCCAACAATCTCCCCTTGTCTATTATAATGCCAAATGCGAACAGAAATGATGATAGTTGGTTGCTATGCAATTTATTTTTGATGATGAATTAATCAAGTCTTTTGAGTTTAAGATTTTTTGGCTACAAATGAAATTAAAGAAATCTTCGAAAGATGAATTGTCACATATTAATGTCAATTAGATTGCCATCACCCATGATGAAGCAAGAAAAATGGTCAAGGAAAGCAAGATTATCTTAGTCCCAAACTAAGATGTTGAGGAATTTTTCTTGCTAGATGAAATTAGGAAGAAAGATGATCCCATGTTCGTAGCTGAATTTGATAGTATCAGGGGAGTAAAAGGAACAAGATATAATCCTACCCTCAGGTCATTGAAATAGTGGACAAAAGCACCAAGGAGTGACAAGCCCAAATTATTTCATGGTGTGGAAGATATTGTGGGGAATGCTATGATGAGGACTTTGAATGACACTTTTTCATTGGAATCAACAAAATTCACACTACATATTGCTATGTTTGCTTAAGTTGTAGTAGAGGATCAATAGAAGAAAATGGATGAATTAATAAAGAAGCATGTTGTTTTGAATAAGGCTTGTAAAAACACGTGGAAAATATAAGATTGAAAAAGGCCTTAGGAATTATTGAAAAGTCTCCTATCCCTAAATGGACTTTAGCCATCTACCATCCGCAAACTATGAATCAAGGGAAACCCTCAATAGATGAAATAAATGGATTGAAAGACACACTTACTTGTATGCACAAAAATGGATTCTATAGAGGAGGCACTTCTTCTTACAAGGAAGATTGCAAAAAACAAGGCCTTGGATGTCATGGGAAGTATACTTTGTTGATTAGAGTTTGTTGTTCTCAAAAAAGAGAAACCCAAGTTCACTTGCAAACTATCTATGAAATAGCCAATCTAAATTAATGAAATGCTTAAGGGCTTGGACAACATAACATAGGATCCTAATGATCCTCCTACACTTCAGGTTTTGCAAGACCTAGGGGGGGACACCGTTTGATGCATAAAATACAACCAGTTATAGACATATGGCATCAACAAAAGCAGATAGATCTCACAAGGCTCAACAACTAGGACATTACTGCAGATGGGCTAGATCTACATTGATATCTCAACTAGATTGGAGCATGAGATAGGTGTAACAAACTAAAACTACAAACATGAAAGAAAATGGATACTTGATACTCTAAAATCTCTGAGAATCCCTTGAATCTACAAGACTAGTGCCTTATCCAAGGGCATGGAGTCATACATCAAACTGTAAATGGAAACCTCTATTGCAAATATAATTTATTGAAAAAGATATTCCTGTATTAATTCCTGACATCAATACATTCTAAGCTCCACAAAGGATCATACATATCCAAACATTATCTTGAATCCAAAATGACTGCTTATAGAATTTAAACTCTTCCTTGAAAAGTACTTAAGAACAACCATTACACTCCCACTTTGAGAAGATAAACCCAAACTCCCTTGAAGAATGAATTTATTGAAAATAAGAGAAGGCCTAGACAATCCAGTAAACTGTATATATGCCTTACATCCATGTGTCCTACAATAGAAAACATTTACAGTAAGAAGATACTCTATTTCTTGAAAAGGGACATTGTATTACAAATTTGGCAAAAAGCTCAGAAAATGGAAATCGAGATTTAGGTGCCTTGCTCACAAAAATATGGAACCCTTACAAAATGAGAAGACTCTCGAATAAGAAGGATTGGAGGATAAAATCAGATTTCATTCTCTGACAATGGCAACCACTCTATCTTTCAACAATAACTATTTCGCCAACTTGGCCTGTAGAACATCCAATCTTTCGGATTGAAAAATCCAATCTGAGATCTTGAGGAAACTACTTCATAAATACTTGCCATGGGTTACACTTGACTATAGAATCAAATTCCTTAGATCGAGAGATTTCCAATGATATATAACACTTATATATCGGGCAAAAAAAAATCCCTTAGTCATCAATCTTTCTGCAGGTCGATCGTTTAATTTTCCACCTTTTACCACACTCTAAAACTATATTTTAAATCTTTGAATCTTGCTGTGCAGTCATCTGCCATGTCTCTCTACCACTTGGCACCATCTAGTTAATTCTGGGGTCCTTATCCTACCACCTCAGCACCGCATGAATTCACTGCTAGAATGAAGCTCTTTGTTTCTACCTTGTCACTGCTTGTTCTTTTTATTTCCTCTGGATCACTCTCCTTCTCTATCGGGCCCCACCGCTTGGTCACCAAGTCGCGGCCTTTAGCGATCGAGCAACTTTTAGTTGTGACTTGGCAACAACTGTTGATCTCCCTTGGATCACCATCGATTTTCCATGACTTTCCTGACCTTTACTTCGCCTGAGCGGCTCCCTCTATCACTCTTTCTTCTGATGGGCTTGATGCGTGGCACCCTCTAGTTCATTCCGGGGCCCATGTACTGCCGCCTCAGCACGGCCTGGACCCACCGCTAGAATGGATCTCTTCTTTGTCGTGGGGTCACGAGGGATATGCCAACTACCAGTTTCTCACCACAACCTAGTGACCACCATTGGAACACTTCGGATCTACTTGCTCGTGAGGTCTCGAGTCTTTTGAGTGTTAGCATTTTATGCTAGTAAGCTGGAGACTAGGTTTAAGTTGCGAGGTCTTGAATTGGTCTTTTTCGCTCACCCCTTCTGCTGGGCCCGCTACGTCACTTTAGGCTAGACCTTCTACTGGACCTGGGCCCACCTTGTCACCTAGTCACGATGGATACTGTAACGAGCAGCTTCCCATCACAACCTAGTGACAGTCGTTGATCTTCCTCAGACCACTGCCTAATCTTTCTGATCTACTCGATTTTTAATCTCTTCTTGCTAGCTTGTCCCAAAATTTTGGATGCCTTGAGATGCGCACGCATGCGGGGTCCACTAGGCCACAAGCCACCTCTTGCCAAAAGCCTATAAGATTTGACACTTAATGTGCATGGGGCTTTGCATTTAAATACAAAATATTTCCTTCCCACAACCAATGTGGGATAAATGTTTATGCCTGGTGACATTTACTTGGAGGTTTCTTTTTATTAAAATGCCTTTACCTATCTCAGGCATGCAAGGAGAATGTCGGCTTCATTTTACCCTTCTTTGAAATAGGCCTCAAGAATTAACTCAATTTTTTATGAGTTCCGACAGTGGCTCTGACTGGGGATGGTTGATCGCAAGATCAACACAAGAATTCAAAATCTCAGGTAGAGTAGACCACCCAAAAAACAAGACACTTCTCTTCTTTTCAAAAAGTAGGGGTTCCTTATTGAAAACCACACAACTGAAGCAAAGCAACTGTAAAATAGATCAATTATTTACATATGACCCTAGGCCATAAAAAATGGAATTAATGCTTACCCTTGTCAAACACATGATTCTCATTTCCATGAATCAAGGGTAAGTTGGAATTTTCACTATCATCTACCTAATCAATCACACTTCCACTTGTAATCAACATATCATACAAAGAAAAATCATCATACTGGTAATCACCAAACAAATGGAAATCAAATAGATGCTGAAAGTGGTGATCACTATATGACATGGGAATATCATACTCTTTACAATTAATCCCCTACTGAAAAGAAAATTAATCAAACTCCCTCTGAGAGCTGGGAACATCAGGCACATGCCAATCACTAGTTTGCACAAAAGGGAAAAAATCATCCTTAATATTGTCTTGCAAACTAGAGAGGAACATTTCCTTATAAAATTACTGCACTTCATCTTTCTGATCACAATTTCTATGAGCACTATGTAAACATGAAGAATTATTATCAAGTAATGGTTCCTTAACCACTTGCAAATCTGGGAAAACCACCTCAGATCTGTCTTTCTCTTTAACACCAAGATCCACATAATGCATATCAAATTCTGATTTCATATCAACATATGAATCCACATTATCACATTTATCAACCTTATATGCATTTTCATCTTGTCCATTATTCAAATCAAATGTAGGGAAAGAAATATCATATGTATCATACCTCACACCTTCAAGAATATCATCAGTATCAAAACATATACTCATTGGGTATGATAGATTGGGGACATTTCTAGATGTATACCTCTTAAGATTAGCAGCTAAGAGTTCTGAGATTTGTTTGCTACTTAGTGAACCTTCTCCTTCATTTTCATTTTCCTTGGCTTCATCTTCTATGTTGTGAACATTGTCCCAATTTGATGCATGCGTTAAATCTGCAGTGCTCATGTCTTCATGCACATTTATTTTGTCATTACAATAACTTGAATCTGCATCATGTGTTAGGCCCAATATGGAAAGCTAATGTACTAAGAGGGGAGGGGTGAATCAGTACTTCAAAACTTTTCTTCAATAATAAGTTTACTGTTATGCATAAACTGAATAGTGTAGTAACATAATATAAAGCTAAACCAAATAGATAACAATCATACATGATTCACTCCATAACACATATATTTTGGTTACGCAGAAACTCTTGGTTAGAGAGAAAAACTGCAGTGGGGATGGCACCCACAACTTCACTACTGCAATAATAAAGAGTGCTTGATTAGAGCTACATGTTTAGCTATTTCCAAAAGCTTACCCTGTTAGGAGTAACAAGATCTATTAGATCTACCTTGCTAAAGGATTTTACAACACTTAAACTAAATGTTACACCTGGTTAGAGGCTTTACAATTTATAGACTTGATTAGAGTCTTTTACCCTGTTAAAGGTTTCTCTTACAACTTCAAAATATTACAATAAATCATTACAAATATCTACAACTTTACATCTGGAATGTTATAGCAGATTCTATGTGCTCAGAATAAGATTACCTTGCTTATAGCATACCTTGGTAACCCATATAGTAACTCGGTAAACCCTTCTATTTACTTTGTTCTTTGACTGTTCTCTGAAATCCTTCTCGATGACCTCTGTGTCTCTGTAACAGTCATAACACTTAGTGCTTTTATATGTCTTGCTTCATATATCTCTTTTCTATCATGCTACATGTATATTTCTAATCTTAATCTATGTTGTATAAATAGATCTCTTATGACGGCAATCCTTTCATTGCTTCGATCTTACAAACATGTTTTATCGAATGAATAACCATGCAAAATATTTCATTGGTTAGATGACCTCAAAATCATACACAATCTTTAAGTGCAATTTCCAATGTGATAACGGTTAGATGTTCCTCGATCTTGTAACACGTTTCATATGTATGTACAGGTTCAATGAATCTAGTAACACGTTTCACTTGGTGTATAACAACTCGGTGTGTCATCTTTGCTGCTCGGTAGACATGAAATGATACTCGGTAGATAGCTCGGTGTATACTACATTCTGAGACTAATTTCTTCAATAACTGACTAGACTGTTCATACTGACTGAATATTTCAGTAGTAGTAACTGACTAGAGTATATAGAATAACTTTGAACATAAAACTAATGGCAACTTGTTAAGTAGTAACAATCTCCCCTTTTGACATTAGTTGAGATGTTTGACAAAAACTACTTTCAAAGTTATAACTCAATAATCTATAAACGTGCAAAATGTGGCTATACTGACAGTATATACAATAGTCAATGAAATAATATATCCAGATATACTCCCCTTATCGATATATTGTACAAAACTCTGATTTTGCATGATTGGTGATCAATGTTTTGTGTGCTGCTCTTGATCTTTGCTTACTATCCTGTTCACTACTCAGTTCACTGCTCTTGGATACTCTGTTTTCTCTGCTCAATATACTCCCCCTATATACTATACTCCTTTTGTTTGATACTTTGAGTACTACACTCCCCCAATACTGTATTACTCCCCCTTTTTGACAAACATCAAAACTTAATTACCATTCGGGGGTGGTAACTGGTCAAAAATGGATTTGTACTTGGTCCATGCTTCGGTGAGAGCGATAGAGAGTGTAATCTTTACACTGTCCATTAAAGAATTATGTGCTTGAATATCTACCAATATTGATATTAAGCCATATAGAGTGCTTCCCTCTTGTGTAGTAGATAAGGAGGTGGCTCGGTTGATCTGTTCTTGGATGGATGGAAGATGAGGAAGGAATAATGTCTAAAGTGTCATTATGTCCATCTTGATCTTGTGTTCTTCATTTCTTAGGTCCAATTGTTGAGCCATGAGCTGTTGTAACCTTGTATAGAAATTTTGAACTGAATTTGGCTCTGTGGTCAACTTATTTGAGAGATCGGTGATCTCTTTCTCAATTGCCTCTATTTTATTCTTAATGTCTTTAATGAATAAAGAAAATGTGCAGAGTTTGAGAAATAAATAAAGAATGTTCTTGAGCTAAGGAGTCAACTCAGCAATAAATTGACAAGTTTAACTTTGCCAATAGCTATAGCTTTCTGTACCTCTTCTATCATTTTTGCAGTGAGTTCTTTGTCTTTTAGCTTGCTCAAATACTCCGATGCATCTACTCCAGATGTCTCTATCTTTGTTAGGAGTTCATCTAGTTGAATGTGGATGGCTGCATCTATTGATACTGTAGCTTCAAGTAGCATATCTATTAAGAGTGCTTTCACCTTCTGAAGTACCTTATTTTTCTTTTGAATTGCCATTTGCTTTTCTTGTTCGGCCTTTGCTTTCCATAGTTCACTGAAATCAATGAGTGCTTGCCCCTTTAATTTTGATATATCTATATTGGGCAACACTATTGGTTTTGACAAATCAACTTTAAAACTATGCTTTTTCATCTTCTTTTCTTTACCTTTTACCAATGGAACTAAGATAATGGCTTGTGAGGCTTGATGACCCTCGGTAGGTTGCTCGGTAGAGGCAACACTTTGGTCAGGTTCTTTAGCCTCTACAGTGTCCTTTGGTGTCTCAATACTTGATGTCTCAGTTGCAACATTCTCAGTGTTAGAAGGTGCTTGAGATGTCTGTTCTTGAGTAGTACCTTCTCCTGCTATAGACTTGTGGCCTTCGGTGCCTTGATCTGGGTCATGAGGGGTTTCGAGTGAGACAGGTTGTTTGATTGGTGGATAAGGCTGAACTTGTTCCAAGACTGATTCACTAGATACAAGTTTTGCATATGCATTGCCTTCTATCATTTTCTGTTCTAGTGCCTCTGTATCCATGACATCTTCATCTATTTGAATGGGGTCAACAGGGTCTTGCTCGGTAACATCAGGATCTTGCTCGGTGACATCAACAATTTCAACTGTAGCTTGCTCAACTTCAATATACAGCCCATTCATTAGTTTTAAGGCTCTCTGTTTGACAAGAAACATTGAGTTGTAGGTTGTTAGATGTTCTTTTATTTCAGCTACTAACATGTCAGGAAAGAGATGAACCAGACTTCTTTCTCTGATCTGTTTCTCCGAGTCCTTTGCATACTTCCACCTATTATCAATATGCAAATAAAGTTCATTCAGAAGTGACTTAGCTAGTTCCAATGGAGCTAACCAGAATTTTAGAAGTGTGCAGATGACAACTTCTTCAATTTGTCTCTTCTCATCATTATTTCTAGTTTCATACTTTACATATCTGAATGATCCAAATCCTCCATATTCTTTCAGATTAGCACAAAATTTTTCAACACTATGTACATTTACCTTCTTGCTCTTGACAATCTGAAATTTGCTTGCATCCTTTGATTCGGTATCACTAGACTCTTTTGCCAAAATGAGTCTCCGAGTAGATTTCTTGTAGGTCTTTGTTACCTTGGGAACATTAACACTCTTTGTTTTCTTACTCGGTGAAGCTGCAGATGCTCTAGTGTTAGATCACTTTGGAGGTGGAGTCGGTGAGGCCTTTGATGTGTCCTGTTTCTTTCTCTTCAACACTTTTCCTTTAGGCAATTCAGTGCTCAGTGTTATAGCTGCCTCTTGGGCTTCAGATTCCTCTTCGGTAATAGCTAAAGTGCCTTTGACAGGTGTAGAGGAAGAGTCTTCTATGAATTTCTCCGATAATGCCTTTATCATCTTTGTTGCCTTTCTTGTAGCTTTGGATACTACAATGCTCATTTTTACTTTTTCTTTTACTTCTTCATAGGTTCCATACCTTAGCTCGGTAGCATGTCTTGGCAATGTAAGAAATGCATCAATTTGTTGTTGTGTGATGTCAAAATCAATCTTGTAACCCATCGGTGACAAAGATTGAGTTCTTGGTTCTACAACATTCACATAACAATAATCAGTGTCAACTTCAAAACATATGTCATTTTGTATTTCTCCACTAGCTGGGGTGGAATCCAGTACCTGTTATTCATTTTTTCTGGAACTTACTGAAGTAATCATCCATAATATCATTGAAATTATCACCTAACTTCTTAATGAAGTCATTGATCTGATGGGTGATTGGTCGGTGTAGCTCCCAAACAACTTTACCCACTGATGGAAAGAATTTTTCAAAGTAGAAAAACATGCATACAATTAATGATCCAAACTCTAGTGTATTAGCCAAGTTGTTTTTCTTCGGCTTCCTGATGGTATTCAGATTCTCAAATAGGTTCTTCAACAACACCTCACATAGATCAATTTTCATTCCCTTTTTCACAATTTTGTATGCTAGGTCTACTACTGCATAGGGTACACTGTTTTCCCTTGCCGATTGGAAGAAACAGTAACCTATAACTCTAATGGCAAATTTTAGTTCTTCATCTGTGACATTGCTCAATTTTAATCCTCTGCAATCCAATTCCACTCTGGTTAAACTGATCAATTCCTTCTGTGATATCATCTTTTGGGCTTGGGCATGATCATAAATAGGGTAACTGGTAATCAGATGAATGATCTCCTTGGTAATATTAAATGGTTGCTCTTTTAGCCACATAAAATCATCGTGAACTCTACTTAGAACAAACTTGACCCACTGGGGTTTGAACACAAGGGGATAGGTTAGGGCTTCAGTTAATCCCTTGATCTTAATGTGCTCATACTTGCTATTCAATTTACCATGTGTGCATAATTCATCATAGGTATCTTTAATTTCAACATGACCGAGTTCTTCAACATGACATTTGGTGAAGAATCTCACATCCTCTAATAACAACACTCTATCCGGGATGAGTAAAAAAGCGGTTTTGTCTCCAGTTGAAATGCAACTTTGGCAGTCAAAGAGTATTTTAGTGAGGGCTTTTCTACATTTTTGACAATAATGGGATCTTGGATCTTAGGTACCATTTTAGATTTCAGATAAAAGCTAACAAAGGATCCTTAGGGTTTCAGGATTTCAAACGACAGATGCTTCACACTTAGCAAATAATAGCAATTTGATAAGATCGGTAAACCAACTTAACAATGCATTGAGATTGATGTAAATACCTTGAATTTTCTTTGTAGGAGGTTTGATCGCCTTAGATTCACTTTGCTCTACTCTCTCGAAAACTTGGTGAGTTGAAAATGACCGCAAAAATGCTTCTAAGTACACAATATGCCTTATCGGGCTCCGTGCAGGTTAGGTCAAAAACATTAAATGCACTCGGTTCCACTAAACCTTCTTTATTTTTTCCGCTTTAACCGATTAACCAAACTTCCTTCATTCACCGACTTGGCAGGCTTCTTGTATTCACCAACTTGACAGGTTTCCTGTAAAGTGCTTCAAAAGACTTTGATAGAATTTCAAACTTACTATTACATCTTAATTATGCAGATTTGAATTAAGTACATGATAAAATAGGAACTGTTAAGATTTAACCTTGATAGAATGTAGTCCCTTCATACCTTTACCGATTAATTTGAAATAGGAGCACCTAACTTGGTAGGTAAGGTACTTTCTTCATTTGACACAATTTCCTTCTTTTTCCAAATCATCTTTAATTTTTCTTTTATTTCTTCAATGTCTTTTCTAGGTTGATCTCTGCAATCTCCAGCTAAGTGTCCAACTTTGTGACAATGAAAACATGCCATACAAGGATTTCTCCATGATTTTTGGTTGTACATCCCAAACCTTATAAAATAGTTGGCACTTATATGCTCATATCTTCCACAACATTCACACCATATCCTTGTATTGTAAGCCCATAGTACTGTAGAATATTGTCGATAAGGATTTGTGTGAGTTCGGTAACCTCTAGCATTTTCTCGGTGTGCAGACCACATATAGTTCTTTTGCTTAAACCAACACTTCTCGGTACTATGTCCATATCTATTGCAGTTTTTAGAAAACCCTTTGAATTTTGCCTTTTGATAATTGTTTATAGACTTTGTCCTACATTGATTAGATGTGTGACCATATTTATTGCAATTGTAACAATAACCTTTGGACTTAGTGACATTTAGTTGCTTACCTTTTCTGATTTGGCACAAGTTGGCAGTATGACCTTGATTTCCATAGTAGTTGCAAATAGGATTCTTTCTTTTGATTTTGTTCTTGTTTCCAGCTTGCTTTGATGATTCTCCTCTCTCGGTAGTATGAATTCCCTTTTCGGTAGAGTCTTTTCCTTTGTAATTGATTCCTGCATCTTTGTTGGGTCTTCTTGTATTCAGTTTCTCATCCAACATCTTTGATGCTTCATAACTCTTCTTCAGTGTTTCTTTGGATTTCTTCTCTGTTTCAAGTTCATCGGTCAACCTTGATACTTCAAGTTTCAATGCTTGATTCTCATCATCCTTCAGATTTGCTTCATGATGTGCATAACCTAGTTGATCTGATAGATTTTGTTGAATTCCGGTCAACCTTGTGATTTCATCATTCTTATCAGATACTAAGACTTCAAGTTGTTGTTTTTCTCTTTGTAGATCTCTTACTTTATCCTCGGCTATCCTTAATACATCAATATTTTCAGTCATCTATGTGCTGAAATGTTCATGTTCTCTTTTCATTGCTTTTAGTTGATCAACCAATGCTTTGTTCTTTTCTCTCAATACTCCAACCATTTCTTCAGTTTCTTCAGATATACTATTCTCAGATGATGTCTCAATTTGTTCCACTAACTCTTGAGAGTCCTGCAAATCATTAGATAATCTTCTTCTTACTTTCAGAGATTTTTGCATTTGCCTTTGCATTTCTGCAATCACTTGATTAGCATGATCTAGCTCTTCTTGTAGATACACAATCCTCCTAGATTGTTTATAGCCTTCCATTGATAAGATCTTTCTCTTTAGGCAGTTAAACCCTTTTCCAAGATTGAAGCTCTAATACCAATTGTTAGGCCCAATATGGAAAGCTAATGTACTGAGAGGGGAGGGGTGAATCAGTACTTCAAAACTTGTCTTCAATAATAACTTTATTGTTATGCATAAACCAAATAGTGCAGTAACATAATATAAAGCTAAAACAAATAGATAACAATCATACATGATTCACTCCATAACACATATATTTTGGTTATGCAGAAACTCTTGGTTAGAGAGAAAAACTATGGTGGGGATAGCACCCACAACTTTACTACTACAATAATAAAGAGTGCTCGGTTAGAGCTAAATGTTTAGCTATTTATGATAGCTTACCCTGTTAGGAGTAACAAGATCTGTTAGATCTACCTTGCTAAAGGATTTTACAACACTTAACTAAATGCTGCACCTGGTTAGAGGCTTTACAATTTATAGAGTTTATTAGAGTCTTTTACCCTGTTAAAGGTTTCTCTTACAACTTCAAAATATTACAATAAATAATTACAAATATTTGCAACTTTACATCTGGAATGTTATAGCAGATTCTATTTGCTTAGAATAAGATTACCTTGTTTATAGCATACCTCGGTAACCCATATAGTAACTCGATAAACCCCTCTGTTTACTCTGTTCTTTGACTGTTCTCTGAAATCCTTCTCAATGACCTCTGTGTCTCTATAAGAGTCATAAAACTTAGTGCTTTTACATGTCTTGCTTCATATATCTCTTTTTTGTCATGCTACATGTATATTTCTAATCTTAATCTATGTTGTATAAATAAATCTCTTATGATGGTGATCCTTTCATTGCTTTGATCTTACAAACATGTTTTATCGAATGAATAACCATGCAAAATATTTCATTGGTTAGATAACCTCAAAATCATACACAATCTTTAAGTGCAATTTCCAATGTGATAACGGTTAGATGTTCCTCGATCTTGTAACACATTTTCATATGTATGTCTAGGTTCAATGAATCTGGTAACACATTTCACTCGGTGTATAACAACTCGGTGTGTCATCTTTGCTTCTCAGTAGACATGAAATGATACTCGGTAGACAACTCGATGTATACTACGTTATGAGACTACTTTCTTCAATAATCGACTGAACTGTTCATACCGACTGAATATTTCAGTAGTAGTAACCAACTAGAGTATATAGAATAACTTTGAACATAAAACTAATGGCAACTTGATAAGTAGTAAAATCATGACCTTTATCAAGTTGATCATAAAATGTTGCTATATGTTGCAACATAGTTTCATAAGCTTGGTTACAAAAACTTTGTGGATTGTTATTGACAGCAAGGTGATCAACATTATTCAAATCTGAAACCTCAATAGGCTCAAGATTATTTGAACAATAACTTGTACTTTCACAATTATCTTCTTGCTTTGAACACACATTTGCACTATCATGTTGAGAATACGAGTCACCTTCAACATCATAAGAGGTATATCCACTCAAGGATTCATCTCCATCACTATACTCAATACTGTGTACATTTTCAGATTTGGTCATTTCAATCTCATCTATCCATTCTTTAATACTGGCAATACTTTCCTCCCTCAAAGTTGAAGACCAACTAAGTGAGTGAGGCTCATCAATCTCTAAAAATAATTCAATCCAAACTGACTCATGGGGTCTAACATCAACTAGAATCTCATTTAATGCAGCAATAAATCTTTCATAAAAAACATATGATGACTCTACCTTCCTCTTTCCTACTTTCCTTCTTAAAAACAATATGCACCTATCTTGGATCATTTGAAGACAAACTTCAATTCCCTATCAATGTCTTTCAAATTTGACAAAGAAATTTCAGATCTAGGAACCACATCTAGATCCATCAAATTTGAAACATCTATTGAACCATTACCATGACAATGCATCTTACTATTTTACTCTCTTTTCAAAACATATGCATCATTAACTTCATAACCAGACATACTTCTCACCATATTTAGGAATGAAACTTTTAAGAACAAGAAGTAAGTAACCTTAGAACCAATACTCCTTTTCCTAGTGACTTGCTTCACCTTATAAGGAACAAAAGTTATCTCATGAATGGGAAATACCTGGGTATAGTTGCTATTGCTGTTTACTTCACTTCTGACTGAAAATTTGAAGGAAACCTCCAAACCTCAGGTTCGTTCACAGAGAGTCACCACCTCCCTGAAGAGGAATAAAATTTCAACCACTGATCTTCACTCTTAAACACTTTCATATTTATGGGTCTCACATAGCAAAGTCACATAATATATATTATTATTTTTAATTTCTTAGCAACAAAATCATCCACGATGCATACCTTCAAATCTAAAAAACAACTTTCAGACTTGTAAACTTCTAAGACTCTTCCCCAAATGAATTTGGCTAGACTCACTTACAATTGGATTTAACATTCTATACCAGAGATCTTTAGATCTATCCCTAGTAGAGTCACCATTTTGTTGTTCTCAAAATTGAGAAACCCAAGTTCTCTTGCAAACTATCTATGAGATAGCCAATCTCAATGAATGAAAGTCTTCAGGGCTTGGATACCATTAACATAGGATCCTAAGTATCGTCCTACACTTCAGGTTCTACAAGACCTAGGGGGGGACACCCTTTGATGCATAAAATACAACCAGTTACAGACATATGGCATCAACAAAAGCAGATAGATCTCACAAGGCTCAACAACTAGGAGGTTACTGTAGATGGGCTAGATCTACATTGATATCTCAACAAGATTGGAGCATGAGATAGGTGGAACAAACTAAAACTACAAACATGAAAGAAAATGGATACTTGATACTCTAAAATCTTTGAGAATCCCTAGAATCTTCAAGACCAGTGCATTATCCAAGGGCATGGAGTCATACATCAAACTGTAAATGGAAACCTCTATTGCAAATCCAATTTATTAAAAAAGATATTCCTGTATTAATTCCTGACATCAATACATTCTAAACTCCATAGAGGATCATACATATCCAAACATTATCCTCAATCCAAAATGATTGCTCATAGAATTTAAACTCTTCCTTGAAAAGTACCTAAGAACAACCATTACACTCCCACTTTGAGAAGATAAACCCAAACTACCTTGAAGACTAGATTTATTGAAAACAAGAGAAGGCCTAGAGACAATCTAGTAAACTATATATATGCCTTACATACATGTGACCTACCACAGAAAACATTTACAGCAAGAAGATACTCTATTTCTTGAAAAAGGACATTGTATTACAAATTTGGCAAAAGCCTCAGAAAATGGAAATCTAGATTCAGGAGCCTTGCTCACAAAAATCTGGAACCCTTACAAAATGAGAAGACTCTCGAATAAGAAGGCTAGGAGGACAAAATCGGATTTCAATCTCTGACAATGGCAACCACCCTATCTTTCAGCAATAACTATGTTGGTATTTTGGTATGGTTTTGTCATTGATGTCAACACTTATAACACTTATCAACTCTGGCACTTTGGAGAAATGGCAATGTTCACCGACAAGCAAGTGACTTATGCATAGTCACCGGTATCTGGTACACCGGGAGGATATATTGTTCACCGGCACTTGGAATGACATGGAAAACACTTGGTTATGTCGAAGACATCGTTTGGACACTTTGTCTTGGATATTTGTTCATTGACATATTCGTATTTGCATATTTGTTGTTACTGACAAATAGGTCCAGAATAAGCATCGATAGACTTATCTATTCCAGATCAGCATGACACACTTTGCAGATGATTTTGTTGTTATTGTAAATGCATTAAGTCGACATGTTGAATCAGATATTGCATCGGTTATTGATTTACTTATAATTATTTTATTGTAATATCTTTTATAGCCGACCTACTAAAATTGGTCTTAGGTTATGGTATTTATGTAAGATCTTATTTGTAAGATCGATAAGCGATTCAGATAAGGAATTGTAAGAAGGTATATGTGAGAATAAGCAGAGCTATACGCACAGACATCTTTTGTAGGTGAAGAAAGGTTTTTATGAAAGCAATCAAAACTACACCGATACTGAATCCAACATATGAAGATGTTATTTTGAGAAGTACATCATTATTGGATTTAACCATCCAATTGTAGTCACTGTGACTCCTATTTGTGTTTGAGTAGTGAGCTCTAGGTGCTTGGCCTTTCTGCATGTGTAGACCCCATTTGTATACACATACTATCTACAGTATTATCATCTGATTGTGGGTAAGGTTTCCCACTGTGGTTTTTCCCCTTATAGGGTTTCCACATACAAATATTGGTGTTATGTGTTTGTCTTTCTGTTTCATGGATTAATCTTTACTGGTACTATAATTAATTGATAAACTATCTACCAACATAAAGTCTGATTTATCGGTATTAAGCATTAAGGTTGGTTAAGTTGTTTTTGGTTTGAATTTATTTGACACTTGATTCACCCCCCCTCTCAGTTGTCTTCGGGACCTAACAAACTATTTCACCAATTTGCCCTACAGAACATCCAATCTTTCTGACTGAAAAATCTAATCCAAGATCCTAAAGAAACTACCCCATCAATACTTTCCATGGGTTACACTTGACTACAAAATCAGATTCCTTGGATTGAGAGCTTTCCAACAATATATAACACTTATATATCAGGCAAAAAATAATCCCTTAGTCATCAATCCTTCTCCAAGTCGGTCGTTTAATTTTCCACCTTTTACCATAGTCAAAAACTATATTTTAAATCTTTGAATCTTGCCACACAGTCATCTACTATGTCTCTCTGCCACATGGCACCATCTAGTTAATTTCAAGGCCCTTATCCTGCCACCTTAGCACCGCCTGGGTTCACCGTCAGAATGAAGCTCTTTGTTTCTACCTTGTCGCTGCTTGTTCTTTTTATTTCCTCTAGATTTCTCTCCTTCTCTATCGGGCCCCACCACTTGGTCACCAAGTCATGGCCTTTAGCCATCGAGAATCTTTTCATTGCGACTTCGCCACAACCATTGATCTCCCTTCGATCACCATCAATCTGCCCTGACTTGCCCAACCTTTACTTCGCCTAAGCGGCTCCCTCTATCACTCTTTCTTCTGATGGTCCTGACATGTGGCACCATCTGGTTCATTCTGGGGCCCATTTCCTACCACCTCAACACGACCTAGACTCACCACTAGAATGGAGCTCTTCTTTGTCATTGGGTCGCAAGGGATATGCCAACTACCAGTTTCTCACCACAACCTAGCGACCACTGTTGGATCACTTCGGATCTGCTCGCTCGTGAGGTCTTGAGTCTTTTGGGTGTTAGCATTTTATGCTAGCGAGATGGAGATTGGGTTTAAGTCATGAGGTCTCAAAGTGGTCTTTTCTACTCACCCCTTCTATTGGGCCCGCTGCGTCACTTTAGGTCAGACCTTCTACTGGATCTGGGCCCATCTTGTCGCCTAGTCATGATGGATACTCTAATGAGCAACTTCCCATTGCGACCTAGCGATAGTTGTTGATCTTCCTCAGACCACTGCCTGATCTTTCTGATCTGCTTGATTTTTAATCTCTTCTCGCCATCCTATCCCAAAAGTTTGGATGCCTTGAGATGCATGTGCACTCGTGGTCCACTGGGCATGAGCCACCTCTTGCCAAAATCCCATAAGCTTTGACACTTAATATGTGTGGGGCTTTGCATTTAAATACAAAATATTTCCTTCCCACAACCAATGTGGGATAAATGTTTATGCTTGGTGACATTTACTTGGAGGTTTCTTTTTTTAAAAATGCCTTTACCTTTCTCAGGCATGCGAGGAGAATGTCGGCTTCATTTTACCCTTCTTTGAAATGGGCCTCAAGAATTAACTCAAATTTTTATGAGTTCCAACAAAGTTGTTGGAATGTGTTGTTGTCATTGATGTCAACATATTCATGTGTTTCTTGTGCTTTGGTTGCAGATATGCTGATGCAGATTAATGGGTTTTGAGATACTTATCTCTAGATGATTTTGTATGGGTTTCAATGTTTCAGAAGGTGATTTGACTGAGTTATGTGATCCAGTGTGATGATTGGTTTTTCTGTTGGTTCCGCATTGCAGAGTTGTGATTTTTGGTTTGTATTGCTCCATAATATATTCTTTATGTTGTGAAGATTTTGGAGAGTGTTTGAGACATTCATGTGTGTCCTTAGATTAGTTGGTTCATGATTTGGAACTTCACAAGAGTATCTTTCAGTTTTTTGTCGGTGTTCTTGAGCTCCGATGATGAAATGATGATGATTCTAGTTATTTGAGTTATTGCAGAGGAATTCACATTGCTTGTTGATGTTATTCGATCATGTTCTATGTGTTTTGGTGGTCCTCATTGATCATGGTGCATTTTATTGAAGATTTTATTGGTCCAGTGGTATTTTTCATGCTATACGACTTTCTAGCCGACCCGATGGTTCTTGGGTGTTGCGGATGATCTTGGCGAGATATTCAGTAGTGTTGAATATTCGAGGTTTTGATTTGGGTCCATGCTATATCCTTGCCAACATTGTATTGGTCTGCATATAGATTTATGTATCATGTGATATAATTTTGTAATTAGGTCTTATATGTTGAGTCGACCTTGAAATATAGGTTGATGAATTTTATAAATACATGTAATATTCATTTGAAAAAGGTAAACTCCATGTGCAAATATTGTTTTTGTCTTTCAGTAGTAGAGGAGAAAACCAAAAAAAGTGCGAAAGAGTGTGCAAAAGTGTGAAGAGAAGAGTTTGATTATATGTGCTTAACTGGAATTGTGATCATACATTTGGAGATGCTATTCTTTCAGTTCATGTAATTCGGATTGTTGTCTAATCTTTGTAAGGAAGTGAGCCTTCTTAGGGTTGTAGCCCTTTTTATTTTTGAGAAATGAGCTCTAGGAAGTGTTCTTGAATGCACGTGCATTCCTCATTGCAACATTTACACATACTACTACAAAGTATCATCATATTGTGGGTAGGTTCCCACCGTGGTTTTTCCCTTAATCGGGTTTTCCAGGTCAAAAAATTGTGTGTTATGTGCATTGTTGATGTGGTGTTCATCTTTGTTATTGTTTTTCTTGATCTAATTTGTAGTTGAGGCTGAAATTGATTCACCCCCCCCCCCCCCCATTCTCAATTTTCTTGCATTGTTGTTGCCAACATACTTAGGTATATGTTTCCCAAAAACTGGATAAAATTAAAGAAGTATACAAAGGGTATTAGGCCTTGTTGCAAGAAGAGAAACAATGCAAAGAAATGCTACCAATTTGGAACCCAATGTTTCAAAAATGGCAACCAAAAGTTCATACATTTACCACATTGGTTTTAGCCATACATTTCTCACCAACAACCCCTCCTCAAATAAAATCAACAGACAAAATGATAACTATGTTGGTTGAGGAATTGCCATTCATTGAAGGTAAAGAGCAACTGATAAAGAGCAAAATAAAATTCTTTCAAACCTTAACTCATAGGTCAATCCCAAATTTTCATGATACGGACAAGAAGGTGGAGAATTTTGAGGGTTAGAAAAATGAGTTTGAGATGTGTGTATTTTTTATTTTTTCAATGATTTATGATGGAAGAAAATTATAGATGATAGTATTATATGTAGTTTTGGATAAAATTATTGAAATTAATGTAGGATATGGAAAATTCATCAATGACACCAAGGCCATCCTTGATAGTAAAACAAAGGAAATTTCATAAAGAGTACAAAAATTGCAAAATTATCAATGGCCAAATGAATTAACAA
Source organism: Cryptomeria japonica (assembly GCF_030272615.1). Lineage (NCBI taxonomy): Eukaryota > Viridiplantae > Streptophyta > Pinopsida > Cupressales > Cupressaceae > Cryptomeria > Cryptomeria japonica. The sequence goes on along the minus strand of NC_081405.1, from coordinate 359,298,119 downwards.
TAATGGACTCATACCAACAGTATTGCACTTGTAGGGAGTAGAGGAGAAACCATATGGAAAGAGGGAAAAACTACATTTTCAATCACAATTCAACTATTTATGTAAGGACCTTGCTAGATCAACTAATCATGGGTGCCTTATGAAGGGTCAAATAAGCTAATTATTTAGTGGAATGCATATCCATTGGTCAACATTTCTCAATGTCATTATTGGAAATTGTGTTCTTTTATTATGTTATTTTTTTTCAAATTTTCACTTCAACAAGATCCACTTCAACAACAACAAAAATTTTGGCACCGACAAAAAGGTCGAACATGTGACACCTCGACAAGCCACCTCAGAAGGACAGATCATCAACATTTTTGAACAACAAGAGATTATATTTGCATTTCCCTCTCAAGGATGCAAATATGGTTTGTCTCATATGCAAACAAAGTTGGCATATTGTAATTTAATTGAATCAAATTTTGACATGTGTACAAGTGATTTGAAGCTTGTTTGATCCCTTCTCATTCTATAAAAGGGAATTCAAGATAACTTGTAAGGAGTTTTGAAATATTATAACTGGGCAGATAAAAGTAGAGTCTAATGTTTGAGTAATAGAAAGTCATTTTGTAGAACTTTTCATTTTCATGGATTGTATTTGTTGAATATCATGGATAATGTAGAGGAGGGGGTGAATCACTTGTACATTAAAATATTTTACTTTTCCCACAGAAAAAAAAGATCCGGTAAACCAATCTTAGACTACTTAACCATAAGAATATAACATGAAAAAACATACACATGAAATACTAGATATGGCATTGAAAACCTAAGAAGGGTGTAGTGGTGAAAATTATGGTTTCCACCATTAGATGTATGAAAACGGCTAATTTTTTTTAGGAACAATTACATTAGGGAAAGATAGGAATTTGATAGATCTAAATCTGAGATGTCTAAATGTTGATCAGATTCTAGGGGTTGAAGTGTGCCTCTTCTTTCCCTTGAGTTGAGTTGATTTGTTGAAGATGCTGAAATTAGGGTAAATGGGCTAAAATCGAAGTAAAAATGCATAAAAAGTGATCTACAATCATTGGATCGAGCCACGAACCTAGATTTGATGATTGTCAGAGGATTCAAACATGTTCCTAGAAGGATCTACTAATTTGTCGGGACCAGTATGGTGGTTGCTTTGGTCCTCCACACTTTTTGCACTCCAATAGGGGATTGTTTCATCACTATAAGTAAAGCTTATTCTAAAGATTGCAGATCCATTCATGTTCCTGCATACACTAAGGGAAAAAGGTTGGGAATAGGGGTTTTACTAAGTCAAACCTCAGTTTAGGAATTAACCTTGAATGAAATATTGCAAATACTGAAATAAATAATGGAAAGATATACCTCAGATCTATAATGACTGAGAATGATTCTTTGATTCTTGAATGTAATCATATATGTCATATGAAATGGCATGAACATGAAAAACCCTAATCACATTCACATGCTTGCATATGAATGTTGTAACTTGCTTCACAATGGTTGAATGAAGGAAATGTAGACTTGAAGATCTCTGGAAATAATTGATGATGAACACTTAAATGCTTGAATGCTTGATTGCTTGAATGAATTTGCTAGTTATGAAATTAGGTTGATCAAATGCTTTATATATGAAATCCAAGGTCATTTTACTGATTAGGCTAGCCTCCAACGGTTACATAGAGCCACCAAATTCATTTTTTGATGGAGAAATAGGTCATACCCCCCTCTTAAAAATTAGGCCTTATTGAGGGGGACTAAGGTGTTGGGTGCCCTGGTCCTTCTTAATCAAAGACCTCAAATCAACCCCAGGGAGAAGGACATAGATCCATAGGCTCATTTGGTAGGTCTATGTGGCACCAAAATTGGACTAAAGGCATTGAACTGACCTAGATAGGAGATGAGGGAGAGACACGCTAAAGTAGGGGCACAAACATGAGGCATAAATTGGCCCAGTGACAATTTATGATGCTACATTTAGCCCCCACTTTAATGAGAGTATGATCCTATGCAAATACTCATGCTAAAGTAGACAAAAGAGAGATGAAGGGGATGGAAGGAAGGAGCACAATCACAAGGACTATAAGACATCACTAATTTCAAGGAACTAAGTCCCCAATCTTAGGATCTTAACTCAACCAAACACATTCAAAGGCACACAAAACAAGACAAAAAGGAAAAAAGACAACAAAAGGCAAACAAAGACACAAGGAAAAAGGCACGCAATACAAAATCTAAATCATTAAGTTAACTACTTATGACACAAAATCTTATGACAAAAAAGGCAAAATGCAACTCTAAAGAAGAGGTAATATTCAAAGGAAAAGAGAGAGAATATAAATAGAATTTATATGAAAGATCACATATTCCACTAAAGAGAGATTAATCATTAAAGATATACCACTCAAAGCATGAAAAATTCAAACCCTTAAAGGGAATAGTGACATTTTAAAGAAAGAGAAGAAAGGAATGTTGCTACCCCAAAATGTTTCATATTGAGAAAGTATCACTTCTTATAAAAAAATCCCCAATTAAGTTAACTACTTGTTTCATAGGGTCAGGAGCAACATGAAAGGTGAGAGGAGTGCCAAGGTGCTACTTTCTCACCAAGAAAGAGAACAATATCATTTGATAGATCTATTCAAGCCCTATCAAATTAATCCTAAAAAAATTCCTTAAATGCTTTACATTTTTCAAAAGAATGAGAACTGCCATGAAGAAAAAGACAATGCTCACTACCTTATTTATGCTTCTTGCTAAACTTTATGAAAGGAAAACTAACATTCTTATCATACTTGAATTTCCAAAAGATTTGAGTTGCCAACCTTTCCTTATCATCAATAGGATCAGGCCTTGTCTCTTGTGTTGTAGGACAAGGATTGTTAGAAGAAGAAGGCTTGTCATCTATGATTTTAACTATGCCTCTATCAATGAGTCCTTGCATTCCATTTTGAAAATAAGAACAATGATTGGTAGTGTGATCATTAGTTTGAGAAAAAAGGAGTATTTGAAGAAGAAGTACTTTTAGATGAACGATAAGTTTTTTGTCTTGCAAGGTGATCTTTGTAGTCTTCAATCCTAAGGAGATCATCCATAGGAGAATTTTGATAATGTCCTAGGCCTTTTGTGCTAGCTTATGTAGGAGGGTTTATAGGGACTCTAATTCCATGTTAAAATTTGCCAAGTCCTTGTCCTCTAAAACCTTGTTTTGATATTATGTTAAAGCCACTCCTATAAGAATCTCTTAATTGAAAAGGAGGAGGAAAATTATAATGAATTTCTTTGAAATTTGCAGTGTAAGTGTGTTTAGAAGGAACAAAGGGACTAGTAGATGAAGAAGGAATATCTTTTGGAGGATGATTTTCCTTTCTAATATCATGCATATCCTCTTTGGTAAATTGGGAAGGAAGATCATTATCATCTAAGGTCTCATCTTTGCTAATGATATGTTGGGAGATAGATCATGAATAAAATGCATAACATTATCTTCTCTACAAATGTTTTGATGACTAAGATAGGCTCTAGGAGAATAAGGAGGATCTAGAGAGATAGAAACACAAATATTTTGATCTCACCCCCTTGCACTAGGGTGTGTGTATGAGAAGAAGATGGTACCATGTTACTCTTCAATGCTTTTCTCTCCATTAGAGACATCATTGATAGGAGTACTAACTTGTTCTTCACTCATATTAGATACCCTCGGAGAGGTACTGTATTAGGTTTTTCATTAACATCTCTAAGATTGGGATATACAAAAGTTTTAATGTGATCTATATATGCAATGAATTTTCCTAAAAATATCACAATAAAACAACATGCACTATAAATTAAATCTTTGAGATCTAATTGATTGAAAGGAAGAGATTTGGAAATTCAAAAAACACAATATACTAAAGTGCTATGAATGAAAAGAAGCAATGTGAAATGAAAGAAGTCATTATCCAACACATGATTATGGTAAATATAAGTGAAAAGTAGAGTAATCATATGTGAAATAGAAAATAAATTGGATCTATTAAGTGCCATCCTTATTTTTTTTAAATCAAATCTAAAAATTAATTTGAAAAAAATGAAGCAACCCATAAATCAAATTAACCAAAATTAATTAGGGTTTTTTATGAATTAAACCTCTAAATTTATATAATTTGATTAAAATGAGATCTATGAATGTAAATTTGAAATTTGAAATGTTTCCAAATCAGATCTGAAATAATTAATCCAAATTATATACCCCACAAGCTCAATTTTAGAATCTAAAAATTAGGTTTTTTGTTGATTTAACCTCTAAATTTTTCAAATTCAAATGGAAATTAAACTTGTACATGTAAACTTGAATTTTAAACTGCACAAAAACTCAGATCCTAGAACATAAATCAGAAATAAGTGTGTAAGGAGTCAGGTTCACCAAAATGTAATAGGTAAAAAATTAGGGTTTCCACCATTAGATGTATGAAAACCAGTAATTTTTCTTAGGGACCAATTACATTAGGGAAAGATAGGAATTTGATAGATATAAACCTAAGAGGTTTAAATGTTGATCAGATTCTAGGGGTTTAAGTGTGCCTCTTCTTTCCTTGAGTTGAGTTGATTTTTTGAAGATGTTGAAATTATGGTAAATGGGTTGAAATTGAAGTAACAATGTGTAAACAGTGAGCTATTGTCATCACATCGAGCCACGAACTAGAATCTGAGGATTGTAAGAGGATTCAGACCTATTCCTAGAAGGATCTCTTGATTTGTTAGGACTGGTATGGTGGTCACTCTAGTCCTCCACACTTTTCGTACTCCAGTGGGGGATTGATTTTTCACTGTAAATAAAGCTTGTTCTGAAGATCCCAACTTCGTACTTGTTCTTGTGAACACTAGAGAAGGGAAGTAGGTTGGTAATAGGGGTTTTCCTAAGTCAAAGCCTAGTTTAGGAATTAACCTTGAATGAAATATTATAAATATTGAAATAAATAATGGAAATATATACCCTTGATTTGTAATAACTAATAATGATGCTTTTCTTCTTGAATGTAATCACATATGTTGTATGAAATGGTATGAACATGCCAAAACCCTAATCAAACACACATGCTTGCATATGAATGTTGTAACTTTCTCCACAATGGTTGAATGAAGGAAATGTAACCTTGAAGATCTCTGGAAATGCTTGATGATGAACACTTCAATGCTTGAATGCTTGATTGCTTGAATGAATTTGCTAGTTATGAAATTAGCCTGATCAAATGCTTTATATATGAGATCCAAGGACATTTTACCAATTAGGGTGACCTTGAATGGTTGCATAGTCACCAAATTCATTTCCCACTAGAGAGATAGGATATGAGGGAGAGACGCACTGAAATAGGGGCACAAACATGAGGTGTAAATTGGCTCGATGATAATTTATGATGCTGCAAAGTGAAAAATCACAGAGAATATTAGTTATCAATATGAAAACACATGTTAGGGTGACACCGATTAAGGTGAATTTTTACAAAGATGGCTCACTTCTTGATATCCGACTGGAGGTGGGCTCATTGCCCAGCTAAAATGGCCAAAAAAAGAAAGAAGGGCTCACTACCTAGAGGAAGAAGAAAGAAAGAAAGAATCCACCACTGAGGCACAATTGTTACATAGCTAAAATTGCTAGAAGAAACCTTAGGATCACTACCATCGATACCAAACAACTGTTGGCATTATAACAGACAAAGGGAGATTGTTGGCATTTCAATAAGGATATTGGGAAGGTTGTTGATGACTATGGATATAACTGATCAAGGATGTTTACTGTCTTAATATTATTATTTTGTCATTGATGTCAAGAAATTGATTTCCTAATTCAGTATGATGTTGCCATATCTTAAGAAGTATGATTTGTTGAGTATAAAGATGTCGGTAAAAGACACAAAAAGAATGTGATGAATAAGGGGAGGAATAAGTTATTCAATGGGCAACTATTACCGAGTTAGACAATGATGAGATCATGATGTTTAGATTGTTTTGATATCCTACATATGTTGTTGATTGTAAGGTTAATACTATACTATGTTACTGAGCAAAGAACCTAGCCGATAAACCCTAAGGAACCTAGTCAGTAAACCCTAAGGTTGTTGCTATCGTTTAATGAAGGCACAATGTATACCGAGTAAAGTTTAGTATTTACCGAGTTGCAACCAAGTAATAACAAAATGCATTGAATGAATAAAAGCATTATTTAATGAAGGAAGCTGATGAGCTAGAACTGATTAAATGATTGGTATGTCATGAATGAAGTTTGTTAAAGAATCTATGGTAAAGGAAAATTGGCAAGAAGATCTACAGCTTAGATTGAACCGCAATACCCTAGCACAAGTTCCAAGAAATGTATGCAAGTTCCAAGGTGGGGTAAAATGTTTTTAGATCGAAGGATAAATTGAACCTAGTCATGATCATGGGATATGTGATCAAAAAGATTAAGCGGTTGGCAAATTTTTTATAAATAAGGAACTATTGATAAACAATGTATGTGGGCAAGTGTATGCATAGGGATGCTACATAGTGATTACCGAGCACTGAAGCTTGAAGACCTGCTTGAATAACATAGTATAGAGCCCAGCAGATGGACAAGATAAGTCCTAGATTGTATTGAGAAAATAAGAATCTACTTTAGCATTTTTGATGTGAAGTTGCAGATAGATTTTTATTACTGTTATTTTGTGAAGTGACAGAAAATCTCTTAACTGAGTGGACTTAACAGTCTTATTTGTAAAACCCTCTAGCAAGGTGACATTCTGATTGAGTGTTTGAAATCCTTTAACAAGGTCACTTCTAACAAGGTGAAGATCCTAACAAATCTGAGGGAAATCCCTTAACCGGGTCACATCTAGCAATGTGTTTGTAATCTTTAACAGGATTTGCTTTTAACTGAGCATACTCTAGAAGAGTATATTTCTTGTTGGGTCAGAAATCCCACAATGGTTTTTCCCTATTTGGGTTTTCACATTAAATCTGGTGTTATGAGTTTTATGATGTTTATATTCTTTTGAGTTTGCATGTTTAGCAGTTTTGGTTATATTATTGAACTATATGTTACCGAGGTTGAATCCATTGTTTTTATGGAAGATTAAGGTTGTATGATTCACCCCCCCTCTCATCTTATTAGCTTGGCATCTGTACTTAACTTTAAGTATCAGAACTATCAATTGGTATCAGAGCTTTGGACTCCAGAAGGAAAATTTTGAACGTACTTGAGGAAAAGATCCAAAGATGTATAAGAGGGATTTACCGAAGCTGAACAAGTCAAGTTTCTCTACATGGCAGAAAAGGATGAAGCTACACCTATCAGGAGTTGGAGAATATGTTGTATATTATCTGGAGAATGATTTCATCACACCGAGCACCTATCCACTGATAATGGAAGAGATAAAAGCAAAGCAAGAACATATCCAAGCAATGATTGAAATAACATATGCATTGACTGACTCAGAGTTTAATGATCTAGAAGGTTTCAATGATGCAAAGGCAATGTGGGACAAGCTCATATCTATGTATGGTGGAGATGAACATGTTCAAAGAGAAAAAGTGGATAGTCTAAGAGGAAAACTTGAATCCATGAGAATGAATGAAGGTGAGAACATATGTCATGCCGAACTTTTTGGCACAAAAACGGAACAACAATTTTTTTTTTTGACGACATGAACTCACAACATATCCTACATTATATTAACTTTATTAGAGTTTTGTCTTATCTAGGGTGAAAATAAAATTGTTTACTAAGGTTGGGTTAATTAACCAACTTGAACGAGTGACTTTATTTAGTGGGGATTAATCAGTGTCACGGATTAGTTAGCTAGCTCAATTACCTTAACTAAGTTGTCGTAAATTAGAAACGAGGGTTAAATGGGATATCTTAATGTATTAAATCATTCCGACCATAAAATGATAATGTTATAAAATAATTGATGCACACGCAATTTTATTATTTAAATCCAACCGATAAGGATTTGAATTCCTATAATGCCATTTGTCCACTAAATCTGATATTAAGCTAAAGCCAATTCTAATTTTCCCTAAACCCTTAATTTTGACGATTTAATTTTAATCCGGTCAAAACCGGTCTCAAGGGCTTAAGGTTCATAAAATTAATTTTACAATTTCTCCTTTTAAATTTTCCCCATGCACAATACAACCTAACGTCCAAATATATTGAGGAAAATCTATTGATTAATTAAATAAATTAATTTGATTTAGTATCTAGTGTTCCAAATATATTAACTCCTTACTTTTAAACCCCTTTGAATTAACTATATTAAAATTTAAATTCTCTAAAGAATAAAAACATATAATAATTCAATTATTAAAATAACCCTAATTATTAATTAAAATTAAATTTTAAAACTCCAATTTACATTCCCCATCTCTAATTTAAAATTCTTTTAAATAAAGAATTCCCTTATTCATAAAATGCTAACCCTAACCCGAAATTGGGTTAGGGTTGCATTTCTATTTATTCCCATTTTTATTTTATTTTCTTATAAATTTATACCCTAACCCGAAATGGGTTAGGGTTTATTATACCACTTTTTTTGTTTTGGAGTGTGTGTGTGTGATTGCAGATACGGGGCAGATTAGGGCATGGTGGAGGGTTTCGAAGGGGGCGAAGGAGTGGCGTGGGGATCTCCCGGACGTCGCTGTGCATACACACAGTGGCGGGTAGCACCGCCCACTATGTGCACACACAGTGGTAGATGGTATAACTATGGCCCACTGTGTATACACACAGTGGCGGGCGCCGCTCACTGTGTGTAGCATAGTGGCGGCCGCGGTCGTTCCACTGTGTTTACACATAGTGCAGTGCCTTCCGCGCCGCCCACTGTGTGTAAACACAGTGGTTCGGCTGGTACCCTTGTTTTCCCTTTTTTTTTGTGTTTGATTTAAATATGATATATTTTTAAAATATATATATATATATATATTTATATGTATATATATATATATATATATTTATGTGCACATATTTATATATATATGTAAATATATATATTTGTATATATATATATTTATATATATATATATATATATATCAACTTGATAGGGTTAGGAACTTGTTTTGAATTATTTTTAACACAGAAGCATGCAATCCTTTATATTTTTTTTTGTAACAGGAATACACAAGTCCAAATTATGTTTCTTCTTTTGCTTATTGTTGCAGGGATATACACATATAGAAATTTATACATATTTATATATATGTAAGTATATATTTTTCAATATATATATATATATTTATATATTTATAGATATATATAAGTAAATGTTAAGACAATAGGGCTGGAAACCCTTATTTTGTTTTGAAGTTCTAACACCTAAGCATACAGACCTTTGTCTTTTAATAGCAATATGAATAAGTCTTATTTTTCTTCTCTTTTTTTTTAACAGTCTTACAACATGTTTTCTACAGCAATGTATAAATGCTAGTTCCTTTTCAACTATGCCTAAACAGAGTTCAAAGCAATATAATAGCAGTAAATAAACTATACAAGTAAATATTTAAACCTAATGCATCCCTTTCTTTTTTCTTTAAATTGCAGAAAATAAACAAGATAACAGACTTCTTTCTGAGACAAGATTTAGATGTAGTCTACAGCAACATAATAGGCATCAAAATTTAAGTAAAATTTACATTGCTTACAGAATATTTAATTACAATGGCCCATATATAAAATGGGTGAATAATCCAACCAGTCTCTCATTCTTAATCTTTATACAGAGAGTAAAAGAAAACAACCTAAAGCTCTTTATTTACATATATTTTTTTTTTGCAACAATTCATAAAATTACATTTTTTTGTTTTTCTGCATCTAAATAGGAAATCTGTATCTCAATAAAAATCTGCAACTCCTAGATCTTTTCCCAGCAACCTGCATATAAAATTTTAGGGATGTGACCATGGGATGCTCACCTCCCAGCCTAGGCTTACCAGAAGCCACCCCTGAGCTTGGAGAATCAAGACCTAGACGGGGTTACAACCAAGCAATACAACAAGCAAAGGGGAAAAGAAATCAACACAACAGACACATCCCTTCCCAAGCTGAAACTCCATCACAAAATGTGATGCCTTACTAGGGTGGAAGTGGACCAAGTACCCTAGGGGAGAAATCTGCTGGATAGAACTTACAACCAACTCATGGCACCCATGAAAGCATAACCAAAAATCATCCTTAATCCCTACACCCTTATGACCCCCAAAAAGGCAAACATGCCATATTTGCTCCCCCTTATGACCCCCAAGAGAAATAACACAAAAGAAGGTAGCAAGGGTCTCATGGACAGACCCTTGAGATCACTCTCAAAATGAGAGCCTCTCACCCTAAGGGCTGTCAAGCTCCTTCCATCCCCAAGACCAATCTTTCCTCCCAAGGAAAGGATGGTCTTGAACACTCCCCAAACACCACAATACATAAAACAAAAATAAACAAGAAAACACATAGATTTTTACAAATACAACACAAATAAAGAGTTACAACAATTTCCATTGAAGCATTCTATAACTTTTTTACATTTACATAAGAGGGAAAAATAACACCAACCTTGACCTACCAAGGGAAATCTAGGGGAAAGCTTGATGAAGAGCTACCCAATCCTCAATCTTTTTCTCCAATTCCTTAGCCCCAATTTTGCTATCCTAAAAACTGGTTTTCCTCCAAAATTTCTCCAAAAATCCTTAAAACTGGTTTTCCTCCAAAATTTCTCCAAAAATCTCCAAGGATGGAGAGTGGGTGATCACCTCACTAAGCTTTCATTCCTAGCCTAAGAAGGCCTCTCTCACTCCTTCCAACCTCTTGGATAGAGTGAGGGATCCCCCATTGGGTACCTAGAGAAGGGAAATGGAATGGGGAAGAGGGATTACTCCCTTCAAGAAGGTTATCCTACCAAGGAGGGCACTCCTATAGATGGAATTCGTCCATCTTGGGAAAACCACTTTTTTGGGTGGTTAAACAAGTCCTAAGGGAAAGACACATGGCCAATTTTGGCCTTCACCCATAGGTACCCCATAAGGCCTAATAGAAATGCTCTAAAATTGACTCTAGGAGTTGATTTGACCCTCAGAAAGTCCACCTGAAGTTAACCTACGGGTCAACTCTGAGTTGACCCTCCTTGTGGCTCACTAACCTAGATTTCTTGGTTCCTTCAAGGATAATTAGGAGAAATAACAATTAACAAAAATAAAACTCTTCAAAAAGGTGACATGACAAATTGCCAACACAACATACTACATAGGTGTCAAGTGACACTACAAAATAATTCCACATCACAATACACACGTGGCAATTGTCCCTTAAATGATTTAAACAATTCAATAAATATAATTTACACTCATGCAACATTTTACATTTACGAATAAAATACAATACATACGGGGTGTTGTCTCTCCAAATAGACAACCCCTGGTTTTACTAACGCACATAGGCCTAGGCTTGATTCTCCATAATATTTCCATGGTCACATGGATAATTTCCTGCACATCTCAATTTTAAACATTAGTACTTCCTAATAGCCTCATATAATATAAAACACGTAATTCAAACACAATACATTCATTCTGCAAAGACTTGTCATTATAAAATATGATTTGTCACAATTCAAAGCAATTCATCATAATCCTCAAAATTTGATCCATCTACAAGCTATGCAAACATATTTCTAACATTATAACAAATCCTAAAATTTAGATAATAACATACATCATCACAATATTACCCTAATCTAGAATCATATAATATTCTGTAATCCACAAGGCATAGAAATGGAGCATCAATATATATCAATATTACCAAAAATCGTGGGGCCATATAAAGTTTTGTATCCATAGTGTGTCAAAACTTGCATCCATAATAGTTCCAATATGAAAATAACTGAAGAGATAGGATAGGTCGGGGTAGGGCCTCACACCCTCCCCCTCTAGGCATGAACGTCCTCCTGGAGTTCATCAAAAAGATGAGGGTACTGTGATCTCATACGTGCTGCATCCTCCCATGAAGTTGTAACCTCATCATAGCAATCCCACTGGACTCTAACCTAGTCCAGCTCTCAACCTCAAAGGGCCAACGTCCGGTGAGCCAAAATGCGAATGGGCTCCAAAGCTAGCTGCCCGTCCGACTCCACCTGCAAGGCATCCCAATCTAAAATATGAGACTCATCATAGATATACTTTCTCAAAACTGACACATGAAACACATCGTGGATGCATGACAGGCTAGGTGGCAAAGCTAGGTGATAAGCAACTGGTCCTATCCTCTCAAGGATCTCAAAAGGTCCAACAAAGAGAGGTGTGATCTTAGAACCCTTTCCATAGTGGATCAGACTCTTATGCGGTCGCACTCTCAGAAATACTCTGTCCCCAACCATGTAACTCCGGTCTATCCTCTTTGCATCTGCATATTTTTTCTGCCTATCCTGTGCCTCTCTAAGGCGTCATCTAATCAAAATTACCTGCTGCTCCATATCACGGACCATCTTAGGGCCTATGGCCACTCTATCGTCAATACGGTCCCAACTCAAAGGTGTCCTGCATGGTCTGCCGTACAAAGCCTGAAAAGGTGGCATCCCTAAAGAAGTGTGATGCCCATTATTATAGGCAAATTCTACTAAATGCAGGTACTCCTCCCATCAGGTTTGATGATCCATGACGTACATGTGGAGCATATCCTCTAACACCTGGTTAACCCGCTCTGTCTGTCCATTTGTCTCTGGATGATAGGCTGTGCTGAAATTGAGCTTGGTGCCCAACGCCGCCTGTAATGCCTTCCAAAAGGAAGAAGTAAAGAGGGAATCCCTATCAGAAATAATCTTGCATGGAACACCATGAAGCCTGACAATGTCTCGCAAGAACACCTATGCCACTGCTGGAGCTGTGAAGGTAGTCCGAACTGGTGAGAAGTGAACCACTTTGGTCAATTTGTCAACTATCACCAAGATAGCATCATGGCGACGAGATAACATAGGAAGACCAATGATGAAGTGCATGGATATAGTATCCCACTTCCACTCTGGTATAGCATGGGACTAGAGTAACCCACCTGGATGGCGGTGCTCCGCCTTGACTCTCTGACACTCAAGGCATCGGGCTACTAACTCGGCGATAAGTTGCTGCATTCTTGGCCAATGATATAACTGCCTCAAGTCAGCATGCATCTTCTTAACCCTGGGATGCGCTGCATAAGGGGCTCTATGAGCCTCCATGATAATGAAATCTCACAAACCCCTAGGAGAGGGTACATAGATGCACCCTCTATGGCATAATAAACCATCAGACTCTAAAGAGTAGTCCACAAACTTCCCCTCCAGGGCCTCCTGAGTTCGGATCCTCTGACAAACCTCTAGATACCAACCATCCTCTGGCTATTGCTGCAAAATACGGTCTCTCAAATCTGTGTTCATGGATATGGTGTAAACCTCATGTCGTCTCCTACTTAGGGCATCTGCGACCATGTTCTCCTTTCCTTTGATGTAGTGAACATCAAAATCATACTCACAAAGGAACTCCATCCATCTCCTCTGACGTGCATTAAGGTTAGGCTAGGTGAAGATGTACTGCAAACTCTGATGGTCTGAATGAAGCTCAAAGTGATGACCTAAAAGGAAGTGTCTCCACCTCACAAGTGCATGTATAACTACTGCAAGCTCTAGGTCATGCGTAGGGTAGTTAAGCTCATGAGTCTTAAGTTTCCTAGACTCGTATGCTATAACCCTACCCTCCTGCATAAGAACTACTCCCAATCCATCTAAGGAAGCATCTGTGCATACCATGAAGTCGGCCATGGGGTCTGGCACAATAAGAATAGGTGCACTAGTAAGTGCCCTTTTCAGATCCTGAAAAGCCCTCTCACACTTCTTTGTCCACTCGAATTTCTTCCCTTTTCATTGGAGGGATGTAATGGGGTGTGCAACTCTGGAAAATCCCTCCACAAAACATCTATAGTATCCTGCTAAACCCATGAAGCTCCTGACCTCTATCACACTGGTAGGCGCCGGCCAATCCATAATGGCTCTAATCTTTGATGGGTCAACTGAGATCCCATCGCCGGATATAACATGCCCTAGGTACTTGACCTCTGATCTAAAGAAAGCACACTTCAACAAACTGCCAAACAACTGGTTGTCCCTCAAACACTGTAAAACCTGCCTCAAATGCTCCTCATGCTCCTACTCATTCCGGGAATAGATCAATATGTCATCAAGGAGGAACACTATCACAAATCGGTCAAGGAAGGTGCAGAATACCCCGTTCATGAGACTCATGAATATAGCTGGAGCATTCGTAAGACCGAATGGGACCACAGTGAACTCGTAGTGGCCATATCTAGTGCGAAACGCGGTCTTGTGGATATCACTTTCCACAATCCTCAACTGATGATATCCTAACTTCAGGTCTATTTTGGAAAACACTTTAGCACCCTGAAGCTGATCAAACAAGTCATCGATCCTCGACAAGGGATAGCGGTTCTTGATAGTTACTTTATTCAGTTGCCTATAATCCATGCACAACCGAAGGGATCTATCCTTCTTCTTCATGAAGATGACTGGTGCGCCCCAAGGGGAGACGCTAGGATGAATGTGACCCTTCTCTAAGAGTTCCTCTAGCTGCGTCTTGAGCTCATTAAGCTCATGAGTGGTCATCCTATAAGGTGCTCTCGAAACTGGCTCGGCTCCCGGTACCATATCTATGTCGAAGTCAATCTCTCTGCTAGGTGGCATACCAAGTAGCTCAGCTGGAAACACATCTGCAAATGCCTCAAGGATGGGATGATCATCTATGGAAGGCTCCTTCTCATTTTCTTCCTCTTTGTCATTGACCATGATAGAAAACAACTGGCATCCCTTCCGCAATGCTCTTCTTAAGCTGCATAGTGGATATCATACGAAGAGACACGGGTCTCTAAATCCCAGTGATTACTATGGGAGCACCATGATCATCCTCACACTCGACCTTTTTCAAGCGACAATCCATCTTGGCTCTATGGGCGTAAAGCCAATCCATGCCAAGTACGATGCCATAAGATCCAAGTGGCGTAACTCTAAGGTCTACTAAGGTGGTGGTATTACCAATCTGGAGCGGACATCCCCTAACCTTCGAATCCATTGACACTCTAGCCCCTGAAGCTAACTCCACTTCCCAGTTGACACTTTGCCTTACTACCACTAGCCCGCAACGCTCCAAACCAATGGAGATATAAAGGAGTCAGTCGCTCCTGAGTCAAATAATATAGAAATACTACTACCTCTGATCTTACCTGCAGCCTCGATGACTGTGGCCTGGTGCTTTGCCTGGTGGTTGTCAACCGCTGCGAAGACTCTATGGGATTTACCCATATCCCCAACTGTAGGCTTTGATGTCCTATCATCTGACCCTGTGGACACTCTCTCGCCATGTGCCCCATGGCTCCACATGTGAAGCAAGCACCGCGTGCCTAGAACTGTGCACCCTACGGCCTGGAAAAAGGATGCCCACCTATCCGGCTAGAACCACCGTACCCACCCCTGGAGGACTGCTGAGCCCGTGTCGGGGGTGTGTATGTACCCTGTGCTCTCTGGTCATGCCTAGCACCCTGTGACTACCACTGCTTGGGCCTGGAGCCCTGCTGTCCCTGAGGGGGCCTCTATCTTTGACTCTGTTGTGACTGCTATGGAGGAGGGGGCTTATAGGACCCTGAAAAATTTCTGTGGTTGCCTTTCCAATGGGGTTTCTGAAACCCAAAAGACTGGGGAGCCGGGTTTTAGTTCTGGAACCAATCCCTCGTGTCCTGTGGCCTGATCTGAATCTCCTCGGCTATAAGGGCCTTCTCTACTACAACTCAAAGGCTTCCTAGAGCGGCCATCCTCACTAGTCCTGCTATCCCAACATTAAGTCCCATAATAGTTCCAATATGAAAATAACTGAAGAGATAGGATAGGTTGGGGTAGGGCCTCACAACATAACCCTGTGTAGTACAAGACTAAAGGAGACTGTCAATCAAATCAAAGGAGTAGGTGGAACTATTGAAGAAAATGATATAACAAGTAAGTTGTTAATAACCCTTCTACCAGCTTATGCAATCCGAGTCTCTACAATCAATGAATTAAGGTCTGTACCCAATATGCCAGTTTCTTTGGATGCTACTATTGGTAAGCTACATGCATTTGAGTTAAGTAACTTTGATAACAGTGGGTCATTGGTAAATAAAGTTGAATCTGCATTTAATTCTTTTCATATTGGTGAATCTGATGATTACTAAAGGGGATCACAGTGGAGGAAGTGAAAGATTTCGCAAGAACATGGAAGAAGTACACAAATTGTGTGAGGAAATCAGAAAGCAAGAAGAGTTTGAAGCACTATTAGCCTAAAGGTTACTGAGAGGCAAAGGTAAGTATAAAGGAAAACTACCTTTGAAATGTTTCAATTGTGATAAGATAGGACATATGACTTCTAACTATCCTGACAAAGATTCTACTGAAAAGAGAGATTACTGAGATGATAGACAGAAAGATAATCATTACAGAGGACACTGAGACTTCAGAAGAAGAGATAGAAAGTCATGCTTAATAGCTGATGAGGAATCCAATGATGATAAATCAGATGAAACTGATATAGAGGAAGTAGTTTATGTGGCTATCAAAGATGGATCAGATGAAGAAAGGTATGAAGAAAAATCCCTAATATCTCACATAAATACTAATGATTCTTGGATCATAGATAATGGATGCTCACATCACATGATAGGTGATAAACACAAGTTTTTTATGTTAGAAGATTATGATGGAGGTTATGTAAGATTTGGTAATGATGCACCATGTCCGGTAAAAGGTAAAGGATCTATAACACTTCTTGACAATGCAAAATGTAATGATGTTTATTGGGTTGAAGGTTTGAAATACAATTTGTTGAGTGTAGTATAGCTAAATAATACAGGTTACCAAATAGAATTTTAGAAAGGAATTGTCAAAGTTCATGAAAAGCATGGAAAGTTAGCTGCTACCGGGACACAAACAAAAGGTAACACATTTCATCTTGACTCAACTCAAAATAAGTGTTTGTATGCAAAGATAGATGATACCTGGTTATGGCATAAAAGGTTTTGTCATGTAAATTTTGATAATCTGATCAAAATAAGCAAGAAGCACCGAGTAAGAGGTCTATTGAGTTTGGAAAAACCTAAGAATGCTATGTGTCGAGGATGCCAAATGAGTAAAATGACAAGATCAAGCTTTACAAGTAAGTCCTACACTTCTAAGGGAATTTTAGATCTTGTGCACACTGATCTTTGTGGTCCTATGAAAGTTCAAAGTTATTATGGTGATAAATATTTCATATTATTTGTGGATGATTACTCAAGGATGATGTCAGTTATGTTTTTAAAAGAAAAATCAAAAGCTTTTCAAATGTTTAAATGGTACAAGGCAAGAGTTGAAAATGAAATAGGAAGACAACTGAAATGTCTTAGATCAGACAGAGGAGGAGAGTCCACATCTGATGAGTTCAACTTATTCTAGAATGATCATGGTATAAAAAGACAAGTCTCTAGACCGAAAACTCCACAACAAAATGGGATAGTTGAGAGAAGAAACAGATCTATTGTGGATTGTGCCAGAACCCTGATGATTGAAAAGAAAGTGTCATAAATATTTTGGAGAGAAGCAATAAGCACAACATTTTACACCCTGAACTGAGTACAACTGAAGAAAGGAAATTTGAAGACACCATATGAAATCTGGTATGACAAGAAACCTAATGTAAGTTACTTCAGAATATTTGGAAGTAGATGCTATGTACATAAAGATCATAGAAATGGAAAGTTTGATCAGAAAAGTGAAGAAGGAACATTTCTAGATTATTCTTCTAGAAGTAAAGCATTTAAATGTCTAATCAAACCATCTAACAAAATAGTCGAAAGTGCAAATGTGAAAATTGATGAATTTGCAGAAAGAAATGATGAAGGAAACTCCAAAGAACCAGAAGATTATAATGAATTTGTCTATGTTCAACCGACAAGTCTTACTGAGAGAACTGTTGAAGGAAATGAAGATAATGTCCAGTTATCGAGTGATGAAGAAGAACATATAGAGCCTACCGAGCCTGTATTAGCCAAGTATGTCAGAAGACATCATGCATCAAGTCAGATTATAGGAGATAAGGATGATCCAGTGATGACAAGGAACAAACTGAGACAAAACACATGTCTGATATCTAAATTTAAACTGAGGATAGTGAAAGAGGCATTTAATAATGAAGATTGGATAAATGCTATTACAGAAGAGATTGATCAAATCAAGAATAATGACACATGGACACTAGTCCCAAGACCGAAGGACAAAAATGTAATCGGTACAAAGTGGATTTTCAAAAACAAGCTGAATGAAAAAGGTGAGGTCATTCGAAATAAAGCAAGACTAGTTTGCAAAGGTTATGCCCAAGAAGAAGGAATTGATTATGATGAGACTTTTGCACCTGTGGCTAGACCCTAAGGATTAAGAACATTGTTGGCATATGTTGCTTTCAAGAATTTCAAGGTATATCAAATGGATGTCAAATCTGCATTTCTAAATGGTATATTAGAAGAAGAAGTTTTTATTGAACAACCTGAAGGATTTGTTGAACACAAGAATAAAGATCAGGTATGTAAATTGAACAAAGCTTTATATGGTCTCAAATTGTTGGTATTTTGGTATGGTTTTGTCATTGATGTCAACACCTACTAAAAACTAGCACTTTGGAGATCCAGCAACATTCACCAGCAAGTAAGTAACTATTGCACAATTACTGGTATATGGTTCACCGGTAGGATATAATGTTTACCAGTACCTGGAATGATATGGAAGACACTTGGTAATGTCGAAGACATCATGTGGATACTTTGTTATAAATAATTAATCATTGGTATATTTATATTTGCATATTTGCTTTTACCGATAAATATTTCTAGGGTTATCTAGGGTTACACCGACAGGTTTATCTTTTTCAGATCAGCATGGCATGCTATGAAGATGATTTATTATTGTTGTAAATGCATTAAGCTGACATGTTTAATTGATTATTGCATTGAATATTATATTGTATGTAAAATGTTTTTATTGTAATATCTTGTAGAGCCGACCTACTAAAACTGGTCTTAGGTTATGGTATAAATGTAAGATCTTATTTGTAAGATCGAATGTGGAATGTGGAAAAAGAATTGAGTGAAGGTATATGCAAGATTAAGTAGAGGTATGCATGAAGACATCATTTGAAGGTGAAGCTAGGTTTTTGTAGAAGCATATCAACATTACACCTATATTGAATCCAGCATATGAAGATGCTATTTTGTGCAGTACATTCTTATTAGATTTAACCATCCAACTGTAGTCAGTGTGACTCCCATTTTGTGATTGAGCAGTGAGCTCTAGGCTATTGGCCTTTCTGCATGTACAGACCCCATTTATGTACACTTACTATCTGCAATAGTATCATCTGATTGTGGGTAAGGTTTCCCATTGTGGTTTTTCCCCTTACAGGGTTTCCACATACAAATATTGGTGTTATGTGTTGTGGATGACTTTATGTTTATGTTTCATGCATTAATCCTTACTAGTATAGAAATTTACTGTTAACACTGTCTACCGACATACTTAACTGGTTTACCGGTATTAAGCATTAAGCTGGTTAAATGGTTTTTGGTTTAAATTTATTAGACAACTCATTCACGCCCCCTCTTCTTAGTTGTCTCCGGGACCTAACAATTGGTACTTGAAAGAATTACTAAAGAAATTTGGGATGGAGAACCCTAAACTAATAAGCACACCTATGACTACAAATGACAAATTATCTCAAAGGGATGAATCTACACCTGTTAATCCAACTAGATACAAATCTATGATAGGAGGTTTATTGTATTTGACACAAACCGGGCCTAATATTATGAATGCAATATGTATTGTTTCTAGATTTCAAAGTAATCCTAGGGAAAATCATGAATCAGCTGTAAAAAGGATTTTCCAGTACTTACAAGGCATAGCAAATCTTGGATTATGGTATCCTAGAGATGAAAATTTTGACCTATGTGCATACACAGATGCAAATTGGGTAGGAGATGTGGATGATAGAAAAAACACCACTGGAGGAGAATTCTTTCTTGGAAAAAGATTAGTTTCTTGGTTGAGTAAGAAACAAAGTTGTACATCTTTATCAATAGCAGAATTAGAATATGTTGCAGCAACAACTAATTGTACACATGTACTATGGCTTAAACAAATGTTGAAAGACATAAAGGTAAAATGCAAGGAACCCATTACTATATATTGTGATAACACTGCAACAATTGATATATCTAAGAATCTGGTATTACATTCTAAAACAAAACATGTTTCTATCAAACTTAATTTTCTAAGGGAAAAAGTTGAAGAAAAGGAGATAAAACTGGTTTATGTGAATACTAAAGAACAACTTGCAGATATTTTCACAAAACCTTTGCCTAAGGAGACTTTTGAATATCTCATAGATCAGCTTGGAGTCATACCACCACCAGTAGAGACTTGGACATTTGATTATTGTCATCAACCGGTAGAATAGAAAGACAAATCTTTTACTCTAGTCTTTTGATGAGGAAGCTACTTCTCACGGGGAGTAGTTGGTATTTTGTATGAACTTGATTTTTGTAACTTTGGCATTTGATGTCAAAGGGGGAGAGATATATATGGAAAAACACATTATCTTTTTGAGGAGAGATTGGTATGAAAATAAATTGTTGGATAAACACATGTTGCTCCCATAGGGAGAAATTATTGTTTAAAGAAGATTGTTGGTTTTTGGTATTTGGCACTTTGATGGTTTTTCCATCTTGTGTTGCCATCAATGCCAAAGGGGGAGATTGTTGGTATTTTGGTATGTTTTTTTCATTGATGTCAATACCTATTGAAAACTAGCACTTTGGAGATCCAGCAACATTCACCGGCAAGCAAGTAACTATTGCACAATTACTAGTATATGGTTCACCGGCAGGATATAATATTCACCGGTACCTGGAATGATATGGAAGACACTTGGTAATGTCGAAGACATCGTGTGGATACTTTGTTCCAAAGAATTAATCATTGGTATATTCATATTTGCATATTTTCTTTTACCGATAAATAGGTCTAGGGTTATCTAGGGTTACACCGACAGGTTTATCTTTTTCAGATCAGCATGGCATGCTATGAAGATGATTTATTATTGTTGTAAATGCATTAAGCTTACATGTTTAATCAATTATTGCATCGGATATTATATTGTATGTAAAATGTTTTTATTGTAATATCTTGTAGAGACGACCTACTAAAATTGGTCTTAGGTTATGGTATAAATGTAAGATCTTATTTGTAAGATCGAAGGTGGAATGCAGAAAAAGAATTGAGTGAAGGTATATGTGAGATTAAGCAGAGGTATAGATGAAGACATCATTTGAAGGTGAAGCTAGGTTTTTGTAGAACCATATCAACATTACACTGGTACTGAATCCATCATATGAAAATGCTATTTTGTGCAATACATTCTTATTGGATTCAACCATCCAATTGTAGTCAGCGTGACTCCCATTTTGTGATTGAGTAGTGAACTCTAGGCTATTGGCCTTTCTGTATGTGTAGACCCCATTTATGTACAATTACTATCTATAGTAGTATCATCTAATTGTGGGTAAGGTTTCCCACCGTGGTTTTTCCCCTTATAGGGTTTCCACGTACAAATATTGGTGTTATGTGTTGTGGATGACTTTATGTTTATGTTTCATGCATTAATCCTTACCGGTATAGAAATTTACTGTTAACACTGTCTACTGGTATACTTAACTGGTTTATCAGTATTAAGCATTAAGCTAGTTAAATGGTTTTTGGTTTAAATTTATTAGACAGCTGATTCAACCCCCCCTTCTCAGTTGTCTCTGAGACCTAACATAAACAAGCACCTAGAGCATGGTATGAATGATTGCACTCTTATTTAATCAAGATTGGTTTTATAAGAATAAGTGAAAACAACAATATGTACATGAAGAATGATGAAAATGGAATACTGATCTTAGCCATATTTGTTGATGATATTATATTTTGTGGAAATGACTCTCTATGCAAGAACTTTGGAAATGAAATGAGCAAAGAATTTGAGATGTCATTAATCGGTGAGATAAAGTATCTTATAGGTTTACAAATACTGCAAATGAAAAATGAGATTTTTATTACTCAATCCAAGTACATAAAGGAAATCTTGAAGAAATTTGGAATGGAGGATTCAAAACCAGTAAGTACTCCTATGACTACCAACTGTAAATTAACAAAGAATGATGAATCTGCATCTGTTGATGAGACACATTACCGATCCATGATTGGAAAGCTAAAATATGTTGTTCATAGCAGGCCAAACATAGCACATGCAGTAGGTATAGTTGCAAGATTCTTTGTAGATCCTAAGGAAACACACATGACAGCAATCAAGAGAATTTTTAGATACTTGAAAGGCATTGAGGATTATGGCTTAGTATATCAGAAAGGGAATGACTTTGATTTAAAAGTTTATACTGATGTTGATTGGGCATGCAACATTGATGACAGAAAAAGCACAAGTGGAGGAGCTTTATTTTTAGGAGAAAGACTAGTGAGTTGGATTAGCAAGAAACAAGGATGTATTTCACAGTCAACAACAGAAGCTAAATACGTTGCTGCAACATTGAATTGTACCAACATAGCATGGATCAAACAACTATTGGAATGTATAAATGAGAAAGTTACTAAGCTAGTAACTATATTCTATGACAATACTAGTGCCACTAACATTTCAAAGAATCTTGTTATGCACTCTAAGACAAAGCACATCTCTATCAAATATCATTATCTTAGAGAAGAAGCTCAAGAGAAGAAAGTGGTGTTGGAGTATGCTAGCACAAAGGAACAAATAGCATATATCTTCACCAAACCACTACCAAGGGACACTTTTGAGTATCTCAGAAGTAAGTTAGGGGTCCTACCCCTATCTTCCATTCACTGACCAAGTTCGGTGAACACATCAATTCGATGACTCTACATAATATCTTTTAGGAGTTGATGCTGATTTACACACTTTAGGATGTTTTCTAAAGGTGTGCAGGAAACAATAACAGGGAATAGGAATTGAAGTCAAAATGCTCTGACCGAGACTAAGTTGACACATAATAGCAGGAAATCACTTCGTACAGGAAGACATTATGTTTTAGTTCTTTACTTTTTGGCATTGTTGTCAAAGGGGGAGAAGACTGCAGAAAAGGGGGAGAAGACTGAAGAAAAGAGGAGAAGACTAATGTATGGGGGAGAAGACTGATGACAGGGCGAGAGCATTTCAGTATTTCAGAATCTCACAGCAATCCAAATCAGTTAGGTCAAATCAATTGGTTTTGCCATCAATGCCAAAGGGGGAGATTGTTGGCATTATAACAGATAAAGGGAGATTGTTGGCATTTCAATAAGGATATTGAGAAGGTTTTTGATGATTATGGATATAACTGATCAAGGATGTTTACTATCTTAATATTATTATTTTGTCATTGATGTCAAGAAATTGATTTTCTAATTCAGTATGATGTTGCCATATCTTAAGAAGTATGATTTGATGAGTATAAAGATGTCGGTAAAAGACACAGAAAGAATGTGATGAATATGGGGAGGAATAAGTTATTCAATGGGAAACTATTACTAAGTTAGACAATGATGAGATCATGATGTTTAGATTATTTTGATATCCTACATATGTTGTTGATTATAAGGTTAATAGTATACTATGTTACCGAGCAAAGAACCTAGTCAGTAAACCCTAAGGAACCTAGTCGATAAACCCTAAGGTTATCACTATCAGTTAATGAAGGCAGAATGTCTACCGAGTAAAGTTTAGTATTTACCAAGTAATAACAGAATGCATTGAATGATAAAAGCATTATTTAATGAAGGAAGTTGATGAGTTGGAACTGATTAAATGATTGGTATGCCGTGAATGAAGTTTGTTAAAGAATCTATGGTAAAGGAAAATTAACAGGAAGATCTATAGCTCAGATTGAACTGCAATACCCTAGCACAAGTTCCAAGAAATGTATGCAAGTTCCAAGGCAGGGTAAAACATTTTCAGATTGAAGGATACATTAAACCTAGTCAAGATTGAAGATCTGATGGCTATGATTGACCATGGGATATGTGATCAAGAAGATTAAGCGGTTGGCAAATTGTTTATAAATAAGGAACTATTGATAAACAATGTATGCGGACAAGTGTATGCATAGCGATGCTACATAGTGATTACTGAGCACTGAATCTTGAAGACCTATTTGAATAATAGAGTATAGAGCCCAGCAGAACAAGATAAGTCCTAGATTGTATTGAGAAAATAAGAATATGCTTTAGCATTTTTGATTTGAAGTTGCAGATAGATTTTTATTACTGTTATTTTGTAAAGTGACAGAAAATCTCTTAATCGAGTGGACTTAATAGTCTTATTTGTAAAACCCTCTAGCAAGGTGACATTCTGATTGAGTGTTTGAAATCCTTTAACAAGGTCACTTCTAACAAGGTGAAGATCCTAACAGATTTGAGGGAAATCCCTTAACCAGGTCACATCTAGCAATGTGTTTGTAATCTTTAACATGATTTTCTTTTAACCGAGCATACTCTAGAAGAGTATATTTCTTAGTGGGTCTGAAATCCCACAGTGGTTTTTCCCTATTTGGGTTTCCACGTTAAATCTGGTGTTATGAGTTTTATGATGTTTATATGCTTTTGAGTTTGCATGTTTAGCAGTTTTGGTTACATTATTGAAGTATATGTTACTGAGGTTGAATCTATTGTTTTTATGGAAGATTAAGGTTGTATGATTCACCCCCCCCTCTCATCTTATTAGCTTGGCATCTATACTTTACTTTAAGTATCAAAACTATCAACAACATCAACACATACCCATATTGATCACCCACAACCAGATATAACCTTGCACAAACCAACAGGAGATAGATATTCTTTTCAATCCAATTTCTTCTATATCTTTCTATATATCCCTCATTACAAACATTATTCATTTATACTGATCTCCAAAATAGAATTTTCAAGTTGGCCAAGGAAATAAAGAACTAAAATTTAAAATAGGTCTTCACTAAACATTCCCATGGTGGAGAGGAATGATAACTTGACCACACAATGATGCAAAAACATGTTACCAAATGCCACAAACACTGGAGCAAAAGATAGAGCATCTGGGGTCAACCAGACTTGAAATGATCATATCCAAAACCATAACTCTGGAGCACACCAACACGTGATGAATCAAAATAGCAAAGATAAACACATGAATAACATAAATATAAAATCTCATCAACAAAATTGGAAATGTGGAGGAATGTGGAGCACTGCAAACTTTGCCAAAAAAAACAATCATCACTACATAGACTTATGGAGAATAACTTTCGGACCTCCAAAACACGAGAGTAATATCTCAAGGCAATAGCCAACAACATATCAACAATGTGGAGAAAAACCAAATGCTAAAACACATAATCAGTACATTGACATCAATGAAAACCATACCGACACATCAAACATCTTCATATTTGCAACAATATTCACCATTTTTTAAAGAATTAAAGTGAAAATCCATTTCAAATTGTCTCCCATATATGTTTTTTATTTCATATGAGTTATCCTACCAAAGATAGTATAATTTGTCTTTGCAAGTTTATTGTGAATGTGAACTATATTTGCAGGTTCTTTTCAAGGAGAAGGTTAAATTTTGTAGTTGTATTTCAGTGACTTAGGAAATGCAAAGGTGATCATTAAGTAGAATTTGAATTTTGATGTAAACATATATTTGTGTAATGCATGAATGTTCAGGTCTAGTGGTTGAATCTTGAAATATCCATTTCATGTTTAAAGATTTTGTGTTTTGACTCTATTACCCTAGGATTAGGCACTGATCTTTGAGAATCTTGTTCAATTTCAAATACCAATTCATTCACATTAAATATAATTTTCCTTTCATATTTGTAGGAGTAGGACTAGAGTAGGAATCATTCTCAATTGTGCATAACAATGATAAATAACAATAAATAGAGCCAGTTCAAGGTTGAATTACATGCATTTTGGTTAAAATCTATTGAGAATCATCTACATTGTAGAAATATTTAAAGATAATTGCATAAAGTCTTTTAATATTACAAGGTCTACCCACCTAGGTCCTGCAAAGCCTAAAGTGTAGATGGATTAATCATCATGTGATTAATTCATGTTCATTGTCCATTGATCTAGATATTTGTTGATAGGAAATAGGGTAATCCTTAGGAATATCTAGGCAATTATTTGGAAACACCAATAGATTAGAAACTTTGTTTGGGAATTGGTTGAAAGTGTTTCAAATATTAGTCTAGTAGTCTATTATGGGTGATAAGAGTTAAATATTTTAGCCATCTATTGAAAATTATATGAGATATTTTGTGAGTGAGTGAATCTCTTCAAAGAAAATTTAAATTCTCATAATTGGGTGGCAACTCTATATGAAGATCTTTAAGCTGGTGATTTTTACATTTGAAATTATGTATCAAAAGTGAGAAGGTTCAGCAGACTACTACGAGAAGAAGTTTAAGAATTTTGAATCTAAATTTTGTAAAAGTTGCACAAACACAAGATAAAGGATCAAAGCGAGGGATGCATCTTGGTAAACACTCAGTTCTAAAAGTAATGAACAAACGTTGGGCTACAAAAAATAAAGTTACTATTGAAACTCCTTCGTTTTTAGATTTGTTGAATAATGATGTAGAGGTTTCTTTTGATAGTTTTGTGGGTAGTTTACATTTTTCCAAATTATTATAAGGGGAAAGAGATTTCTAAGAATTATTTTAGTGATTCACATAGACCTGTACATGGGTTTGAGTAGACTAGTAGTGAAGATTCCTCTCCTAGAGAGCACCTTTATTTGAATCAAACTTTCCCAATGACAAGTGGAAACCCACGCAAAACTCTATTTCCTTTCCAACAAGATCCTAATAAGGCAAGGCCTTTTTTAGGAAAGGTTGGAGGCAAAAATTAATAAGACTCAAGCCCAGAGTATGAGCAAGAATTATCCCAACAACAAGCTTCAATGCTATATCTCGAATATACTATTGGTATGCCAAATTTGGTACCAATGGATTAGTCAAATACTCAACCTCCTTAGTTAGCCCATTTTTTTTATGCCAACATCTATTATGCATCTAGTAGTGTTCCTAGAGAGCCAACTAAACAAGAGTTGTATGATGAGATTGAACAAATGAGAACACAAATGGCTAGATCACAACTCATTAGACAAAGAGAGGACATGGCCCAAGAAAATTTGAATCTATCCTCTCAATTTGTAATGCATCCCCCTATTCATTCTAGTGTGCATAATGTGATTGGTGGAAGGCAATGCTTTATACCCATGAGAACTATATTCACATAAAATTAGCTATGAGATTAATTAAATATTTTATATTTATTTAATGATTATTCTTCTATTAAATAATTAATTTGAAAAGATTAATTTATTTAATTCATTAGTATTTAATATTCTTCTATTAATCAATTGAGTTGAAACATTTAATTAATTAATTCATTACCCCCTTTCTTCTAAGCCAAATAATTAAATATTTAATATTTAATTATCATCCCTTATTATATTTGTGCACTATTCACTATCCTATAGTTCCATAATTATTAAGTAATTTCATAATTATTTAATTACCACTTTCCAACTCACCCTTCATCTCCACCTTTTCCAAATCATCCATCATGTGGATAATTTAAATCAATAAAATCAAATAAAAATAAATCATTTATGAACCACTTATCTCCAACTCCCATATTCATGAATAAAATGTGTACATGCACATAATCTTTGAAACCTCCCTATTTTTGCTCTAGCACTCCTATATTCTTGGAGGAGGTTTTGCCCACCTAACCCTAGTCCATCTCCACTTGTCCCCCTATCCCTAAATATTCTCCAACCAATCCTAGATTCTTTCAGTCTTCCCCTCAGTCAAGGTGAGATGAGTGACACTTGTCTTCTCCTTCCTCCTTTCTCTCAACCTTTAGCCTCTTGCTCATAGCCATCCAAAAAGAAAGATTTAATCATGACCATTGATCTCTTCCACCTAATCTTATGCACACAAAAATCTATAAATAGAGGAGTTCTAGTACATTTTGAGCCTAATGTCCAATAGTCTTAGTTAACTAGGAGTCTTAATCTTTGCATCTGTGAGTTCATTTGTCTAAGCATTTTAGAGTTATTGAGAAAATTAACATAAATCATTTTTCATAGAATTTTAGCATATTATCACATAGCTTTTGCATATCATCTATCAGTCCATTCCACACTTTCCATATTAGAAGCTAACAATGGTTGTTTGAGAACAACATCAATCTGCAACCAAGAAAAATGGGGTTAGGACACAATGAAACATAATCCATGAAGGTATAATTTGTTCTATTTACTTTATTTCATGTTGTTTCATTGGTTGAAGCTTGAGTTCCTATAGATTTTATTTTTCATAATGGACTAACAAGTTGCAGGTCAATTTTTGAGGTGAAAACTTAAGTCGACACAAGAACCTCAGTGCCTATTCATGTATTAGTTTCAATGCATATTCCTTCAACATCAAATGTGTCAAATGTGAAAACTTCTATTGTAGCCAATGTTCACCAATTAGTCCCTATGACAAGTATTGTGCCTTGACATTCTATTGTGACTATTGTTCAAGCCTCTCAAGTAAGAGAAAGTACATCTCATGTAGTTCAAGAAAGTGTACCATTATCTTCTCCTCAAGCCATGATGGCTTTGAATATGCCTAATGTATCTGCAAATTTTTCTCAACCCCCTGTGAGCACTCACCTAATGATTACAGTCTAGGGAGTGATTCATTATTGAAAATATGTATGCAATTCATTTGCTAGGTAAGGATATAACAAATTCTAGAATCAACTATCATACCAACAAGAAAATCCTCTTGGTAGCATGAATTCCTATCAACAATATCAGTAGTAGTTTGCTAACCAATACCAACAATTTAATCAAGAAAATTTGAATGTTAGTGTTGTTGAACATAAATATGTGCATTAACCATAGGGTAATCAACAACAAGGGAATTAGAATCAAAAACATAATGATAATATCAAAGGGCCCATGCAATTGGATAAGTACATACAAATTAACTTCAATGGGATACAAGGATATCCAAATGCAATTGATAATGAAATAAATAAGTTCTTGCCTAAATTTTATGGAAATGATGCAACTTCTGGGGTGGTGTAGGAGCACCCAAAGACACAAATGAAGCCTAAAGAATCTAATATCACCCATGAGGTGAAAATGATCATATGTAGTAGGTTGATAGGTTTGTGAGTCAATAAGACCCAATTGATGTAAGACATTGTCATGGTTGCATTTTATAAGCCACCATAAACAAATGACCATGTGGGTCAGTAGGATTCTAGGAATGAGTCAAGAAATAAATATTGGTCTTAGAAACATCAGACCAATCCTTAGAATAGGTCAAATACACCTTGGAGTCACCAAATTTGAAAAGTGCAAGTTGACAACTTTTGTTGTCATTGCAAAATGTTATAAAAAGGGGTAACTAATCCTCCAACGGTTCCAAAGTTTTGAAAGTGGTTGGAAACCATTAGGGAGGCTATATTAGACCCACTTGGATCGATTATAGGGTTTTTTTGTTGTTGAAGTTGTTGAAATTGGTGATATTTTGGAGTTTTGTAGCAATACCATATACTTGGAGTTTCCTGAAATTCTGAGGTGTTTGATGTACATTTCTAACCGGTATCGATTGGTAGATTCCTAAAAATTATTGGATGAGTTAGGGAAGTCTCTTAAATTTCATTTTAATCAATTTTTAGGTCTTGTAACAATGGGGTTGCAGAGATCCATCAAACCTTATCTGGACTGGTCACAAAGTCTGCCAGCACCTAGGGTTTCATTGTAAAAATGCCCTTAATTTGACATTTTCACCAGACGACCAAACAACTTGTGGGAAAATGTTATAAGGGTCATTGTAACATAAGATTTTGGTGTTGGTTTGCAAGGATGCTCCAAGCCTGAAGAGATTGAATTGACGCTAGGCGAACATCTCTATGTGACCGCCTAAACTAAAGAAGTGAAAATCACTTGCAGTAGACAAAGAAGATGGGATCAAGTCCTGAAACCTTGGATTTTGTGGTTTGAAACCTTAATCCTCCTTGTAGAAGTTTTTTTTTAATCAAGGGACTAATACAAGGGATACTTGCTTGGGAAATTAGGTGTAATTGGCTTAATTAGGTCTCGAAGGATAGTAAGGATATATACCTTTCAAACTTGGGGTTAGGGTCTAAGATTTTGGGGAATTGTGTAACTTGATAAAGGGTATCTAAATATTCTCTTATCTTGTCTTTTCCTTTGAAATTTTATGAAGTTGTGTGTGGAGAACCCAACTGGTAGGGCTACTAAGACAAATAGGATAGTTGTGAGACTAGTACCCCCTAACACATTTGACAGTCAAACCTTGCGGATGTTTTGTGTTGGTTGGACCACCAATAGGAAAAATCCAATAGGTTTCCATCCCATTGATACCAAAATATTATCTACCATTCACACAAGGGTAGAGTGTTTTCATCCCATCGGTACTAGAAGATACTAATCCTTTATGGATTCGGTCACACAAATTGTTGGGTGAGTTGAGAACTTGGTAGATGTGTTGTTTGACACCTTGAACAAACAAAACAACTTGATTTGGAGATAGTAGTTGTGGGCGAGAGAAGGTTATCACCTAGATTATTTCCTAACTCTATGTCATATTGGTATCAGAGTGAGTTGGATCACTTGGGGAAAGTGATTTTTGGTGTATGTCCATAGAAGGAAGTGAGGGAGAGGCTAGCAACATGTCTCCTAAGAGTATGTCTCAAGATGCCATCAAGAATTTTTTTGAGGATATGTTTGAAAACAAAGTGTGGGAGTTAGAGAAGGCCAAGGGAAAAGGAAAGGAGGGTGAATGTGACTCTGATGGAGAAGAAGAAACCCCAGGGTAGGAAGATGAGTTACCTATAGATTAGAGAGCATTTGTAGAGGTCCTAAAGTCCATTGGAAGAGTATCCTCATCGAGTAAAGATGTCATCCCTATGTTTAGTGGGAAAATGAATGCAAAAGAATTGATGGATTGGATTGAGGCATTGAACAACCATTTTGAATGCAAGGAGACCCCTGAGAATAAGAAGGTTATCTTTGGTAAGTCCAAGATGAAAGGAGCAGCACTCACTTGGTGGAATTACCTCCAAGACAAGAGGGTGAAGGAAGGTAGAGGTATGATAACCTCATGGGATAGAATGTTGGCAAAAGTGAAGGTGCAATTCATCCCAGTAGACTATGAAATCCAAGTCTATAAAAAGTTACAAGGTTTGAGACAAATAGAACTTGATGTGAGTACATATACCAAGGAGTTCCAAAGGTTGAGTCTAAGGACCAAACACCATGAGGAGGAACCAAAGAAAGTGGCAAGATATCTTAGTGGATTGAAATATAGTATCCAAGATGAGATCAACATTCTAGCACCTGAGACAGTAAACAAGTGCTTTCAAATAGCACTAAGGGCAGAGGAGAAGTTAAAGAGAAAGAATGATCAGAATAACAAAGGTAGAGGGGGAAGGAAATTTAGAGGTAGAGGCCATATAAATGATAGAGGATATAGTCCTAGGGCACAATGAGAGGCTAATCAAGAAAGTCAGCATGGAGATGGTAACATAAGAGAGAGTTCTAGAGGAAGAAGACCCAATCATAGAGGTAGATTTGGTGGAAGACGCTCAGAGCCTTTTAGATGCTACAACTACAATCAAGAAGGTCATACCGCATCCAAGAGCCCTGAGAAGACCAGATCAAGCTCCCAACGAGAGAGGATAACACATTTGGTTCAAGACACTAATTGTTAGAGGGTCAAGTCACCTGATTCCTATGGACTTCCAGAGAGAGGAGAAGCCTTGATGACAAGGAGAACATTGTTGAAGGTACCAAGCAATACTAAAACTCCACAAAGGAAGACACTCTTTCAGACGACATGCAATGTAAGAGGAAAGGTATGTAAGGTTATAATAGATTCAGGTTCAGCTGAAAATTTAGTATCCTTAGAAATGGGAGATAAACTAAAATTAAGAATAATTCCTCATCCATTTCTATATAAAGTTTCCTGGCTTACTAAAGGAAAACAAACCTTGGTAGAGGAACAATCATGGGTTGAATTTTAGATAGTAGCATACAAAGAAAAAAATATGTTTGATATTGTTCAGATGGATGCATGTCATCTTCTTTTTGGGAGGCCATGGAAATATGACCTCAAGGCCCATCATGATGGACACAAGAACACCTACTCCATCACCAAAGATAAAAATGTGATTGAATTGATACACCTTCCTAATAATGGTGAGGATCAGAAGGAGAAGGAGGCCAAGATTATGGTCATGGAAGGAAAAGAGTTTCTCAAGGAAATCAAGGAAGAAGGAACACCTTGTTTTGAAATGATGTCAATACCAAGGAAAGAAGAAGAGCCCACTATATATGGAAAGCTAGAATTGAAAAGGGTGATAGTCCGTGAGGAGGTGAAGGAAATGTTGAGAAAATACAAGGACATAGTTGAAGAAGAGTTGCCAAGGACCCTACCACCAATAAGGGAGATAAGCCATTGCATTGAATTCATTCCTGGTGCCACCTTACCAAACAAGCCAGCCTACAAAATGACTCCCCAATAAAATGAGGAAGTTGCAAGGTAGATCCAAGAGTTGCTTGATAAAGGTTTGAGAGGGAAGAGCTTGAGCCCTTGTGTGGTTCCGACTGTCTTAGCACCAAAGAAGGAGGGAACATGGAGATTATGCACTAATTCTTGGGCCATTAACAAGATAACCATTGGGTATAGATTCCCTATGCCTAGAATAGAAGATTTGGTTGATTGTTTATGAGGTACAAGATATTATTCCAAGATTGATTTAAAAAGTGGTTATCACCAAATAAGGATTAGAGCAGGTGATGAGTGGAAAATTGCTTTTAAAATAAATGAAGGGTTGTACAAATGGAGGATGATGCCATTTGGGTTGTCAAATGCCCCTAGTACTTTCATGAGACTCATGAATGAGGTGTTGAAGGAGTTCATTTGTAAGTTTGTCATTGTATATCTAGATGACATCCTAGTGTTTAGAAAGACAAAGAAGGAGCACCTAAAACATTTGGATACGGTCTTAAGAAGGTTGAGTGAAGAGAAACTAATGATAAACATGGAAAAGTGTGTGTTTTTGCAGGAAGAAATGACTTACCTTGGGTTTGTGATTTCTAGAGGAAATCTAAAAATGGATGATGATAAAGTGAATTCCATTCTCACATGGCCAACTCCTAGAAAAATTGGTGATGTAAGGAGTTTTCATGGGTTTTCTACATTTTATAGGAAGTTTATCAATAATTTTAGCTAGATTTATGCTCCCATGTTAGAGACCATCAGGGGTGGACAAAAATGCAAATTTTCATAGACCAAGGAGGCGGATGAAGCATTTGAAATGTTGAAGAAAAAGGTATCCTAGCAACTAGTTCTTACCTTTCCTGATTTTGACAAAATCTTTCAGATTGAATGTGATGCAATCCATTTGGCAATAGGTGCAGTACTTAGCTAGGAAGGTAGACCAATTACATTTTTTAGTGAAAAGTTGAATGATGCTAAGAATAAATATTTTTCCTATGATTTGGAGATGTATGCATTAGTTCAAGCACTGAAGAAGTGGAGGAACTATTTTCTTCCCAAAGAGTTTGTTGTGTATACAGATAATCAGGCACTAAGCTTCCTAAATAGTTAGGAGAAATTGAGCCATAAACATATGAATTGGGTTCAGTCCATTTAGGCCTACACCTTTACAATCAAACACAAGAAAGGTGTCTCAAACAAAGTTGCAGATTCTCTTAGTAGAAAGGCACTAGCTATTTTAGAAATCCAGTTGGAGAGTGTAGGAGTTGATTCCCTCAAGGGTATGTATGTTGCAGATGAATATTTCAAAGACATCTACAAGGTATGCACCAAGTTTGGCAGTAGGTATCATTTAGAGTATTCTGATTATTTGATTCAAGATGGTCTTATTTTCAAAGGATGCCAATTATACATTCTTAAATGTTCAAATAGGGATAACATAATTAAGGAGAAGCATAGTGGTTTCATGGGAGGACACTTTGGACTAGACAAAACTCTTGAGTTGGTGAGAAGATTTTATCACTGGACTAAATTGTAGATAGATGTCAGAAAAATTGTGGATTCATGTGTGGTGTGTCAAAAGGCCAAAGGGGAAACAACAAACGTAGGACTATACCAGCCATTTCCCATTCCTTCAAGATCTTGGGAAAGTGTGAGCATAGACTTTGTGATAGGTTTGCTAAGAACTCAACAAGGTTTTGATAGTTTTTTTGTGGTTGTTGACAAGTTTAGCAAGATGGCACATTTCTTGCCATGCAAAAGAACAAGTGATGCTACATATGTTGCAAACCTTTTATTTATTGAGGTTGTGAGAATACATGGTTTAACCTTGAACATTGTGTCAAACAAAGATGTGAAATTTGTAGGGCATTTTTGGAGGACTTTATGGAGGAAGTTAGGCACAAACTTTTCTTTTAGTTCAACTTATCATCCCCAAACAGATAGCCAAACATAAGTGGTCAATAGGTCACTTGAAAACTTGTTAAGGTGCCTCACCAAGTAGCATGGTGAAAAGTGGGATTCCATCATCTCCCAAGTAGAATATGCCTATAATGACTCTGGTAATAGGAGTACAGGAAGAGGCCCTTTCCAAATTGTCTATGGGTTGAATCCAAGAGGTGTGCTAGAATTGAGAAACCTAGTCTCAATTGAACATATAAGTTCTTGTGGAGAAGAATATGCTGAAGGGATAAAGGAGATTCATGACCAAGTCAGGATGCAATTGCAAAGAAGTACAAATAAGTACAAAGAGTAGGCTAACAAAATAAAGAGAGATGTGTAGTTCCAAGTTGGATACATGGTATGGACAAATCTGAAAAAGGAGAGATTGCCAAAAGGGAAACACATAAAGCTCATGATGCGGAAGGTTGGACCTTGTCAAATACTCAAGAAGTCTAGGAAAAATGCATATGAAATCCAATTACCTTCAGATATAGTTATATGCCCAATCTTTAATGTTGCAAATCTGACACCATTTAAAGGTACAAGGAAGGAAGATGGTACATTCCCAGTGGAAGATGTTGCAAACATACTGAAAGAATTTCCAAGTCAAGGGCCAACCAAACTTGAGAGGATCTTGGACACCAAGATTGTGAAGAAAACTAGGAATAAGGTCTATAAACAATGCCTTGTCAAGTGGCAAGGAGTCCTTGAGGCATATGCAGTATGGATGGATGAAGACCAGATAAAGAAACATGGGACTACATTGCAGGAACTCATCTCAAGTGGCCTTTAGATTCAACAACCTGGGGAGTATGGTGTAGAAGCACCCAAAGACACAAATGAAGCCTAAAGATTTTAATATCACCCATGAGGTAAAAATTATCATATGTAGTAGGTTGATAGGTTTGTGAGTCAATAAGACCCATTTGATGTAAGGCATTGTCATTGTTGCATTTTATAAGCCACCATGGATAAATGACCATGTGGGTCAGTAGGAGTCTAGGCCTGAGTCAAGAAATAAATATTAGTCTTAGAAACATCAAACCAATCCTTGGAATAGGCCGAATACACCTTGGAGTCACCAAATTTGAAAAGTGCAAGTTGACAACTTTTGTTGTCATTGCAAAATGTTGTAAAAAGGGGTAACTAATCCTCCACCGGTTCCAAAGTTTAAAAAGTGGTTGGAAACCATTAGGGAGGATATATTAGGCCCACTCACATTGATTCCAAGGTGTTTGTTATTTAACTTTTTGAAATTGGTGATGTTTTAGAGTTTTGGAGCAATACAATATACTTGGAGTTTCCTGAAATTCTGCATGTTTGATGTTCATTTCTGACAAGTATGGATTGGTAGATGCCTGAAACCAATTGGATGAGTTAGGTAATTCTATAACCTTTAATTTGAATCAATTTTGAGGTATTGTAAAAATTGGGTTGTAGAGATCCATCAAACCCTATCTAGATTGGTCACAAACCCTGCCAACACCTAGGGCTTCACTATAAAAATGCCCTTAATCTGACATTTTCACCAGAGGACCAAACAACATGTGGGAAAATGTTAGAAGGGCCATTGTACCATAATATTTTGGTGTTGGTTTGCAAGGAATCTCCAATCCTGAAGAGATTGAATTGACCCTAGGCAGGCATCTCTATGTGACCGCCTGAACTAAAGAAATGAAAATCACTTGCAGTAGACAATAAGATGGGATCAAGTCTTGCAACCTTGGATTTGGTGGTTTGACACCTTACCCAACCTTTCAAAAGTGTTGGTTTAGTTAGGGGACTATTACAAGGGGTACTTGCTTTGGAAATTAGGCCTAATTGGCTTAATTAGGTTTGGAAGGACAGTAAGGATATAGACCTTTCAAACTTGGGGTTAGGGTCTAATCTTTTGGGGAATTGAGATACTTGATAAAAGAGTATCTAAAGCTTCCCTTATCTTGTATTTTCCTTTGAAATTTGATTAAGTTGTGTGTGGAGAACTCAACCAGTAGGGCTACTAGTCAACCGATAGGGCTACTAGACAAATAGGACAGTTTTGAGACTAGTACCCCCTAACACATTTGACAGTCAGATCTTGTGGATGTTTTGTGTTGGTTGGACAACTAATAGGAAAAATACAATAGGTTTCCATCTTGTAATACCCTAAAAATGGTCATCTAAACCATGAGCCCCTAATCTCAACAACATCACCAAGGTCCTAACCAAAGGCAATTAAATAAATCTTGAGCACATAATTAATTCTTTACTCATCAAATGTCACATAGAAAAATGAATCACTCAATATTAATTAAATATTTATTTAATTAATTGATCATTCCAAGTAAATCATTTTAAAACAATTATCTTATTTATTTTATTAAATATCCTAGCATATTTAATTAAATAAATCAATTTTCCATCAAATCTTCAAAAAAGGAAATAAATCAAAAAAAGGAATTAATTGACCAAGAAAGAATTTAAATTTGAGAAAAGAAATCAATTGGAGATAATCTTGAAAAACAAATTAAAAATTGATAAATAATCTCAAAGAAAGCAATTAAAACAATTGAATATTAAAATGGAATGAAATAGAGAATAAATCATTTTTTTCTGATTTTATCTTAATTTTAGTTCAACTTCCTTTAAAACTGAGAAAAGCATCCAATCACATCAATTCACCTGGATTGTGCTTCCTCTTGGAAAATCTTGACTGCTCATCATCATTTGATCTCAGCCTTTGGTTTCTTTCTGAATTTTCTATAAATTCGGGCCTTCATCTCTCATTCAAAAAATCCTAGAGAATATATGGTTAACATGTTGTTTTTGCTCTAGGTTCAATAATATTTGTGCATTTAGATCTTTGCATATTAGTTATTGCATACATATTTAGATCATCTATCTCATTTATTTCTTAAATCTTGTTAGATTAATCTTTGCATCCATCTAGCTTAATATCATGCTCATATAGATTAAAATCCTTTGTCTTGGTGTAGTCTAGTCACTGGATTGCTTATACAAATTTGAGAGCAATCTTATACTCACATCTTTTAGAAGGCAATGGGTTGATTTGTTATGGTTTTCATATTCATGCTTATATTTGTCCAACCATACATGTAATGACTTAATTGAAGTGTTGTGTCTTGCAGATACAGATACAGGTCCACTTTTCACATACACACATCCCACTAGTATTGGAAGATTATTTACCATTCACACAAGGGTAGAGTGTTTTCATCCCACCGGTACCAGAAGATACTAATCCTTTATGGATCTAGTCACACAAATTTTTGGGTGAGTTGAGAAATTGGTAGGTGTGTTGTTTGAAACATTGAACAAACAAAACAACTTTATTTGGACATAGTAGTTGTGGGTGAGAGAAGTTATCACCTAGTTTGTTGCATGGCTCTGCATCACGGGGAGGATCATCTTAGATCCTTTGTTAACATCTTAGACAAATTTGAAGTGGAACATGAAGATGTTTTCATGAATCTTTTCATTTAGTCACTTACAAATGATGTCAGGGATTGGTATATGAGTTTACCTGATACTTCTATTAATTATTGGAATGAGTTTAAAATAGTTTTCAAGAATCAGTATGGTGATCACTCTGATCCTCAATTTGAACTCCTTGAATATACAAATATCCAAAATGGTTACAACACTTAGGTTGCAAAATTTAACACCAAATTCATGAAGTTGTAAAATTAAATCCATGTACATTTGTGGCCAACTAATCCCACGTGCCTTGGTTTTTACAAGAAAATTTTTGATCCGAAGACTAGTTATGAGTTGAGAAGTGTTGATGCCTTTAGATTAGCATTAGAGATTGAGAACAATAGAAATGCATCAGGAAAAATTGGGAAAGGAGATGATATCAGGATCCTCCAAAACCCTAAGGGACATCAAAGCAAGCATCCCAAATACGAAGACAAAATGAATAAGGTTATGAGTGCCCTAAATGTTTTGAGTTACAAGGTTGTGAAAAATGAGAAAGGGCTCTCGCATGACAAACCTTACTTCCAAAGGAATGATAGGATGAGATTCCATGATATGCTATACAATACAAATTGACGTGATGGAATGCCTGTGAGCAATAATAATCCTAAAGGGTCAACCAATAAATAAACACCAAATCCACTAAAGAGGCCTAATGCCAACATGGTGGATGACGACCCTTGGTGTGTTTCTTGTAGTCTCCCTCATTCTTCCCTGCAACTTGTGGTGGCTTGGTTTATTCAAGATGATGAATAATCTTATGATGATCAAGAGTATGGCCAATATGATGTTAATCACACCTTTAACATGCTATTCATTTAGCCTTATAATATTATCGGTACATATGATTCATTTGATGACGATTCTCAAGAATGTAATGTTGATAGTAGAAGACAATAAAAGTCTATGAGTCAGCAACAATTTTTTTTAGATACTCAAGATGATTTTGTGAGAGATTTTATAGTAAATATTTCCAACAATGAACTGAGAAATATAAATTTGAGAAGATGAACTGAATAAGAGATTAAGGCTCTCACTATTGCAATTACCAATTAAGAAATAGGACTGTGAATGTTGACCAAGGACAACCTCAGAGCATGTTTATAAAATAAAATTAGAGTACAAGGCACCAACAATAGTCCAAAAATCCAAAGATAAGGGCAAGGATCTTAAGTACTAGAAGACTCAGCAATATGTCCCAAAAGAGACTTCAAATAATGAAAAGATGGAGAACAAGGTTCATGTAAATCATGTCACCAAGCCTCAACTCTTCACTGAGAAAGAAATATGTCTTAGAAATGACGTAAGAAAAACATACCCTTTATTTTATCCTGATATCCCTTCATTTAATGTTGTTCAAACATTGTCTCATATTAAATTATTAGTACCATTATTAGAAAAGCTGAAAATTGACGAGTATAGGAATAGTGTTGTGTCTTTACTTTCCAGTATGTCAACCAAGCTAGCTATACACCAAAAAGTTTTGAACACTTAGGAATAGATGAATAAACAAGCTAATGATGTATAAGAAAAATTAATGATGAATCCTGAAGTGTATTTAGGGACTACCATCACCAAGTATCCTTCCCAAATTGACCCATTTTATATAACCCTTTTGGTGAA
This sequence comes from Cryptomeria japonica, assembly GCF_030272615.1. NCBI lineage: Eukaryota > Viridiplantae > Streptophyta > Pinopsida > Cupressales > Cupressaceae > Cryptomeria > Cryptomeria japonica. The sequence continues at coordinate 359,258,334 of NC_081405.1, read as the reverse complement.
TAATAAGTTAGTCAAAAAATGTTTGATTGACTCAAAAGATGCCATAAATATAATGCCAATGGGAGTCATGAAAGAGTTATGGCTATGGGTTGATACTCCTTATGGGATTTGCTATGCGCTATGCAATGGACAATAGATCAGTCCCAATGATAGGTTTCATGAAGAATGTGGAACTAAAACTTGCCTCTTACCCAAAAGTTGTAACAACCAAAATCTTCTAAAATAGAAATTTCAATAAATTTTCTAAAAGAATAAATTAAATTCATAAATAACTACATGTTTAGCTAAAATTGAAACATTTAAAACTAACATAGCTGCAATGAACTAACCATTTCAATGAAAGGGAACATTAACCGACAACATTTAAGCTTAATAATTAAAGTAATTAGAGAGAGAGAGAGAGAGAGAGAGAGAGAGAGAGTTGGGAGATTACAAAATTTAATATTTTTGTTGTCAGAAGCATAAGATAGAACATAAGGGGGAGGGAGACCATCATCAAGGGATTTTCCACCCAACCATGGACCTAAGTCCCTTGTGCTGCTTCGTACTAGAAGGGCTTGACCCTTCACGAGGGAGTAGATAAAAGATGGAACAAAAGCCAATGATCCTCTGAGCTTGGTGTTTAGAATTTACACTTAATGACCAGTCATACATTGAAGGTACTTCCTACCTTGTATGATACTCTAGTTAGTATTGCATCTGGCTCTTATAAACTGACTGACACATGTAATCTGCTACACTACCTTGGCTAAGGTTTTAAAAGAAATAATACATTGAGTGTTGTCCATGTTTACCACCCTTACATGGTTTACATAAAAGGTTGTGCACTTGCAACTAATATATGGGTCCAACTAATCTTCCATAAAATCAACCACAAAGGTTATATTATTGCTATGCTCAAAGACTACCCTAAAATATTCTAAGCAAGGACTCTCTTAATTCCTCAAACATGGATTCATATCAAATTAAATGATAAATTAAGATTCTTTAGAATAATTTTTTACTCATAATCACAATGGACTAGACATAAGCATTAAGTCAAATAGAACAAAATATCCCAAGGGAACAGTCTATCTCATCCCACAATTAGTTAAGAGAGATCAAGAAACTCAACTAGAATAAGATTGCAATATAGAGTTACAATTTCAAAATAGAGGGTTTGAACTCTACAAAATGCATTAAGTTTACTCACAATGATTTACACATACGAACGAATCATGGTTGGAATGGATTTTTTAGGGTTCCTTCCAACCATACTATGATTTAGTATGTTGTAAGGAAATTGAAATCTGAGCCATCTTTCTATATTTAAACAATTCATGATTCATAAAAACCGTATTAAAAAACCCAATAACATCTTTGCATATATGAACATATTTCCTTTTAGAATTAAGCAACATCAGATGATAAAGACATATAGTAGAACTATTGACATTTTGATGATGTTGTGATTGTCATTGATGGACAGACACTTGTTTTGAGATCACTTTATTTATCTATGAGTTATGCTCAACTGGTAATTGTTCCAACCAGTATTATGTATTATAGTCTTTAGACTATCGGTGTTTTACAGAAGGTGTTTACCGGTCACAAACTGACTGAAGACCCAAAGTGGTATGAAGACCTCAAGAGGTTCAAGGATATCAAGTGGTACGAAGGAACAAAGCGGTAGTTAACATTTTTCCAGTCTTCACTTTGACAAGCGGTAATCGGTAAAATGTATGAACCGGTATTACTTTGTGATGAGTTACCAACCAATATTTTTGTGATGAGTTATCATCCATCGACACTTTGGTGGTGATTTTGTGTCATGTTACCAAATGTGCTTAGATGCACTGAACCTAGGAACATGTAATTTAATCCTATTGGACCGACATGAAATCAGACTCCTTTATAAGGACATCGTGTCTATGGTTTTAGTAGTTGATGAGGTTTTGTATGTGCGATCACAGAAGAGAAGATTAGGTCTGTGTGAAGAGTAGGAGTGTGGAGATATTGAAGATTGAAGTAATGCTAAATGTGCATTAACAATGAGCTATCAAGGATCTAACCAAGCATAATGTTCTAGTATATGGATCATCTACTTGTTGATTAATCATATCTTCGACAAGTCTGAAACCCTTAACCGGGTAGGCCCAACAAAGCCTTTGTAAATCCTCTAACAAGGTGGTTCACAACTATGAATCTAAAATCCTCTCACAAGGTAGTCTTTAACAGGACTTATCTCCTAATAGAGATCTAGATTCCTAATAGGATCTATTCTAGTGAAGAACATTGTATGACCTTAGCCGGTCTAACCTTAATTGGTCTCATTTCTATTCTGCAGATAGTTTCCACATCAAAACTTATTGTGTTATGGTGATTGTGGTCTTGTGGGTGAATGCTTTGTTTCCTATTTGGTTTTCATTTATCCTAATGGGTTTATTTGTAAATCCGTCATACCGGTTATCTGCTAAACTATTTGAGTTCAGTGTTTTTTGGTATACTAATTCACCCCTCCTCTTAGTATTCATCAATTGGTATCATAGCCAACCTTTCTATAAGTTTAACCACTTGGAAGGAGATATGGGGGAATACACTATGAGGGAACTTACTCATCATCTCACTCAGACTGAGAAAGCCTTTGATGAACTCAAAGTCAAATATAAAGCTTCTCTGGAAAAAAGAAGAGAGCATGCTGAGAAATTGATGGAGCTTACTAAAAATAATTCTTCTGATGAAGCAGACATGGAAGCCCTAGTTGAAGAAGTTGAAAAACTGAATGAATCTAATGCCAACTTGATAAAGGAAATGGAAGGACTGACTATCAGAATGTGTCAAGAGCTTGAGAGCCGAAGGAAAGCTGGAGATCTGGTAAAAGACAAAGATCATGAGATCTCCAAGATGAAGCAAGAAATCGGTGCCCTTACCACTCATCTCCAAGAGAGTAAAGTGGAAAAAGAAGAAATGCAAGGTGAACTAAACATGGATATTTCTGAGCAACCTTGAAAGAATCCAATGCTTCTATTACCAAAGAACTCACTGAGACAAAGGAGATACTTGCCAAATTCAATAAGAGTACTGCTAAGCTAGAGCAAAAGCTTGAATCAGCAAAACCAGTAAAGAATACCATTGGACTTGGTTTTTCTGGTTATGAGAAAGGTGAGACCTCTGGAACAAAAGATGTAGCATCAAAGAAGCAACCGACATCAAAGGATAAAGGTAAGAAAAAGTTTAAACTTGTTTTTTTTAATTATCTCAAGGAAGGACATACTACTAATGTGTGTAGAAATAAGGCCTACAATAATTTTCCTTATTTTCTAAACAATAAGCCTAGATCCAATAGATTTAATGGAAATTATTATGCATGCAACAAGTTTGGGCATAGAGCATTTGAATGCAGGTCTATTATGCACAACACTGGGAGATATCCTCAAAGGACTCAAGGAGTTTTTTTCTAAATCCTCTATGAATTGGAATCCAAACCGGTATAATGCCTATGACCATTAGTCAGGTAGTGGTGGCTATCAAGTGGCAACTGGTTGGAGAGAAACCTATTTGATCTATCATGGTAGTGGTCACACTACTGCTACATGCATAAGGAAGAATGGTAGAATGAACAATGGACCATGGAGAACACCTGGAATGGTATGCTATCATTGCAACAAACCGGGACACCCTGCCAGAACTTGCAGAATGAGAAATAACCTATCAGATGATATACTGGTCACTCTACAAGGGAAGATTGATGTTGAAAATATTCAAGTAGGAATGAATAAAACATGGAAAAAGAAACCTAAAGAAGTGTCACAAGATGAACCGATTTCTGCACCTAGTGTGGAAGTCTCTGAACCGGCAAACTGAGCTTTAGAAAATCTTAGGGGGAACAAATCAGTGAAATGTTTTGAACCCTCAGTTTATATCGATAAAAGACCTTAATCAGTATATGTTACCTGTCAATCAACAAAAGATTGTGAAGCAGTAAAAGGAAAAATTAGGGTTTGTACCCTAGCAATAGAACATTTATTATGGTAGGTGAGAACTTGTTTAAAAAGAATTTTTCAATGTCATTTTCACTTATCGGTTTTTGAGTGAAGAATTTTTCAAGTGCAAAGCAACAAAAGGCGATTCAACTTGTGATTCAGAGAGATTTCAAATCTTGCAGAAGAATCCGGAGATATTGTCAATCAATCAAGTGAAGAACACCAAGTGGTAATCCAGTAGCCAAAGTGGTGTGTTGTGAAGCTACATTTGCAAACCCTAAATTTTGAAATTCTAAAGGTATTTCTCAAAATTCTTGTTTATCAGTTAATCATGGCTTCTACATCACACTCCAACTCTAGTGTACCCATGGACTTAGCTGAATTCATTCAAAGAAAAATGAAATACAATGCCCTATCCCAAATACCTGTTGGAGTCATTGTTGAAGGAGATATTTTAGGGTACATTGACTGCAAATTAGAAGACCTAGGATCCCTAGCAATTCATTCCTAGCTAGGTCTGTTCTGTGGGGATGACAAGAAGATCAAACCAGAATATAGCATCCTAGAAAGGAAGAAACTTCACAATGCAGTTTACTTTCTCGAAGAGTTCATGGAAGAGCACATCCGCATCATCCTGAGTAGAGTGCATGGCAACAAGATGCATCTCAAAAGGATGCATGACATTATGCCTGAAGCAATTCATACCGTCACTGATTTCTGTAATAGTGGTGAGGTGCCAGCCCTTAGGAAAGTCATCAAGACTGAAATGATTAAGCTCATCGGTTCTCTGAGTGACCAATGGGGAATGACCGTCAACACCATCAATGATGAGTTGGTCAAGTATTCTTGCATGGTTACTAGATACCAGATGTTTTATGCTAGCAGAATAAACTTTGTCTCTGCTGCTATGGTAAATGCTGCCTATAGAATGATCAAGGAGGATGCCTCATTTGATCTATGCACCTATTTGTAGAAGCAACTTCTATTAAACTTGAAGTCCATCAAACAAGACAATGCCTTAAGATTCAAATTTGGACAACTTTTGGTGGGTCTATTTTTCTACTTTCAAGGCTATTTCCTAGGAGTCGGTGATATTCAATGGTTTGCTACCCAACCGGTCACCAAACAAATTAGGGAAAGTCTCCAAGTGGTGGGAACTGGATATCCTGAAGTCTTGAATAAATACTTTGATGAATTCAAGTGGAAGATGAGTCAGAGGATGAGGATATCTAGGGATATTGTTAAGAAATATGAAGAGGACATCTGCTTTATCATTAAAGTGGATGAGTGCATAATAGAAGCAGTAGAGCCAAGATAGAAAGAAGTAGAACCTATGGGATATGAGGTAATGTATGACATGTTGGATGGGTATGCCTCTACCCTGATTGCCTCTCCTTTAAATGCAAAGAAAAAGATAACCAACACCTACTTGGAAAGGGTAACACCAGTTGAAGAACATTCAGTGAAAAAAGGGAAAGGCAGTGGCATCGGTATCGGCACCGGTTACCTCAACCAGCCCAAAAGTGACCAAGCGATCACCTGCCAAGAAGAAACTTGAAGTTGCACCCGCTAAAGTATTTGAAAGGGAGCAGAAGACCAAAAGAAACTCATCAGATTCTAAGGATACAGAACCTGAAGTACAGCCTAAGAAGACCAGGCAAAGAAGGAAGAAAGTAGAAACTATCAGCAATGCACCTGCATCATCAGCACCGTTAAATATTGACATCTCTTCTTATAGGTCAATGACACATTGTTAGAGGACTATTAAGAATATTATAAGAAAATTGCTTAGTGATCTGAATGAGTGTTTTGATGATTTTACTAATAGTGAGAAAGGGGAAACAGAGCGTGAAATCATTAATTATTTATGTGTTCATGACCGGTCGCCATCCGAAATTAGATTTGAGACACCTGATTCTTTGTACAATTCTTTAGATAATAAATGATGCATTTCCATCGAGAGAGAACAGGAGATCAGAGAAAAGATTTTTGCAGAATACTTCCCTAATGCTTCAAACTCTGAATTGTTTGAAACCATGAACCAGTACAAAGCTCTCTTCTTCATGAGAAGAAGAAGACTCTTTCTACTAGAAGACAAAGCCTTTGAAGTGGTGAAAGACACACACTCCCATACTAAAGCCATTGTGAAAATGCATAAAGTAGCTCAAGCAAATAGAGAAGTTGAACAAGAAATGGAAACCGGAAAGCCGGATGAGGCATTTGATGGTGAAGGAGAACCAGCTATAGAACATGTTAACACTATTGATGTGGATGCGTTAGATGGTGAAGATGCCACTCTGGACACAAAGAAGGAGAAACAGGATAAAGAAGAAGCAGAGAAGTACAAGCTGGACAAGGAAAAGGTTGACAAAGAGAAAGTAGAGAAAGAGGAAGAGAAAAAGAAAGATGAAGAGAAGAGGAAACAAGATGAAGAGAAGAGGAAACAAGATGAAGAGAAGAGGAAAGAAGAGGAGAAGAGGAAAGAAGAGGAGGAAAAGAAAGAAGAGGAGAAGTGGAAAGATGAGGAGAAGAAGAAATAAGAAGAGGAAAAGTGAAAAGAAGAAGAAAGAAAGAAGGAGGAAGAGAAGAAAATCCATGAAGCGGAGAAAAGGGAGAAAGAAGAGGAATAGAAAAAAGAGGAAGAGAAGAAGGAAGCAGAAAAGAACAAACAAGTGGAGATTCCAAAGGCAACCAGTGGTCAATCCAAACCGGCTAACATCACCAGTCCTATTGACCTCCAATTTGCAGATGAATTGGAGCTGCTACAAGGCATAAAGCTAGCACAAGAAAGACTAGAAACATTGAGGAGGAAAAAGGAGTAGGATGTCATTCACATTGTGATTGACACCCTTACCAGTTTGATTCCAGGTACCAACCTCCCCGGTATCGATTCCTCTCTGGCCAAACTAAAACTTCTATGTATAGTTGTAGAGGACCAGGTACAATGCCTGGAAGAAGTTGTTGAAGCTAATGCACAGAAGAAGCTTCAAAAGGAACTAAACACTACCTTAGTAAAGAAACTGAATGAGCTCCAGTATCAACTTCAGAAACAACAAAAGGATATAAGAGATGTTATGGATGAGGGAAAACTACTGTTGAGAAAAATAAGCCAACCCCATCTATTTTGTGATGATGTGCTTGCCCAAAAGGATAAATTGCAATCTAATTTGCAGGCATACATAAGCAACTTTAAGATGCCCTATGATTCTTTCACTACATATGGGAAAACTGTTCATGGGTATCAGCTTCAGTCTATCAGGATAGAATTGGAGATTAGCAACCGGACAAGAGATTTGCAGGAGCTTCAACTGGTTTTATTACCCAGACTGCAAATTCTTCAAAAGTGCTTTCTCAATCTAGAAGCTTTAATAGTAACTCAAGAGATGAGTACAATTGATGCCATGGAAGAACATGTATCACAGATGCAGACGGAAAGTGAGGTGGCTACCTCCTTACTTGAGTCATGGTCATTAGCCATGAAGAATTTTATGCAGGATTTTTAATCTATTTTTGATAAGTTTCACTCATTATTGTCATAAACATTTACTCATTTTAATGTTAATGAGAAATAGGGGTTATTTTGCATTACTTTGTCATTGTTGGCAAAGGGGGAGTAGTATCTAAAATTTTGGTGCATATTATGTATACTTTCATGTTATTTCTTTAAGGGAGTAGTATACATAGTAATTTCTGCAAAAGGGATAGTGTATATGCTTAGGGGGAGTAATTTTGATTATGGTATATTTTTGTTGTAAAAACACTTAGATGTCAAAAATTTACTAAATGTTGCCATCAATGCTAAAGGGGGAGATTGTTGGCATTTTGATGATGCTATGATTGTCATTGATGGACACACACTTGTTTTGAGATCACTTTCTTTATGTATGAGTTATGCTCAACTGGTAATTGTTCCAATCGGTATTATGTATTATAGTCTTTAGACTATCAGTTTTTTGCAGAAGGTGTTTACCGGTCACAAATTGACTGAAGACCCAAAGTAGTATGAAGACCTCAAGTGGTTTGAGGATCTCAAGTGGTACGAAGAAACAAAGCGGTAGTTAACATTTTTCTAGTCTTCACTTTGACAACCAGTAATTGGTAAAATGTATGAATCGGTATTACTCTGTGATGAGTTACCAACTGGTATTTCTATTATGAGTTATCATCCACTGACACTTTGGCAGTGATTTTGTGTCATGTTACCAAATGTGTCTAGATGCACTGAACTTCAGAACTTGTAATGTAATCCTATTGGACCGACATGAAATCAGACTCCTTTATAAGGACATCATGTCTAGGGTTTTAGTAGTTGATGAGGTTTTGTCTGTGCGATCACAGAAGAGAAGATTAGGTTTGTGTGAAGAGTAGGAGTGTGGAGATATTGAGGACTAAAGTAATGCTAATTGTCCATTAACAATGAGCTATCAAGGATCTAACCAAACATAATGTGCTATTATCTAGATCATCTACTTGTTGATTACTCATATCTTCGACAAGTCTGAAACCCTTAACCAAGTACGCCCAGCAAAGCCTTTGTAAATCCTCTAACAAGGTGGTTCACAACTATGAATCTAAAATCCTCTCACAAGGTAGTCTTTAACAGGACTTATCTCCTAATAGATATCTAGATTCCTAACAGGATCTATTCTAATGAATAACATTGTATGACCTTAACCAGTCTGGTTTCTATTCTACAGATAGTTACTTGTGAGTTTTTGCTCACCATGGTTTTTCCCATTTGGGTTTCCACATCAAAACTTCTTATGTTATGGTGATTGTGCTCTTGTGGGTGAATTCTTTGTTTGCTATTTTGTTTGTATTTATCCTAACCGGTTTATTTGTAAATCTATCATATCGGTTATCTACTAAATTATTTAAATGTTTGAGTTCAGTGTTTTTTGGTATACTAATTCACCCCCCCCCCTTAGTATTCATCAAGAACAACTTAAATAGATTAGAGAAAAAATCTTTTTCCTAAGAGATGATAGAGGAGATAATGTCTCTAATCTTCCATGGCTCAAGATATCTAACTCATCTCCTTTAACAAACAACAATCTCCCCATGAAGTACCAAACAACATCACTCAAAGATCTACCCAAACACAACATTAACTGACAACCTTGTGAACTTCATAAAGAAAAGAAAATATCAGTATTTCCAAGAGCAATATGATCACCACAAAGTCTCCCAATAGATAGTATTATAGAGAAAAATTGCACAAAGTTTCAATGCAAAGAAAAAACAATGCTTCAAAAGATCAGAATAACAACCCACATGACATCATCAAATGACATATTAATAACAAAGAACTTCCTATAAAGTGTTGGCCAAGCACCTCCATCTTTAGCAAAACATTCTACAGTTACTAGAAAATGTGACCATCAAGATTGTGGCCTCCACATACACCATCAGTATTCTAAACATGCAACATGATACATTAAGCAACCCTTACCATAGAATAAGCATAACACAACGATTGATATATTAATATCCATACACATATAGTTTCATCATATGTGTGTGGGTTTTAATATATTCATAAGCTATGGGTTCAAATAATGTCATCAAAGATCCCAAGTAAAATAAAATTATTCATACACACACACAAATAAATATATATGTATGTGTATATAAATATATAAATATAAAATGTGTATATATGTATATATACATATATATACATATGTATATATATGTATGCATGCATATGTATTACATACATATATGCATGTATGTATATATACATATATATACATGTACATAGATATACATATATACATGTACGTATATATACATATAAATACATGTATATATATGTAGACACGTAAAAATGTCTCATTAATTCTACTCTAATTATTCATTTATTTAATTAAGTAATTCTTTAAAAAAATGATTAAAATTAAATATTTCTTCTGATCATCACATCCAACATTTCTAATTATCAAATTTCTATCATTTCATCATTTAATCAATTAACCCTATCTCAATTATTAATTAAATATAAATTATTTAATTAATTGTGACATTTTCCTTAGTTAAATAATCTTTATTATTTAATTAATTCAATTTCCTATGATTAAATAATTTCATTTAAATTATTTAATTAATTAATTAAATTCTTCCAAATCCCCAAATTCAAATTTCAAATAATTCCATCTAATTTCATTTTTCTCAAATTCATTTTTCCCCAAATTCGAATTTCAATTAATTTCATCTGATTCTAAATCATCAAATTCACATTTCACCAAATCTGAATTTCAGTAATTTCATGTGCATTTTAGCATTCGAAAGTCCAAATTCAAATCCAAATTGAAAATAAAAATCAAATTCCATTTCAAAATCCTACAACACATGTTGAAATCATAGCTAAATGATCAAATCAGTTGACTAATTAGTTAACTCAATTAACTCTTCAATCACCTCTTTCCACTCCAAATCAACTTTTTCTGACTATTCAATCAATTCAGTCAACTAGCTAGTCTATTCATTCTATTGGTTAATCAATTGAGTTGACTCCTCAATTAATTCTGTTAATAGATCAATCTAATGAATTAACAGATCAATCAATTTTAGTTATCTGTCAATCAACACTTGAGTTCAAATTCTCACCTCCTTTGTTTTGAAAATCTATAAACTCAACCTCTTTTCTCATTTCAATCTAAAAAATCACAGTCTTCAAAATAGTTGTCTAATCTATGCAGGAAATCAGTGCGGAGAACCAATTCTACAACAACTAAGGAGAAGAGCAATGAAATCTTTCTCAAATCAATTGAGGGAGTCTTAATTAGATTCATTTGTTCCTTATTCAATTGGTTTTGCATTATTCGATTGTTATTTAGGATTAATTCTAATTAGATTAGAGTTTGTGATTCGCTGTTCAAATATGATTAATTATGATGATTTTAACCCTGAAAACATTTGGTGAACCCAGCATGAACTAACAACAATTTAAAATTTTGTGTATGCCTGCAGGTTTCCATTTTTGCTAGGTTTCCATTTCTAGAAAGTTTCTATTTCTAGAAAGTTTCCATTTTTGCAGGTTTCCATTTCTAGAAAGTGTTCATTTTGGTAGGTTTCCATTTTTGGTATGTTTCCATTTCAAGAAAGTTTCCATTTTTGCAAGTTTCCATTTCTAGAAAGTTTCCATTTTTGGTAGGTTTCCATTTTTGGTAGGTTTCCATTTTGACAGGTTTCTATTTTGGGTAGGTTTCCATTTCTGGAAAGTTTTCATTTTTGGCAAGTTTCCATTTTTGCAAGTTTCCATTTTTGGAAAGTTTCCATTTTGGCAGGTTATTGTTTATGAAAAGTTTCCATTTATGGAAAGTTTCTATTTTTGGCAATTTCTATTTTTAGCAAGTTCCTCATGTAACAAAAAAAACCTCTCTATTCTTTCATTTTTCTTAAATTCTAGTCTTTTAGTGTTCTGTTTTATAATAGATCATTGATAAACACAAGTAGATTTTTGTAACCAAAGAAAGAAAATTAGGCTAGAAAGCCCACAATGTGCTAACAAATCTCATGGTTTCTTGCATGGATAACTGAACTTAGTTTAGCTAAATCTTTCTTTTCGGTGCTTTTAAAAAAGAACAATACAACTTTCATCATTGCTATGACGATTAAAATGAACCCAATGCCTTGTTTGGAGCAACATCTCCAATAGTTTAGAAAGCATTGCAATGAAGGTTTAAAAAGAATCATTGTTCTTCATGTCTTCAAGGTGATAGGTATATGCTCTCCCCTTTTTTGGGTGATCAAAAAGCTAGACCCCCCTTTTTCATGCTTTATTTCATTTTCTACATTAGGATAACACCTTTAGAAGGCCTGCCTCCCAAGTAGCCTATAAGGCCAAGTGACAGGGAATGACCTAAGTGGCAATGACTAAAGCCAAGTAATCCAAAATACTATAAATAAATGTATATGTGATGAAAATCATATGCGATGAGTGTTACATGTTGTCACAACGGTGTTATGTCTCCCTCAGTGCCTATACGATATGTTAAAATCTATAGAGCATAACCTCTATAGACTGGGAGGCCTCCCTCAACAGAGTGTAAAACACTGTTGATTGTGACCACTTGAATGGAACCCTTTCTAAACAACTTAGAAATTAGAAGCTCAACTGAGCCAGTAACTAGACACTTGGATTATGATAGTGCAAGGGTGGGGAAGAATCCGCCCCCAAGACACTCACCATGTATCTCCCAGGATAACAAGCCAATTGAGGAGCAATCTTCTTTGGTCTAATTTCCAAAAAAAAGGCAAAAAAAATGGGTGCACCCTAGGGTGTGATAGGGTTGTTTGAGCTTACGGAGTATCAAGCTGTGGGTTGTGATAATACTTGTGACCTTTTGACCATTAGGAGAGTTTGTTTGATGTGCTATCGATTGACCAATTATAGCAAAAACAAAATGGGGTTTTGAAAAAGACTCCAACATTCATGTAAATTTGAAAAAGTTCTTTAAACAAGTATTCTTTCTGTGTTATTATCCTTTTTGATGTGCCTGCTATGTCCTTTGCTACATTTCACCAAATTCAAACATTTTATAAAATACCAAAAACAAAGTAGAATCTCAACTAAGTTTAGTCAACAACATCAACAATATCAAATCCCTCAACAAAGTCAAGTTTCAACATCAACAAGATCAAACCCCTCAACAAAGTCAAGTTTCAATATCAACAAGATCAAAACCTTGCAGCAAACAAGCTTGTCAAGATCAACAAATCAATCAAACATTGCAACATTCTAGAAATGGAGAAAACATCTTACATGTTGTGATCCTAGGTTCAAACCAATCAAGCAAACATCATGGATTGGCGTTATGCATTTCATAGGGAAGGTGAAGAATTCATCCCTTCCATTCCTATTCCATCATCATCCATAAAAATCTTAGCTCAACAAATCAATACTTTGCAACAACAACTCAGAGACATAACTAGGCCTAGCAATTATAGGGGCTGGTTAGAAAATATGATAAGGGAGGTGATAACCATGAGGGAATCATTATTATGCCAACCTTATTTTTCTTGTGAGACCATTCAAACATGCCAACCTTCATTCTTCAAAAAAATCATTCCTACCTCAGTTCAACCAACATTAGAGTCATGTCAACCTTCTTTCAACCCAAACCAAACCTTTTTCAACCAAAATCAAACCTCTTTCAACCCAAATCAAACATCTTTCAACCAACATCAAACCCCATTCAATCAAAGTCTAAATCAAAATTCACACCAACCCAACATTCAAACCTCTTTCAACCAAAATCAAACCCCTTTTAGCCAAAGTCCAAATCAAAATTCACACCAACCCAACATTTAAACCTCTTTCAACCAAAATCAAACCCCTTTCAACCAAATTCCAAATCAAAAATCACATCAAACCAACATTCAAACTCCTTTCAACCAAAATCAAACCCCTTTCAACCAAAGTCCAAATCAAAATTCACACCAACCCAACATTTAAACCTCTTTGAACCCAAATCAAATCCCTTTCAACCAAAGTCCAAATCAACCATATCTATCCACCATTTTATCATCCCCTGAAGTCACACAAGACCAATCCATGCCATCTCTATCCAATAATACAATCTCCTAAGGGCTATCCATAACACAAATCCAATCTAATCCAAGTCATGATTCAGAGAGTCTCATTCAAAATCCTTTCTCATCAAGTCAAAATATGGAAACCTTCCAAGAATCTCCCATGAATATCCAAACTCCTTCCCCATGTCAAGAGAACAATCCAAAATCAGAAGAAATCAATCATGAAATAAATCAAGATAAAAAACAAACATTTTCATCCTACCCAATTTTCGATGAAGAATCCACCTATCAAGAATCTTATGATGATCCCCTCATTCTTTTCTATTCCACTCATAATAACACCCTTGTTTCTCAAGAGAAAGATGTTCTTTCAAGCTCCATCCAACATCCACCTCCTAAGCAAGATCAAGACATCCCTTCCATCCTTCCTAATAATCTCTTTCCAAGTCAAGATCAAAGTATCCCTTCACCTTTATGTCCTAAACAATATCTCATTATTTCTCTAGATTCTTGTCAAGATCCCTCCATCCCATCATTTCTATGGCATAATCCTCCATGTCTCTCACAATATTCCATCTCACCAAATGAATCTACCATATCTCCTAGTCTCCCTCACGATCTCAATGTCTCTATACAAGTTGTTCATGAACCCCTCATCAATGAAATCACCAATCCAAATCATACTGCAGAGAATAATTTATCAACAATGGTATGTGCACCATCATCAAATGCCAATGTAGTGACATAAACAAGCATAACACCAACAAATGAGATCAACACTCAGTTGGCTTCATCATACTCTTCAAGTGCATCAACAAAAATAGGCATAACACCTGCTCATATCATAACTTCAAAATCAAAATCTATTTGCCTCATACACCCACACTTGAAAGACTGGGGGCAAGAAGGTCTACCACACTAGATTGGTTTGAAAATAAGAAGGCTATAGAAAACACTATACATTAAAAACTCCTAGTTGACTATCCTATTGAAAAAGACAAGTTCATCCAACTCTTCAAACAAATACCAATGAATTATCTACACAAAGTTCATACCAACTCAATAACAACATGCACCTAAAAAGATATTACATCTAAGGGTGGGTTTATTTCAATTTTTAGTACTGCATTTGCATATTTCTTTACTACATTGCATATCTTCATTTTAGAGTACATCATATTTTCTTGCATATCACCATCGCACAACATATAGCTGCATATCATTATTTCTTTCTCATATAGTTGCATCAATAAAAACATGATGATTATCTGAGTCATTCATCTGTCTGCACTGAAAGGAATGAAGGTTGTCTCATTTCCTAGATACTTGTTCATGAAGTCTTTAGGAGGTCTTTAGTCATTCATCTTCAACATCACCTTGTGATTAAGCATTATCCTTGGTCATAGTTTCACTATCAAGTCTTTTTACCCAAAATCTATCAATTGTTATATCTCACACATTAATCAATAGCTCTAAGTCATTATAGATACCTAGTTGGTCATGTGGCTAGTAAAAAATCCAATATTCTGCTTTAGCACCACTGTAATTGTCATATCCAAGTAGGTTTCATTACTTACAAGTCAAGGCAAGAAAATAAAAGAAAAAATTGTTATGCCAATATCCATCTCAAAGAAAAAAGAGAAAAGACATATAGTTGAAATATCATGCATACAAGTGCAACAAAAAGCTTGACTATGGGAACATGCGAATAACTCCATCAGGGCTATGGATGTCTATTGGCAATGGAGCAATATTTGAGAGATTATAGTGTATAACCTCGTCAGAGCCCTAAAATCTTGTTGAAAGAGAGGCTCTATCCAAGATACTTTTGAAGTTAGAATAACTCACGTAGCTGGCCACATAGGATTCCAAGGGTCTTTGATGGTTATAAGAGTCAGAATAAACTCAGATGCACACACATAGGCAAAAGAAGATCAAAGTTTCAAGAATTGATGGATAAGTTTTCTGCACCTCCATTCATAAATCTTGGTTACATAATATGTTAGGTTGGATGGTCTATGATTTTCTAAGAATAGATTGAACTCATATCTCTAAAATGTTTCCTACCTTCAATTCAATTAGTGCATTTTAGAATGAAAGCCACACACACTCATCCTTGTTCGAATAGGATCTACATTTTGGTCATGCATCTTGCATTAGCATAACTCATATCAAAATTTCATTGTCTCCATATGTGTCACCTAAATCATGATGTCATCATAGGTCTACATATTGGGGGCAAAACTGAAAAAATCAAAAAATCAGAAAATGTCTTGATCTTGGAAAAAGCCTTAAAAATAAAAAATAAAAATCTGCAAATCAAAGAAAGAAAGCATGGTACATCCATCAAATCAAATCAATAACAGATAAACTCTCAAAGTCTACAATCAAACTGATCATATGTCTTGTTAATCAATCTATCAATCAGACTTTATCAAACATCAACATGTCTTATACATGGAAGGGTACACTCAAAACCAGACAGATCGGTCTTATACGGTGTACTCACTCTTTGAAATGAGACATTCCTATCAATGATCAAACAAATCAAAACAATGACATAGATCAGTATGACTACTAGATTTTGTCCAAGTTATTCTTATCTTTATCAATTAATGGCAGGTCATTCTTCGTCAATATCAAAAACATCAAAAAATTCAAAATCAAACAAAAACATCAAAAAATTCAAAATCAAACAAAAACATTCAGAAACAGTCCTAAGAAAATCAAAACATTCAGATAAAGTCCTAAAAAAAAAAACATTTAGAAAAAATTCTGAAAAAATCCCAGATTTAAGTCTTGAAAAAATCAATCCACAAAATCCAAAAATATTCAAATATCAATTAAAAAACTCGCAATAAATTGTCTCACAAGAATCCAACACCCTAATAGATATCCAGCAAATACTTCACATGAAGTTAAACAAAGGATACAACTATCTTGTCAAAACAACTACAATCAAGCTGATCAACTATCTAATCTATCGAATCACTATCAAACTATCAACGTGATCGACATCTTGTCTTAAATAGAATCGGCACACTCGAAACCAGACTAGTCAGTCTTAAACGAGGTCCAAAACTTCTAAAACCAAACATTATCAAAATCACATTGAACATATCAAAGAAAAGACACAGTCAGTCCAACTGCTGAGTTTTGTTTATCTTGGTTGAGTCTTTTTATCAAATTGGCAAAGAACATTGCTTTTAGCTACTCAAGGATTTCCAAAAAAAAAGTGACTAGAGAAGCCGTGATTGGCATGATCCTTTTTCTTTGTTTGATGTTCATGGTTTGAACCAATGAAGTTTTGGGGAAATTTCTCTATTGGGTGTCTGTGATAAGAGCATTCAACTTATGAATGCCACCCATACCTCAACCCCTAGCTCTATTCCTAGACTGGAGGGTTCATTCCTTGTCTACTATGTGTTTGTTTCTTTGCAATGAGATATATTTACATCTCAGTTCCTGATACCCTAATGTATAAAGTTTCATTGTTACATAATAAGGCTCAATGATGAAAAAGTGTTGCACTATGAATAAAAACAAGAAGACTATTCATCATCAATCATATAATTTCATTTTTCTAATCTCATCATGCTGATTATTTTAATCAAGATCATTCTCTCATCAAGAATCTTTTCTTGAATCAACCTTTTCAATTCTTTCCAATCATTATTTCATCTAACATGATCTCTCTCATCACTTAATTCCAATCTTCTCATCTATAATTCTTTCATTTCCTCATATCAACTATTCCATCTATCAATCAGTTATTCTTCACTTTCATCATATTTCATCATTCATCCAATTTTGATCAACTATCATTTGTCTTATATAGGATGTATCCTTCCTAAAACCATAAATGATCATCTATCTTTGTCTTATACAGGATGTATCCTTCTTGAAACTAGACAGATCAGTCTTATACAAGATGTATCCTTCCTGAAACCAAACGTTTTGATCATTTTTGTTTTATATAGGATGTGTCCTTCTTGAAACCAGGCTTTATCTTTATTAGATCAATCAAATCAATCCTATTGAATCAATCAATCTACAAATCAATTCAACCATTTATTTTCTATAATAAAACTCATTCATGTCATCAAGTTAACCATTCTTCATCTTTCATTTAACATTCTTCTTCTGAGAGAGATCATTCATGCCTTCAATGCACAAACAATCTCTCGCGGGGGCATTATACCCTAGCATTATCGGGGCATACTAGGGCAAAAAAATTCATTTTCTTTGAAACAACATCATTTCGACATTGTGTCAAAGAGGGGCAAATGTAGACACCTAAAAATGTCTCATTAATTTTACTCTAATTATTCATCTATTTAATTAAGTAATTCTTTAATTATTTGACTAAAATTAAATATTTCTTCTGATCATCACATCCAACTAATTCTTTAATTATTCGACTAAAATTAAATATTTCTTCTGATCATCACATCCAACATTTCTAACTATCGAATTTCTATCATTTCATCATTTAATTAATTAACCCTATCTCAATTATTAATTAAATATAAATTATTTAATTAATTGAGACATTTTCCTTAGTTAAAAAATCTTTATTATTTATTTAATTCAATTTCTTATGATTAAATAATATCATTTAAGTTATTTAATCAATTAATTAAATTCTTCCAAATCCCCAAATTCAAATTTCAAATAATTCCATCTAATTTCATTTCTCTCAAATTCATATTTCCCCAAATTCAAATTTCAATTGATTTCATCTAATTCCAAATCATCAAATTCACATTTCGCCAAATCTGAATTTCAGTTAATTTCATGTGCATTTCAACATTCGAAAGTCCAAATTCAAATCCAAAATGAAAATGAAAATCAAATTCAATTTCAAAATCCTACAGCACATGTTGAAATCATAACTGAATGATCGAATCAGTTGACTAATTAGTTGGCTCAGTTAACTCTTCAAACACCCCTTTCCACTCCAGATCAGCTTTTTCTGACTAGTCAATCAATTTAGTCTTCTAATCAATCAATTCAGTCAACTAGCTAGTCTATTTAGTCTATTGGTTAATCAATTGAGTTGAATCCTCAATCAATTCTTTTAACAGATCAATCTAATGAGTTAATAGATCAATCAATTTTAGTTATCTGTTAATCAACACTTGAGTTCAAATTCTCACCTCCTTTGTGTTGAAAATCTATAAATTCAACCTCTTTTCTCATTTCAATCTAGAGAGTCACAGTCTTCAAACAATTGTCTAATCTATGCAAGAATCCTAGTGCAATACCTGAGAGCCACCTACAAGCACAATTCAAAGAAGCACAATGGAAGCCACAATGTAGGATGAGGGAGTTTCATTTATTTTTATTCTTATCTTGTGTTAATTTCTATTGGTTTATGTTTGAAATTGTTTTAATAGTTAAGGATTTGGTAATTCGTCCTTATTTCCTATTTCCGCATTAATGATTTTTAAGCATGAAAACAATATACATATACATATACATACATACATATATATACATATGTATATATATATGTAATACATATACATGCATACATACATACATATACATATATATATATATATACACATATATGTACGTACGTACATACATACATACATACATATATATATATGTATATATATCTCCATATGTATGTATATATATGACTATATATACACACATATGTATGTATATATATGACTATATATACATACATACATACATATACATACTCATATATATATACATACATACATATGCATACATACATATACACATATATATGTACATACATACATACATATATATATACATACATACATACATATATATATATACATACATATATACATATATATATATGTATATATATACATACATATATATACATATACATACATATATATATGTATGTATGTATGTATATGTATATGTATATATACATATGTATCTATACATATACATATACATATATATACATATATATGTATGTATATATATCCTCACCAAGCCATAATCAAAAGAGAGACACAATAAAATATCCATCACGACAAGACCAAATTTAGACAAGATTTTTTGTTGGCATTATGGATAAATTGATTATGTGTTGCATTGATGTTTTGTCATTGATGTCAACACTAGCTAATATGGATGGTTACCGGTAGACAAGTTTTAGTAACCGATAGAAGATCTAGTGTTACCGACAGAAGAGATTATCTATTCACACTTCAAACATGTTTGGATCAATGAAGTATATTGGATTTCATGAGTTACATGTTCCATGAGCATGTTTTGGTCAGTTGGTATTGGCTTGGTAATTGGATGTTATCATACACTCTGATAAACCCTTACCGGCATTGGTTTAAGGCTTTACCAGCAAAGATTTCATTGAGGAATCATGACAGGAAGCACAATTGGTGTTGGTGTAGCTTCTTTGAGGATTTCAGGATGCTGAAGATGTTCTTTGATCATACTTCAAATGTTTGAAGACATTTCTTTGGCATGGTGGACCCAGAATAGGTTCAATACCTATCTAGGTTATGGATCGGTATCATGCTAGCGTGTACTCTACACGTTACCTGGATGATTCAAGATGATTTATGGATTTGTTATTATTGTTTTGGTCTTAAGCCGACATGGCATATCATTGTAAATGGAATTATATAATGATATTATTGTAATATCTTTAGGTAGCCGACCTAATTGGTTTAGGCCTTAGGGTTTGTATAAATAAGAGATATAAATTGTTTGTAAAGTATCATGGTTATTGGAAAGGTCATGGTCAAGGAATGTAATGTGTGAATATTGTAATATCATTCAGACAGAGGAGTTGATTGATCATTGGTGATCGAATTGGATTCAAAAGAGGATTTAGTCCTCTGATATTGAGCTTAATCGGGACTGTAATCAGGCATGGTAGATGCTATTTATAGAAGTTCACTCTATTGGATTATTGTCCATTTATCTTGAGAAGGTTATAGCCTCTCTGTAGTCAGTGAGAATCTTTTGTAATGAGCAGTACACTCTAGGCAATATGCCTTCCTATAAGTGCAGGCCCCTCATTGTAACACATAATTTTTACAAAAGTATCATTTGACTGTGTGTAGGCTTCCCACCGTGGTTTTTCCATTTCCAGGTTTTCCACGTACAAATCATGGTTTTATGTGGTATGGTTGCTTTGCATTGATTATCTGGTTAGTTGTGGATTAAAAGTTATAATTTGCTAACAACTAATTCACCCCCCCCACCCTCTCAGTTGTTCACCGATTATCCTAACAATTGGTATTAGATCTTTGGTCCTCTTTTGCATAAGCTTAACCACTTGAAGTAGATCCTATGGCAACTAACACTTCTAATCCACTGGCAGCTATTTTCAGAAGAGAAATCCCTAAGCTTGATGGAACAAATTATGGGATATGAAAGATTTGAATGGAGACTCATCTTAGATGTCTTGGCAACGATATTTGGGAGATCACTGAGAAAGGATACACAACTTATGATCCGACATCTTGCAATCCTTCTCCTATAGACCTGGATAAGAATACTGAAAATGGTTGCAGAGCTAGAGAAGCCCTCTTGTGTGCACTTATTGTGTAATGCCCCGCTAGGAAACCCCGAAGGGGGAAAGCTAAAACACTCAAATGGAGTGTAAATATTTTTTTTTTAATAATAATAAGAGTGTTAATAATAAGACATCACATTAAGATACATTGGAGTTATCTAAAGCTTAGATGGCACAGTGAAAGACTAAACGAACCTAAGGAGTTTCCCAACATGATTACGTAACCTTACACCTAACCCAACTCGCGACATTTGATCCAATTAAGCTGGGTTTCTTAATTATAAGTTAATACTTAAGACATGGATATAATATGTTTGGTGAATTGACATTTTAGAATTTAGGAAGCATTCATCTATTATGATTGGAGATGAGGTTAACCTAAGGATATTTACTCGATGAATTTTAAACGTAGGCAACTTAAGAATTCTCCCATTAAGGTTTAAATATGGTTAACTTGACGAGTCCATCCATTTAGATACAATGTAACTAATATATCGAGGTTCATTTATTTAGGTTTAAAAATAACCAACCAAATGAGATCATCCTTTATAGTTAAAATATGGCTAATAAGATGAAATTCATTCATTAGGGATTAAGATGTAAACAAACAAAATGAAGTTTATTCATTAGGGTTTAAACATAACCAACTATTAAATCGTAGTTTATTTATAGAGGATAAAATGTAAATAGCCAAATGAAGATCATCCATTAGGGTTAAGATATAGGTAACTTAATGAGTTCACTCGTTTTAGTTAAAATAAAGTTAATATGAAGAAATACATTTGCTAAGATTAAGATATAAACAACTAAATGAGTTCTCCCATTTTAGTTCAATTATAGATATTATGATAAAGTTCATTTATAGAGGTTAAAATGTGGGTAACCAATTGAGTTCATCCAATTATAAAACTAATTTGGTGAGGATTATTTGTTTAGAATAAAACGTAAACAACTAAATAAATTCATCCAATTTAGTGAAACATAGCTAACATCATGATGTTCATTTATTAAGATAATACGGTAAGCCGAATAAGGTTCATCCATTAGATTTCAATTTAGATATTACGATAGTTAATCCAATATTTGTTATCCATTCAATATGTTCAAATTACAAGATTTATGACAAGTTAATCCATTAATTGCAACCTAGTGAGTTTCCTCCCATGCTTACTTCTTTTCATTAACATTAACAAAATACTTTTCATATTCATATCTACAATCTTTTATGATCATAATTACCACGTTTAACAAGGGGACTATATACCTACATTCTAAATTTAACTTCATCTAATCCCCATTACACACTTACAAAATACATCCATACATACTAGCACTAAGAGTGAAACAAGAGAGACAAAAGCATCACATAACACAGAAATGATCTCGGAGTTCACCCCTAGAGGGCTACATCTTCGGGTCTGCTCAACTGTAAGACCCCTCTGGCAATTAATATAGTTAAGGTTACACAAGTTTCATGTCATTTACATCTTGCCTTATAGGCGAACACAACCACTATACAACGACCACTTCGGTCAATAAATACATACATGATTCCTTCATAGAAGCTGATCCAACTGAACACATCAAAAGCAATTACAAAGGTCTCTTGTCTGACGGTTCCCTAACTAGGGACTTGACGGACTATGACCAAACACAAGTAACCAGACGGACAACAGAGTCTAAACAAACATAACAGGGTCTTGCCATCACTTTAAACTAAGTGAATACTAATAAATTAAACTTGCCATATTTCTATTTGTCTATTTCCCAATGCCGAGGATGAGTAAAACTAACCCATTTATTTTATCAAATGAGATATCATTAACTTACTAGTTTTTTGAATAGTACATTATTAAATTTCCGTTATTTTTAATAGCATCTCATTTTAGTTTTCAAAAGAAAGATCCAATGATAAAACATTTCATTTTCCAATTACTCCTAAACTTTAGTATTCCACTTCTAAATTTTCCAGATGACCTATAATATTAAAATCCGAAAATAATATATCCTTGGATAATATATTATTTTTAAACATCACCAAATAATAATTATATTTTAATTCAAAAATCTCCCATAAAAATATAATTCCCTTGCATATACTAAACAAATACATGATCTAAAGGTATGAATTATCATATACTTCTCTATGTATATACATGCCTAAATTAATAAACCAATGACTAAACAATAATTATTATGCATTGAAAGTATACTCCAAATTAGGAATCAACAATTAATATATATTATTATAAAAATTATCACAATTAACATATATTTAAATCTATACATTAATTAATAATTATTATATAATATATAACTAATAAAATATATTAATTAAAATTTAATAACATTAAACCATTTTATTTTATTTTATTTTTAAAAATCAAAATTTAAATTTAATAAAAATAAATAAAATTTGTTTTAATAGCCACACGGTTTCTGTCATTTCTCAAAAACCCAGAACTTTATTTTTACGAAATCTATAGAAAAGTTATAATGCAAAGTTATGAAGAAACCCAAAAAATTTCGTAGAAACCCAGTTTGTAAATTCGGAGATATTGTTGACATTCTAAAACAACATTTTCTGTCATTTCTCAAAAACCCAAATCTCATTCATTCACAGTCACAGATATATATATATTTTTCCAGAATGTTCAAAACAATAAAATGGGGAAATTTTCCAGCAAGTTCATGATTTTCCCAAAAAACCAATAGCTTTCAGATAACAAGATTTTCTCAAACACGAAACCATTTAAACATTCTTGAACCCAAAAACAAACAATTTTCACAACTAATACTCAAATTTTAATAGCATTCATGGATATTTTAAAACCAGCATTTCATGAAGATCCACCAAATACCATTTTTATTTTGATTTAACATTCCTGGTAAGATTTGAAGAAGAGCCCCCAACCTGCAACTGTAGAAATCTATCCTTGCCAAAATCCCCAAATCTCCATCCCCATATTTTTCTTTTCCAAAAAATCAACAACCCCCCAAAATATTTTTTAACCTAGGTTAAATGAATCACATTTTGACCTAATTTCTAATTTTGAAATTTAAGCACTTTTTAAATAAAAAGGAAATAATAATTCTTTTCAACTATTCGAATAATTTAACTTGATTTTCTAATTAAAATTAAAATACTTCTCTCTTATTAAATTTTTTAATTTCTCACTATTAATTAAGCCAACATTTATATTTCGCAATATTGACAAGGGTAAATATTTAATTAAATTAATTTCCAAAATCAATCTTTTACACTATATCAAACTTTACAAATTAAAAATTATTTTCTTTAAATAATAAAAATTACCCTTTCTTTTCCAAAAAGCAAAAGTGGTTAAATTAATTATATTTCAAATAACTTTAAATATTTCCTTTTTTTAAAACACATAAACTAATTAAATTCATTATTTAAAATTAACCATTAATTAAATTCACTACAACATAAATAAAGCGATCCTTTTAATTAATGATTAATCACTTAAAAGAAACCTATTTATTTTGATTTCTCAACTACTAATGCGTAAATGAACACATTAATTCAAATTACATACTTAAGCTTGCTACAAATATAAATACAGTGATCTCTTAAATTAACGATTAATCATATAAAAAAAACCTATCTATTTTAAATTTCTCAATTACTAATGCGTACATCCACACATTAATTGGAATTAAATACTTAGGATAAAATACTCCATTTACCACATGCAAGGCATGCAAACCAAGAAAGTCCACCAATCACACGACACACAACCCAAATGACAAAGGAACCTTTCAAACCACACACGATGCTCACCTGATCATGGCTAAGGCAAGACGAGAGTTTTATGACCACCTAATCCAAATTCTAAGGATAAAGGAGATATACTCCACCCTGCGAATCCTGATGGAGATGAACCTCGCACCTAGGCGGTATAGTACCTACAATCTCCTACAACCATGAGTCACGCAAGCATACATATATATACATATTCAATGAAGGCGTTAGCTCAAGATTTATAACAAGAATTAGGAAAACAATTACATCTACACAAGAATCGATGCAAAAGCACAATAATAGGTATGCACAATTATTTATATTATCTAATCTACAACATTACATCACAATTAATCAACCATTCAAGAATGCCACATAGGAGGTCAACCAAGGTCAAATGGATTTTCCAAGGCCGACTAGGGTAGGGGCATTACATTCTCCCCCCCTAGGCTCCGACTTACTCTTGGAAGTCGCAAGGCTAAGCGGAAATCATACAACACGTATTAGCCCTGAAACTCAATTAACAATTATCAATTTGCACAAATAAATATTTTGTCAACAATTAAAACATTATTTATAAATCCTCTATGAATGTCATTATCCATTAACAGAATGCATCTAAAATCATACACTTCTTAAAATACTCTAGAAATTACACACAATCTTAGTAGAGAAACAAGAATTTTTCCTTCCTTTCATTACACCAAACTAAAGCATTAAAAGATATAGACACAATTATCATACTCATCTACCAAACATGACAAGAAATAATGTCATCAAGATCAAATTCTTTCACCCATACCTCTTTTAACAAAACTTTATCGCATAGGACAAGCTTCAAATATCAATTTCTACATCCAAGTTAACATTTCAATGTATAGGAGCAATGCAAACAACTCAATTGTTTGCACTTTCCAGGCATATAAGAACTTTTCCAATAACTATGTCCCATTACATAGTGGCAAGTTAACACCATTTAATCCATGTTTACACACAATAACCATCCACATAACTGGTATTGCACAACACAAAAGGCCACATGTGAGCATGTCTAATGCTCAGTCAAAGATAACATGCACGATCAACATCTCTATGCCTGATTTCAGTACAAATAACATGATCATCAATATCCAACATCTCACTCAAGGGCTTGATGGTGATAGGGTACACCATAGCGGTGCTACCTTCCATACAAGACCCTCGTGAACATCCCTTGTTTTGTAAGGTGTTTAGCCTCCAAGAGATAATCACCACTCATAGGTAGGTAGTGGATCCTAACTGTCTCACAGCCTCACATACCTCCATCCTCAAGGTTCCCTATGTCTACTTCCTCGTATACACTCAACCAAGACCGTCTCCTACATTCTGGGAGAGGAATTCACATTGCAACACAAGACCAGCTTACGAAAACAATAAGGATAAACCAGTTTAGCCACCAAAGTATAGAAGTATAAAGATAATAATCGTCAATTCCAATAGTAAGGCAAGAAAATAATTCTGGAATTTGGAACATCAAATCAAGTAAAAACAAGATTGCAAGATCATGGCTAAACCTTCAAGGTCAAAATAAAATAAATTTGCTAGCCCACAAGGAAATAAATAA
The DNA here is from genome assembly GCF_030272615.1 of Cryptomeria japonica. Classification (NCBI taxonomy): domain Eukaryota; kingdom Viridiplantae; phylum Streptophyta; class Pinopsida; order Cupressales; family Cupressaceae; genus Cryptomeria; species Cryptomeria japonica. The sequence continues at coordinate 359,231,917 of NC_081405.1, read as the reverse complement.
ATAAATAAGTAATAAAAGAAAATCATAAGTGCACATTACATCACTATGTGACTAGCAGCTAGCCACCAACAAGGAAGGAAGGAACAATCGTCTAGCTATCACAGTAGCTCATCATGTGGTGTGGCCAAGTCACACATCCGCTTGGCATGGCAGTGTGCACCTCGACATCACCCCGCATCACATTGTCACACAGAATGGCTCTACCCTATACCTATCGGTAGGCTGCATGGAAATTTCTACTACATCCTGCATCGTGTCTCAGCACAACATGGCAATACTCCAAGCGGATAGGACATGCAATGGATGTATCCCACATGGCAGTGTACCTCGCGAATAAGGCACGTGTCGGTCACACCCCGCATAGCGTTGTTCCTCTCAGGATACCCGCTGTAAGCCAGAGGTATACATGGCTAAGGTCTACCCACAAGTCTACCAACACTAGTCAATTGGGAGCCCATGTGAAAAATAACACCCCTCTCATGAAGACAAGGCAAAAGATGCTCCAATAGTATCCATCATTATGCTCAAGGACTGTCATCTATATGCTCAAAAATAAAAGATAGGAATTAGGCTAGCACACATGAACCTCATAACTCGGTTCATCACAAGGGAAAGTATTGAGTACACCTATAATACAGTTTCATTATATAACTATATTTTTCCTCGCAATAGGGAAGCTAAAGTTGCTTTGCGTCGACATTACTCGTACGTTGTTCATACTATTCAAGGAATGGTGACTTCTAATATTAGCCCTTCACATATTGACTTATCAACAACCCGTGGGTTGGCACTCAGTAAGGGAACAAATATGCAACATCACATAAATAGCATGGTTTCCCATACTCATAAGCAAACACATCCCCCATGGTTGATTACTTCACCATCCCATGGGCACACATAGCAAGTACGGCTTTCTTACAACACACAAGGAATAGCACCATTACTAGTTTAGTCACATTTACGAGGAGTACTTTACAATACGCTAACATCTACTTAAGGGAAGTTTTAATTATGCTTTACCCATGAATCACTAAATAAAGTTTACTCTAGATACACGTTCTGAAATTCTTAACAATTCAAATTTACACAAGGAAATAATGTCATTCCGATATCTTTCTCAAATTCAACTAATCATTTTCATTCACCTTACTAACTATGCAATTTTCTCTTCCAAAGCGAAAAACTTTCCTCATTCAATCAGAAGCCAAAGCAAACATACAATTTTATATGCGTTATAAAAATTCTTCTTAAATCACTGCATTCTTAATAGCATTTCAAAAATAACAAACCTTATATTTTAGGCAAGAGGAGGAAGAGAGCTGGAAAAATCATCTATTTCCTGTGAATACGCAAGATCTACAAGATCACACTATATGCTCAGATATAAGTCTATCATTTTAGTTGCACAGTTTTCATTTCGCTATCTTTTTGGAGGGTGCCAAAACAACCTAACATGAGATTTCCAATTATTGTTGCAATATAATGTTCTAGTTTTCCGAACAAGAATTCAAGACAAACAATTTTTCGGTAATACAAGTCTTCTTGAGAACACTCACTATTCTTAATTCAATACCACAATACATCAAAATCTGCAACCTAAAATTGAAAGTTGAATTACGACAAGAAGGTAAATGAGGAGCTATCTACTAAATACTACACATTAATGCATACCAATTAACAAGTCTTTCATTTGCTCTTTCTAAACACAATAAGACAATTATCTATATCCAAAGGCAAGTTAAATGGAGCGTTGCTAAAATAGGTCCTAAATGAAACTAGTTTGAAGAAGCATATAAAACAATCATTGGAGGAACACATTAATACACTCTTGAAGCTACTATAATATGTTCTATTTTGGGTACTTCTTTCACAACAAAGCAATTTTCACAAAATCAACTATGCGCATATTAATGCACCTTACTTAAGATGGAATTTAATTATATTACTCCTACAATGCACATGGAGAATTCTCTAATGTAAACATACAATTTTTCCCCCAATAACCAATATTAACTTTCAAACCCATAATCCTTTTATTATCTAAAACACATAAGTGTCACAAGGCTCACACAAGGGTTCAAGAAATCTCATCCTTTCTCTTGCAATAAGAAAACTCAATTAAGAGATAATTTACCCATATCAAAACATTTTAATTTCTAGCGAGAGAGGAAGAAGGGTGATAATCATTCATTTTACTACCCTAAAAGCATTTAATATTTGTCATACTAGTCCTTCAAGTGGACAACACTAAGATAGATCATAACCATAACAAGCACATTTCATACTGTTAGATTTCAAGACAATACCAACCAACCCAGATGGATTAGTCAAAAGAGTAAAACAAATCAAGAACTAAGGTACATACGATTCTCTTTCAGAATAAGAGAAATCGTTGACCAAGACCTCAATAAGCAGACAAAGCACATATAATCATTCCAAAACACCCACATTAAGAAGGTGAAAACAAGGTGTGAACACATACGTTACACACAAGTAGGGATTGTTCAATCACACTCACACATCAAGGAGGACAAGCACAAAACATAAGGTCGACACAGAAAACACCAACTAAGGGCACAAGCGAAACCAGAGATCCCAGTGTTGCAACATGGGCTCTGATACCAAATGTAATGCCCCGCCAGGAAACCCCGAAGGGGGAAAGCTAAAACACTCAAATGGAGTGTAAATATATTTTTTTTAATAATAGTAAGAGTTTTAATAATAAGACACCACATTAAGATACATTGGATTTATCTAAAGCTTAGATAACACAGCGGAAGACTAAACGAACCTAAGGAGTTTTCCAACGTGATTACGTAACCTTACACCTAACCCAACTCGCGACATTTGATCCAATTAAGCTGGATTTCCTAATTACAAGTTAATACTTAAGACATGGATATAATATGTTTGATGAACTGACATTTTAGAATTTAGGAAATATTCATCTATTATGATTGGAGATGAGGCTAACCTAAGGATATTTACTCGATGAATTTTAAACGTAGGCAACTTAAGAATTCTCCCATTAAGGTTTAAATATGGTTGACATGACAAGTCCATCCATTTAGATACAATGTAACTAATATATCGAGGTTCATTTATTTAGGTTTAAAAATAACCAACCAAATGAGATCATCCTTTATAGTTAAAATATGGCTAATAATATGAAATTCATTCATTAGGGATTAAGATGTAAACAAACAAAATGAAGTTCATTCATTAGGGTTTAAACATAACCAACTATTAAATCGTACTTCATTTATAGAGGATAAAATGTAAATAGCCAAATGAAGATCATCCATTAGGGTTAAGATATAGGTAACTTAATGAGTTCACTCGTTTTAGTTAAAATAAAGTTAATATGAAGAAATACATTTGCTAAGATTAAGATATAAACAACTAAATGAGTTCTCCCATTTTAGTTCAATTATAGCTATTATGATGAAGTTCATTTATAGAGGTTAAGATGTGGGTAATCAATTGAGTTCATCCAATTATAAAACTAATTTGGTGAGGATTATTTGTTTAGAATAAAATGTAAACAACTAAATAAATTCATCCAATTGAGTGAAACATAGCTAACATGACGATGTTCATTTATTAAGATAATATGGTAAGTAGCCAAAAAAGGTTCATCCATTAGATTTCAATTTAGATATTATGATAGTTAATCCATTAATTGCAACCTAGTGAGTTTCCTCCCATGCTTACTTCTTTTCATTAACATTAACAAAATACTTTTCATATTCATATCTACAATCTTTTATGATCATAATTACCACGTTTAATAAGGGGACTATATACCTACATTCTAAATTTAACTTCATCTAATCCCCATTACACACTTACAAAATACATCCATACATACTAGCACTAAGAATGAAACAAGAGAGACAAAAGCATCACATAACACAAAAATGATCTCAGAGTTCACCCCTAGAGGGCTACATCTCTGGGTCTGCTCAACTGCAAGACCCCTCTGGCAATTAATATAGTTAAGGTTACACAAGTTTCATGTTATTTACATCTTGCTTTATAGGCGAAGACAACCACTATACAATGACCACTTCGGTCAATAAATACATAAATGATTCCTTCATAGAAGCCAATCCAACTGAACACATCAAAAGCAATTACAAAGGTCTCTTGTCTGATGGTTCCCTAACTAGGGACTTGACCGACTATGACCAAACACAAGCAACCAGACAGACGACAGAGTCTAAACAAACATAACAGGGTCTTGCCATCACTTTAAACTAGGTGAATACTAATAAATTAAACTTGCCATATTTCCATTTGTCTATTTCCCAATGCTGAGGATGAGTAAAACTAACCCATTTATTTTATCAAATGAGATATCATTAACTTACTAATTTTTCCAATGGTACATTATTAAATTTCCGTTATTTTTAATAGCATCTCATTTTAGTTTTCAAAAGAAAGATCCAATGATAAAACATTTCATTTTCCAATTACTCCTAAACTTTAGTATTCCACTTCTAAATTTTCTAGATGACCTATAACATTAAAATTTAAAAATAATATATCCTTGGATAATATATTATTTTTAAACATCACCAAATAATAATTATATTTTAATTCAAAAATCCCCCATAAAAATATAATTCCCTTGCATATACTAAACAAATACACAATCTAAAGGTATGAATTAGCATATACTTCTCTATGTATATAGGTGCCTAAATTAATAAAGCAATGACTAAACAATAATTATTATGCATTGAAAGTATACTCCAAATTAGGAATCAGCAATTAATATATATTATTATAAAAATTATCACAATTAACATATATTTAAATCTATACATTAATTAATAATTAATATATAATATATAACTAATAAAATATATTAATTAAAATTTAATAACATTTAAACATTTTATTTTATTTTATTTTTAAAAAATCAAAATTTAAATTTAATAAAAAAAATAAAATTTGTTTTAACAGCCACACGGTTTCTGTCATTTCTCAAAAACCCAGACCTTTATTTTTACGACATTTATATAGAAGTTATAATGCAAAGTTACAAAGAAACCCAAAGAATTTCGTAGAAACCTAGTTTGTAAATTTGGAGATATTGTTGACATTCTAAAATAGCATTTTCTATCATTTCTCAAAAACCCAAATCTCAATCATTCACAGTCACAGATATATATATATATATATATATATATATATATATATATATATATATATATATATATATATATATATATATATATATATATATATATATATATATATATATATATATATATATATATATATATATATATATATATATATTTCCAGAATGTTCAAAACAATAAAATGGGAAAATTTTCCAGCAAGTTCATGATTTTCCCAAAAATCCAATAGCTTTCAGATAACAAGATTTGCTCAAACATGAAAGCATTTAAACATTCTTGAACCCAAAAACAAACAATTTTCACAACTAATACTCAAATTTTAAAAGCATTCATGGATATTTCTAAACCAACATTTCATGAAGATCCACCAAATACCATTTTTATTTTGATTTAGCAAAGAAACAAAATGGAAAAACCGGGATCCTACCTCTTTAGCATTCCTGGTAAGATTCGAAGAAGAGCCCCCAACCTGCAGCTATAGAAATCCATCCTTGCCAAAATCCCCAAATCTCCATCCCCGTATTTTTCTTTTCCAAAAATTCAACAACCCCCCAAAATATTTTTCAACCTAGGTTAAATGAATCACATTTTGACCTAATTTCTAATTTCGAAATTTAAGCACTTTTTAAATAAAAAGGAAATAATAATTCTTTTCAACTATTTGAATAATTTAACTTGATTTTCTAATTAAAATTAAAATGCTACTCTCTTATTAAATTTTTTAATTTCTCAATATTAATTAAGCCAACATTTATATTTCGCAATATTGACAAGGGTAAATATTTAATTAAATTAATTTTCAAAATCAATCTTTTACAATATATCAAACTTTACAAATTAAAAATTATTTTCTTTAAATAATAAAAATTACCCTTTCTTTTCCAAAAACCAAAAGTGGTTAAATTAATTATATTTCAAATAACTTTAAATATTTCCTTTTTTAAAAATGCATAAACTAATTAAATTCATTATTTAAAATTAACCATTAATTAAATTCGCTACAACATAAATAAAGCGATCCTTTTAATTAATGATTAATCACTTAAAATAAACCTATTTATTTTGATTTCTCAACTACTAATGCATAAATGAACACAAATTCAAATTACATACTTAAGCTTGCTACAAATATAAATATAGTGATCTCTAAAATTAACGATTAATCATATAAAAAAAACCTATCTATTTTAAATTTCTCAATTACTAATGCGTACATCCACACATTAATTGGAATTAAATACTTAGGATAAAATACTCCATTTACCACACGTAAGGCATGCAAACCAAGAAAATCCACCAATCACACGACACACAACCCAAATGACAAAGGAACCCTATGGACCACACACGACACTCACCTAATCATGGCTAAGGCAAGATGAGAGTTTTATGACCACCTAATCCAAATTCTAAGGATAAAGGAGATATACTCCACCCTGCGAATCCCGATGGAGATGAACCTCGCACCAAGGCGGTATAGTACCTGCAATCTCTTGCAACCATGAGTCACGTAAGCATACATATATATACATATTCAATGAATGCATTAGCTTGAGATTTATAATAAGAATTAGAGAAACAATTACATCTACACAAGAATTGATGCAAAAGCACAATAATAGGTATGCACAATTATTTATATTATCTAATCTACAACATTACATCACAGTTAATTAGCCATTCAAGAATGCCACATAGGAAGTCAAACGGGTTTTCCAAGGCTGACTAGGGTAGGGTCATTACACACTGATCAACAGATTATGGGATTGACTAACAAATCATCGACTAAGGTTATATGGGACAAATTGCAAACTCTAAACAAAGGTGACCCTACCGTCAAAATTGCTAAACTTGATTGTTATCGAGTAAGGTATGAAAACCTGAAAATGGAAGAAAATGAAAGAATTGTTGTGTTTATGGAAAGAGTAAATGAGATTGTTATGGGAATTCAATGTTGTGGAGGATTTATAATTGAAGATGAAATAGTTCCCAAAGTCTTGAGAGGCCTTCCACTGGCTTACAAGATAAAGGCAACTGCAATTAATGAGTTAAGAACAATGGTAAACACTTCAGTCAACAAAGACATTCTGATTGGGAAATTATCTGGTTATGAGTTTGAAGAATTTGGATCTTCTGGAGTTGTAAAGTTTGAACCTTCTTTTCATGCAGTATCATCAACATCTACCAGCAAAAGTGATTGGAGAGCCCTATATACAAAAGAATTGGAAGACATGAGGAAAGAAGATGAAGAGATTGAGCAACTTGAAGCCTTGTTTTCTAGAAGAATACCTAAAGGTCCAACTGGAAGTAAGTATGAAGGAAAAACACCTTTTAAATGTATTGTAGGTAATAAGATTGGTCATTTTGCATCTAGATGTCCTGAAAGCAATGCAAGGTTTGAGAAAAGAGTTAATAAAACTTTTAAGCCTAACCTGAACAAATATAGATTCAAGAAAAGTAAACAATTCTACATAGCAGATGAGGAAGGAGTAACTGATGACTATGGAGATGAACCGATAGAAGACTCTGCTAGTGGATCTGGAAATGGAAAAGAATGGGTGCTCTATGATTTGAAGGAAGATGAACCAGAACTGGCTATCAAAAATGAAGAGAAGGCCTTGGCAACAAAATTTGAAGATAAGGATGAATGGGTAATTGATAGTGGATGTTCACATCATATGACTGGAGATAAAAGAAAATTTATTTCCCTGCAAGAATACAATGGTGGTCAAGTCAGATTTGGAGATGACAAGGTATGTATGATCAAAGGTAGAGGTATTATTTCTTTGGATGTCAAGCACAACACTGATAATGTCTATTATATAGAAGGTTTAAGGCATAATTTTTTGAGTGTTGGCCAATTAGTTGATAAGGGTTTTCAACTTCAGTTTAAAGAGAAAATGCAAAAACATTAACAAGATTGGTTTGGAAATTGCAACTGATATTCAGACAGGAAGTAATATCTTTCACTTGAACACTAGTAATAAGACATGTTTGATTGCTCATATTGATGAGAGTTGGATATGGCATAAGAAGTTGTGTCATGTTAATTTTGATTGCATTGTTAAGATCAGTTCAACTAAGGCAGTTAGAGATATACCTAAGATTATGGAGCCTCATAATCCGATATGTGAGGAATGTCAATTGGGTAAGCAAGTCAGAAGTTCTTTTAAGAGCATACATGATAAATCTAATGATGTACTTGATTTGATTCACACTGACTTATGTGGTCCAACAAGGACTAGAAGCTTTCAAGGTGATAGGTATTTCATGCTGATTATTGATGACTTTTCTAAGGGAGAAGTCTGATGCCTTTGAGAAATTCAAGATCTTTAAAGCGAAGGTTGAAACAGAAACTGGATTGAAAATCAAATGTCTAAGATTAGATCATGGCAGTGAATTCACTTCTCATGAATTTAACAGTTATTATGAGACAAATGGAATCAGGAGACAACTATCTACACCTAGGAATTCTTAGCAAAAAGGAGTAGTTGAAAGAAACAACATAACCATTTTGGATGCAGCTAGATCTATGATGATGGAAGCCAAATTGCCTCATATCTACTGGAGAGAAGCAGTGAGTGTGTATGTGAAAAGTGGAATAAGGATCTGTATCAGCAAGACACAACACTTTAATTAATTTATTACATGTATGGTTAGTAATCAATAATCAATAAATAATAAACCATAACAAATCAACTAATTGCCTTGTAAAAGATGCGAGTATAAGATTGATCTCATATTTTTATAAGCAATACTAGTGACTAGACTACACCAAGATGAAGGATTTAATCTATATAAGCATGATATTAAGCAAAATGGATGCAAGATGGATGAATAATTCAAGCAATAATGAATTCAAGCAATAATGGAATAAACTAAATATGGATGCAAATAATAAAAAAAGCACAATGTATATTCAATGACTCCAGAGCATCAATTAGCGTAATAATAATCTCCAAGCGTATTCTCAAAAATCTCTGGGGTGAATTGGAATGAGAGCTGAAGGCTAAATTTATAGAGAATTACAAGAGGGATTATGAAAAAAGGTACAATTTAGGATTAATTGAAAATAATTGAGAAATCATGTTCAGTTAACCTTGAGATAGATTCCAATTATAGTTTAATTGAAATGCATTTAGATAAGAAGTTCAAGTTGCATTAGAAATAATATTAAATTAATTCCATGCATTTGTGATAAAAATAGATAATTCTTTGATTTATTAAAGAAAAGAGTCTTTTTCATGCAACTGAACTTCTGTTTTTGAAAAGCTTTGAGTTCCAATTTTAGAGAATAATCCAATAATTCAATTAATTGCTTTTCTGATTTTAAATTCTAAATTTAGAAAAAGAAATAATATCTCAAGTTTGATTTCTCTCTCAATTCACTTCTTTTTGTTTATTTTCAATTCAACTCTTGCTTTGTAATTAATTCCTCTTTTGTAATAAATTAATTCCTTTTGCATGATTAAATTGAAAATTTATTAATTAATTAAATATTCAAGGATAGTTAATAAATTAAAATAGGATAATTGATCAAAATTATATTCTTGGAAATGATTCAATTAATTAAATAAATATTTAATTAATATTGAGTAATTGATTTGCCATGTGATATTTGATGATTAAAGAATTAATAATGTGCTCAAGATTGATTTAATTGCCTTTGGTTAGGACCTTGGTGATGTTGTCGAGATTAGGGGCCCATGGTTTAGATGACCATTTTTAGGGTATTACATTTGCCCCTCTTTGAATTAATGTGCGAGTGATGCGTTGGTTCAAAGAATGTGTGATGTCTAGGAGATGCCAGTTCTGAACTTGATTGATCATGAACTAGATGAAGAGCAAGGTGTTTAGCTTGATTCGAAGCGATGAAGTTGAATGAAGTATAATTAAAGTGATATCGATCTCAAACTTGATTGAACTTAGGAATGATAGAAAACAAAAGATACCAAACTTGAACTTGATTTATCAAGAAGAGGATCTTACTGATCTAGAACTAGATTAATGTAGACACAGCGAGTGAAGATAAAAATCGATCTTGAACTTGATTGATCTAGACATAGTGAGCGAAGATAAAAATTGATCTTGAACTTGATTAATCAAGATACAATGAGCAAAAAATAAATTGTCAATCTTGATTTGATGCGATGAAACTTAACACCTACTTAGATTTAGTGTGTGATCAAAGATACTCTTTAAACTTTTGATTGAATTTAAACAAATAATCAGCTTGATGAAAAGCGATGAAAATGATTAACATTAAGAGATTGATCCAGATAAAGGACAAATATCAGCTTGATTTAGAGCGATGAAACTGATATGCCCCTAGCGATTGATTCGATTCAGATGATCAAGAGATCTCAACTTGATATGAAGCAATAAAGATGAGATGCCCCTGTTAGGTCCCGGGGACAACTAAGAGGGGGGGGGTGAATCAGTTGTCAAATGAATTTAAACCAAAAACAATTTAACCAACTTAATGCTTAATATCGGTAAACTAGTTAAGTATGTCAGTAAACAGTTATAATAGTTAATTGCTATACTGGTAAGGATTAGTGCATGAAACATAAACACAAAGTCATCCACAACACATAACACCAATATTTGTATGTGGAAACCCTGTAAGGGGAAAAACCACATTGGGAAACCTTACCCACAATCAGATGATACTACTACAGATAGTAAGTGTACATAAATGGGGTCTGCACATGCAGAAAGGCCAACAGCCTAGAGCTCACTACTCAATCACAAAATGGGAGTCACACTGACTACAGTTGGATGGTTAAATCCAATAAGAATGTACTGCACAAAATAGCATATTCATATGCTAGATTCAGTATCGGTGTAATGCTGATATGCTTTCACAAAAACCTAGCTTCACCTTCAAATGATGTCTTCGTATATAGCTCTGCTTAATCTCACATATAGCTTCACACAATCCTTTTTTGCATTCCACACTTGATCTTACAAATAAGATCTTACATTTATACCATAACCTAAGACCAATTTTAGTAGGTCGACTCTACAAGATATTACAATAAAAACATTTTACAAACAATATAATATCTGATGCAATAACTGATTGAACATGTTGGCTTAATGCATTTACAACAATAATTAATCATCTCCATAGCATGCCATGTTGATCTGGAAAAGATAAACTTGCCGGTGTAACCCTAGACCTATTTGCTGGTAACAACAAATATGCAATTGTGAATATACCAATGAACAAAACTCCAGGACAAGATGTCCAGACGATGTCTTTGACATTACCAAGTGTTTTCCATGCCATTCCAAGTGCCGGTGATCATTATATCTTTCCGGTGTACCATATACCAGTAACTGTGCAATGGTTACTTGCTTGCCGGTGAATGCTACTGGATCTCCAAAGTGCTAGTGTTTTAGTAGGTGTTGACATCAATGACAAAACCATACCAAAATACCAACAACCCCTTAACAATAAGGATTTGTTAATTGTCTTTTGTTGAAAAGATTTTTCTCGACTTTTGATAAAGATTTTTAAAAAAAATTCTTGACATTGAAGATGTGAGGTCATAAGGTCATGAGTATGCCCCCTCGGGAATGAAATCGAAAGATAACGAGGGTACATGATTATTGTAGGCAATTTTGAGTGATGATAAGTTGTTTGAGCATAAATTATTTTGAGGAATATTTGAAAATTTGGCATTGATTGATTTTGAATTTAGTGCAAAGTTGTTGTGTAGAATAAAATTGAGATTTAGCGTTGATTCATGAGAAACTGAGGATAATTTGAAGAAAGAATGAGCATTTGATGAAAAGTGCTAAATGGTCCAAATTGTGAAATTGACTAGGAAAATGATCTCATATTTCAATTTCGATCCCAAAAATGGAATCAAAATGGGCAAATTAGATAAGGGTACAATATTCATGTCCATCAAAGCAAGTTGAAAAATTAGAGTTTTGGCTATATAAGGGGTGAAAGTATCATTTTCAATTCATTTTAACCCTCCAAGTTTGAAAAGTCAAAAATCCTTCTACGAAGAAAATGGTAGTCCCTACTCGTGAGCATCGATTCGAGTGCCAGAGATGACATAATCTACCTCGACACTATGAGCTAGCGGTAAGTGGTCAATCTTAAGCCTTTTTATGTTCTCAATTTTGAATTTTTCTGTTCAAATCTCAAGTTTTCACATGTTTTAAGTCAGCCAATCTCGTTTTGTCATGCGAGACAAGATTTTGTCTCATATGAAAAATTCTAAGTATTTTTTTTTCATTTGAGGCCATTAGTTTTGTCATTCGGACCTCACCCTTATGTCGTATGACAATCTTCATAAAAGACCATTTTGTCGTCCAAAGTCTAATCTTTTGTCATATGGGAGTCTTTTGTCGTACAGGGCCTAATCCTGACTCGTACGAGATGATGCCCTTATGTATTTTTCCATTTGGAAAATAGTGAGCATTTTTGAATGTCTAAACTTGAAATTTTGATTTTGTAATTGGGGTAGTTGGATTTGCATGATGTTTTGCTTCTCTTGTAGGCTTATTTGGAATGTTTTCTAATTCTTCGTTGTTTGATTTTGTTTTGCAAGTTCGATAACCTCATGTGCTCTTTAGATGTGATTATCCGCCTACTATGACATTAGTGTGGCAGTTATCAGAGGTTGATCAGACTCATATTTATTTGTGTGGCTTGACACATCTTTTTAGATTACTTGATATCCGTGTGAATCATGGTATGCTCACGATGTTGGTAGAGAGATTCCATTCATAGCATAACACATTTCATTTACCAGTTGGGGAGATGACCATCACTCCTGAGGATGTACATAGGATCCTCTGTATCCCTTTTGTTGTGGATAAGGTAGATTATGATGCAACACACCTTCCTGGATTACAGGTAGTTAGGCATGTCTTCAGGGATCCTAATATATTGACATGTTCCATCAGTTGGGACATCATGATGAGCAGGTACAGTGAGGACTTTCCTCTCACTTGTGTCCTAGGAGGGTATATCGGCTGCTTTCTTATGTCAAATAGGGGACAACAGGGATTCCAGTGTGGATGGAGCAGGATGCTGGAGAGATTGATTGAGACACCTCAGAGACTAGGCTGGGGTTCATGCATATTATCCCACATGTATCGTGAGATGCATGAGATAGTGTATAGGGAAGGCAACAACATGGTCACTGGTGTGGTGATCTTATAGGTTTGGGCTTGGGAGCACCTTCCCGTTTGTCGGCCTATTGTAGATGATAGTAGAGAGCCTAGGCAGCTGATTATATATAGGTATGCCAATTGTGTTACATAGCCCCATCTGGGCAAGACCAATTTTTGGCGGTGGTAGGTAGATGACCTTATAGCTATGATATGGAGACCTTACAAGGGCCTAGACCAATGGGATGACTGACGGTTGGTATGGTGAGATATTTTTGTTACACACCCACTTATCGGCAGATCGTAGACTATAGTGGAGTGATTTGTAGTATCACAGGTGATGAGGCAATATGGCAAGCCTTAGGGGGTGTCACAAGAATTCACAACGTATGCCCGATATGCTGATGAAGAGAGGTAGGGATGGTCATCGAGGTTATCCTATGCCCTGAGTATGCAGGAGCTTACTGGTCTCCATAGACTGAGATGGGACCACATGGATGATGTTGTAGATACGGGGGTATTGCCCCAGTATAGGGATTGGTTCCAACAACATCCATTCCCTAGGTTGATAGATCCAGCTGAGCAAGCTCCTCATATAGAGGGGGTTGAGGGTGATGCCCCTGCATCAGGATAGGGACAGGGATAGGGCTCCTTAATACTTTTGTGAAAGGTTGAGCTTGGTCTGCTAGCTGAGAAATGAAGTGTCTGATGGATTGGAGATGGCCCTATAGACTTCTCATTTGACTGATGTTCTTTAGAGGCGACATTTCCATTATGGCTTGGACCTTCTCAGGATCAACCTCAATTCCCTTCTTTTAAATGATGTAGCCAAGTAGTTTACTAGATGTTACTCCAAATGCACACTTCTTTGTATTTAACTGGAGTTTAAATTTTTCCATTCTATCTAGTATAGGACCTAGCTCTTGAATATGCGTGGATCTCTTCATAGTCTTCACTAAGGTGTCATCAAAATAATCTTCCATATGCTTATGCATCATGTCATGAAAGATAGTTGTACCTGCTCTCTGATAGGTCACCCTTACATTCTTTAGCCCAAATGGCATGACATTCCAGCAAAAGGTTCCCCATGCATAGGTGAAAGCTGTATTTTCTTGATCTCCAAGAGCTATTTTGATTTGATTATATCTGGAGAATCCGTCCATTAATGAGTACATCTCATACCCAACAGTTATGTCGACTATCATATCAATGTTTAGTAATGGAAAGCCGTCCTTCGGACAAGCTTTCTTAAGATTAGGGGCCCATGTGTGTGTAAAAATTGGAATAAGGATCTGTATCAGCAAGACACAACACTTCAATTACGTCATTACATGTATGGTTAGTAATCAATAATCAATAAATAATAAACCATAACAAATCGACTAATTGCCTTCTAAAAGATGCGAGTATAAGATTTCTCTTAGATTTTTATAAGCAATACCAGTGACTAGACTACACCAAGACGAAGGATTTAATCTATATGAGCATGATATTAAGTTAAATGGATGCAAGATGGATGAATAATTCAAGCAATAATGGAATAAACTAAATACGAATGCAAATAATCAAAAAAAGCACAATGTATATTTAATGACTCCAGAGCAAAAATCAGTGTAATAATAATCTCCAAGCATATTCTCAAAAATATCTGGGGTGAAGTGGAATGAGAGTTGACAGCTGAATTTATGTAGAATTACAAGAGGGATGATGAAAAAAGGCTCAATTTAGGATTAATTGAAAATAATTGAGAAATCATGTTTAGTTAACCTTGAGATAGATTCTAATTATAGTCTAATTGAAATGCATTTAGATAAGAAGTTCAAGTTGCATTAGAAATAATATTAAATTAATTCCATGCATTTGTGATAAAAATAGATAATTCTTTGATTTATTCAAGAAAAGAGTGTTTTCAATGCAACTGAACTTCTTTTTCTGAAAAGCTTTGAGTTACAATTTTAGAAAATAATTCAATTAATTGCTTTTCTGATTTCAAGTTCTAAATTTAGAAAAAGAAATAATATCTCAAGTTTGATTTCTCTCCCAATTCACTTCTTTTTGTTTATTTTCAATTCAAATCCTGCTTTGTAATTAATTCCTCTTTTGTAATAAATTAATTCCTTTTCCATGATTAAATGGCAAATTTATTAATTAATTAAATACGCAAGGATATTTAATAAATTAAAATAGGATAATTGATCAAAATGATATTCTTGGAAATGATTCAATTAATTAAATAAATATTTAATTAATATTGAGTAATTGATTTGCCATGTGACATTTGATGATTAAAGAATTAATAATGTGCTCAAGATTGATTTAATTGCCTTTGGTTAGGACCTTGGTGATGTTGTCGAGATTAGGGGCCCACGGTTTAGATGACCATTTTTAGGGTATTACATTTGCCCCTCTTTGAATTAATGTGTGAGTAGCGAGTTGGTTCAAAGAATGTGTGATGTCTAGGAGATGCCAGTTCTAAACTTGATTGATCATGAACCAGATGAAGAGCAAGGTGTTTAGCTTGATTCGAAGCGATGAAGCTAAATGAATTCTGATTAAAGCAATACTGATCCCAAACTTGATTGAACTTAAGAATGATAGAAAACAAAAGATACCGAACTTGAACTTGATTGGTCAAGAAGCGGATCTTACTGATCTAGAACTTGATTTATCTAGACATAGCGAGCAAAGATAAAAATTGATCTTGAACTTGATTGATCAAGATAGAATGAGCAAAAAATAAACTATCCAGCTTGATTCGATGCGATGAAACTGAACACCTGCTTAGATTTAGCGTGTGATCAAAGATACTCTTTAAACTTTTGATTGAGTTTTAAATGAATAATCAGCTTGATGAAAAGTGGTGAAACTGATTAACATTAAGAGATTGATTTAGATAAAGGACAAATATCAGTTTGATTTGGAGCGATGAAACTGATATGCCCCTAGCGATTGATTCGATTCAGATGATCGAGAGATCTCAACTTGATATGAAGCAATACAGATGAGATGCCCCTTAGCAATAAGGATTTGTTGATTGTCTTTTGTTGAAAAGATTTTGCTCGACTTTTGATAAAGATTTTTTAAAAAAAATCTCAACATTGAAGATGTGAAGTCATAAGGTCGTGAGAATGCCTCCTCAGGAATGAATTTGAAAGATAACAAGGGTACATGATTATTGTAGGCAAGTGTTGGCGATGATAAGTTATTTGAGCACAAATGATTTTGAGGAATATTTGAAAATTTGGCATTGATTGATTTTGAATTTAGCGCAAAGTAGTTGTGTAGAATAAAATTGAGATTCAATGTTGATTCATGAGAAATTGAGCGCAATTTAAAGAAAGAATGAGCATTTGATGAAAAGCGCAAAATGGTCCAAATTGTGAAATTGACTAGGAAAATGATCTCGGATTTTGATTTCGATCTTGAAAATGGAATCAGAATGGGAAAATTAGCTAAGGGTACAATTTTCATGTCCATCGGAGCAAGTTGAAAAATTAGGGTTTTGGCTATATAAGGGGTAAAAGTGTCATTTTCAATTCATTTTAACCTTGCAAGTTTGAAAAGTCAAAAAGCCTTCTATGAAGAAAATGGTGGTCCCTACTCGTGAGCATCGATTTGAGTGCCAGAGATGACATAATCAACCTCGACACTATGAGCCAGCAGTAAGTGGTCAGTCTTAAGCCTTTTTAGGTTCTCAATTTTGAATTTTTTTGTTGAAATTTCAAGTTTCTGCACGTTTTAAGTCGGCCAACCTTGTTTTGTTATGCAAGACAGGATTTTGTCTCATACAAAAAACTGCTAAATTTTGTTTTGTCATTTGAGGTCATTAGATTTTTTGTTCAGACCCCACCCTTATGTCATACGACAACCTTCATAAAAGACCATTTTGTCGTCCAAAGTCTAATCTTTTGTCATATGGGAGTCTTTTGTCGTATGGGGCCTAATCCCGACTCATACGAGTTGATGCCCTTCTATGTTTTGTCATTTGGAAAACAATGAGCATTTTTGAATGTCTAAATTTGAAATTTTGATTTTTCCATTGGCGTAGTTGGATTTGCATGATGTTTTGCATCTCTTGTAGGCTTATTTGGAATGTTTTCTGATGCTTCGTTGTTTGATTTTTGTTTTGCAGGTTCGATTACCTCATGTGCTCTTTAGATGTGTTTATCCGCCTATTATGACATTAGTGCAGTAGTTATCAGAGGTTGATCAGGCTCATATTGATTTGTGCAGCTTGATACATCTTCTTAGATTACCTGATATCCGTGTGAATCACGGTATGCTCATGGCGTTGGTAGAAAGATTTCATTCAAAGGATAACACATTTCATTTATCAGTTGGGGAGATGACTATCACTCCTGAGGATGTATATAGAATCCTCTGTATCCCTTTTGTTGGGGATAAGGTGGATTATGATGCAGCACACCTTCCTGGATTACAAGTAGCTAGACATGTCTTCAAGGATCCTGATATGTTGACACGTTCCATCAGTTGGGACATCATGATGAGCAGGTACAGTGAGGACTTTCCTCTGGCTTGTGTCCTAGCAGGGTTTATCGGTTGCTTTTTGATGCCAGATAGGGGACAACATGGATTCTAGTGTGGATGGGGTAGGATACTGGAGAGATTGATTGAGACCCCTCAGAGACTAGGTTGGGGTTCATGCATATTATCCCACATGTATCGCGAGATTCATGAGATAGTGTATAGGGAGGGAAAGAGCATGGTCATTGGTGTGTTGATCTTATAGGTTTGGGCTTGGGATTACCTTCCCGTTTGTCGACCTATTGTAGATGATAGTAGAGAGCCTGGGCAACCGATTATATATATGTATGTCGGTTATGTTACACAGCCCCATCTGGGCAAGACCGATTTTTGGCGGCTGTAGTTAGATGACCTTATAGTCGTGATATGGAGAACTTACAGGGGCCTACAACCATGGGATGACTGGCGGTTGGTACGTGGGGATATTTTTGTTACTTGCCCACTTATCAGCAGATCGTAGACTATAGTGGAGCAATTTGTAATATCATGGGTGATGAGGCAATATGGAAAGCCTCAGGGGGTGTCACATGAGTTCACAACATATGCCCAATATGCTAATGAGGAGAGGTAGGGATGATCACCAAGGTTATCCTATGCCTTGAGTATGCAAGAGCTGATAGGTCTACAACAACTAAGATGCGACTACCTGGATGATGTTGTGGATGCGAGGGTATTGCCCCAATATAGGGATTGGTTCCAGCAACATCCATTCCCTAGGTTGAAAGATCTAGCTAAGAAGGCTCCTCATATAGAGGAGGTTGAGGATGATGCCCCCACACTGGGACAGGGATAGGGCCAGGGATAGAGACAGGGACGAGAATAGAGAGTTGAGGCTCAGAGGCAGGCAGGTGGCAATCCTGGTGCTAGCAGTAATAGAGTTCCAGCTATTCAGTAGAGGGGTGAGGGTGGATCCCTTGGGAGTATAGGTGTGAGGTTGGGTGGAGCTAAGGAGGAGTGAGTAGCTCTGAGACAGGTCTGACAGTGGTGAGTGGAGCAGGGACAGAGATGTGTGTGTGAAAAAGTGGACTAAGGATCTGTATCTGCAAGACACAACACTTCAATTAAGTCATTACATGTATGGTTAGTAATCAATAATCAAAAAATAATAAACCATAACAAATCGACTAATTATCTTCCAAAAGATGTGAGTATAAGATTGCTCTCAGATTTTTATAAGCAATGCCAATGACTAGACTACACCAAGATGAAAGATTTAATCTATATGAGCATGATATTAAGCTAAATGGATGCAAGATGGATGAATAATTCAAGAAATAACGAATTCAAGCAATAATGGAATAAACTAAATATGGATGCAAATAATTAAAAAAAGCACAATGTATATTCAATGGCTCCAGAGCAAAAATCAGCATAATAATAATCTCAAAGTGTATTCTCAAAAATCTCTAGGGTGAATTGGAATGAGAGCTGAAGGGTGAATTTATAGAGAATTACAAGAGGGATAATGAAAAAAGGCTCAATTTAGGATTAATTGAAAATAATTGAGAAATCATGTTCAGTTAACCTTGATATAGATTCCAATTATAGTTTAATTGAAATCCATTTAGATAAGAAGTTCAAGTTGCATTAGAAATAATATTAAATTAATTCCATGCATTTGTGATAAAAATAGATAATTCTTTGATTTATTCAAGAAAAGAGTCTTTTTAATGCAACTGAACTTCTTTTTCTAAAAAGCTTTGAGTTTCAATTTTAGAGAATAATCCAATAATTCAATTAATTGCTTTTTTGATTTCAAGTTCTAAATTTAGAAAAAGAAATAATATCTCAAGCTTGATTTCTCTCTCAATTCACTTCTTTTTGTTTATTTTCAATTCAAATCTTGCTTTGTAATTAATTCGTCTTTTGTAATAAATTAATTCCTTTTGCATGATTAAATGGCAAATTTATTAATTAATTAAACATGCAAGGATATTTAATAAATTAAAATAGGATAATTGATCAAAATTATATTCTTGGAAATGATTCAATTAATTAAATAAATATTTAATTAATATTGAGTAATTGATTTGCCATGTGATATTTGATGATTAAAGAATTAATAATGTGCTCAAGATTGATTTAATTGCCTTTGGTTAGGACCTTGGTGATGTTGTCGAGATTAGGGTCTCATGGTTTAGATGACCATTTTTAGGGTATTACATTTGCCCCTCTTTGAATTAATGTGCGAGCAACACGTTGGTTCAAAGAATGTGTGATGTCTAGGAGATGCCAGTTATGAACTTAATTGATCACGAACCAGATGAAGAGCAAGGTGTTTAGCTTGATTCGAAGTGATGAAGCTGAATGAAGTCTAATTAAAGCGATACCGATCCCAAACTTGATTGAACTTAGGAACGATAGAAAACAAAAGATACTGAACTTGAACTTGATTGATCAAGAAGCAGATCTTACTAATGTAGAACTTGATTGATCTAGACATAGCGAGAAAAGATAAAAATCGATGTTGAACTTGATTGATCAAGATACGATGAGCGAAAAATAAACTATTCATCTTGATTCGATGCGATGAAACTAAACACCTGCTTAGATTTAGCATGTGAATAAAGATACTCTTTAAACTTTTGATTGAGTTTAAACGAATAATCAGCTTGATGAAAAGTGATGAAACTGATTAATGTTAAGAGATTGATTCAGATAAAGGACAAATATCAGCTTTATTTGGAGCGATGAAACTGATATGCCCCTAGTGATTGATTCAATTCAGATGATCGAGAGATCTCAACTTGATATGAAGTGATAAAGATGAGATGCCCCTTAGCAATAAGGATTTGTTGATTGCCTTTTGTTGAAAATATTTTTCTCGACTTTTGATAAAGATTTTTAAAAAAAATTCTCGACATTGAAGATGTGAGGTCATAAGGTCATGAGTATGCCCCCTCCAGAATGAAATCAAAAGATAACGAGGGTACATGATATTGTAGGCAATTTTGAGTGATGATAAGTTATTTGAGCACAAATGATTTTGAGAAATATTTTAAAATTTAGCGTTGATTGATTTTGAATTGAGTGCAAAGTTGTTGTCTAGAATAAAATTGAGATTTAGCATTGATTCATGTGAAATTGAGGATAATTTGAAGAAAGAATGATCATTTGATGAAAAGCAATAAATGGTCCAAATTATGAAATTGACTAGGAAAATGATCTCGGATTTCAATTTCGATCTCAAAAATGGAATCAAAATGGACAAATTAGCTAAGGGTACAATTTTCATGTCCATCAGAGCAAGTTGAAAAATTAGGGTTTTGGCTATATAAGGGGTAAAAGTGTCATTTTCAATTCATTTTAACCCTCCAAGTTTGAAAAGTCAAAAATCTTTCTGCGAAGAAAATGGTGGTCCCTACTCATGAGCATTGATTTGAGCACTAGAGATAACATAATTGTTACTACTTACTAAGTTGCCATTAGTTTTATATCCAAAGTCATCCTATATACTCTAGTCGGTTATTACTACCAAAACATTCAGTCGGTAAGCATAGAGCAGTTGGTTATAGAAGAAAGTAGTCACAGAGCTTAGTATAAACCAAGTTATCTACTGAGTAACACTCTATGTCTACCAAGCAGCAAAAATGATATACCGAGTGAACACACACCGAGTGAAAATGTGTTACCAGATTCATTGAACCTAGACACATATGGTAAACGTGTTACAAGATCGAGGAATAGGGAATCATTATCACTTAGGAAATTGCACCATAAAGATTTTGTATGATCTTGAGGTCATCTATCCAATGAAATATTTTGTATGTTTATTCATTCGATGAATCATGTTTGTAAGATCGAAGCATGAACAGATCACTAACATAAGAGAACTATTTATACAACATGAATTGAGGATCGAAAAGAGAAGGTGTATGAAGCAACACATGTGTAATAGATAAGGAAGCACTAAGTATTGTGACTATTAGAGACATAGAGGTCACCGAGAAGGATTTTACAGAACAGTCAAGGAATAGAGTAAATAGAAGAGTTTACCGAGTTAATCTATGGATTACCGAGGTATGCTAAAAGCAAGGTAATCTCATTTTAAGCACATAGAATCTGCTATAACATTCCAGATGTGAAGTTGCAAATATTTTTTAATATTGTGTTGTAATATTTTGAGTTGTAAGAGAAACCTTTAATAGGGTAAAAGACTCTAACAAAGTCTATAGATTGTAAAGCCTTTAACCAGGTGCAGCATTTAGAATAAGTGTTGTGAAATCCTTTAGCAAGGTAGATCTAACAATCTTGATACTCCGAACAGGGTAAGCTATCACAAATAGCTAAACATGTAGCTCTAACCGAGCAACCTTTATTATTGCAGTAGTGAAGTTGTGGGTGCCATCCCCACCACAGTTTTTCTCTCTAACCAAGAGTTTCTGCGTAACCAAAATATATGTGTTATGGAGTGAATCATGTATGACTGTTATTTATTTGTTTTAGCATTATATTATGTTACAGTAGTTTTTGGTTTATGCATAACAGTAAAGTTATTGTTGAAGAAAAGATTTGAAGTACTGATTCACCCCTCCCCTCTCAGTACATTAGCTTTCCATATTGGGCCTAACAATTGGTATCAGAGCTTGAACCTTGGAAAAGGGTTTAATTGCCTAAAGAGAAAGATCTTATCACTGGAAGGCTACAGACAATCTCAGAGAATTGTGAATCTTCAAAATGAATTGGATCATGCTAATCAAGTGATTGCTGACATGTAGAAACAAATGCAAAAATCTCTTAAAGTTAGAAGAAGATTGTCTGATGATTCGCAGGACTCTCAAGATTTAGTGGAACAAATTGAGACATCATCTGAGAACAATATATCTGAAGAGACTAAAGAAATGTTTGGAGAACTGAAAGAAAAGAACAAAGCACTGACTGATCAACTAAAAGCAATGAAAAGAGAACATGAACATTTCAGCACACAGATGACTAAAAATCTTGATGCATTGAGGACAATCGAGGATAAATTAAGAGATCTAGAAAGAGAAAGACAACAGCTTGAAGCATTAGTATCTAAAAGGAATGATGAAATCACAAGGTTGACTAGAATTCAACAAAATCTGTCAGATCAATTGGGTTATGCACATCATGAAGCAAATCTAAAAGATGATGAGAATCAAGCATTGAAACTTGAAGTATCAAGGTTGACCGATGAACTTGAAACACATAAGAAATCCAAAGAAACACTGAAGAAGAGTTATGAAGCATCAAAGATGTTGGATGAGCAACTTAATACAAAAAGACCCAACAAAGTTGCAGTACTTGGTGACAAAGGAAAAGACTCTACCAAGAAGGGAATCCACACTACCGAGAAAGGAGAATCATCAAAGTAAGCTAGAAACAAGAACAACATCAAAGGGAAGAAGCCTATTTGCAACTATTGTGGAAAACAAAGACATACTGCCAACATGTGCCAAATCAGAAAAGGTAAGCAAGTGAATGTCACTAGGTCCAATGGTTATTGTTACAATTGCAATAAATATGGTCACACATATAAGCAATGTAGGACAAAGTCTGCTAGCAATTATCAGAAGGCAAAATTCAAACAGTTTTGTAAAAACTACAATAGATATGGACATAGTACCGAGAAGTGTTGTTTTAAGCAGAAGAACTATATGTGGTTTGCACATCGAGCAAATACTAGAAGCTATTGAACTCACACAGATCTTGACCAATAGTATACTACAGTACCATGGGATTACAATACAAGGATATGGTGTGAATGTTGTGGAAGATATGGACATATAAGTGCTAACTGCTTTATAAGGTTTGGAATGAACAACTGAAGATCATGGAGAAATCCTGGTATGGCATGTTTTCATTGTCACAAAGTTGGACACTTGGCTAGAGATTGCAGAGATCAACCTAGAGGAGACACTGAGGAAATAAGAAGCAAATTACAGATGATTTGGAAAAAGAAGGAAATTGTGTCAAATGAAGAAAACACCTTACCTACCGAGTTAGGTGCACCTATTCCAAATTAATCGGTGAAGGTATGAAGGGACTGCATTTTCTCAAGGTTAAATCTTAACAGTTCCTATTTTATCATGTACTTAATTCAAAATCTGCATAGCTAAAGATGCATTAGGAAATTTGAAATTTTATCAAGTCTTTTGGAAGCCTGTTTAGTCGGTAAATACAGGAAGTCTAGCTACTCGGTAAAAGCATAAAAAGGAAGTGGTACCGAGTGCATTTAATGTTTTCTTACCTAACTACACGAAGCCCGATAAGGTAAAATTGTGTACTTAAAGCTTTTGCGCGATCATTTTACACTTACCAAGTTTTTAAGAAAGCAGAGTGAAGTGATTCAAGGTGATCAAATCTCTTCCAAAGAGAAATTCAAGGTATTTACATCAATCACAATGCATTGTCAAGCTAGTTTACCAATCATATCAGTTGTGAATATTTGTTTTACGTTTACTAAGTGGAAATCGTCTTCTGTTTAAAAGTTTTCAAACCCTAAGGATCTTTTGTTAAGTGATTATCCAAAATTTGAAATGGAACCTAAGATCCAGAAGCCTGTTGTTGTTGAGAACATTGAGAAGCCCTCACTAAAATACTCTCTTACTCCCAAAATAGCATTTGAACTGGATGATAAAACTACATTTTCACTCATTTCGGATAGGGTTTTACTAGTTGAGGATGCCAGATTCTTCACCAAGTGTCATGTTGAGGAACTAGGTCATGTTGAGATCAAGGACACATATGATGAATTGTGTACCGATGGAAAACTAGATAACAAGTTTGAACACATTAAAGTCAAGGGATTGACTGAAGCCCTAACCTACCCATGAGTCTTCAAACCCCAGTGGGTTAAATTTGTTTTGAGTAGAGTTCATGATGACTTCATGTGGTTAGAAGAGCAACCATTCAAGATTATTGGCAATATTACATTATAACAGACAATGAAAAATTGTTGGCATTTCTTAAGGATATTGAGAAGGTTGTTGATGATTATAGATATAACTGATTAAAGATGTTTTACTATCTTGATATTATCATTTTGTCATTGATGTCAAGAAATTGATTTTCTAATTCAGTATGATGTTGCCATATCTTGAGAAGTATGACATGAAGATTATGAAGAAGTCAGTAAAAGACACATGAAAGAATATGATGAATAAAGGGATGAATAAGGTATTCAATGGGCAACTACTACCGAGTTAGACAATGATGAGATCATGATTTTTTAGATTGTTTTAACATCATGCATATGTTGTAAAATGTAAAGGTTAATACTATACTATGTTATCAACCAAAGAACCTAGTCGGTAAACCCTAAGGAACCTAGTCGGTAAAACCTAAGGTTATCGCTATCGGTTAATGAAGGCAGAATGTCTACCGAGTGAAGTTTAGTATTCACCGAGTTGTTACCGAGTTGTAACCGAGCCATAACAGAAAGAATTAAATGTTTACATACGGTATTTAATGAAAGAAGCTAATGAGCTGGAGTGGAACAATGATTGGTAAGCAGTGGAAGAAGTTTGTTAACAAATCTAAGGCAATGGAAAGTCGACATGAAGATCTACAGCTCAGATTGAACCGCAATACCCTAGCACAAGTTCCAAGACTATTATGCAAGTTCCAAGGCAGGGTAAAATGTTTTCAGATCGAAAGATGCATTGAACCTGGACAAGATTGAAGATTTGATGGCTATGATTGATCATGGGAAATGTGATCAAGGAGATTAAGTAGTTACCTAATTGTTTATAAATAGGAAACTGTTGATAAACAATGTATGCGGGCAAGTGTATGCACAGGGATGCTACATAGTGATTACCGAGCACAGAAGCTTGAAGACCTATTAGAATAACAGAGTATAGAAGCCCAACAGATAGACAAGATTAGTTCTATGTCTAGATTGTATTGAACAAATAAGAATCTGCTTTAGCATTTTAGATGTGAAGTTGCAGATAGATTTTTATTACTGTTATTTTGTGAAAGTGACAGAAAATCTCTTAACCGAGTGGACTTAATAGTCTTATATAGCAAGGTGACATTCTGATTGAGTGTTTGAAATCCTTTGACAAGGTCACTTCTAACAAAGTGAAGATCCTAACAGATCTGAGGGAAATCCTTTAACCGGGTCACATCTAGCAATGTGTTTGTAATCTTTAACAGGATTTGCTTTTAACCGAGCATACTCTAGAAGAATATATTTCTTAGTGGGTCTGAAATCCCATAGTGGTTTTTCCCTATTTGGGTTTCCACGTTAAATTTGGTGTTATGAGGTTTATATTGTTCATATGTTTTTGAGTTTGCATGTTTGACAGTTTTGGATATATGACTGATATATATGTTACCGAAGTTGAATCTGATGTTTTTATGGATGATTAAGTTTGTATGATTCACACCCCCCCCCCTCTCATCTTGTTGGCTATTAGATCTGTACTTATATTAAGTATTAGAACTATCAATTGGTATCAGAGCTTTGGACTCCGGAAGGAAAGTTTAAAGGCACTTGAGTTAAAGATCCAAAGATGTATAAGAGGGATGCACCGAAGCTGAACAAGTCAAGTTTCTCTACATGGCAGAAAAGGATGATGTTACATCTATCAGGAGTTGGAGAATATGTTGTATACTATCTGGAGAATGATTTTGTCACACCGAGCACCTATCCATTGGCTATGGAAGAGATAAAGGCAAAGCAAGAACATATTCAAGTAATGATTGAAATAACATCTGCATTGACCAATTCAGAGTTTAATGATCTAGAAGGCTGCAATGATGCAAAGGCAATGTGGAACAAGCTCATATCAATATATGGAGGAGATGAACATGTTCAAAGAGAAAAAGTAGACAGTTTAAGAGGACAACTTGAATCTATGAGGATGAATGAAGATGAGAACATAACTCAGTATAGTACAAGACTAAAGGATATTGTCAATCAAATCAAAGGAGCAGGTGGAACTATTGAAGAAAAAGATATAACAAGTAAGTTGTTAAGAACCCTTCTACCAGCTTATGCAATCCGAGTCTCAACAATCAATGAATTGAGGTCTGTACCTAATATGCCAGTTTCTTTGGATGCTACTATTGGTAAGCTACATGCATTTGAGTTAAGTAATTTTGATAATAGTGGATCTTCGGTAAATAAAGTTGAATCTACATTTAGTTCTTTTCATCTTGATGAATCTAATAATTACAATGAAAGAAAGTACAAGTACTCTGAAGGAGATCATAGTGGAGAATGTGAAAGATTTCGGAAGAACATGGAAGCAGTACACAAACTGTATGAAGAAATCAGAAAGCAAGAAGAGTTTGAAGCACTATTAGCCAAAAGGTTACCGAGAGGCAAAGGTAAGTATAAAGGAAAACTACCTTTGAAATGTTTCAATTGTGATAAGATTGGACATATAGCTTCTAACTATCCTGACAAAGATTCTACTGAAAAGAGAGATTACTGAGATGACAAACAGAAAGATAACCATTACAGAGGACACCGAGACTTCAAAAGAAGAGATAGAAAGACATGCTTAATAGCTGATGAAGAATCTAACGATGATAAATCAGATGAGACTAATACAGAGGAATTTGTTTATGTGGCTATCAAGGATGGATCAGATGAAGAAAGGTATGAAGAAAAAGCCCTAATATCTCACATAAACACTAATGATTCTTGGATTATAGATAGTGGATTCTCACATCATATGATAGGAGATAAACACAAGTTTTTTATGTTAGAAGATTATGATGGAGGCTATGTTAGATTTGGTAATGATGCACCATGTCCAGTAAGAGGTAAATGATCTATAACACTTCTTGATAATGCAAGATGCAATGATGTTTATTGGGTTGAAGATTTGAAATACAATTTGTTGAGTGTAGCATAGCTAAACAACACAGGTTACCGAATAGAATTTCAAAAAGGAATTGTCAATGTTCATGACAAGAATGGAAAGTTAGGTGCTACCGAGACACAAACAAAAGGTAATAAATTTCACCTTGACTCAACTCGGAATAAGTGTTTGCATGTAAAGATTGATGATACCTGGCTATGGCATAAGAGGTTTTGTCATGTAAATTTTGATAACCTGATCAAGATAAGTAAGAAGCATAGAGTAAGAGGTCTACCAAGTCTTGAAAAAACTGAGAATGCTATGTGTCAAGGATGCCAGATGGGTAATATGACAAGATCAATCTTTACAAGTAAGTCTTACACTTCTAAGAGAATTTTAGATCTAGTGCACACTGATCTTTATGGTCCTATGAAAGTTCAAAGTTATTATGGTGATAAGTATTTCATATTATTTGTGGATGACTATTCAAGGATGATGTCAGTAATGTTTTTAAAAGAAAAATCAGAAGCTTTTCAAATGTTTAAATGGTACAAGGAAAGAGTTGAAAATGAAACAGGAAGACAACTAAAATGTCTTAGATCAGATAGAGGAGGAGAGTTCACATCTGATGAATTCAACTTATTCTGCAATGATCATGGTATTAAAAGACAAGTCTCTGCACTGAGAACTCCACAGTAGGATGGAATAGCTGAAAGAAGAAACAGATCTATTGTGGATTGTGCTAGAACAATGATGATTGAGAAGAAGGTGCCACAAACATTTTGGAGATAAGCAATAAACATAGCTGTTTACACCTTGAACCGAGTTCAATTGAAGAAAGGTACTTTGAAGACACCATATGAGATCTCGTATGATAAGAAACCTAATGTTAGTTATTTTAAAATCTTTGGAAGTAGATGCTATGTTCATAAAGATGATAGAAATGGCAAGTTTGATCACAAAAGTGAAGAAGGAACATTTCCAAGTTATTCTTCTAGAAGCAAAGCATTTAAATGTCTGATCAAATCATGTAACAAAATAGTAGAAAGTGCAAATGTGAAAATTGATGAATTTGCAGAAAGAAATGATGAAGGAAATTCCAAAGAACCAGAAGACTATGATGAATTTGTCTATGTGCAACCGAAAAGTCCTACAGAGAAAATTGTTGAAGAAAATGAAGAAAATATCCAGTTACCGAGTGATGAAGAAGATCATACAGAGCCTACTGAGCCTGTATTAGCCAAGTATGTCAAAAGAAATCATGCACCAAGTCAGATTATAGGAGATAAGGATGATCCAGTGATGACAAGGAACAAACTGAGATAGAACACATGTTTGATATCTGAATTTGAACCAAGAATAGTAAAAGAGTCATTTAACAGTGAAGATTGGGTAAATGCTATGATAGAAGAGATTGATCAAATCAAGAAGAATGACACATGGACACTAATCCCAAGACCAAAGGACAAAAATGTAATCGGTACAAAGTGGATTTTCATAAACAAGCTAAATGGAAAAGGGGAGGTCATTCAAAACAAAGCAAGATTAGTTTGCAAAGGTTATGCACAAGAAGAACAAATTGATTATGGTGAAACTTTTGCACCTGTTGCTAGACTTGAAGGAGTAAGAACATTGTTGGCCTATGCTGCTTTCAAGAACTTCAAGATTTATCAAATGGATGTCAAATCTATATTTCTGAATGGAATATTAGAAGAAGAATTTTCCATTGAACAACCTGAAGGATTTGTTGAAGACAATAATAAAGATTAGGTATGTAAGTTGAACAAAGCTTTATATGGTTTGAAACAAGCACCAAGAGCATGGTATGAAAGATTGCACTCTTATTTGATTAAGATTGGTTTTATAAGGACAAATGAGAACAACAACATGTACATGAAGAATGATGAAAATGGAATACTGATCTCAGCCATATTTGTTGATGATATTATATTATGTGGAAATGACTCTTTATGCAAGAACTTTGGAAATGAAATGAGAAAAGAATTTGAGATGTCATTAATCGGTGAGATAAAGTATTTTATAGGTCTACAGATACTGCAAATGAAAAATAAAATTTTCATTACTCAATCCAAGTACATAAAGGAAATCTTGAAGAAATTTGGAATGGATGATTCAAAACTAGTAAGTACTCCTATGACTACCAACTGTAAATTATCAAAGAATGATGAAACTGCATCTATTGATAAGACACTCTACCGATCCATGATTGGAAAAATACAATATGTTGTTCACAACAGACCAGACATAGCACATGCAGTAGGTATAGTTGCAAGATTCTCTGCAGATCCTAAGGAAACACACATGACAACAATCAAAAGAATTTTTAGATACTTGAAAGGCACAAAGGATTATGGCTTAGTATATCAGAAAGGAAATGATTTTGATTTAAAAGTTTATACTAATGTTGATTGGGCAGGCAACATTAATGACAGAAAAAGCACAAGTGGTGGAGCTTTCTTTTTAGGAGAAAGACTAGTGAGTTGGCTTAGCAAGAAACAAGGATGTGTTTCACAGTCAATAGCAGAAGCTGAATACGTTGCTGCAGCATTGAATTGTACCAACATTGCATGGATCAAACAATTATTGGAAGGTATAAATGAGAAACTTACCAAGCCAGTAACTATATTTTGTGACAATACTAGTGCCATTAATATTTCAAAAAATCTTGTTATGCACTCTAAGACAAAGCACATATCCATCAAATATCACTATCTTAGAGAAGAAGCTCAAGAGAAGAAAGTAGTGTTGGAATATGTTAGCACAAAGGAGCAAATAGTAGATATCTTCACAAAGCCACTACCAGAGGACACTTTTGAATATCTCAGAAGTAAGTTAGGGGTCCTACCCCTATCTTCTACTCACTGACCGAGTTCGGTGAAAGCATCAATCTGATGACTCTATTGAATATCTTTTGGCAGTTGATGCTGAGTTATACACTTTAGGATGTTTTCTAAAAGTGTACTGGAATTAATACTGGAAATAATATAGAGACTATTATAGGGAATAGGAATTGAAGACAAATGCTCTGACCAAGACTCAGTTGATACACAACAGCAGGAAATAACTTCTTACAGAAATAAATTATGTTTTAGTTCTTTTCTTTTTGGCATTGTTGTCAAAGGGGGAGAATACCTATCAAAGGGGAGAAGGGCAGACTACAGATTGGAAAGAAGACTGAGAAAATAGGAGAAGTCTAATGTATGGGGAGAGCATTTCAGTATTTCAGAATCACAGCAATCCGAATCTACTAAGGTCAAATCAATTGGTTTTGCCATCAATGCCAAAGGGGGAGATTATTGGCAATATTGCATTATAACAGACAATGAAAGATTGTTGGCATTTCTTAAGGATATTGAGAAGGTTGTTGATGATTATAGATATAACTGATTAAAGATGTTTTACTATCTTGATATTATCATTTTTTCATTGATTTCAAGAAATTGATTTTCTAATTCAGTATGATGTTGCCATGTCTTGAGAAGTATGATATGAAGATTATGAAGAAGTCAGTAAAAGACACAGGAAAGAATATGATGAATAAAGGGATGAATAAGGTATTCAATGGGCAACTACTACCAAGTCAGACAATGATGAGATCATGATGTTTTAGATTGTTTTAACATCATACATATGTTGTAAAATGTAAAGGTTAATTCTATACTATGTTATCAACCAAAGAACCTAGTCGGTAAACCCTAAGGTTATCGCTATCGGTTAATGAAGGCGTAATGTCTACTGAGTGAAGTTTAGTATTCACCGAGTTGTAACCGAGCCATAATAGAAAGCATTAAATGTTTACATATGGTATTTAATGAAAGAAGCTGATGAGCTGGAGCGGATCAATGATTAGTAAGCCATGGAAGAATTTTGTTAATGAATCTAAGGCAATGGAAAGTCGGCATGAAGATCTATAGCTCAGATTGAACCGCAATACCCTGGCACAAGTTCCAAGACTATTATACAAGTTCCAAGGTGGGATAAAACATTTTTAGATCGAAAGATGTATTGAAATTGGACAAGATTGAAGATTTGATGGCTACGATTGATCATGGGAAATGTGATCAAGGAGATTACGTGGTTACCTAATTGTTTATAAATAGGAAACTATTGATAAGCAATGTATGTGGGCAAGTGTATGCATAGGGATGCTACATAGTGATTACCGAGCATAGAAGCTTGAAGACCTATTAGAATAACAGAGTATAGAAGCCCAGTAGATAAACAAGATTAGTTCTACGTCTAGATTGTATTGAACAAATAAGAATCTGCTTTAGCATTTTAGATGTGAAGTTGTAGATAGATTTTTATTACTGTTATTTTTTGAAAGTGATAGAAAATCTCTTAACCGAGTGGACTTAACAGTCTTATATGTAAATCCTCTAGCAAGGTGACATTCTGATTGAGTGTTTGAAATCCTTTGACAAGGTCACTTCTAACAAAGTGAAGATCCTAACAGATCTAAGGGAAATCCCTTAACCAGGTCACATCTAGCAATGTGTTTGTAATCTTTAACAGGATTTGCTTTTAACCGAGCATACTCTAGAAGAGTATATTTCTTAGTGGGTCTGAAATCCCACAATGGTTTTTCCCTATTTGGGTTTCCACGTTAAATCTGGTGTTATGAGGTTTATATTGTTCATATGCTTTTGAGTTTGCATGTTTGATAGTTTTGGATATATGACTGATATATATGTTGTCGAGGTTGAATCTGATGTTTATATGGATGATTAAGTTTGTATGATTCACCCCCCCCCTCTCATCTTGTTGGCTATTGGATCTGTACTTATATTAAGTATCAGAACTATCAAAGATCACCAAGGAAATCATCCACTTGATCACTGGTTACCCTATTTATGACCATGCCCGAGCTCAGAAAATGATTTCACAAAAGGAATTGATCACTTTAATCGGAGTTGAATCCAATTGCAGAGGTCTAAAACTGAATAATGTCATAGATGTAGAGCTTAATTTTTCCATTAGAGTCATAGGCTATTGTTTCTTTCAATCGGAAAGGGAAAACAGTGTACCCTATGCAGCAGTCGATTTAGCCTATAAAATTGTGAAGAAAGGTATGAAGATTGATCTATGCGAAGTGTTGTTGAAAAATCTGTTTGAAAATCTCAACACCATAAGGAAGCCAAAGAAGAACAACTCGGCAAACACACTGAAGTTTGGATCATTTTTGGTATGCATGTTTTTCTATTTTGAGAAATTCTTTCCATCAGTCAGTAATGTAGTTTAAGAGCTACATCGACCAATCACCCATCAAATCAATGACTTCATCAAATAGCTAGGTGATAACTTCAATGATATTATGGATGATTATTTTAGCAAGTTTCAAGAAAAGATGCATAACAGGTATAGGATTCCACCCAAGTTAGTGGAGAAATACAAGGATGATATATGCTTTGAAATAGACACCGACTACTGCTATGTCAATGCGGTGGAACCAAGAACTCAATCTTTGACACCTATGGGTTATGAGATTGATTTTGACATTACACAGCAGCAGATAGATGCTTTTCTTGCTCTACCAAGGCATGCTACCGAGATGAGATACGATACATATGAAGAAGTTAAAGAGAAAGTTAAAATGAGAATTGTAGTACCAAAGGCTACAAGAAAACCAACACAAATGATTAAGGCATTAACAGAGAAATTTGGAGAAGGTTCTTCCTCCACACCTGTCAAGAGCATTCAAGTCATCATCGAGGAGGAATCTAAAGCCCAAGAAGCAACTATTACATTGAGCACCGAGTTTCCTAAAGGGAAAATTTTGAAAAGGAAGAAACAGGATACATCAAAGGTATCACCGACTCCTTCAGTAAAGTGCCCAAACACAAGATCATTTGTAGTGTCATCGAGTAAGAAACCAAAGAATGTTGCCGCACCAAAGGTAACAAAAACTTATAAGAAATCTACTCAGAGACTCATTTTGATAAAGAGTCCAGTGACACCGAATCTGAAGACGCAAGCAAATTTCAGATTGTTAAGAGTCAAAAGAAAGATGTACATAGTGTTGATAATTTTTGTGCTAATCTGAAATAATATGGTGGATTTGGAGCATTTAGATATGTGAAGTATGAATCCAGAAATGATGAGGAAAAGAGACAAATAGAAGAAGTTATCATCTGTACACTTCTGAAATTCCGATTGGTCCCATTGGAAGTAACTAATTGTCTTCCAAAAGAATTGTATTTGCATATTGATAACAGGTGGAAATATGCTATGGACTTGGAAAAATAGATGAGAGAAAGAAGTTTGGTACATCTCTTCTCAGACATGTCAGTAGAATTGATCAATGAACATCTAAAAAACCACCAGACAAACTTCCTAGTCAAACAAAGAGCCTTGAAATTGATGAATGGCCTTTATCTTGAAGTAGAGAATGAGACCAAGGAAAAGTGGCAGGAAATCTTTCAAATCAAGAATGCTGGTGAGAAAGTTGAAGTTGAAATAGTTGATGTCACCGAGAAAGATCTTGATATCACCGAGCAAGACCTCGCTGATACTATACAAATTGATGAGGATATCATGGACACCGAGGTACAGGAACATGAAATGATTGAAGGGAATGCTTATACCAAACTGGTATCCAATGAGTCAGTTTTGGAATAAGTTCAGCCCTATCCTCCGGTCACTCGGCATGTTTCAACTGAGACACTTTAGGATACTGAACAAGGAAAAGATGGTCATGAGTCTACAGAAGGAGAAGCTACTTCTCAGGCCACCAAGGAATAGACTTCTCAAGCCCCTTCTAGCACTGAAAATGTTACAACTAAGACCCAGAGCAAGGATTCACTGAAGGCTACATCCGAGGTTAAAGAAATTGACAAAAGTGTTGCCTCTATCGAGCAACCTACTGAGGGTCAACAAGCCTCCCAAGCCATTGTATTAGTTCAACTGTTGAAAACCTCCTCATCTAAAGAAAAGAAAATGAAAAAGAATAATTTCAAATTAGATTTGTCAAAACCAATAATGTTGCCGAATGTAGACATATCCAAATTAAAAGGGCAAGCAATTATTGAATTCGGTGAACTATGCAAAGCCAAAGCAGAACAAGAGAAGCAAATGGCTATTCAAAAGAAAAATAGAGTACTTCAGAAGGTGAAAGCACTATTAACAGATATGCTACCTGAAGCTACAGTGACAAAAGATGCAGCCATCCATGTTCAACTAGATGAACTCCTAACTAAAATAGAGACATTTGGAGTAGATGCATTTGAATACTTGAGCAAATTGAAGGACAAAGAACTCACTACAAAAATGATTGAAGAGGTATAGAAAACCATTGCTATTGGAAAAGTAAAACTTGTCAAAATGATTGCTGAGTTGTCCCCTCAACTCAAGCACATTCTTTCTTTATTTCAGAAACTCTGTGCATTTTCTTTATTCAATAAAGACATCAAGAATAAAACAAAAGTGATTGAGAAAGAGATCACTGATCTCTCCCATACATTGACCACTGAGCCAAATTCTATTCAGAATTTCTATACCAAGTTACAAAAGCTCGTGGCTCAACAATTGGAACTTAGGAATGGAGAGCACAAAATAAGGATGGACATTATGACTCTTCAAACCTTATTCATTCCACACTTATCCTCCGTACAAGAACAAATCAACAAGGCTACCTCTTTATCCACTCAGCCAGAGGGAAGCACTTTAGATGGATTGATTTCATTGTTAGCCAACATTACAACTCAGAATTCACTCATGGATAGTGTCAAGGATGCCCTCTCTACCGGTCTCACTGATGCAAGGACAAAGTATAAATCCATTTTTGACTAGTTGCCTCCACCGAATGGTAAGTAAGTTTTGATGTTTGTCAAAAAGGGAGAGTATAGTATATAGTGTATATAAGATAATTTTGACAGGGGGAGCAATGAACTGAGCAGTGACAACCGAGCAGTGAACCAAGCAATAAATATAGAATATTGCTCACAACCCATGCACAATCAAAGTTATGAACAATATATTGATAAGGGTAGTATATCTGAGTATACTATTTCATTGACAAATGTATATACTGTCAGTTTAGTCAAATTTTGTAAGTATTTAGATTTTTGAGTTATGACTTTGAAAGAAGTTTTGTCAAACATCTCAACTAATGTCAAAAGGGGAGATTGTTACTACTTACTAAGTTGCCATTAGTTTTATATCCAAAGTCATCCTATATACTCTAGTCGGTTATTACTACCAAAACATTCAGTCGGTAAGCATAGAGTAGTCAGTTATAGAAGAAAGTAGTCATAGAGCTTAGTATACACCGAGCTGTCTATCGAGTAACACTCTATGTCTACCGAGCAACAAAAATGATATATCAAGTGAACACACACCGAGTGAAAATGTGTTACCAGATTCATTAAACCTAGACACATATGGTAAACGTGTTACAAGATCGAGGAACAGGGAATCATTATCACTTAAGAAATTGCACCTTAAAGATTTTGTATGATCTTGAGGTCATCTATCCAATGAAATATTTTGTATGGTTATTCATTCGATGAATCATGTTTGTAAGATCAAAGCATGAACAGATCACCGACATAAGAGATCTATTTATACAACATGAATTGAGGATCGAAAAAAGAAGGTGTATGAAGCAAGACATGTGTAATAGATAAGGAAGCACTGAGCATTGTGACTGTTAGACACACAAAGGTCACCGAGAAGGATTTCAGAGAACAATCAAGGAATAGAGTAAATAGAAGGGTTTACCGAGTTAATCTATGGATTACCAAGGTATGCTATAAGCAAGGTAATCTCATTTTGAGCACATAGAATCTACTCTAACATTCTAGATGTGAAGTTGCAGATATTTTGTAATATTGTGTTGTAATATTTTGAGTTGTAAGAGAAACCTTTAACAGGGTAAAAGACTCTAACAAAGTCTATAAATTGTAAAGCCTTTAACCAGGTGCAGTATTTAGAATAAGTGTTGTAAAATCCTTTAGCAAGGTAGATCTAACGATCTTGATACTCCTAAAAGGGTAAGCTATCAGAAATAGCTAAACATGTAGCTCTAACCAAGCAACCTTTATTATTGTAGTAGTGAAGTTGTGGGTGCCATCCCCACCGCAGTTTTTCTCTGTAACCAAGAGTTTCTACGTAACCAAAATATATGTGTTATGGAGTGAATCATGTATGATTGTTATTTATTTGTTTTAGCATTATATTATGTTATAGCAGTTTTGGGTTTATGCATAACAGTAAAGTTATTGTCGAAGAAAAGATTTGAAGTATTGACTCACCCCTCCCCTCTTAGTACATTAGCTTTCCATATTCAGCCTAACAATAATCTACCTCAACACTATGAGCCAGCGGTAAGTGGTCAATCTTAAGCCTTTTTATGTTCTCAAATTTGAATTTTTTTGTTCAAATTTCAAGTTTTCGCATGTTTTAAGTCAGCCAATCTTGTTTTGTCGTGCGAGACTGGATTCTGTCTCATACGTAAAACTTCTAAATATTTTTTTGTCATTTGAGGCCA
Source organism: Cryptomeria japonica (assembly GCF_030272615.1). NCBI lineage: Eukaryota > Viridiplantae > Streptophyta > Pinopsida > Cupressales > Cupressaceae > Cryptomeria > Cryptomeria japonica. Next base: position 359,194,790 of record NC_081405.1, on the reverse strand, counting down.
TTAGTTTTGTTGTTCGTGTTGTTCACCAAAAGTGATAACCCAAGAACACCTACAATTGATCTATGAAGTAGCCAATTCAATCTATGAAGAACCTCAGGGCTTGGACAACATGACATGGATATAAATCCTTCTACTCTCAGGCTCTACAAAACCTAGGTGGGTATACCTTTGATGCTTAGAATTAAACTTATTACACACCTATGACAACATCAACATAAATAGATAGATCTCACCAGGGCTCTAAAACAAGTAGGTTATTGCAGATAGGCTAGATCTACACATAAAGCTCAACTATGCTTGAGCATGAGATGGATGAAACATTTCAAAACATAACATAAACTAAAGATATTCTGATTGGATTTTAAATTGGTTTGAGAACCCCCTTAATTGCAAGATCAATGCCTTATCCAAGGGCAATAGAGTCATACATCAAACTATAAGTGAAATCACTCATTGCAAATCCATCTTCATCATGAAATCTTTCTGCATTAATGCCTTACATAATGCATTACTAAACTTATCCATAAAAAATATCAGATCGAGAAGTATGAACCCTATTTTATTAATGTTTGCTCATAGAGTTTAAAATCTTCCTTGAAGATTATCTACAAACAAGCATTACACTCATAAACACAGCTGTTTATGACAAACTTGGTCCTCCTTAAGAATCAAATTTGAATAAAATGAAGATACACTTCAGAGACAAATTCTATGCAAATTTTTGCATGCCTCACATACACAAGAACCTGCAACAAATAACGCCTATAGCATGAATCAAACTCTATTCTATGGAAAAGGACATTGCCCTGTACAATTTTGAAAGAACTCAGAATTGGAAGCCATTAAAAAATGGAACCATTCTCCAAATTTCTGGAACCCTTACAAATGAGAAGAATTGAGAATAAGAAGAGGAGGAAAAGATCAGATCTCATCAAAACAAGCCAAGTGTCTCTTTTCTCTAACTGAAATTCTTTACCTTCTTCTTTCCCGTGGAAAATGCTCTCGAAATATCCCATAATTGTTAAAATTAACTACCTAATCAGATTCCATATTCTGAGAGATTTCTGGTGACATATAATACTTCACATTTTGAGCAAAAATGGGACCCTGAGCAAATTAATCATTTATGTGCTCACATCATTTAAATTTTTCATTTTTCAGTATAGTTTCAACTATATATTAAACTGAATTTAACTTTGATTTTTTGGCTCTTTTGTGCTTGATACCTTGCCACGTGGTGGCACTTGATTGGTCGATGGGGTCCACTAGGCGCCACCTGGGATGACACCTCATCACTCTGTCACATGTCCGCTTGCTTGTCATCCACCTAGGCACCACCTCTATGCCACATCATCACCACCTGGGCACCATCGGGACGGGACCTACCTGATAGACATCTAACTGTACCTTCCATGTCATCGCCACCTGGACTTCTCCATTTTGCATTTCGCCTTTCACCATTTCGCGGCTTCTAACGGTTGAGCATCTTGCCTTCATGAAGTTGCGTGAGCCATCCGATCTCCGGAACCTGTAGGGTCTTTAACTCGTTGAGCTTTTCGCCTTTTGCCATTTTGCAGCCTCTAACTAGTGAGCACCTTTGGCCTATGAATCAACGTGCTTTGTCGATCCATCTCGGACATGCTCGCTAGTTAAGTCGGCCTTTCTCTGTAAAATTTTGCCCATCTGCCTCGGGAAGCATGCATGTGTGGGGTCCACCTGTTGCCATCTATCACCTCCTCCTGTTGCCTTGGGATCCATGCCCGCACTTGGGCCCACCTTGGGCACCCAACGGGCACTGTCCGTTAAAAGCCTTGATGGCTTTGACATATTAGTTGAGTGGAGATTTGCGTTTAAATACCAAAAAGAACCATTCCCCAGTCAATATGGGACAAAACATTAAGCCTGGAACTTCAATTTGTAGCTTTGCCTGAGCTTTAATGGCTCCTCTTTGCACTTGATTGAAATTTCAATGCCCTTTTTGACCATGCATGGGAGGTTTAACGCCTTCTATACTCCACACACCACGCAAGGAGGAGGCATTGGCTGTTGATTGCATTCATTTATGAATTTTCTACACTTACACCACTCCACACAATAGGATTTGGCTTTGCATTTGTTTTTGTTTTTTTTTAAAACTTCAACGATGCCCACTACCATTTGCTGCATATTGAATGTGGCCTCATTCAACCTTTACATAGGGGATAAGGGGCTTTGTTTGATTGGCATTTTCTTGAATGTTCTATTGTTCCTTTCCTCCACCATCCATGCAGAGGGGTTATTGGACTACTGTTGCAAAATTTCATTTGTTTAAAAGTTCCTATGGCCCCCTTTATGCCACACTGCTCATTGCTTTTTGTTTTATGGTTTCTATGCCTCCCTTCACATGCCACGCAGTAGGGGATAATTAATTCTTGCCTTTACTTTGGAACATGCTTCCAACGCCCAACAATTACGTCCACCACCAGCAAGGAAAGACAAGGAGGAACATCGAGGTTTTGCTATTTGCATTGGCTTGATTGAGACTTTCAACGCTTACGCTCCACGCAAAGGGGTTGAACTTGAACACTTCAACGCCCCTTTCTCAGCACCACTGCCAGTAGAGAAGGAGATGGGAAACCATGCCAATATGCATTTGTCATTTGTTGTTAATAAATCATCGCTAGCCCTTCCCACACGATACTCCAAAACACCATGGTCTTTGGGAAGGGAGGATGTGGGCAAATTGTGCGGAGTTCGACACACACTTGCTAATTGCATTCTCCAAACTGAAGATAGTGGACTTGTTATGTAACCAGGATCAAGCTCTGTAATAGCAGATATGTCAGCATCTGGTCGTGACTTACAATCTGGATTATCTGTTTGATTATATGGATCAAGCATCATGCACTTTAGCCAACAATTTACAATAGAAATTACTTGTCATTCTCTATCCCGCATGCCTATGAGAAGAATATCCTCCACGCCAATCTCCATGTAGCGCATAAACTACATCTTGAGATACTTCCATAAATTCTATTGTTGGATCCCTTGAGACCAAAGGAGGATTCTCCTTTGTAAGGTAAGTTTCCTTTCAATCCAGTTTGCTTACATTGGGTTTTTACATTACCAATCCGTTCAATTACAGGCTGCACCAAGTGGGCATACATCTTCTTTTCACAATGAACAACCATTTAAAACTTACGAAATTCCCTCAGCGAACCAAGTCGCCGGTAAAATCAATGCACGGGCATGAGCCAGGTCGGGCCCCAAAGTGGGTTTGAATAATTTTTTTTTTGTTTTCATACAAATCACCTTTGAAATGCTTCACGGACCTCAAACATACCTCTGGAAATGATCGGCATCATTTTCGGATCATTAATCCATATTTTATGACTTTCAGGCACTTGCACCACATTTTTCGCATTTAATCGCGAAGACATATTTTTCAACCCTGTCAAAACACCTTTCTGGAGCTCGCCATCTGACCGGCGTGTACTTTGATATACAAGTATGAAATCTACCAAATGGTTTCTCAAGATGAGTCCTGAGTGAAGAGATATTAATTGGCGAAATTAGCCAGCTGGCTTTGTCGACACTGCGGACCTGATGAAGTCAATGTTCTGGCAACACATGATGCCTTTCTCAAAAATATCAAACAACCTCCGTAGGCCCTCAAATTTGAAACACAGGTACCTTGAAGTACATACTAAATCTTTGAATTCTCAGTTTGACCAAAAGCCTGACTGGATACAAATGGCGAGCTCACAAAAATGGCTACATTAACTGATAAAGCACTAAAAGCACAGATAACTGAAAATGATAGTTAAATGAACCCTTTTGAAAACCAATCAAACGGATTGGCAGAGGCTTGAAATTTGAAATGCAACTCATCATTTATACCAACATTAACCTGGTAGAAACATTATGTCATAGCACTTAATGAGGCAACTTTTACACTTATGCGAAACAGGGCTCCGACTAGCTGTCGAAACAAGGACTAGTCAAACCACACAAATTGCAAATGGATTGATCTTCAAAAATTGAGCAAATGGATTCGTTAAGACTTGAAAATTTGTAGGATAACTCACATTTATGCATATAATTTAATCCACATTGAATTTTTTCATGAAAATCAACAGGGCAAAAGATATGAACACTCAAAGTTGGCTACTCAATAAAATCTGCGTTTGTGCCTAAAATGCACTTTCAGCTCACCCCTCAAAATGGGTACCTGATAAACTTATCCAAACTGAATTCTAAAAGTTGTACATCATTGCATAGGCCAAATGAAAGGTGTAGGACATGAATCCCAAGCCTAACCCTCTTGAAAATCAACTGGCTCCACTTTACCCTCTCTAACTAGGCCATTCAAATTGACTCATTTAGGTACTTTTCTGACATGCAGAGGAAAATTTTGAAATGGGCCTCTAAACTTGACTCAATTTTAATGAGTCCCAACAGTGGCTCTGACTGGGGATGGTTGATTGCAAGATCAACACAAGAACATAGAATCAATGGTTAAGCAGACCACCCAAAAACGGACCATTTCTCTCTTCTCATCTCATTTCAAAAAATAGGGCTACATTATTCTACCCAAACAACAGGGCACTTTATTGAAAACCACACAACTGAAGGAAAGCAACTATACAAGATATACAAACATGCTGACAACTGATTACAAACTCATCCACTTACAAACATTTACCTCTGTCAAAAATCTGATTCTCATCACCTGATGTTATGATCCAAACAAAGGCACCTTTCAATAACAACTGAGTATAACTTTTATAATCCACCTCTTTTGTCCCATTACTGAAACAACTAGTGTGCACACCTTTGGTCTGATTTTGAACTTTGTGATCACACACTACTTCAACAAAAATAAAACCATGAGACAACTCACCATAAAGGCTTTCCCACAAGCTGCCATGCACTTCACTATCCCGCTCAACTCTATCATTTGCAAGGACATCATCATGCTGAACTTGAAATATAAAACACTCATTTTCAACATTGCAATTCCTATAAGCAGATGCCTTATTACAATTTAAATTTATAGAATGAGGGGCATTACTAGTCAACTGATGCAAACAAGGAACATACATGTTACAATCTGGACGTGACACTTCACTATGCTAATCACACCCCATACTATCCTTGTTTATCAAACTCAAAACCTCAGCATTCTCAACATCCCATTCATGGAAAAGAATGCATACCTCTGGCTGAAGCAAATCCTTGGCTGAATCTTTTTCATTCAAACTTATATCCACCTGAAACACTTTCATTTGTGGTTTTAAGTAATCAGCATACAACCCATGCATCTTACCTTCATCATGAAGTATTTTTTTACAACCCATCCTATTGCTGTTCGGAATTTCATCAGTATTATGGACTGGTTCATCATTTACAACATCTAGTTGATCAGTTATTTCTTCATACAAAGGGTTAGAAACAAAATGAAGAATCCCCTTATGAACATTATGACACTGAAGTGGCTGGTCCGTATCTATATCAGCATTGAATAAAGAATTAGTAAAATTGCTAAAGACACCATCCATATTATCATCATAATCATCTTCATCAGACAAAGAAGAAAATGAAACTTGGCTGGAACAATCCTCAGTGTTCCATGTTTCACATCCATAAGATTTTATCCTATGAGCATCATTCTAAAAATAAATATAATCATACTTATCTTGCCACAACTGATCTTCATCACCAATAGAACACTCGTCATCAGCCAAAGAACAAAGATGAATATCGCTGCTATTTACTTCATCAGATGAATTTTCAACACATTCACTAAAATTTTCTGTCATAAAACCATCTGTTAGATCAACATGTTTATCAAGTGAACAAGCATTCAATTCACAGTCCTTTTTCGAAGAATCCTCCTGACCATATTGCAGAAGGTCTTCATTAATAGCTCGAAGGCTCTCCAATATCTGAACCTTCTTATCCACAACCTCAAGAGCTTTCTTAAGTTCTACAATTTTCTAGACTTGCATTGCACTTTGCTATTCCATGTGAGATTCCGTAGAAATTTGTCCATCCGTGTGTGCTATATTTTCATTGCAATCATGTGCACCCTTGAAATTTTCTAAATTAACATTGTGCATAACTTTCAAAATAGAAAGATCATCAACATGATTACAAGAAGTGAAATCTGAAGTGAAATATGAAAATACATTTACTTCATCCTCAGCACAAGTGACATTATCAATGCTTAAGTGAGGGTCAACTATTGTTTGCACCAAACAATTCTGATTTTCATCATATGGCACATTTTCAGTTACACAAACAACAACACTTAGTAATCCCTCTGTATTTGGTATTTCAACATCAAATACATCAGCAACATGTAAAGATTGATGGTCATCACCATCATTATTGTAATTAGTATTATCCTGGAGAGATGCATGATTCACTTGGTAGTTGGCAGCCACATAATCAGCATAACCAGCATACAAATTAAAATGGTACATATCCCTTGTATATATCTATCTTTGTATCAACATTTTCACAATACTTCCCCCTGATCATTTCATCCTTACTGTGAGAGACAACTGGCATTAACAACAGAGGTTCTTGACTCTCATTTAAATCTAAAACACATGCATCAACAAAACCATTTGGAACTGCAAAGCTTGATGCACCTAGACACAGAATGATTTGCTGAGTCTCACATGGTATTTCACCATTGAAGGTGCTTTGATAAGAAGCTACAATAGACACAAATCTCTTGGCTATCCCGAATTTCAAATTATTTTCCATGTCCCTAGCTATGTTAAAAGCTTCATGCAAAGTCTTGGGTTCTTTGTTTCTCAATAAGAAGCTCATCTTTTCATCAAATGCACTCATATAAACATCCAGACACATTTTATCATCAATTTTATACTATCTTGAAATTTTAGACAATGTTTGTGAAAACCTGATATTAAATGTTGGTACCAATTCATCTTCCCTGATTTGTATATAAGTGAATTCTTTCAACAAGTCATAATCACTCACCTTCTCATCGAATTGATTCATGAAGTATGAAACTAATTCTTCCCATGAGGTAATAGAATTCACTGGAAAAAAAGAAAACCAATCTCTTGCATCCTCTTACAGTGACTGAACAAACAATTTCATGCATATATCTTCCTGACAAATTTCAAATTCTCCTATCAAATCTGAAAATCTTTTAGCATGTTGACATGCTGATTCTGATTTCTTCCCACTGAATATGGGCAAATACTTTCTGATTTCTGTGGGTATGGGATTTGGGTAACCTAGAATACCTTCAAAGTTTAGAGCAGCATAATAATTCATACTGAAACTCTTCCTAATACATGGTTGTTCTGGTTTACTAGGCATGGCTCTATGTGGAAATAATTGGGGCTGAAAAAATTCACTACACATTTCTTCATTACTTCCACAAATGATTATATAACTTTGGATAAAAACTTCAAGCAAGTATCCTTATACTAAAACTATTTCATAACATTGCTTGACACAAAGCTCCTCCTAAATTTGCATACTACGAAAAATCATAAACACTGGATATTTCAGAAGCATAGATATGCAAAGTAATTTTGTGATTCCTCTCTTTCCCTCTTTACTAGTGTTGTTCACTAAATGGGAAAACAATATTACACATTCAGAATTTCAGAAAAAAACATCTTTGCATTTGAAACCTCTGAAAAATACTTGGAGATTTGCAGCTGTAAGACTTGTAGATCTGGAGATTTACTTCACTTGTAGCACGGTCTTTTACATCAGAGTCGCCACCTCTTGCATAGAGGACATTTTAAACAACAGAATGCCATTCAATCACAAAATTTAATTCTCTATTGTCTCCTCCAATCTCACTGCAATAAACACTCTTCCAAGCCACAAACACATAGATTTAGGAATAATCAACACCACATCTATGTATATCTTTCTACTACACTTTATACCAAACTTTTATGATGAAGAATTCATGTGTAGATCTGCATTAGCAGTGATAACCCATATCTGTGCACTTATATAAAAAACCATAAAAACCTTGTACAATACTAATTGCACAAACATTAAACACTAGTATGAACCACAGAGTCGCCACCCAATAGGGAATTGGGGAAAAATTCGCATACAGCTGCAAGGACTTGCTCACAACTCAGGAACATGAATTTACTGTTACTCCTTCATAATATATGACATGAGAAAGCATATCACTTTGCAGATCCAGAACACTAAACACTCTCTTCATCATAAAATCACTTTCAAACTCTGTGCATACACAATGGACAGACTGGCTAGATATGAAATTGATAGAACGAAGAATACATTAAACGTCTAACCATATCAATCAAGCATTTGAATCTATTTAATCCCCAGCAGAGTCGCCATTTTTGTTGTTCACCAAAAGTGATAACCCAAGAACACCTGCAATTGATCTATGAAGTAGCCAATTCAATCTATGAAGAACCTCAGGGCTTGGACAACATGACAAGGATATAAATCCTTTTGCTCTTCAGGCTCTGCAAAACCTAGGCGATTATACCTTTAATGATTAGAAATAAACTTATTACACACCTATGACAACATCAACATAAACAGATAGATCTCATCAGGGCTCTAAAACAAGTAGTTTATTGCAGATGGGCTAGATCTACACATAAAACTCAACTATGCTTGAGCATGAGATAGATGAAACATTTCAAAACATAACATAAACTAAAGATATTCTAATTGGATTTTAAATTGGTTTGAGAACCCCCTTAATTGCAAGATCAGTGCCTTATCCAAGGGCAACAGAGTCATACATCAAACTATAAGTGAAATCACTCATTGCAAATCCATCTTCATCATGAAATTTTTCTGCATTAATGCCTTACATAATGCATTACTAAGCTTATCCACAGAAAATATCAGATCCAGATGTATGAACCCTATTTTATTAATGTTTGCTCACATAGTTTAAAATCTTCCTTGAAGATTACCTTCAAACAAGCATTACACTCACAGACATAGCTGTTTATGACAAACTTGGTCCTCCTTAAGAATCAAATTTGAATAAAATGAAGATACACTTCAGAGACAAATTCTGTGCGAATTTGTGCATGCCTTACATACACAAGAACCTGTAACAAATAACGCCTATAGCATGAATCAAACTCTATTCTATGGAAAAGGACATTGCCCTGTACAATTTTGAAAAGAACTCAGAATTGGTAGCCATGAAAAAATAGAGCCATTCTCCAAATTTATGGAACCCTTACAAATGAGAAGAATTGAGAATAAGAAGAGGAGGGAAAGATCAGATCTCATCAGAACAAGCCAAGTGTCTCTTTCTCTAACTGGAATTCTTTACCTTCTTCTTTCCTATCAAAACTACTCTCGAAATATCCCACATTTGTTAAAATTAACTATCTAATCAGATTCCTTATCCCAAGAGCTTTCCGATGACATATAATACTTCATATTTTGAGCAAAAATGAGACCCTGAGCGAATTAATCATTTATGTGCTCACATCATTTAAATTTTTCATTTTTTGATATAGTTTCAACTATATATTAAACTGAATTTAACTTTGATTTTTTGGTTCTTTTGTGCTCTGATGCCTTGCCATGTGGTGGCACCTGATTAGTCGATGGGGTCCACTGGGCGCCACCTGGTATGACACATCATCACTCCGCCACATGTCCACTTGCTTGTCATCCAACTAGGCACCACCTCTACACCACATCATCGCCACCTAGGCGCCATCGGGACGGGACCTACCTGCTAGGCATCTGACTGTACCTGCCACATCATCACCATCTGGACTTCTCCATTTTGCATTTTGCCTTTTGCCATTTCGTGGCCTCTAACGAGTGAGCATCTTGCCTTCGCGAAGTCGCGCGAGCCATTCAATCTCCGGAACCTGCAGGGTCTTTAACTCGCTGAGCTTTTCACCTTTCGCCATTTTGCAACCTCTAACCGGTGAGCACCTTTGCCCTGCAAATCAATGCGCTTCATCAATCCATCTCGGACATGCTCGTTGTTTAAGTTGGCCTTTCTCAGAAAAATTTTCCCCATCTACCTCGAGAAGTGTGCCTATGTGGGGTCCACCTATTGCAGTCTATCACCTCCTCTAGTCACCTTGGGATCCGTGTCCACGCGTGGGCCCACCTTGGGCGCCCAATGGGCACCGTCCATCAAAAGCCTTGATGGCTTTGACATATTAGTTGAGTGGAGATTTGCATTTAAATACCAAAAAGAACCATTCCCTAGTCAATGTGGGACGAAACGTTAAGCCTGGAACTTCACTTTGGAGCTTTGCCTGAGCTTTAATGGCTCCTCTTTGCACTTGATTGAAATTTTAATGCCCTTTTCGACCATGCACAGGAGGTTTAACACCTTCTATACTCCACACACCATGCAAGGAGGAGGCATTGGCTATCGATTGCATTCATTTATGAATTTTCTATACTTACACCACTTCACATAGGAGGATTTGGCTCTGCATTTGTTTTTTGTTTTTTTTTTAAAACTTCAACAATGCCCACTTCCATTTGCTGCATATTGAATGTGGCCTCCTTCAACCTTTACGCAGGGGATAAGGGGCTTTGTTTGATTCGCATTTGCTTGAATGTTCTGTTGTTCCTTTCCTCCACCATCCATGCAGAGGGGTTATTGGACTACTATTGCAAAATTTCATTTGTTTAAAAGTTCCTATGGCCCCCTTTATGCCACGCTGCTCATTGCATTTTGTTTTATGGTTTCTATGCCTCCCTTCACATGCCATGCAGGAGGGGATAATGAATTGTTGCCTTTACTTTGGAACATGCTTCCAACGCCCAGCAATCACGTCCACCACCAGCAGGGAAAGACAAGGAGGAACGTGGGGGTTTTGCTATTTGCATTGGCTTGATTGAGACTTTCAATGCTTACCATCCACACAAAGGGGTTGAACTTGAACACTTCAACGCCCCTTTCCCAGCACCACCACCAGCAGAGAAGGAGATGGGAAACCACACCAATATGCATTTGTCATTTGTTGTTAATAAATCATCACTAGCCCTTCCCACACCATACTCCAAAACACCATGCTCTTTAGGAAGGGAGGATGTGGGCAAATTGTGCGGAGTTCGGCACACACTTGCTAATTGCATTCTCCAAACTAAAGATAGTGGACCTGTTATGTAACTAGGATCAAGCTTTGTAATAGCAGGTAGGTCAGCATCTGGTCGTGACTTACATTCTGGATTATCTGTTTGATTATATGGATCAAGCATCATGCACTTTAGCCAACAATTTGCAATAGAAATTACTTACCATTCTCTATCCCACATGCCTATGAGCAGAATATCCTCCATGCCAATCTACATGTAGCGCACAAAGTACGTCTTTTGATACTTCCATAAATTCTATTGTTGGATCCCTTGAGACCAAAGGAGGATTCTCCTTTGTAAGATAAGTTTGCTTTCAATCCAATTTGCTTGCATTGGGTTTTTACATTACCAATCCAATCAATTACAGGCTACACCAAGCAGGCATACATCTTCTTTTCACAATGAACAACCATTTAAAACTTACGAAATTCCCTCAGCGAACCAAGTCGCCGGTAAAATCAATGCACGGGCATGAGCCAGGTCGGGCCCCAAACTGAGTCTGACTAAAAAATTTTTTGTTTTCATACAACTGACCTCTGAAATGCTTCATGGACCTCAAACATACCTTTGGAAATGATCAACATCATTTTTGGATCATTAATCCACATTTTACGACTTTCAGGCACTTGCGCCACATTTTCGCATTTAATCGGGAAGACGTATTTTTCAAACATGTCAAAACACCTTTCTGGAGCTCACCATCTGACAAGCGTGTACTCTAATATACAAGCATGAAATCTACTAAATGTTTTTTGAAGACGAGTCTCGAGTGAAGAGATATTAATTGGCAAAATTGGCCAACTGGCTTTGTCGACACTACGGACTTGATGAAGTCAATGTTCTTGCAACACATGATGGCTTTCTCAAAAGTATCAAATGACCTCCGTAGGCCCTCAAATTTGAAACACAGGTACCTTGAAGTACATAATAAATCGTTGAATTCTCAGTTTGACCAAAAGCCTGACTAGATGCAAATGGCGCTCTCACAAAAATGGCTACATTAACTGATAAAGCATTGAAAGTACGGATAACTGAAAAATGATGGTTAAATGAACCCTTTTGAAAACCGATCAAACGGATTGGTAGAGGCTTGAAATTTGAAATGCAGCTCATCATTTATACCAAAATTAACCCAAAAGAAACATTATGTCATAGAACTTATTGAGGCAACTTTTACAATTATGCGAAACAGGGCTTCCACTAGTTGTCGAAACAGGGACTAGTCAAACCACACAAACTGCAAATGGATTGATCTTCAAAAATTGAGCAAATGGATTCGTTAAGACTTGAAACTTTGCAGGCTAACTCACATTTATGCATAGAATTTAATCCACTTTGAATTTTTTCATGAAAATCAATAGGGAAAAAGATACAAACACTCAAAGTAGGCTACTCAATAAAATCTGCATTTGTGCCTAAAATGCACTTTCAACTCACCCCTCAAAATGGGTAGCTGATAAACTTATCCAAACTGAATTCTAAAAGTTGTACATCACTGCATAGGCCAAATGAAAGGTGTAGGACATGAATCCCGAGCCTAACCCTCTTGAAAATCAACTGGCTCCACTTTACCCTCTCTAACTAGGCCATTCAAACTGACTCATTTAGGTACTTTTCTGACATGCAGAGCAAAATTTTGAAATGGGCCTCTAAACTTGACTCAATTTTAATGATTCCCAACAGTGGCTCTGACTAGGGATGGTTGATTGCAAGATCAACACAAGAACATAGAATCAATGGTTAAGCAGACCACCCAAAAACGGACCATTTCTCTCTTCTCATCTCATTTCAAAAAATAGGGCTACCTTATTCTACCCAAACACCAGGGTACTTTATTGAAAACCACACAACTGAAGCAAAGCAACTTTACAAGATATACAAACATGCTGACAACTGATTACAAACTGCTCCACTTACAAACATTTACCTCTATCAAAAATTTGATTCTCATCACCTGATGTTATGATCCAAACAAAGGCACCTTTCAATAACAACTGAGCATAAATTTTATAATCCACCGCTTTTGCCCCATTACTAAAATAGCTAGTGTGCATACCTTTGGTCTGATTTTGAACTTTGTGATCACATACTACTTCAAGAAAAATAAAACCATGAGACAACTCACCATAAAGGGTTTCCCACAAATTGCCATACAATTCACTATCCCACTCAACTCTATCATTTGCAAGGACATCATCATGCTGAACTTGAAAAATAAAACACTCATTTTCAACATTGCAATTCCTATCAGCAGATGCCTTATTACCATTTAAATTTATAGAATGAGGGGCATTACTAGTCAACTGATGCAAACAAGGAACATACATGTTACAATCTGGACGTGACACTTCACTATGCCGATCACACCCCATACTATCCTTGTTTATCAAACTCAAAACCTCAGCATTCTCAACATCCCATTCATGGAAAAGAATGCATACCTCTGGCTGAAGCAAATCCTCGGTTGAATCTTTTTCATTCAAACTTATATCCACCTGAAACACTTTCATTTGTGGTTTTAAGTAATCACCACACAACCCATGCCTCTTACCTTCATCATAAAGTAATTTTTTACAACCCATCCTATTGCTGTTCAGAATTTCATCAGTATTATGGACTGGTTCATCATTTACAACATCTGGCTGATCAGTTATTTCTTCATACAAAGGGTTAGAAACAAAATGAAGAATCCCCTTATGAACATTATGACACTGAAGTGGCTGGTCCGTATCTATATCAGCATTGAATAAAGCATTAGTAAAATTGCTAAAGACACCATCCATATTATCATCATAATCATCTTCATCAAACAAAGAAGAAAATGAAACTTGGTTGGAACAATCCTCAGTGTTCCATGTTTCACATCCATAAGATTTTATCCTATGAGCATCATTCTAAAAATCAATATAATCATACTTATCTTGCCACAACTGATCTTCTTCACCAATAGAACACTCGTCGTCAACCAAAGAACAAAGATGAATATCGCTGCTATTTACTTCATCAGATGACTTTTCAGCACATTCACTAAAATTTTTTGTCATAAAACCATCTGTTAGATCAACATGTTCATCAAGTGAACAAGCATTCAATTCATATTTCTTTTCCGAAGAATCCTCTTCACCATATTGTAGAAGGTCTTCATTAACAGCTCGAAGGCTCTACAATATCTGAACCTTCTTATCCACAACCTCAAGAGCTTTCTTAAGTTCTACAATTTTTTGGACTTGCATTGCACTTTGTTGTTCCATGTGAGATTTCGTAGAAATTTGTCCATCCGTGTGTGCTATATTTTCACTGCAATCATGTGCACCCTTGAAATTTTCTGAATTAACATTTTGCATAACTTTCAAAATAGAAAGATCATCAACATGATTACAAGAAGTGAAATCTAAAGTGAACAATCACTCAATTCACAGTCCTTTTCCAAAGAATCCTCTTCACCATATTGCAGAAGGTCTTCATTAACAGCGCGAAGGCTCTCCAATATCTGAACTTTCTTATCCACAACCTCAAGAGCTTTTTGAAGTTCAAAATTTTTCTGGACTTGCATTGCACTTTGCTGTTCCATGTGAGATTTCGTAGAAATTTGTCCGTCCGTGTGTGCTATATTTTCATTGCAATCATGTGCACCCTTGAAATTTTCTGAATTAACATTGTGCATAACTTTCAAAATAGAAAGATCATCAACATGATTACAAGAAGTGAAATCTGAAGTGAAATCTAAAAATACATTTACTTCATCCTCAACACAAGTGACATTATCAATGTTTAAGTGAGGGTCAACTACTATTTGCACCAAACAATTCTGATTTTCATCATATGGCACATTTTCAGTTACACAAACAACAACACTTAGTAATCCCTCTGTATTTGGTATTTCAACATCAAATACATCAGCACCATGTAAAGATTGATGGTCATCATCATCATTATTTTCATTAATATTATCCTGGAGAGAAGCATGATTCACTTGGTAGTTGGCAGCCACATAATAAGCATAACCATCATACAAATCAAATGGTACATATCCCTTGTATATATCTATCTCTGTATCAACATTTTCACAACACTTCCCACTGATCATTTCATCTTTACTGTGAGAGACAACTGACATTAACAGCAGAGGTTCTTGACTCTCATTTAAATCTAAAACACATGCATCAACAAAACCATTTGGAACTGCAAAGCTTGATGCACCTAGACATGGAATGATTTGCTGAGTCTCACATGGTATTTCACCATTGAAGGTGCTTTGATAAGAAACTACAATAGACACAAATCTCT
This sequence comes from Cryptomeria japonica, assembly GCF_030272615.1. Lineage (NCBI taxonomy): Eukaryota > Viridiplantae > Streptophyta > Pinopsida > Cupressales > Cupressaceae > Cryptomeria > Cryptomeria japonica. Next base: position 359,179,397 of record NC_081405.1, on the reverse strand, counting down.
TGGCTATCCCGGAATACATTCAAAGTTTAGAGTAGCATAATAATTCATACTGAAACTCTTCCTACTACATGGTTACTCTGGTTTACTAGGCATGGCTCTATGCGGAAATAATTGGGGCTGAAAAAATTCACTACACATTTCCTCATTACTTCCACAAATGATTATATAACTTTGGATAAAAACTTCAAGCAAGTATTCTTATTCTGAATCTATTTCACAACATTGCTTGACACAAAGCTCCTCCTAAATTTGCATACTACGAAAGATCATAAACACTAGATATTTCAGCAGCATAGATATGCAAATTAATTTTGTGATTCCTCTCTTTCCCTCTTTACTAGTGTTGTTCACTAAATGGGAAAACAATATTACACATTCAGAATTTCAGAACAAACATATTTGCATTTGAAACCTCTGAAAAATACCTGGAGATTTGCAGCTGTAAGACTTGTAGATCTGGAGATTTACTTCACTTGTAGCATGGTCTTTTACATCAGAGTGGCCACCTCTTGCATAGAGGACATTTTGAACAGCAGAATGCCATTCAATCACAAATTCAATTCTCTATTGTCTCCTCCAATCTCGCTGCAATAAACACTCTTCCAGGCCACAAACACATAGATTTAGGAATAATCAACACCACATCTATGTATATCTTTCTACTGCACTAACCAAAGTTTTATGATGAAGAATTCATGTGTAGATTTGCATTAGCAGTGATAACCCATATCTGTGCACTTATATAGAAAACCATAAAAACCTTGTACAATACTAATTGCACAGACATTGAACACTGGTATGAACCACAGAGTCGCCACCTAATATGGAATTGGGGAAAAATTCGCATATAGCTACAAGGACTTGCTCACAACTCAGGAACATGAATTTACTGTTACTCCTTCATAATATATGACATGAGAAAACATATCATTTTGTAGATCTAGAACACTAAACACTCTCTTCATCATAAAATCACTTTTTAACTCTGTGCATACACAATGGACAGACTAGCTAGATATGAAATTGATAGAGCAAAGAATACATTAAACTTCTAACCATATCAATCAAGCGTTTGAGTCTATTTAATCCCCAGCAGAGTCACCATTTTTGTTGTTCACCAAAAGTGATAACCCAAGAACACCTGCAATTGATCTATGAATTAGCCAATTCAATCTATGAAGGACCTCAGGGCTTGTACAAAATGACAAGGATATAAATACTTCTACTCTTCAAAACCTAGGCGAGTATACCTTTGATGCTTAGAATTAAACTTATTACACACCTATGACAACATCAACATAAACAGATAGATCTCATCAGGGCTCTAAAACAAGTAGTTTATTGCAGATGGGCTAGATCTACACATAAAACTCAACTATGCTTGAGCATGAGATAGATGAAACATTTCAAAACATAACACAAACTAAAGATATTCTGATTGGATTTTAAATTGGTTTGAGAACCCCCTTAATTGCAAGATCAGTGCCTTATCCAAGGGCAACAGAGTCATACATCAAACTATAAGTGAAATCACTCATTGCAAATCCATCTTCATCATGAAATCATTCTTCATTAATGCCTATTACTAAGCTTATCCACATAAAATATTAGATCCAGAAGTATGAACCCTATTTTATTAATGTTTGCTCACAGAGTTTAAAATCTTCCTTGAAGATTACCTACAAACAAGCATTACACTCACAGACACAACTGTTTATGACAAACTTGGTCCTCCTTAAGAATCAAATTTGAATAAAATGAAGATACACTTCAGAGACAAATTCTGTGCAAATTTGTGCATGCCTTACATACACAAGAACCTGTAACAAATAATGCCTATAGCATGAATCAAAGTCTATTCTATGGAAGAGGACATTGCCCTATACAATTTTGAAAAGAACTCAGAATTGGAAGCCATGAAAAAATGGAGGCAATCTCCAAATTTCTGAACCTTTACAAATGAGAAGAATTGAGAATAAGAAGAAGAGGGAAAGATCAGATCTCATCAAAACAAGCCAATTGTCTCTTTTCTTTAACCGGAATTCTTTACCTTCTTCTTTCCCATGGAAACTACTCTCGAAAGATCTAATATTTATTAAAATTAACCATCTGATCGGATTCCTTATCCTGAGAGCTTTCCAGTGACATATAATATTTCATATTTTGAGCAAAAATGAGACCTTGAGCGAATTAATCATTTATGTGCTCACATCATTTAAATTTTTCATTTTTCGATATAGTTTCAACTATATATTAAACTGAATTTAACTTTAGTTTTTTGGCTATTTTGTGCTCTGATGCCTTGCCACGTGGTGACACCTTATTGGTCAATGGGGTCCACTGGGTGCCACCTAGTATGACACCTTGTCACTCCACCACGTGTCTGCTTGCTTGTCGTCCACCTAGGCACCACCTCTGTGCCACATCATTGCCACCTAGGCGCCATTGGGACGGGACCTACCTGCTGGACATCTGACTGTACCTGCCACATCGTCCCCACCTGGACTTCTCCATTTTGCATTTCACCTTTCGCCATTTCGCGGCCTCTAACGGGTGAGCATCTTGCCTTCGCAAAGTCGCGCGAGCCGTCCGATCTCTGGAACTTGCAGGGTCTTTAACTCGCTAAGCTTTTCACCTTAGTCTTTTCGTAGCCTCTAACCAGTGAGCACCTTTGGCCTGCAAATCAACGCACTTCGTTGATTCATCTCAGACATACTTGCTAGTTAAGTCGGCCTTTCTCTGTAAAATTTTGCTCGTCCACCTCAGGAAGCATGACTGTGTGGGGTCCACCTGTTGCCGTCTATCACACCCTCTAGTTGCCTTGGGATCCACACCCGCGCGTGGGCCCACCTTGGGCGCCCAATGGGCACTGTCCGTCAAAAGCCTTGATGGCTTTGACATATTAGTTGAGTGGAGATTTGCATTTAAATACCAAAAAGAACCATTCCCCAGTCAGTGTGGGACAAAACGTTAAGCCTGGAACTTCACTTTGGAGCTTTGCCTGAGCTTTAATGGCTCATCTTTGCACTTGATTGAAATTTCAATGCCCTTTTCGACCATGCACAAGAGGTTTAACACCTTCTATACTCCACACACCATGCAAGGAGGAGGCATTGGCTATCGATTGCATTCATTTATGAATTTTCTACACTTACACCACTCCACACAAGAGGATTTGGCTCTGCATTTGTTTTTTGTTTTTTTTTAAAACTTCAACGATGCCCACTTCCATTTGCTACATATTGAATGTGGCCTCCTTCAACCTTTATGTAGGGGATAAGGGGCTTTATTTGATTGGCATTTTCTTGAATGTTCTGTTGTTCCTTTCCTCCACCATCCACGCAGAGGGGTTATTGTACTACTATTGCAAAATTTCATTTGTTTAAAAGTTCCTATGGCCCCCTTTATGCCACACTGCTCATTGCATTTTGTTTTATGGTTTCTATGCCTCCCTTCACATGCCACACAATAGGGGATAATGAATTGTTGCCTTTACTTTGGAACATGCTTCCAACACCTGGCAATCATGTCCACCGCCAGTAGGGAAAGACAAGGAAGAACGTGGGGGTTCTGTTGTTTGCATTGGCTTGATTGAGACTTTCAATGCTTACCCTCCACGCAACGGGGTTGAACTTGAACACTTCAATGCCCCTTTCCCAGCACCACTGCTAGCAAAGAAGGAGATGGGAAACCACGCCAATATGCATTTGTCATTTGCTGTTAATAAATCATCGCTAGCCCATCCCACGCCATACTCCAAAACACCATGCTCTTTGGGAAGGGAGGATGTGGGCAAATTGTGAGGAGTTCGGCACATACTTGCTAATTGCATTCTCCAAACTGAAGATAGTGGAGCTGTTATGTAACTAGGATCAAGCTTTGTAATAGCAGATAGGTCAGCATCTGGTCGTGACTTACATTTTGGATTATCTGTTTGATTATATGGATCAAGCATCATGCACTTTAACCAATAATTTACAATAGAAATTATCGTCATTCTCTATCGCACACACCTATAAGAAAAATACCCTCCATGCCAATCTTCGTGTAGCGCACAAAGTACATCTTGAGATACTTCCATAAATTCTATTGTTGGATCCCTTGAGACCAAAGGAGGATTCTCCTTTGTAAGATAAGTTTTCTTTCAATCCAGTTTGCTTGCACTGGGTTTTTAAATTACCAATCCATTCAATTACAGGTTGCATCAAGCGGGCATACATCTTCTTTTCACAATGAACAACCATTTAAAACTTTCAAAATTCCCTCAGCGATCCAAGTCACTGGTAAAATCAATGCACAGGCATGAGCCAGGTCAGGCCCCAAAGTGGGTCCAACTAAACAAAATTTCATTTTCATACAACTGACCTCTAAAATGCTTCATAGACCTCAAACATACCTCTAGAAACGATCAGCATCATTTTCGGATCATTAATCCACATTTTACGACTTTCAGGCACTTGCGCCACATTTTTGCATTTAATCGCGAAGACGTATTTTTGAAACCTGTCAAAACACCTTTCTGGAGCTTGCCATCTGACAAGCGTGTACTCTGATATACAAGCATGAAATCTACCAAACAATTTCTAAAGACAAGTCCCGAGTGAAGAGATATTAATTGGTGAAATTGGCCAACTGGCTTTGTCGACACTACGGCCCTGATGAAGTCAATGTTCTGGCAACACATGATGCCTTTCTCAAAAATATCAAACGACCTCCGTAGGCCCTCAAATTTGAAACATAGGTACCTTGAAGTACATACTAAATCTTTGAATTCTCAGTTCGACCAAAATCCTGACTGGATGCAGATGGCGCACTCACATGAATGGCTACATTAACTGATAAAGCACTGGAAGTACGGATAACTGAAAATGATGGTTAAATGAACCCTTTCGAAAACCGATCAAACAGATTGGAAGAGGTTTGAAATTTGAAACATAGCTCATCATTTATACCAAAATTAACCTGGAAGAAACATTATGTCATAGCACTTACTGAGGCAACTTTTACACTTATGCGAAACAGGGCTCCGACTAGCTGTCGAAACAGGGACTAGTGAAACCACACAAACTGCAAATGGATTGATCTCCAAAAACTAAGCAAATGGATTCATTAAGACTTGGAAATTTGGAGGCTAACTCACATTTAAGAATAGAATTGAATCCACTTTGAATTTTTTCATGAAAATCAATAGGGAAAAAGATACGAACACTCAAAGTTGGCTACTCAATAAAATCTGCATTTGTGCCTAAAATGCACTTTCAGCTCACCCCTCAAAATGGGTACCTGATAAACTTATCCAGACTGAATTCTAAAAGTTGTACATCACTGCATAGGCCAAATGAAAGGTGTAGGACATGAATCCCGAGCCTAACCCTCTTGAAAATCAACTAGCTCCACTTTACCCTCTCTAACTAGGCCATTCAAACTGACTCATTTAGGTACTTTTTTGACATGCAGAGCAAAATTTTGAAATGGGCCTCTAAACTTGAATTAAATTTAATGAGTCCCAATAGTTCGGACCCCACCCTTTTGTCATACGACAACCTTCATAAAAGACCATTTTGTCGTCTGAAGTCTAATCTTTTGGTGTATGGGAGTCTTTTGTCATACGGGGCCTAATCCTGACTCATACAAGTTGATACCCTTCTCTTGTAGGCTTATTTGGAATTTTTTATGATGCTTCATTGTTTGATTTTGTTTTCCAGGTGTGATAACCTCATGTGTTCTTCAGATGTGTTTATCTGCCTACTATGACATTAGTGCGGCAGTTATCAGAGGTTGATCAGGCTCATATTGATTTGTGCGGCTTGACACATCTATTTAGATTACGTGATATCCATGTGAATCATGGTATGCTCACGGTGTTGGTAGAGAGATTCCATTCAGAGCATAACACATTTCATTTACTAGTTGGGGAGATGACCATCACTCTCGAGGATGTACATAGGATCCTCCATATCCCTTTTGTTGTGGATAAGGTGGATTATGATGCAGCACACATTCCTGGATTACAGGCAGTTAGGCATGTCTTCAGGGGTCCTAATATATTGACACGTTCCATCCGTTGGGACATCATGATGAGCAGGTACAGTGAGGACTTTCCTCTAGCTTGTTCCCTAGCAGGGTTTATTGACTGCTTTCTGATGTTGGATAGGGGACAACAAGGATTCTAGTGTGGATGGGGCAGGATGCTGGAGAGATCTCAGAGACTAGGCTGGGGTTCATGCATATTAGCCCACATGTATCACGAGATGCATGAGATAGTGTATAGGGAAGGCAAGAGTATGGCCACTGGTGTGTTAATCTTACAGGTTTGGGCTTGGGAGAACCTTCCCATTTGTCAGCCTATTGTAGATGACAATAGAGAGCTTGGGCAACTGATTATATATAGGTATGTTGGTTATGTTACACAGCCCCATCTAGGCAAGACCAATTTTTGGCGGCGGTAGTTAGATGACCTTATAGCCATGATATGGAGACCTTATAGGGGCCTAGAGCCATGGGATGACTGACGGCTGGTATGCCAGGATATTTTTGTTATGCGCCCACTTATCAGTAGATTGCAGACTATAGGAGCGATTTGTAGTATCACGGGTGATGAGGCAATATGGCAGGCCTCAGGGGGTGTCACGGTAGTTCACAATGTATGCCCAATATGCTAATGAAGAGAGGCAGGGATGGTCACCAAGGTTATCCTATGCCCTGAGTATGCAGGAGCTGACTGGTCTACAATGACTAAGATGGGGCCACCTGGATTATGTTGTGGATGCGGGGGTATTGCCCTAGTATAGGGATTGGTTCTAGCAACGTTCATTCTCTAGGTTGACAGATCCAGTTGAGCAAGCTCCTCATATAGAGGGGGTTGAGGATGATTCCCCTGCACCGGGATAGGGACAGGGACAGGGATAGGGATAGGGCTCCTCAATACTTTTGTGAAAGGTTGAGCTTCATCTGCTAGCTGAGAAATGAAGCGTCTAATGGATTGGAGATGTCCCTTTAGACTTCTCATTTGATTGATGTTCTTTAGAGGCGACATTTCCATTATGGCTTGGACCTTCTCAGGATCAACCTCAATTCCCTTCTTTGAAATGATGTAGCCAAGTAATTTACCAGATGTTACTCCACATGTACACTTCTTTGTATTTAACTGGAGTTTAAACTTTTCCATTCTGTCTAGTATAGGACGTAGCTCTTGAATATGTCTGGATCTCTTCATAGTCTTCACTAAGGTGTCATCAACATAATCTTCTATATTCTTATGCATCATGTCATGAAAGATAGTTGTAACTGCTCTTTGATAGGTCTCCCCTATGTTCTTTAGCCCAAATGGCATGACATTCCTGTCTTTTCTTGATCTCCAAGAGCTATTTTTATTTGATTATATCTAGAGAATCCATCAATTAATAAGTACTTCTCATACCCACCAGCTATGTCGACTATCATATCAATGTTTAGTAATGGAAAGTCGTCCTTCAGACAAGCTTTGTTAAGATTAGGGGCCCATGTGTGTGTAAAAAAGTGGAATAAGGATCTGTATCTGCAAGACACAACACTTCAATTAAGTCATTACATGTATGGTTAGTAATCAATAATCAATAAATAATAAACCATAACAAATTGACTAATTGCCTTCTAAAAGATGCGAGTATAAGATTGCTCTTAGATTTTTATAAGCAATACCAGTGACTAGACTACACCAAGACAAAGGATTTAATCTATATGAGCATGATATTAAGCTAAATGGATGCAAGATGGATGAATAATTCAAGCAATAACGAATTCAAGAAATAATGGAATAAACTAAATACGGATGTAAATAATCAAAAAAAGCACAATGTATATTCAATGACTCTAGAGAAAAACTCAACATAATAATAATCTCCAAGCATATTCTCAAAAATCTCTAGGGTGAATTGGAATGAGAGCCGACGGCTGAATTTATATAGAATTACAAGAGGGATGAGCGAAAAATAAACTGTCCAGCTTGATTCGATGCGATGAAACTGAACACCTGCTTAGATTTAGCATGTGATAAAAGATACTCTTTAAACTTTTGATTGAGTTTAAACGAATAATCAGCTTGATGAAAAGCGATGAAACTGCTTAATGTTAAGAGATTGATTCAGATAAAGGACAAATATCATCTTGATTTGGAGCGATGAAACTGATATGCCCCTAGTGATTGATTCCATTCAGATGATCGAGCGATCTCAACTTGATATGAAGCTATAAAGATGAGATGCCCCTTAGCAATAAGGATTTGTTGATTGTCTTTTGTTGAAAAGATTTTGTTCGACTTTTGATAAAGATTTTAAACAAAATTCTTGAAATTGAAAATGTGAGGTCATAAGGTCATGAGTATGCCCCCTTGGGAACAAAATCGAAAGATAACGAGGGTACGTGATTATTGTAGGCAATTTTGAGTGATGATAAGTTATTTGAGCACAAATGATTTTGAGGAATATTTGAAAATTTGGCGTTGATTGATTTTGAATTGAGCACAAAGTTGTTGTGTAGAATAAAATTAAGATTCAGCATTGATTCATGAGAAATAGAGTGCAATTTGAAGAAAGAATGAGCATTTAATGAAAAGCACTAAATGGTCCAAATTGTGAAATTGACTAGGAAAATGATCTCAGATTTCGATTTCAATCCCGGAAATGGAATTAGAATAGGTAAATTAGCTAAGGGTACAATTTTCATGTCCATTGGAGCAAGTCAAAAAATTAGGGTTTTGGCTATATAAGGGGTAAAAGTGTCATTTTCAATTCATTTTAACCCTTCAAGTTTGAAAAGTCAAAAAGCCTTCTTCAAAGAAAATGGTGGTCCCTACTCATGAACATCGATTCAAGCACCAGAGATGATATAATCTACTTCGACACTATGAAGCAGCGGTAAGTGGTCAATCTTAAGCCTTTTTATGTTCTCAATTTTAAATTTTTTTGTTCAAATTTCAAGTTTTCGTAGGTTTTAAGTTTGGCAATCTCGTTTTGTCGTGCGAGGCAGTATTTTGTCTCGTACGAAAAAAAGCTAATTTTTGTTTTGTTGTTTGAGGCCATTAGTTTTGTCGTTTGGTCCCCACCCTTATGTCGTATGACAACCTTCATAAAAGACCATTTTGTCATCTGAAGTCTAATCATTTGTCATACGGGGCCTAATCCTGACTCGTACGAGTTGATGCGCTTCTGTGTTTTGTCGTTTGGAAAACAGTGAGCATTTTTTAATGTCGAAACTTGAAATTTTGATTTTACCATTGGCGTAGTTGGATTTGTGTGATGTTTTTCTTCTCTTGTAGGCTTATTTGAAATATTTTCTAATGCTTCATTGTTTGATTTTGTTTTGCAGGTTCGATTACCTCATGTTCTCTTCAGATGTGTTTATCCACCTACTATGACATTAGTGTGGTAGTTATCAGAGGTTGATCAGGCTCATACTAATTTGGGCGGCTTGATATCGATGTGAATCATGGTATGCTCATGACATTGGTAGAGAGATTCCATTCAGAGCATAACACATTTAATTTACCAACTGGGGAGATGAACATCACTCTCGAGGATGTATATAGGATCCTCCATATCCCTTTTGCTAGGGATAAGGTGGATTATTATGCAGCACACCTTCCTAGATTATAGACAGTTAGGCATGTCTTTAGGGATCCTGATATATTGACACGTTCCATCAGTTGGGACATCATGATGAGAAGGTACAGTGAGGACTTTCCTCTGGCTTGTGTCCTAGCAAGGTTTATCGATTGCTTTCTGATGCCGGATAGGGGACAACAAGGATTCTAGTGTGGATGGGGCAGGATGCTAGAGATATTGATTGAGACCCCTAAGAGACTAGGTTGGGGTTCATGCATATTAGCCCACATGTATCACGATATGCATGAGATAGTGTATAGGGAGGGCAAGAACATGGCCATTGGTGTGTTGATCTTACAGGTTTGGGCTTGGGAGCACCTTCCCATTTGTCTGCCTATTGTAGATGATAGTAGAGAGCCTGGGCAACCGATTATATATAGGTATGTTGGTTATGTTACACAACCCCATCTGGGCAAGACCAATTTTTGGTGGCGGCAGTTAGATGACCTTATTGCCGTGATATGGAGACCTTACAGGGGCCTAGAGCCATGGGATGACTGGCGGCTAGTACACCAGGATATTTTTGTTACACACACACTTATGAGTAGATCGTATACTATAGTGGAGCGATTTGTAGTATCATGGGTGATGAGGCAATATGGCAGGGCTCAGGATGTGTCATAGGAGTTCACAGCGTATGCCCAATAAGCTGATGAGGAGAGGCAGGGATGGTCATCGAGGTTATCCTATGCCTTTCGTATGTAGGAGTTGACTAGTCTATAGTGACGTAGATGGGACTACCTAGATGATGTTGTGGATGCGGGGGTATTGCCCCAGTACAGGGATTGGTTTGAGCAACATCCATTCCCTAGGTTGACAGATCCAGCTGAGCAGGCTCCTCATATAGAGGAGGTTAATGATGATGCCCCTGCACTAGGACAGGGACAAGTCTAGGGATAGAGACAGGGACAAGGACAGAGAGCTGAGGCTCAAAGGTAGGCAGGTGGCAATCCTGGTGCTAGCAGCAACAAGGTTTGAGCTAGTCAGCAGAGGGGTGAGGGCAGATTCCTTGGGATTATAGGTGTGAGGTTGGGTGGAGTTGAGGAGGAGCGAGTAGCTCTGGGACAAGTCCGCGAGCAGCAAGAGGAGCAAGGTGGAGTTGGAGGTGGAGATGGGGGTGGAGAGCCTGCAAGAGAGCAAGGGACTGACGTGGGACGGTTGATGAGAGCACGTCTTGTGGAGCTACAGTCACAGTTGATAGTGGCTCAAACATAGCTAGTGGAGCGCGACCAATAGCTACCAAAGCTTAGGGCTGAGCACGACTGTCAGGTTGTAGAGATAAGAGAAGAGACGAAAGTAGAGATAGAGGCTTTGCAACAGGAGGTCCTTCGCTAGATGAGTAGGGCATCATACTATGTTGCAGCATACAATGTAGCAGTTCTAGTTGTGTAGCAGGTTGTCCCCTACTCGCAGTATATGGCACGGTCAGAGGGACTCCGACACCTCCTCAGGATCCCGATCAGTAGGCTCCACCTCCTCCACCAGGCGATGAGGGAGAGGTTGAGAGCTAGATAGTTTTTTTTGTAGCTTGGATATTTTTTGTAGACACACCCATTTTTTTGTAGCCTATACGATTCTTGATCTGATTTGACTTCATCATACTTGTGTTGATTCATTTATAAGATATGTTCTATATGCTTTATTCTATATGTATGCATTTCTTTTCAGTATGTAATGCAAATGATTATGGATGTCTATTTTTGTTTCTTTTCATATGCAAATAGATGAATGTGTAATGAGTAATATGAAATGTAATGTTTTCATTTTTCTATGCAATAAGATGAATGCAAATGAGTAATATGAAATGTATGAATCTATGTAAGATGTCTATGTATGCAGCTAACATCTCAAAAACACAAGTACTCGATCGAAAAAATGATGAAAAATAGACCACTTAGTGTAAAAAATGATGATGTTTTTAGCTCTCATAAAATTAAGAGATCATTATTATCACACTGAAATCACTCTAGATTCACAAAATACAGAATGAAATGCAAAATGATATGCAAAATGCAACCTAAACCTAGCCACTAGATTTAAAATGCTTAAGATTCATCACCGAGCATAACAAACATAATAGGAAGATTAAAGTTCCTTTCTTTTTCAATGTGCAATATTTATTATCTTGTCCACAATGAGCCTTTTTTCATTCATATCCTTGGACAGATTTCACAAGGACCCGAATTGCATCATAAAGAAATTGCCTCAAAACAAACAAAGAAATGATGTGGGCCTCCATGTAGCATTCAAATAAGGGGAGTTGAGGTATGTGAGGTAATTTCACCTTGATGTGAAGGCTCTTATCATAGACACCCAACTAATTTAGATGTTTCCAGATCATTGAGATCATTCCTACAAGCAGAAAACAAAGAAAATATTATGCCCCCAATCCTTGCTCCTCTTAGTCACAATAGAATTCTGTGAGTTACTCAAAGGGATAATAATCAAAAACCAATGTAAAAGACAACACACAAAGAAAATTTTCATTCATAGCTCAAATTGTTTAGTGATTGTTTTCTGTTATGTTGTTTTGCTTGTTTACTCAGTGATAAAACTCTTTAGTAGTCAGGAGACATGTGACTGACTCAGAGTGGACGACTAGGTTTCACTGACTGAAAGATGACTTGGTTGATACTGCTTAGGACAGAAGTCATGAGGGTTCCAATGAACCAGGATGTCACAAGAATGACTAAAATATATGTACAAGTGAAAAAAAAGATGCAGGAAAGCAAGAATTCCAACATTGGGTTGATATATGGAGCGCTTGAGTATAAGAGGTGACTGTTTGCTAGGTTTTCACCTGCTTGGCAAAGATTCATTTTTCTTTTACCAAGATGCCTGTCTACCAGGTTTTCACCAGGGCATTTTCTCTCTTTATATATATATATATATATATATATATATATATATATATATATATATATATATTCTTAGGACTTTTTTCACCTATACATGTTGCTAGAGCAGAGAATGCTAAGTGAAGAATTTCTTCAAGTGGATGGTGTTAATCGGTTCATGAAGTTGTTCTCCTTCTGACTTTGAGAGTTGATAGGCACTAGAGCTGAATAATACAGTAATGATGTAAGGACCCATCCAATAGGGTTCAAACTTCCCTTTGTTGTCTCGAAACTACTGATTTTTAGGATTTTCTCTTAGGACTAAGTCACCAATCTGAAATTATCTTTGTCTAGCTTTCTTGTTATATCCTCTGGACATTCTCTTCTGATACACTCTGAGATGATCAAACGCCACTTGCCGATGCTCATCCAACAATTGGAGTTCTTGCAGTCTAGATATCCTATGCTCTTCATCAGTAACAAGACCTTGCAAGGAAACTCTTAGAGATGGTATTTCTACTTCAATAGGTAATATTGCTTCGGACCCATACACCAAAGAGAAACGTGTAGCCACAGTAGGTGTTCTGATACTTGTTATATAAGCCCATAGTGCAGGATTGAGCTGCAGATGCCAATCCTTCCTAGATTTGTTCACTATTATGTGCAAGATAGTCAGTAGGTTTTTGTTAGATGCCTCAACTTGTCCATTACCTTGAGGGTAATATACTAATGACTAGTGTTTAATTTTGAATTTCTCACAGAGCTCATCCAGATCTTTATTCTTGAACTATCCTCCATTATCAGTCATGATGGACTAAGGTATCCCATACCTGTAGATGATATAGTTTAGGATGAACAAGGCAACTTGTTTACCAGTTGCTTTGATGAGCGGAATCGCTTCTACCCACTTGGTGAAATCCTCAATGAAAGTTATGATGAATTTATGTCTATTAGATGAAGCAGGATATATCTGACCAATGATATCAAAGGCCCATTGCTGAAAAGGCCAATGTGTAGTGAAGGGTATAAGATCCCTTGCTGGAGCATGTATGAGATTTCCATGTAGCTGACATTTCTCACAAGTCTTAGCAAATTTAATAGCATCTTTCTCCATGTTTGGCCAGTAGTAGCCAGCCCGTAATAGTTTTCAAGTTAAAGTAAGACCATTCAAATGAGATCCACATATACCTTCATGAACTTCCAATAATGCACGTTTAGATTCTTCAGTTTCTAGACACCTAAGGAATGTACCATCCAAACCTCGTCTAAATAAATCATTAGCAATGATAACATACCATGAAGCATTTTGAGTTAGGTTTATTTTCTCATTATGAGTAAGATTTTTCAGGGATAATTTGGTCTCGTAGATAAGAGTAGATGTGGTGGTATTGGGATGAGTCATGTCCAATAATAGCACAGACTATTATAGGCCAGGTAATGTAACTCTTCCACCAGGAATTCAAAGTAAAAATTGGACTCTTGTAGCTTAGGTATAGATGCCAAGGTGGTCATAGCATCTGCTGCTCTATTTGCGGATCTAGGAATCTATTGGAATGATACAAAAGCAAAATACTTCTTAAGATCATCAACCATTCTCTTATAAGGCATCATTTTCTCATCTCAAGTCTGATATGTATCATTGATTTGATTTATGATCAGCTGAGAATCTCCATAGATGTGTAATTCTGCAACCTTCCATTCAATAGCTAGCTTGATTCCGTTCACCAGAGCTTCATATTCTGCAATGTTGTTTGTGCAAGGGAATAGAATCTTATAAGACTTTGGTATTGAATCCTTATGAGGAGTAATAAAGAATATTCTAGCACCGGAACCATTTTGGGTGAAAGATCCATCAAAGAACATCTTCCAGGGTTGTTGAGTAAGTTGCATTATTTATTCATCTGGAAACTCTATATGTAGCGGTTGAGTGTCCTCAAGAAGAGCTTCAACAAGTTGATCAACAATTACCTATCCTTTTATGTCTTTGTGTTCCACATATTCAATGTCAAACTCTATAAGGATCATGACCCATTTCACCAATCTTGTAAGTGTTTCTTTATTGAGAAGATATTTGAGCGGATCAATTTTAACCACTAGCTTGACTGAATGTGCTAACATGTAGTGTCTCAGTTTTTGTGATGCAAAGACTAATGCTAAGCATTCTTTTTCTATTATAGTGTAGTTCATTTCATAGGACACCAATGTTATGCTGATGTAATAGATGGTTCGCTCCTTTTTTTTCTCATCCTATTGTGCCAGAAGTATCCTCAGTGATGAATCAATTGCTGATATGTATAAGATTAGTAGTTTACCCTAAATCAGTGGCATCAATATTGGTGGATTAGATAGCTACTCTTTTATCTACTGAAGGTGTTGTTCACATTCCTGATCCCAGTTGTATATTATTCCTTTCCTCAATACTTTTGTGAAAGGTTGAGCTTTGTCTTCTAGCTAAGAAATGAAGTGTCTGATGGATTGGAGACACCCCTATAAACTTCTCATTTGACTGATGTTCTTCAGAGGAGGCATTTCCATTATGGCTTGGACCTTCTTAGGATCAACCTCAATTCCCTTCTTTGAAATGATGTAGCCAAGTAGTTTACCAGATGTTACTCTGAATGCACACTTCTTTGGATTTAACCAGAGTTTAAACTTTTCCATTCTGTCTAGTATAGGACCTAGCTCTTGAATATGCGTGGATCTCTTCATAATCTTCACTAAGGTGTCATCAACATAATCTTCCATATTCTTATGCACCATGTCATGAAAGATAGTTGTAACTGTTCTCTGATAGGTTTCCCCTGCGTTCTTTAGCCCAAATGGCATGACATTCCAGCAAAAGGTTCCCCATGCACATGTGAAAGTTGTCTTTTCTTGATCTCTAGGATCTATTTTGATTTGATCATATCCAGAGAATCCATCCATTAGTGAGTACATCTCTTACCCAACAATCATGTCGACTAGCATATCAATGTTTGGTAATGGAAAGTCATCCTTCGGACAAGCTTTGTTAAGATCTTTGAAGTTAGTACAAACTCTGATAGATTTGTCTGCCTTTGACACAGGTACTATGTTTGAAATCCATTTAGCATAATCTATAGCTCTAATGAATCCAGCTTTTAATAGTTTTTCTAGCTCAGCCTTGACCAACAGTGCCACATGTGGGTGCATCTTACAGAGTTTTTGTTTGATTGGTTTAACTCCTCATGTGATAGAAAGATGGTGCATGATGAGATCAGGATCCAGGCCTGGCATATTAGAGTATGTCCATGCAAAGTTTATTTTCTTTTCTTAGAATAGATGAGTAAAATCCTTCAATTCTTCTGCTGATAGTGATTGAGCTACATGAATGATGTGTGGTGTCTCTTGACTCCCAATGTTCACTGACTGAGTTGGCATGATCAATATGGAAGACCTCTCTTGGAAATGACTTGGTAGCACATCAAGTATCTCACCTTCAGGCACCTCAGAGAGGTTTTCACCTTTAGGTACGTCCTTTATTTTCTATTTTTTAGATTTTGACACCACCACAATGTGGTTTTGCCATCAGATATTTTATTTTTATTTTTCTTGTTTTTGCGACTAAGATACTTGATATCCACTTCAGTCATGTTTTCACTCCATTCACTAGTGGAAGAGTCCATAGGTTCAACTATGTTGAGATAATAGGCTAACATATAGTCATTGGCAAAAGTAGGTATATTCATGGCCTGGTTCTATAAAGTACAGTCAATTAGTTATGGATGTAGTAAGGATAAATGTTGGATAGGTTCGAGAACATTCACAGCATTTTCATCACAATTATGGATCGAAAAGTCGAGCTCCAGAAGGATACCTTGCATAAGTGTCTCGAGACCAGGAAGAGTAAGAACATGATTATTAAAGTTCATGTTAATATTTAGTTGATCTAATCCAATAGACATACTTGTAGCGTTGTTCCCTACACCAAATTGGACATCATATTGTGGTTTGACAATGATAAGATTAGTAAACAAATTTTCATTGTTTGCATAAGATGATTCAAAATTTGATGCTGAGTAGATATTGTCCTAAATAGGACTGTTGTCAGAGCCATCAGAGTCATCGGATGAAGTTTTCAAGTCTTCTTCAAGTGATTTAGTGAGTGTATGTATGGTATCAACACCAACATCTTTAATGTTGCAAGTTCCTTCATGTTGTGGCTCATTTGTCATTTGTATCTGACGTACCTATTGACATGATCTTGATGTTTCTGTGATTTGCTATCATCTACTCCATTCAGCTTCCTCTAGACTGATAACTGGTTCTTGTTTTGTAGCTTCTAACTCTTCTTGTGTAGTGCTATACCTGATTTGTTCTGTTTTAGCATAGGGGTACATAGATAAGAAATTTTCTGGCACTCTTCCTTCCTTCAGTCCTTTCTCATAGTTCACTTGTCTCCTTTGTCTAATTCCTATATTTCCTTCTCTAGTTTTATGCGCATCAGCTCTTGAGTATCATCTATGATACCGCTAGACTCTTCTGAAGTTTTTGTAGTGGATGTGTCTGAGAGGTGATCGGGACCCCATTCATACTCATTTGAGTTAGTCTCTGAATCATCTACTTGATGCCTACTAGTGTATGTGACTGGAACTTTTAGTGGTGCAAACAATTCTCTGATTCTTACTACTTCAACTCTTATATCCTTTGGGGCCTCAACTTCTTGTATTATTATAGCTGACACCATCGGAGCTTGAGCACTGACTATTTCTTATTTCTTGACTGCTAATTCTTCTTTCTCTTTTCTACACTCTGCTTTTGTTTGTTGAGTGTTTTCTTCCTGTAATGTTGAAGGCGATATCCTTTTCTGCCACTTAGACTTAGAAACATGTTTTTGGTTTGATGTCTTCTTCGGATTGTACCCCAGTCCA
Organism: Cryptomeria japonica; assembly: GCF_030272615.1. NCBI lineage: Eukaryota > Viridiplantae > Streptophyta > Pinopsida > Cupressales > Cupressaceae > Cryptomeria > Cryptomeria japonica. The sequence goes on along the minus strand of NC_081405.1, from coordinate 359,162,030 downwards.
GCCTTATCATTTGTGGTTTTTGTTTGCAGCTAAATTAATTCAGTAATACCCTCTTGATGTTTACCCAGGGGACCAGTACCTGAATATCCATGTGTTGAATCATCTTGTAGCCAGGACCATATTGGTTTGAGGAAATCTCACAATGTCATACCTCCTTGTTTTGACTATCTTCCTTAAAGAGCCAGTTAAGAACAACATCCTCTTCTATTTCATCCTCTAGGGAGGTAGAAGACTGTACAAAGAGACCATCATATATGGTATTTGGAGTGGAAGTATGTGTTCTCATAGCCTCTAATGGCTTGCCGAACTATTTTGGTGATGGAGGGAGAAAAATAATGAAAGTACCAGTTCTATCTTGTAGCCATCCATGTCGGTATTTGTAATCTTCAATCTCTTTTCTAAGTCTTTCATCAGTGCTTCTAGATCCTCATTTGTAGAGGCTTCCCTATAATGAGGCACAAAAGTATCTGCACCTTTTGTCAATGCATTACAGACAAAATTTGTATCAGTAGGAATACTGACTTCAACTCCGTTATAGGGGAATTTTAAGAATTGATGGTATATTGATGGTACTGTCTTCATTTCATGAATCCATGGCATGCCCAGTAAGATATTGTATGACAAAGGAATATCAAGTACCTGAAAAAGGACAACTCTTTCTATAGGTCCCACTCTGATAGGTAATGATACCAAACCTTTAGAGGTCCTTTCTTCTTCATCATAGGCTTTTATTGTTATTTTCTTGCTAGGATCAATGACATTTTTCAAAGAATCCTAGTTGTGTAAGCAAACTGAAAGTACAGATATTCAACCCCGCACCTCCATCTATTAAAACATGTTTGACTCTGTGTTTATGGATCATGGCTTCAATATGCAATGGCTGGTTATGTGGACGATTTAGCAAGTTGGCATCTTCTTCAGATAAGATTAGATAGTGAGGTGAAGTTAGGTGACCCACCATAGACTAAAATCGATCAATGTTTAGATCCTTCAGAACATTAGCGGTGAGCAATGCTTTGTCCAGGATCTCTTTGTGAGCATAAGAGATTTTTAGTAATTCAAAAATTGAGATTTGATCATTTGTCCTTTTCAACTATTCAATGACACTATATCTAGAGGATGATGTTGAAGTAAGCCTTTTAAATTTATCCAAGGTTGATTCTTTTTGCTTGTTTGATGGGGCTGTTGGGTTTAATGTTGCTTGAGCTGAATCAGCAGAACTAGCTCCTTGGATAGTGACTTTCTTTTTAGATTGGGTCAAAACTCTTTCATATCGTGATTCATTTGGTTTATCTTGAACTCTAATCATATTGCAATATTCCGATTAGGAAGGCTTAGTCATATTGATAATGTTGTCATGGATGGTATAAGTATAATTTACCTTGGCACCTCCTTTGGTCTTTGAGGAATCACCTTATTTTTAAAGAGGTAAAGGGTCCTTAAATGCTTTATGATCAGCATTGGTTGGGTGATTCCCAGCAACAATTTTACCAGCATCTATGAGATCTTGAATCTCATGTTTTAGCTTCATGCAATTGTTTATGTTATGACCTTTATTCTGATGGAAGTCACAATATTCATTTTCTCTCCACCATCTTGGTTTGACTTCTAGATCATATGGTCTAGAGTTATCTGGTAGCGTTATCAGGTTGTTTGCCAACAAAGTTTTGAAAGTGAATTCATATGATTCTTCAAGAGGAGTGAAATCATGCTTAGGTTTGGAAAGCCAAGGCTTCTCTTTGAACCATTCTTTTATTTTCTTTGGAGGATTTTCTGCTGCAGCTTTGAGCGCTTGTGTGCCACTAGCCAAGTTGAATATCATGGGCTTTGAGTTAGCTTTAACAGTGTCTACTACTCTGTCATTAACTAGATTCTTGTTGTTGTCTTTGCCAAATTTCCAATACTTGTTCTTCTCTTTAGAGTTAGATCCTGGTTGTGTTTCTTTCCAAGGTGAGATATCCCCTTTCTTTATGAGCACATCTTCCATTTGAATTGAATTATCTACCATTTTGTTAAATGATGGGTGTACTTGCATTTGTATACTATATTTCAATTCGGGGACCAAGTTATTGACAAATATATCCATTTTCTCAGAGTCTAGGATAGGTCATGGATACCTAGAGAACATTATTCTCCAGCATTGGAGGAAAGTGAGAAAAGTCTCCCCTATTTTTTGTTTAGTATTGCAAAGATCAATCATAGTCATAGGATGTCAAATTTTGTATGAGTATTGTTGTAAAAATAGTTGGATTAGTTCTTCAAACATTTTTATTTCTTTAGGTAGGCTTGAGAACCATTCAATGGCTTGTCCTCCCAAACTCCTCGGGAAAAGGCACATGAGATACTTTTGATCATGCATGAACTCCATATAGGTGGCACAAAACTCTCTGACATGATCTTGAGGATCTAAGGTACCATCATATTTGTCAAATTTGGGGATCTCAACTTATGAAGGAAATGGAGACATGTATAGATTTTTGTCAAATGGAAATGGGCATATTGTCTCCAAAGAATATTGTATTGGGGACTTATCCTTATTCTTCAATTTTGTGATCTCAGTCTGTAAGGCTTGTAATTGTCTGTGTATTGTGAGTATAGGTGACTCTTCCTTTTTAGTGATGAGTGTTTGAACATCATATCCAGTAGGAAGTTTGGTACCTTGTTTTGCTAGTTTTAGGAAATAGTCTTCCTTTTCCTCGAGCCAGGATAGCTTTCATCATTTTTCTAAAGTCTTTGTCCTTTTGACAGTCATGAATATCCTTTTCTATAGGTTCAACACCTCCTTCATCTTCACTTGATGAGGAATTATTATCAGTTTCATGAATACTAATGTTGTCCTTGTTCTTGTCATTGTATTCTATCTCATATATAGTGGGAGATTCAGGTTCATCAAAAATTGGTCTGTTTGATGACAAAGGTATGTCAGCAAGTGGATCCTCCATGTAAAATGGGTTATCCTGATATGAGAAGGGTTGTCCTTTGCCTTTGGCTTCTTTCTTACGAGAAATCCTAGTTTGAATAGGCATTTTTATGGATTAGTGTGACCTAAAGTTGTTTGTGATGCAGAGGTCAAGATCAATTTCAAAGCTAGTTTGTTTAGTTAATGTATTGTTTGAGAGAAACAACTGAGATTTAGTTTGGTTTTAGGAAAGATCTATCCTATATAAGACATTTATCTAGGTTGATTTGAGAGTAGTGACTAAGATTCGGTCTGGTTTCAGGAATGATCTATCCTGTGTAAGACATTATCTAACTAACTTAAGTTTTATAGGTAGTTGATTGAACTAGCTGAAAGATGATCGACCAAATCGTGCAACACAAATGGCAGAGGTACACTGTCTTGATATGTTTATGCTTAGGATGATGATAACGAGTATTGTGTTCGTTGTAGACTATTTTAGGCAAGTTTTGACTGCTCTGTACTGGCAAAACCAAAGATTCGTACGACATGATTTACTGAGCCAGATGACAATTTAATAGTTCTAGGATGACAACAGTTTTGTTTCATACAATTTGCTGTCTAGTAGCGTACGATAAATGGGTATGTCCATAACGACAAAAGATTCAGTGCAGTTTTGTTTCGTACGACATAGGATTTAGGTTCAAACAATAGACTGTTGGGTTTCGTACGACAGAGGATTGAGCTCAAATGACAGATTATTAGACTTGTATGACACAGGGTATAGTGCAGGATGATAAATGATCAAATTCATACGACTGTTCATAAGACAAAGACTAAAATTCTAATTTTTTTGATAACTGAGTATGACAACTGAGTATGACCAATTTTGAGATGGATTGATTTTTGACTAGGATAGACTAGTTTTGGACAGAGTTTCAACTTAGGATAGACTAGTTCTGACACAGACCAAGTTTTGACTTAGGATGGACTAGTTCTGACACAGATAGAGTTTTGACTTAGGATGGACTAGTTCTGACACAGACAGAGTCTCTAATCACTAAGTTGTTTATTGTCTTATCCAATTTTGGTATTTCAGTTTTTTTTTGTTTCAGGGATGAAAACATAGAAAACACGTAGTATGAATAGTAACTCCAATCACAACATGCAAACCCTACAGAAATTGGTGAGAGAAGAAAACCTTTGCTTGTAGACTCGGGTACACACCCAATAGCAAATCAGAATATGGCCGCTGAGTCTCACACAATGGATTCTCAACGCCATATTATCCGACTCCAAATGCTAATGGGGGCATGAAATGACAAGTATCTTGGGAGAGTTACTATCTCTCTTGCACAAAGATTATCACCCTTTCGGAGGTGAACTGGGTAGCTTCTAATTTTAATTGGAACTAGTAAGGGATTCGTTCGGTGCGTCGAGGTATAAACTCAATTAAGAGGTCTCCCAGCCTTGAAATCCAAGGTTTAATATACCCGAAGGTATGAAGGAGAGCTATTCCCGAGCACTGCCATTGACTTGATTTTCATCAAATCACATTTATTTTATAGTGGGTTGGAGTACTTGGTGTTTAGCCATTCCCACTTAGGCCATTCCCCTCACACCGGTCGTAACGGTTTTAAGAGTTTTTCAATCCCTCGGGAGGGCAGGCTTGCTAAAGATGTACAAATCTCAAACAAGGAAAAAAACCTCAAGGGTCTGAATTTCTGATTATCTAGAAAAAGATAAGAGCATACTCTCCTACCTCTCATAATCTTCTAAAAACATGAAATACAGATTTGGTCTTTAACCAGATAGCAATTTAGGTGCCTAAAAAAAATGAATTGAAAGAATACACGATGTTTAGTTGATTCTCCTCAAGCAACCTGCAAAAACAATGAATCAGTAGCCACATTGTCTTTGTGTGACAAGCATATTCTTCGACAAGCGTTCTATGAAAACTGATTAGGCTATGAAAAATTCTAAGATAGACAGATAAACAACAAGGGTCAATCCTCAGAATAATCAATTTGAATAGAAAACCAAAATCATTAATTTTTTATTTTTTTTTGTCTTTTTAACCAAAAAAATACAGAGTCGTACGACAAAGTTTACCAGATCGTACGATACAAGATTCCTTCTCGTACAATACAAAATTCCATTTTGTATGATACAAAATTCCATTTTGTATGATACAAAATTTCTATTCATATGACACCTACAGTTTGTCATTTCAACCTATGAAAAATGTCGTACAAGATGATGTAGAGGCTGTACGGATGAAAATCTGAAAAATAACAAAAATGAAAAGTCAATTTTGGAGGTCGAAAAATGTAGTCTGCGGCCCCACGGTGGGCGCCAGAGATGTGTGTGTGAAAAATTGGAATAAGGATTTGTATCTGCAAGACATAACACTTCAATTAAGTCATTACATGTATAGTTAGTAATCAATAATCAATAAATAATAAACCATAACAAATCGACTAATTGCCTTCTAAAAGATGTGAGTATAAGATTGCTCTCAGATTTTTATAAGCAATACTAGTGACTAGACTACACCAAGATGAAGGATTTAATTATATGAGCATGATATTAAGCTAAATGGATGCATGATGGATGAATAATTCAAGAAATAACGAATTCAAGCAGTAATGGAATAAACTAAATATGGATGCAAATAATCAAAAAAAGCACTATGTATATTCAATGACTCCAGAGAAAAAATCAACGTAATAATAATCTCCAAGCATATTCTCAAAACTCTCCAGGGTGAATTGGAATGAGAGATGAAGGCTGAATTTATAGAGAATTACAAGAGGGATGATGAAAAAAGGCTCAATTTAGGATTAATTGAAAATAATTGAGAAATCATGTTCAGTTAACCTTGAGATAGATTCCAATTATAGTTTAATTGAAATGCATTTAGATAAGAAGTTCAAGTTGCATTAGAAATAATATTAAATTAATTCCATGCATTTGTGATAAAAATAGATAATTCTTTGATTTATTCAAGAAAAGGGTCTTTTCAATGCAATTGAACTTCTTTTTCTGAAAAGCTTTGAGTTCCAATTTTAGAGAATAATCCAATAATTCAATTAATTGGTTTTCTGATTTCAAGTTCTAAATTTAGAAAAAGAAATAATATCTCAAATTTGATTTCTCTCTCAATTCACTTCTTTTTGTTTATTTTCAATTCAACTGTTGCTTTGTAATTAATTCCTCTCTTGTAATAAATTAATTCCTTTTGCATGATTAAATGGCAAATTTATTAATTAATTAAATATGCAAGGATATTTAATAAATTAAAATAGGATAATTGATCAAAATGATATTCTTGGAAATGATTCAATTAATTAAATAAATATTTAATTAATATTGAGTAATTGATTTGCCATGTGATATTTGATGATTAAAGAATTAATAATGTGCTCAAGATTGATTTAATTGCCTTTGGTTAGGACCTTGGTGATGTTGTTGAGATTAGGGGTCCATGGTTTAGATGACCATTTTAGGGTATTGCTGTGACTACGGTAGTCTACACATTCAATAGAGTTCACATCAAAGATGAAACCGGTAAGACCCCTTATGAACTATGGTTTGGACATACACCTACTGCTAAGTATTTCAAAATTTTTGGAAGTAAATGCTATATCAAAAGAGATGATTCAATTGGAAAGTTTGATCCTAGATGTGATGAAGGGATATTTCTTGGTTATTCTGTTCAGATCAAAGCATACAAATGTTATAACAAAATATTGCAAAGAATTATTGAGAGTGTTAATGTGAAAGTGGATGAACAATAGAGAAATCATTCTATATCATATGATAGGGAACCGACAATGAAAATAATCATAACTGAATTGACAATTCTACAACTGATACGAGAAGCTGAGATAGTTACACCGGCACAATCATAACATTCAAATGTGACTAATGATCCGAGTGGTGAACCTGAGGTTCAAAAGACACCAAGGTATGTAAGATTAAATCATTCTAAAGATCAAATTATTGGAGATAGAAACAAGGGAGTTATGACAAGAAGAAAACTGGCAAATGAAGAGATATGTCTTATTTCTCAAGTTGAACTAGCAACTGTTATTGAAGATTGTAAGGATAAACATTGGTTAAAGTCTATGGAAGATGAATTAGATCAAATAGAGAAGAATGAAACTTGGTCTTTAGTTTCTTGGCCTAAAAATAAGAATGTTATTGGAACTAAATGGGTTTGTAGAAATAAATTGAATGAGGATGGTCAAGTTATAAGAAACGAGGCTAGATTTGTTTGTAAAGGATATTGTCAAATGGAAGGAATTGATTATGGTGAGATATTTGCACCTGTAGCTAGAATTGAAGCTGCTAGACTATTTCTTGCCTATACAACTTATAAGAACTATAAGGTTTATCAAATGGATGTCAAATGTGCATTTCTAAATGGTGAGCTTGAGGAATAAGTTTACATTGAGCAACCTAATGGATTTTCATTGAAAGATGACAAAGATATGGTTTGTAGATTGAAGAAAGCTTTATATGGTTTGAAACAGGCTTCTAGAGCTTGGTATGCAAGGTTGGATAAATATCTTTTGAAGCTTGGTTTTACTAAAGGTAGTGCTGATAGTAATCTATATTATAAGATCACTAATAATGATATTCTGATTATTGAAGTTTTTGTTGATGATATCATTTTTGGAGGAGAAGATAAACTATGCATGGAATTTGCTAACAACATGAAAAATGAATTTGAAATGTCCATGATTGGTGAGATGAAATTTTTCTTAGGTTTGCTAATTACTCAAATTGACAAAGGCATTTCTATCTGTCAAACTAAGTATCTGAGGGAATTGTTGAAAAAGTTTGTTATGGAGAATTCCAAACCGGTAAGTACTCCTATGGCTACAAGTGAAATTATCTATCAAGGGTACTTCTACACCAGTAAATCCCACAAGGTATAAATATATGATTAGTGGTCTATTATATCTAACTCAGACTAGACCTGATATTATGAATGCAGTAAGTATTGTTTCAAGATACCAAATTAATCCTAAAGAAAATCATGAATGTGTAGTAAAGAGGATATTATGGGATTTGCAAGGAACAACAAAATATGGTTTATGGTATTTCAGAAATGACGATTTCACTTTATGTGCATATACTGACGCAGATTGGGTAGGTGATACTGATGATAGGAAGATAACTTATGGTGGAGCTTTCTTTCTTGGAAAGAAATTGGTTTCGTGGATAAGAAAAAAATAGTCATGCATTTCTTTATCTACTACAGAAGCTGAGTATGTTGCAGCAACAACTAATTGCACTCAAGTTTTGTGGATGAAGAAAATATTGAAGGATATTAGAGTAAATTGTAGTGAACCGGTAGTTATCTACTGTGATAACTCTGTATCTATTGACATATCTAAGAATCCGGTATTTCACTTTAATACTAAGCATATTTCAATAAAGTATAACTTTCTGAAGGACAAGGTAGAAGCAAAGGAAGTCAAATTGGTTTATGTGAACACTAAAGAATAGATTGCAGACATATTTAGTACTAAACTGCTATCTAAGGAATCATTTGAATATTTAAGAGACGGGTTAGGGGTTTCTACCCCTCTGGTAGAGACTTAATTGATGAAGTTTATCATCAATCCGACATGTATTATCAGAAACATTATTCATTCCAACACTGATGAGCGGTGCTACTACTCAGGGGGAGTAGTTCGCTTTGAGATTTAGAGGTTTATATCATTTCTTTGATATTTTTGTCAGGTTTCTAGCATTGATGTCAAAGGGGGAGTGATAGTAATATGAAAAATCATTTTGAACCTTACAAAGATATCATTCACAGGGGGAGAGCTATTGATTGCTGGTTATCTTCCAAAGGGGGAGACTTCTTTGGCATCTCTTGGTACTTAGATATTTTTCACATCTAGTGTTGCCATCAATGCCAAAGGGGGATATTGTTGGCATTAAGGATGAATTGGTTATGTGTTGCATTGATGTTTTGTCATTGATTTCAACACTAGCTAATATGGATGGTTATCGAAAGACAAGTTTTGGTTACCGGTAGAAGATCTAGTGTTATTGGCAAAAGAGATTATCTATTGACACTTCCAACATGCTTGGATAAGTTATTGGATTTCATGAGTTATATGCTCCATGAGCATGTTTTGGTTAGTTGGTATGGGCTTGGTAATTGGATGTTATCATACACTCTGGTAAACCCTTACCGACACTGGTTTAATACTTTACCAACAAAGCTTTCATTGAGGAATCGTGACAGGATGCACAATTGGTGTTGGTGCAGCTTCTTCGAGGATTTCAGGATGCTGAAGATGTTCTTTGATCTTGCTTCAAATGCTTGAAGATATTTATTTGGCGTGGTGGACCCAGAATAGGTTCGGTACCTATCTAGGTTATGGACTGATATCATGCTAGTGTGTACTCTACATGTTACCTGGATGATTCAAGATGATTTATGGATTTGTTATTATTTTTTTGGTCTTAAGCCGAAATGGCATATCATTGTAAATGGAATTATATAATGATATTATTGTAATATCTTTAGGTGGCTGACCTAATTGGTTTAGGCCTTAGGGTTTGTATAAATAAGAGATAGAAATTCTTTGTAAAGTATCATGGTTATTGGAAAGGTCATTGTCAAGGAATGTAATGTGCGAATATTGTAATATCATTTAGGAAAAGGAGTTGATTGATCATTGATGATTGAATTGGATTTAGAAGAGGATTTAGTCCTCCAGTATTGAGCTTAACCGGGACTATAATCAGGCATGGTAGATGCTATTTCTAGTAAATCACTCTATTTGATTGTTGTCCATTTATCTTGAGAAGGTTGTAGCCTCTCTATAGTCAGTGAGATTCTTTTGTAATGAGCAGTACGCTCTAGGCAGTGTGCCTTCTTGCAAGTGCAGGCCCCTCATTGTAACACATACTTTTTGCAGAAGTATCATCTGACTGTGGGTAGGCTTCCCACCATTATTTTTCCCTTTTTGAGTTTTCCATGTACAAATCATGGTGTTATGTGGTATGGTTGCTTTGCATTGATTATCTGGTTAGTTGTTAAGTTGTATTGTTTACCAGTATCTGTTACTACCAACATCTATCTATGCTTTCCTGATACACTATTTGTATAAGGTTGTGGATTAAAAGTTATAATCTATTAACAACTGATTCACCCCCCCTCTCAGTTGTTCACTGGTTATCCCAACATTTCTGACTTCCTGACAAAATAAGGGTGACAAAATGACACAAGGTCGACATCAGTAGGTGATATGAGCCTTACTCTACCAAGGGGGAGATGCTCAGAATGTACGTCCAATTAACCAGTCCTAGGACTCATCGACAATGCTCATTTCTAATATCTATAACCCTCTCCTTGATGATATTCTCCCTCCTTTCCAAGGGTATTGTGCATCCTACAACCACTTGTTTGCATAAAAATAAATTGGTTAGTCAAATCTTAACTAATATTAACTTTTAAACAATGAAACATCAATTATCAAAATTATTTCTTCAATCATTTCCTACTCATCAAGAGTTTTCCATCCATATGAGAAAAAAAATATTAACCTTGTTTAACCAATCATAATAACATAATAATATTCATATTTCCAAAGTTAGGAAAGAGGGATGTAAGAGAGGCCACTTATAAGGTGGACATAATAATTGTAGACATAGCCCCTAATTATGGAATTCTATTGTCTAAAAAGTGGACTGCAACTATGGGTGGAAATGTATAATTAGATCTATCATATGCAACAATCCCTGTGAATGGGAAAGAAGTTAGGCTAGACAAGGAACCAAAATCAAAAGAAATTATGGAGCATATTGAACTTGATCACATGGTGTACTTTTGTGATGTTGATGTTGGCAATTTTAGGGTTGATGTGGCTAAGCTACAAAACATAGATCCAATTGTTGATGAGATACAATGTGACCAAGAAGGATTGTGGTAGATGTTGTTTGATGGTGCTTGCAATAGAGAGGAGTCTAGGGCAGGTGTGATTTTTATTGCACTTAGTGGAAAAGTGTTTAAATACCATTCTTCTTATCATTTGAATGCACAAATAATGTTGTTGAGTATGAGGTATTCCTGTAACTAGGAAATTGGATAAAGGCATAAAAGCATATGAGTTAGCCAACCATGAAAGCTAAAATGCAATGAAATAGATCCTAATACATTCAATAGAGATATGAAGATAAGACAATCAAAATAAACACAAACCATCACACATGTAGATGTCTCCTCCATGATTCTCCATTGTTCTTATTTCACGTTCAAATTGGATGTGGAACACACCTACAAACACAAATGCAAGTGAAAAGCAAGATTGTAAAGTGAGAATGACAACATAAGGATACTAGAAGCATGGTTTGAAAATCATGAAGAAAGAGATAAATTTATAGATAAATTGGTGAAATAACCGAATTGGAATGTGAAATTTGAAAGAGGCAACTTCATTCGAAAAGGGAATGATTATGACAAAAATATGACCCATTTCTATGTCAAAAATTATGACATATTTCTATGCAAAGAACTATGACAAGTTTGTATGCAAGGATTTATGATGAATTGCTATGTCATTTTATGATAAAATGAGTGAATTGTGGAGGGAAATTTTCCATTTGAAAATGAGGAAAGTAGAAGGCTATAAAAGAGGAGGGGAATCTAAAAAAGAGGAGGAAAGCTAAAAAAGAGGAGAAGATAAAAAAGGAGGAGAAGTGGGGGATAAAATTAATAAATATTTATCTATTAATTTCTCCCACAAATCTCATAATTAGGCAACTAAATGAATAATATTTAATTACAAAATAGGAAAAAGGGATTTGGGATAATGAAAAAATTCACAAATACTAAAACAAATTATTTAAGATAAAGGGATAAATAATTGAAGAATTATTAAACCCTAGATAGGAAAAGGGATAAAAGGGAGAAATAATTAAAAATTTATTAAACCCTAAGTAGAATGATAAATGAATTACGTTAAATGATGCATGATAGGATGGGCATGATTAATAACGATGATGATCATGATCAAGAAGATAATTGACAAGGACCAAAATTTTATTAAATTAATAATGATGGAGACCATTGACAAATTGATCAAAATTGACAGGATTGATTGAAATTGACAAATATTGATAATGAGGAATGATGATTGATAATTGATAGGGATAGATGATGAATCGATCAAGATTGATAGAAATTGATAATGCTTGAAAATGATAAATGATGATTGATAATTGAGATTGACATCGAGAAGACCTAATTCAAATTCGAGAAAACATGATTGAATAGGAAAAGAATGCAGAAGAATGACACAATGTTAACAAATGATAAAGATTAAATGTGTAACATAGAGGAAGTATTAGAAAGATGTAAAAACCTAAAAGAAGGTAATGAGGACATGTTAAAGTATAACACCACAAGCATTGACCATTTTTAGATGCCTACATTTTGCCCCTCTTTGAGACAATGCAATTTTGAGCGTTGTTTCAAAGAATAGTCGAGAATAATGCCACAGACAATGATAAGGTATAAGGATGCCCCCTCAAGAAATTAGCTAGAAAAATCCCAAAAAGGGGCCAATTGATTGATAATAACACTAGAATTAGACCAAGATGATTGCAAGGAATGGTGAAAGAAATGTTAATAAGAGGAAATTAGATGGAAAACCATTAGTGATGAAGAAAAACTTTCTTTCACAAATGCACAAATGTAGGTGAGAGCCTTTATTTGATATGGAAAAACGGATGCAACGCACCATGGCAATGAAGGCTAGGGCAATAATGCAATCCCTTTGTGTAAAACAAAAATGTCACAGACAAGGAATAATTCAAAATATCCTAAGACATGACATGTCTCAAGGGTCGAGGTATGTGTGACAACCACAAGGGGAATGTGCTAACATAGACACCCAAGACATACTTGCCCTAGAATGTTATAAAACACTCAAATAAAAGACAAAAACAAAAGACCATGAGCCATCCCCACCACTCTAAACCACTCAGTGACATCATCAAGCAACATAGGAACATGGCCACAATAAAAGATAAATCAATGAAATATAAGACTTGAAAATTCAAACAAGTCAAACAACCATTTTGATCTTCGTTGTCAAAAGTGATAATGTTGTGACAAAAGGATGATCAAGCTGTCTAGTTTTAGGGAATGCAGTACCCTATCTAAGATAGGACACAATTTGGTTTCAAGTATACCACACCCTATATACAACCCATGATAATGTTGACAAAAGGATTGATAATGTTGATGTTGTTTGACATGACAATTGGATCAGTTTGAATGCTTTATTGGTTGAACAATTCATCTATTGATGCATGTTTTCATTTAAGCGTGACATTTTACTATGTTATTTGTCCGATGTCTACTAAAATGTCTATCTATTTTCAAAAGGGACAGTTTATTGGCAAAATGAAACAAAAGTGATTATTTTTTGGATTTTTGACATTTTCCAATTTTTAGGGTTTTTGAACTTTTTAATTTTTTTGTTCTTTTTTCAGGACATTTTATGATTTTTTATTTTTAGGGATTATTTTAGGACATTTTTTTATGTTTGTGCTTTTCCCAAGGCTTTTTGCAATTTCTTTTGGATTATTTCAGGTCTTTTTTTCGATATTTAATGCTTTTTTCAGGATCATATTTGCTTTTTAAAAAAATTTTATTGTTTTTTTCAAGACTTTTTCTTTCTTATTTTTAGTTGTTTTTTGAGGACTTTTATGCATTAATTTTCCCATAGTGTCTAGCAAGACAAGGAATATGACAAATGGATAAACACGCTTGCTAAAATGTTGGTGGATGAGAGGAAGACATTTGCCATTTATTATGGAAACAAATAAAAATTCAATTTCCAAGGGTTATTGCACGATGGGATAAGGGACCGGATATGATAATGTAAAACAATGGCATGGCATGAGGGACATGTCAAGAGGTTTTTGAAAGCATGTTTTGTATTTTACATCCTTATGTCAGATCAAGATCAAGGGAAGAAAAAGAGTGTATGGATGATGATAAGATATGAATAGAATAAGCAAGATAAAAAATGGATAAGGGGCATGAATAGGATAAGGATGTGATAGGCTAAGGGATAATGACAGAAGGTTACAATAAGCCAAGGAATATGTATGAAAGGTCATAATAAGCCAATGGACAAAGATCCAATGCTATGATATACTAAAAGCTATGAATAGGATGCATGACACTCATGAAGATCCTCATCCTTGTCAATATCAAAGGTGGAAAATGGAATATGGATATGAGGGAGGATAGGATAATGGAGGGTATGATAGGAGTACAATAGGATAGGACATGATAGGATAGTGAAGGATGAAGGGCAATAGGATATGATAGGATACGATAAATGGAACCTGCCCCCAAGTATGGTATGTAATAAAAGTTCATATATTACACATGATGCTCGTTTGCCAGGTTTTCATCATGGTACTTTCCCAAGGCGCTCGTTTGCCAGGTTTTCACTAGTGGACGGATTATTTTTCTTTTTTTCTTTTTTTTGACCTTTTTTTTTGCTTTTGACTTTTAGCAGAAAATGAACACATGATAGGGGATGGAATAAGGAGTCAAACATATTTTTGTTTGGATAGTAGCCTTGAAATTTGGACCATGACCATTAAAAGTATGCTCAAAGGTGTTGGTAAGATAATGACATGGAAATGAGATGGGACTAAGGATTGGATAGGATGGATGAAAGGATGGAAAATTTGCATTGGATAATGGATAGGGTATTGGAAGAATTGTGCTTGCGCAGATGGAAATGTTGGCAAGATCAACATTGGCGCACACCTTTAAGGGTTGGGGACTGATGGAGAAAAAGTGGATTTTGGATATTGGGATTTTGATGGAGGAACAACTAGGGATTTTGGGACATAAGGACCCAAAATGGATGAAGAAGATGATTGAGGAACATGTTTGAAAGTCTTGGATGGAGGAATAGAAATTTTAGATGCCAATGTGGATTTTTCTTTAGACTATTGTGCTTCAAGGAGCTGCTTGGGAATCCACATTGTTTTTTATTTTTTTTTGCTTTTGTAGTTCCTTGGAACACATTTATTGCACAAGTGATTTAGGAACCCATATATATATTGACTTTTCTTTTTGAGAAATGGGCCTTTGTAGCCTTTTGGATATTTATTTTTCTTTTTGGATCATATTTTTCTTTGTTTCAACATGTCCATTAGATAGGAATGTTGATCCTTTGCTATATATGGATTGTAGGATTTGTGACTTTTATGCTTAGCATCCACATTCCTTGGAGGGGGAAATGAATGCATGGATGGATGGGAATGATATGAAGTTCATTTGGATGGATGGAAGGTGCTCAAGGATGTGTGCCTTTGTTGACCTTTAATAGGAGATGAAGGGATATAAGGAACTTAAATGGATGGAAGGGATGATAGGGAAGGTGTATGTTTGGATTTTGATGGAGGGATGCAGGGTTTATCAGGGGTACCAATTTCTTGAGGAATGTCACTAACACCACGAACATTAATATTTTCTTTAACATGGAGGGGTTCTCTCTTATGAAGGTCTACCCCTTTGCCTTTATAATTATTTTGACCCATACGATACTCTTTTCTTTGGGAAGAAGGCACGAGTCCATTATGAGGTGGATATAGTATGGAAGAAATGATGGGATCATGAAGTGGACTAGACTAGACCAAAGTGGGGGAACCCATTGTGCATGTAAGGGATTCATGAACATCTTGCATAAACATGTTAGAATCATAAGGGAGATCAGGATCATGAGTGGGATTAGGAACAATGACAGGCTCTTCATGAGATGGCATTGGAGGAATAATGAGATCATCAAAGGAAATGAGATCTTGGAGTGTATATGGGAGATTAAGACATGGAGATGGAGGGAAAAAATAATATTGTAGAGGGTTTAAAGGGATGATAGGGTCTTTTGGTGGACATGAATCTAAAAGGATACTTTGATCTTGAAGAGGAATATCACTGGATTCCTCTATAAATATGTTCTTCTCTTAACTTTCGATGAGATTATTAGGAAGAATGGAAGGGATATCTTGACCTTTCTCAGAAAGTGGAATGTCAACAAGATTTGAAAAGGTGTTGTGTTCTTGGATAGAAATAGGCAAATCATCATGAGTGTGTGGGGAGATGGGATCCTGGTCAACAAATGGATGGCCTTGTTCATTCTTGGTGTCTTGATCTTGATATGTATTTAGACTCATTTTTTCATTCTCTAAATCATCTACTCGACATGGGGTTGGACTTTGGATATGCGCGGGGGATTTTGGCAAGGAATCAATGCTTTAACATGAGGGAGATGGACTTTGAATGGGATCCTCTGAAATAGGTTTGATGGGAAATGAAGCACATGGTGGCATTGGGTCTAGCATTTCTAAAGCATGGCAAGGATGTGCATCATGAATTTGATTATCTTGGCAATAAATTATGGATAGCCCTTGGGTGAACTCACAATGTTGGTTCCCACTTTTTGGTACATCCTGATTTTTGCTGAAATCATACAGTTTTTAGAAAATATGATGATTTAATCTTTAAGAGGTCCCATTTGAAGTAATTAATTGAAGAGAGTTAGATCAAAGTCTCTTAGATAAAAATTTCTTGGATAGAACCTCTCTACTTCTAAATCATACTTGCAATGGAGTCTCCTTTACATCTATCAAATGTTGATAAAAAACCAATTTTACATTAGCTTTTGGGGGGTAGAAGTTCTATTTTTTTAAGTATTTATTCTTTATTATAATCTTTACAAATAGTATAATTTTTAATATATTTAATTTCATTAATATATTTTTATTCTATTTCTTATGAATGTAGGTTTTTCACTGAACATGAAATTCTTTGCTCAATGCATTGGGAAAAATAGTCAACTAATTCAAAAAAAGTTTGAAAATATCTATGCACACTAGGTATTGGTGTCTTCTTTCTAACAAATAATAATAATAATAATAAAAGTAATTTTGATATATATAGAACAATTTATGTGTTCAAACATAGACCTATATCTAAATTATAATTAGTCGGACTTCAAAACTTAATAAAATGAAAAATATTCAATATATCACTATCAAACCAACTACATGCCTTGGGTATTGATGTTACAAACCAAATTTCAAAAGAATTAAGTTTTTATCATTTATAGAAAAAAAATTTATGCATTTCGGGATGCAGATCACTCTAAAAAAATGTTTTTTTTATTCCAAAAAGGTGACAATGCCACTTAATATATTTTATTTATATATTTCTTTACAAAAAGCTGATTCAAATAGCTCCCAGAGAAAACAACCAGAAAGAAAAAATCCAATCCTTGCTCGATAATACATAGAAAGGTTGTGAAACTTAAGTCCCTAATATGCCAAAAAGGTACAATATATCTCGTAATGTCTAGAATACTGAATGCCACAAAACATCCCCAAGTATCGAATGCTTCCTAGAGTATGTTGACCAAGATAAAGTCCGAACCAAAACATCATGAAAGTTGTACACATTTACATAGCAGTCCACAGTCTGCCTCACTTATGCATTTATTCAACTTGAAGTCCAACATGCTTCATAGATGCCCAAATCAACATCCATTCACATCATTTAGATACAACAAAACAATGGAACCTTGCAATTATAATATCTCACATACCAACTTTTTATCATTATAATAAAAAGACAACTGCATAGCCATGTGCAATATTATCCTGTACCCATGTCCTCCAAAATTATTTTTCTAAGAATTGGAAAAGAATCGAGATCACAATTTGGACCCATCATATTAAATTCCACCTTGGAACTTCCCATATTTGCCAAATGATATGCAACACGGTTCCCTTCTCTATAGACATGTGAAATAGTAAAGTTTACAAATGTATCAATAAGTGCCCATGCTTGTTCAAGCAAATATCTTATCTGCCAATTGTCAATATTTCTCTTTATGCAAGTGTTGATAATAATAACTGAGTTGTCTTTGATGTGAATATAAGAGATGTTCAATTTTTAACTAGTAGAATGTCTTCAAGCAAAGCATATGCCTCTTCAAAGTTGTTAGTACCCGGTGGAATGGAAACAAATTTAAAAGAAAAAACACACCCTGTGTGGTCCCTTATGTATACTCCTACTCCTGCATCACCCAGGTTCCCTTTAGAGGAGCCATAACAATTCAATTTGAATGTGTCAAATCTGGAGGACACCATTTCACTTTATTTCTATCAATTTTACTAATTCTCACTCTCGGAAAGCAAGGTGATACATGAATAGAAATTGCCTTCTAGTAATTAATAACTTGACCATCCAAAGAAGTGAATTCCCTATTTGGATTGAACTGATTTGAAACATGAGAATTAACCAGTTCTGATACTAATTTTTTAGTGTAATTGAAAACGTCAGAAAGAGGAGATGTCTGCTTTCTAAAAATATGCTTATTTCTTTCCCACCAAAGTGACCATACTACTATGGATGGGATCACTTTCCAAATGCATGAAAAAAGAGAGGATGAGTATAAGACTGGCCAGGATTGGAACAAATCCCATACATTATTTGGAAGAGGGATGCTAAAGGAAAGTTTGGCAAGCACAAACATCTAACAATAATGAGAAAAATCACATTGGAGGAGGAGATGATCTAACATTTTATTATTCTCACCATAAAGTACATAGGCAAATGGAGGTGCAATATTCAGTTTACCAAGTCTCTCACTGGTAAGTATTCTCTTGTGTAGAGAAAGCCAAGAAAACATCCCTGCCTTGGGAAGAATACTATTGTTCCAACAAAATTCATAAGCTCTTTGTGAATAGGATTGAATAGACATCTGATGAATTTCCTTATACCCTTCCTTGATAGAGTACTTTTTCGTTCTTTGCAGGGAACCATATCAATTTGTCCAAACCATTAGAAAAAAAAATAATGTGGTTCTTGAGAATCAAAGAAAATTTTGCCTTTTGATCCAGAGAGATTGTGAGTGAAGCTGGATTCTTCCAAATGACATGATTTGAAGGCTTCTCAAGATCATCTATGTAATCATAAAGGTAAGATCCCCATTGAGTAATAAATATAGGGATTGCATCTACTAGAGATTCCTCAAGATTAAGAGGGGGGATACCACTCCATGAATCATGCCAAAATTTGACATCTTTGCCATTATGTACTTGCCAAGATAAATATCTAGTAGTCACATTCCTAGAAGCCATCATGAAGTTCTAAACTGCAGACCCTGATGGAGGATCAAGGATAGTAACTATATGTGACGGGGTAGGAGTATCTAAATACTTTGATTGCATAATTTGACACCACAAAAAATGTAGTTTTACATAAATATTCCAAACTGACTTTCCCCCAAAGGCCTTATTCCTTTTTGAAAGATCGTGTAGACCAACCCCGCTCGTAGATTTACTTGGAGTCATTTTGTTGAGAGACACAAGCGGGATCTTTTTATCTTCTAAAAGATTACCTTTCCAAATAAAATTTTGAATCGATATGGGAAACAATAGATTTCGGGGCTTGAAGGACTGAAATTTAGTAGTTTGGGATTGTAGCCAAAACAATTTTGACAAGAAGGATTGTGCTTGACAGAGATAACTATCTAGCTTTCCACATAGAAATTCTTCTTTTTAATCTGTCAATCATAGAATTCCAAAAAGAAGGTTTCCCTTCTCCCATAAAGAAAGGGATGCCCAAGTACGAAGATGGAAGAGAATCCACTAGAAAGCCCAATGTTTGGATAATATTGTTAGACACCATTTCAGAAGTATTAAATATGAATAATTTAGATTTCAGAGCACTGATTTTCTGCCCAGATCTAGAAGTATATATGCCCAACATTTTCTTAATATACCTTGCTTCTTGAATATTGTAACAACCAAATAAAAGTGTATCATCTGCTAATAAAGTGTGGGTGATGGAAATTGAAGTATTAGGTATGCATACCCCCTTCCAAAGACCCAGAGTTAGCTACTTATCGACCAATCTGCTAAAATATTCTATCATGATAATGAAGAGAAAAGGTGATATTGGGTCACCTTGTCAAACTCCTTGTGTGGCTCAAAATAAACCAGAAGGATTACCATTAATAATAACAGTTAAATGTGCACTAGAGATAAATTTTTTGATCCATTTGCACCACTTATCTGAAAAGCAAAACTTTTTAAGCACTCTCAAAAGAAAAGACCAACATACTCTATCATATGCTTTCAACATGTCTAATTTAGCTATGAAAGCAGGGGACTGTGAAGAGTTAATTGAGTGCAAATCTTTGTGGGCCACAAGCGCACCTTCCTATGTTTCCCTACTAGGAACAAAACATCCTTGTTGAGGAGATATTACTTTAGGTATCAAGTATTTTAACCGGAGATAAATAGCTTTTGTGAAGATCTTGTAAACTGTATTACACAAGGAGATAGGCTTAAAGTCTACAAAAGATTGAGGGTTGTTGGATTTGGGGATAAGAGAAAGATGAGTTAAATTGAATTTCTTGAGAATAAAAGCTTTTTGTCTTGACTCCTCCAAAGCCATTAAAAGATCAAAACTTAAAATGTCCCAACATTTTTGAAAGAATTGCATAGTGAAACCATTAGGACCTGGAGACTTTTTAGGAGCCATCAAAACTACCACCTCTTGGAGTTCAGCAACAGAGAAAGGTTGCATTAGATAATTATTATCATGCTGTGAAATCAGACAAGGGATGCAATCTAGCAATACCTCGACACTGGACTCCTCAGGAACAAAAGGAGGAGAAGGAGCAAGAAGATTTTAAAAGAACAATTCACCCTCTTCCCTAATTTCTTGTTCATTAGTTAATTTTACGCCCGAAGAAGAGGCATTCATAGAAAAGATAGTAGATGCAGCTTTCTTAATCTTCGTAGATGCTTGAAAGAACAATATTTTTATCCCCATCTTTTAGCCATAGCTCCCTTGAATTTTTTCTCCAATACTCATCCTCTCTAGAGCATAATTCTTCCTAGTAACTTTGTAAATGCTTCTGCCTTGAGAATGTTTCAAGATTAATCTCATTAGAAAAGATAAGTTCGTTGATGTCCTTTAATTCCTTCTCTACATTTGAATTCTCTTCAAAGATGTTTTTGAATACTTCCCTATTCCAAACTTTGATATTTGCTTTTACAAACTCTATTTTCATATAAAGTTGAAACATTTTGTTCCCCCTATAGAAGGGGGCACTTACCCACCATTGACGAGGCAGCGCATGAAAGTGTGGGTGCTGAAACCACATTGTTTCAAATTTAAAATAAGGTCTATGATGATAAGCTTCATGTTTATCCAAGCATAATGAGTTAGGAAAATGGTTAGATCCAAAGAACAATAGAATATTAGAGCTGAAAGTATATTTCTAAAGGATCCATTCATATGAAGTGAAAAACCTGTCCAATCTACTTTCAATTTGAAGGGAAGTTCTTCGGTTTGTCCATGTAAATTGACCATTAGAAGATGAAATGTTAGAAAGGGTATTATTAGACATAAAATATCTAAAGTCATCAATCACCTTAGAAGCAGTAGGATTGCCTCCTTTTTTCTCATTATGAGACAAAATGGCATTAAAATCACCTCCTAAGATGATTTTCTAGAACTCCCTGTTGATGGATCTAACAAGATAAAGTATTCCAAAGAGAATGTTTCACATGAGGAGTTGTTGGACCATAAATATTAAAGAGAAGAAAGGATAAATCAAAATTTTCAATAAGAATAAGATGCCAATTTGTCCCTTGGTTCAAGGTTTTTGCTTTGATTGTCCTAGGATTCCACAAGGTTAGAATACCACTGGAAGCCCCTACTACAAGAACATGTATAAAATCCCATAAAGTCCATTTTTAAAAAATATTTTGAGAGGCTTCACCAGAAAGCTTTGTTTCTTGTAATAAAATGATGTCTGCTTGGGAGGAATCCAGCTGCTGCTTGATCTGTCCCCTCTTGTCAGAGGCATTCAAACCTCTGACATTCCAAGATATGATCCTCATTACACTCGATAAGAACAACATGCTCTTCTCGGTCTTGAGTGGGGTGAAAACTTGTCTACAATTGTAGACTGGATAACAACTATGATCTCTTCTTGGATTTTAAGAATCTTGGGCTTCTGACCTCTTTTTTTAGGTGTTTTAGATAACAAAGGAGATGAAGAGACTGATTGAGCAAGAGAGAGATGTTGAGAAAAATCAAAGTCAAGCCGTGTGGGAGGTTGAAAGGGCTAATAAGAATTATCTTCAGCCACAAGGTGATCAGTATGACTAGAGTCCAATAGGGGTAAAAAAATGGGTGGTGAAGTATTAAGAGCGAAAGGCATAGCACCCACAGAAGGGACATCCTGAATTTTCGGGAATTCCTCGAGAGAAATTTCATCAATCATGTTCAATGCAACAGAGATAAGGATATCATGTGACATTAATTCAATATTTGGAACATTCGATGAGGATCCAATAGTGGGAGGATTGCGATCAACCATATGGAAAGGTTGGAAATTAAACATCAAGCTATGAATTAGGTTATCCTTTGCATTCTATGAAATAGAGATTTCCTAGAATTGAGAATCTGAGGGTCCCATGGAAGTTAAACTCAAAAAAGAAGAAGTGAACTGCCTAAAGAGAGAGGAAGCAAATATGTTCTTATACAACCAATCAACTAGGATTGAAGAGCAATGGATCTTAAAAGATATTTTCTTGTATCTACCCACAAATTTTTCTAGAGAACATGAACCAGAGATAACAACCTGATATTGAGGATAATTCTTCCAATTGGAGGGCGTTGTTCTTTATTTTGTTGGAAGTAAAATGTCTGTCATACAACCTGAAAAGAATTGAGAAGGAATCAAAGAAAGAGGAGGATCTTCCTAAAACTGAACATCCTGGAAAGGTCTTGCAACAATATCAACATTATTTAGAGGTACGAGACTCTCTGATAAGTCAGCTACACTTACTGTCCCACTTGGTCTAGAAGAAGGAGATGCAACCGATTGATAAAAGGAGCATTTATGGAAATCAGTCACAAAATCCTTGCAAACCCTAATAGCATCAATACCCAATCCTTGGCACTGCGAAATAAAATAACCCAATTTATCTATATGATCATCAACATCTCTGGTACCCTGTATGCAAATGTCTTGATTCCATTTCCCTATGGAGGAAGTCATTAAAATAGACTTCGGAAGTGGCTTTGTGAGGTTTAGCAATAGGCATACCCTAATGGTTAAATGGGAAAGTTCATATGGGATAAGGTCATGATTGATAAAAATGCCCATTTGATCAGCCAAAATTTTCACAATATCTGGATCACGATACTCAAGTGGGAGCCTCGGGAGAGTAATCCAAAAAAGCATGAAAAGGGGGGGAACTGAATCTAGACTAAAATTTGGAACCCACGCCAAAGTGATAATACCAAAACTCTTACAAAACCAACCCTTATATCTATGAACACAATTTCTATGTTCTTTAGAATAAAAAAAGGCAATAAAAAAGAGAGATTGCTTATCCATCAAAAAATATCCTTCAAGCCCATCCAATTCTGTTTAGCCCAAAATGAAAGTTGCATAAAGGAAATAGTAGAATTAAGTTTACCAATGAGGGTTGTGGCCCGTAATAGATCTATTTGAGGCTAAATAAGGTGGTCCGACAAAACAATCTTATACACACCCTCAGATTTGCCTGATTCTCCAGTATTAGCAGCATTTGTGACCTTTGATAAAGACTGGAACCCAGCTACCCTCTTTAGCTGTATCATTTGAAAGTTTCCCATTACCTTCTACATCCAAATTTTGTGCTAGTTAATCAGGAAGAGATGTGAAAGGGTTTTCTTTCTCCAATTCTATGTAACCTTTTCTGGTTTGAAGGGTGCTCCTTGGCGCAAGTTGTTTATTGGAAGATTGTTTGGGGTTGAAAGTGTTGGTATTATTGATGACTTTGTCATGTGTTGCATTGGTTTTGTCATTGATGTCAACACTTATCTTCTTAGAGGTCTACATTGTTGATTTGGTACTATGGTTATATTGGTTTATTGTTGAGCTAGCATATTATGTTCACCGACATGGATATTGGCTTATGCATAGTCACCGATATATGTTCACCAATAGGTTATATGGTTCACCGACAGTGATGAAAACTTGGTATCGTCTGTAGATCATTTGGTTATGTTGAAGACATGGATTGGAAGTTTGGATTTGGTGTTTTTCTTATTGGTCTAATCTGGTTGATAGATTTTCCTTTATCGACAGATAGGTCTAGTTTATGGATCGGTACATGATATCTATTCTAGATCAGCATGACACATTTTGGAAATGGTTTATTGATTGGATAATATGGTAAATGTATTGAGTTGACATATTTTATCACATCAAGACTTATTTGTAATTGATTTTATTATAATATCTTTAGTGAGCCGACCTCATGTATATGTCTTAGGTTTTGTATATATGATTGTAAGATCTTATTGAAGATTAGATATGGTATGAGTGTGTGTGAATATTGAAGAGTGAAAATAAGAAGATCCTTGTGTGAATCATGCAGACATTATTTGAAGGTTGAAGGAAAGGTTATGAAGATGTTTGGTACTCATGTTCAGAGCTTAAACCGGTACTAAATCCAACATTGCAAATGTTATTTTGAGTAGTACATTATCATTGGATTTAACCATCCAATTGTAGTCAGTGTGACTCCTATTTTGTGATTGAGCAGTGAGCTTTAGGTGGTTGGCCTTTCTGCATGTGCAGACCCCATTTGTATACACTTATTATCTATAGTAGTATCATTTGATTGTGGGTAAGGTTTCCCACCGTGGTTTTTTCCTTACCAGGTTTCCACACCAAAAGCTTTGTGTCATGTGTTGTGGATGTTGTTTCTCTTTTTGTTTCATGCATTAAGTTATACTGGTATTGCTATAACTCTTAATTTGTTTTATCGACACTTAAGTTTGGTTTACTAGCAATAATTTTAAGTTGGAATAATTTACATTTGTATTATAATGTATATAGAACTAGTTCACAACTGATTCACCCCCCCCCGCCCCCCTCAGTTGTCCTTCCCGGTTCCTAACAATTGGTATCAGAGCTAAGTCCTATTTTTGTAGAATCCTAACAACTTGAGAAGATCCTATGGCAACAAAAATTTTCATGAAGGATAGTCTAAAACTTGATGGAACTAACTATGGTATATGGAAGATCAGAGTGGAAACACATCTGAACTGCATTGGAAGAGATATGTAGGATGTTACTAAGAATGGATAAGGACTTGGAGAATGATTGCAAAGCAAGAGAATCACTTCTGAGTGCATTATCAGATCAGAAAATCACGGGATTATCAGATCAATCTACTGCTAAAGCTATTTGGGATAAACTAGAAACACTGAATGAAGGAGATACCACTATCAAGATTGCAAAACTGGAATGTTACCAGGTCAGGCATCAAAATTTAAAAATGGAAGAAGATGAAAGAATTTCTACATTTATGGAAAGAGTTAATGAAATTGTTTTAGGAATACAATGTTGTGGAGGATCCTTAAGTGAAGATGAAATTGTTTCTAAAGTTTTAAGAGCTTTGCCACTGGCTTACAAAATGAAAGTGACTGCTATTAATGAGTTGAGAACAATGCCTAGTACATCAATTTCTAGAGATACTTTGGTTGGAAAACTTTCAACATTTGAGCTTGAAGAGTTTGGTCATGTTGCTATAGTAAAGATTGATTTATCTTTCAAAGCATCATCATCATCATCTGACAAAACTGATTGGAAAGCACTTTATGCAAAAGAACTTGAAGATATGAGAAGAGAAAATGAAGAACTTGAAGAACTTGAAGCACTATTTGCAAGGAAGATGCCTAAAGGTCCAACAAGAAGTAAGTATGAAGGTAAAGCACCTTTAAAATGTTTGAATAGCAATAAAGTTGGTCATATGGATTCTAGGTGTTCTGATAGACATGCAAGATTAAGGGAGGAAGCAAAAAGAACATATAAGCCTAACCCTAAATATCAGAGATACAAATTTAAGAAAAATATAGATAAGTCGTGTTACTATGCAGATGAAGGTGTTATAGATGACTCAAATGAAGATCCAATAGATAGTAGATGGGATTTTTTTGCAATAAAAGAAGATCAACCAGAACCTATTGTCAAACTAGTAGAGTAAGCAATGACAACAAAAAATGAAGAAAATGATGAATGGATAATAGATAGTGGATGCTTGCATCATATGACTGGTGATAAAAGAAAATTCTTATCATTTCAGGAAATTTATGGAGGTCTAGTAATATTTGGAGATGATAAAGCTTGTTTAATCAAAGGAAGAGGCACAATATCTTTGGATGGTAAGCAGAATACTAACAATGTTTATTATGTAGGAGGTTTAAAGCATAATATTTTGAGTGTTGATCAGTTAGTTGAGAAAGAATTTCAATTACAATTCAAGAATGGAAAATGCAAAATCATAAACAAAACTAGATTGGAGATTGCAACCCATAATCAGACTAAAGGTAATATATTTCACTTGAATACTAGTGATAAGACATGTTTGATTGCAAACATTTATGAAAGTTGGTTATGGCATAAGACTTTGTCATGTGAATTTTGATTGCATTGTAAAAATCAGTTCAACTAAGGCAGTAAGGGATTTACCTAAGATTGTGAAACCTCATAATCCAGTATGTAAGGAATGTCAAATGGGAAAGAAAGTTAGAAGTACATTTAAGAGCATTACTGAGAAGTCCAATAATATTCTTGATTTAATTCATACTAATTTGTGTGGTCCAGCAAGAATAGGAAGTCTACAAGGAGATAGATACTTTATGCTAATAATTGATTATTATTCTAGAATGTGTTGGGTTACTTTTCTCAAGGAGAAATCAAAAGCTTTTGGAAGATTCAAGATATACAAGGCAATGGTAGAAAATAAATCCAACAAGAAAATCAAATGTTTGAGATCAGATCAAGGAGGAGAATTTACATCTAGAGAATTTAATCCATTATGTGGAGTGAATGGAATAAAAAGACAACTATTAGCACCCCAGACACCCCAGCAGAATGGAGTTGTGGAAAGGAAGAACAAAACTATTTTGGATGTAGCTAGAATCATGTTGATGGAAGCAAATCTACCTCATATGTACTGGAGAGAAGCAGTGAATGCAACGGTTTATACTTTCAATAGAGTTCACATCAAAAGTGAAACCAGTAAGGCCCCTTATGAACTATGGTCTGGTCATACTCCTACTCTTAAGTACTTCAGAATATTTGGAAGAAAATGTTATATTAGAAGAGATGAGTATATTGGTAAATTTGATCCTAGAAGTGATGAAGGAATATTTATTGGTTATTCATGTAGAAGTATGACATATAGATGTTATAATAAAAGGTTACAGAAAATCATTTAGAGTACTAATGTGAAGATAGATGAACATTTTAGAGGAGATTCAAGATCTATAGAACCGACAGTTGAAATGATTATAAATGAACCAACATAGATTGCACTAGTATAGAGTAATGAACCAGTCACACCAGCATCATCAGAGAACTCAACTGTGACTGAAGAAGAACAACATGTGAATGTAAATAAGAATAAACCCAAGTATGTAAGATTGAATCATTTAGAGAATTAGATAATTGGAAATAAGAATCAAGGTGTTATGACTAGAGGAAGATTGGAAAATGAAGAGGTATGTTTAGTTTCTCAAGTTGAACCAGCATCTGTTATTGAAGCATGTCAGGATGAACATTGGATAAAAGCAATGGAAGAAGAATTAGAACAAATTGAAAAGAATAATACTTGGACTTTAGTTCCCTGGCCTAAAGACAAAAATGTAATTGGAACTAAATGGGTATATAGAAATAAACATAATGAAGATGGAGATGTAATCAGGAACAAAGCAAGATTAGTTTGTAAAGGTAATTCATAGAAAGAAGTAATAAATTATAATGAAACCTTTGCACCGGTAGCCAGAATTGAGGCAGTTAGACTATTTCTTGCATTTGCAACTTATAAGAACTATAAAGTTTATCAAATGGATGTAAAATGTACATTTTTGAATGTTGATCTTGAGGAGGAAGTTTACATTGAACAACCTGATGGATTTTCTTTGACAAATAATAAGGATATGGTTTGTAGGTTAAGGAAAGCTTTATATGGATTGAAGCAAGCTCCCAGAGCTTGGTATGCTAGATTGGACAAATATCTTTCAAAGCTTGGTTACACAAAAGGTAATGTTGACAGTAATTTGTATTAC
The DNA here is from genome assembly GCF_030272615.1 of Cryptomeria japonica. NCBI lineage: Eukaryota > Viridiplantae > Streptophyta > Pinopsida > Cupressales > Cupressaceae > Cryptomeria > Cryptomeria japonica. The sequence goes on along the minus strand of NC_081405.1, from coordinate 359,133,912 downwards.
AAAGTTAACAATGATGATATCATTTTTGGAGGTGAAGATGGATTATGTAAGGACTTTGCTAACAAGATGCAGGAAGAATTTGAAATGTCTATGATTGGAGAGATTAAAAAATTTCTAGATTTGTAGATTTCACAAACAGATAAAGGTATATCCATATTTCAAACAAAGTGCTTGAAGGAACTTTTGAAGAAATTTGGTATGGAAAATTCCAAACCGGTAAGCACTCCTATGACTACAACTAATAAATTGACATTGAAGGATGATTCAGCTCCTATTAATCTGACAAGGTACAAATCTATGATTGGAGGATTAATGTATTTAACACAAACCAGACCCAATATAATGGATGTAGTGTGTATTGTATCTAGATTTCAAAGCAATCCTAAAGAAAATCATGAATCTGCAGTTTAAAGGATTTTTCGATACCTATAAAGCACAACAAATCTTGGTTTATGGTATCCTAAGGATGAAAATTTTGATTTATGTGCATACATCGATGCAAATTGGGTAGGAGATGTAGATGACAGAAAGAGTACCACTGGTGGTACATTCTTTCTTGGTAGAAGATTGATTTCATGGATAAGAAAGAAGCAGACTTGTACATCATTATCAACAACATAATTAGAATATGTTGCAGGAGCAACTAATTGTACTCAGGTATTATGGATCAAGCAAATGTTGAAGTATATAAAGGTATAATGCAAAGAACCAATAATCATTTATTGTGATAATTCGGAAGCAATTGATATATCAAAGAATTTGGTATTTCACTCTAAGACAAAGCATGTTTCTATTAAGTACAATTTTCTGAAAGAGAATGTTGAAGCAAATGAAGTGAGATTGGTTTATGTGAATACTAAAGAACAAATTGCAGTTATATTTACAAAGCCTTTGCCTAAGGAAACATTTGAATAACTAAGAGAGCAGCTTGGGGTAATTTCCCCACTGGTAGAGACTTGAATAATGAAGATTGACATCAAACTAGTAGGGACTAACAAAAAAAATCTTTTTCCAGCTTTGATGAAGGAGAGCTACTTCTCAGGGGGAGTAGATAGCTGAATGTTATGTTTTGAATTCTTAATTGCTTTCGCATTTGATGTCAAAGGAGAAGAGATATCTATGGAAAAACATTATACCTTGGGGGAGAGATATACTCTTGGGAGAGATGTATTTTTCTTTCTGTTTCTATACCAAACTTTGTATTGATCTATCTTTGGGAGATTGTTGGTATATTTGGTTTTTGGCATTTTGTTTTTGGCACTTAGATGTTTTTCCATCTAGTGTTTCCATCAATGCCAAAGGGGGAGATTGTTGGTATTATTGATGACTTCATCATGTGTTGCATTGGTTTTGTCATTGATGTCAACACTTATCTTCTGGGAAGTCTACATTGTTGATTTGGCACTATGGCTATATTGGTTTATTGTTGAACCGACATATTGTGTTCACCAACAAGGATATTGGCTTATGCACAGTCACTGATATATGTTCACCAGTAGGTTATAAGCTTCACCGACAGTGATGATACCTTGGTATCATCTAGAGATCATTTGGTTATGTTGAAGACATGGATTGGAAGTTTGGATTTGGTGTTTTGCTTATTGGTCTAATCGGGTTGACATATTTGCCTTTATCGCCAGATAGGTCTAGGTTATGGACTGGTACATGATATCTATTCTAGATCAGCATGACACATTTTGGAAATGGTTTACTGATTGGATAATGTGGTAAATGTATTGATCCGACATATTGTATCACATCAACACTTATTTGTAATTAATATTATTGTAATATCTTTAGTGAGCCGACATCATGTATATGTCTTAGGTTTTGTATATATGATTGTAAGATCTTATTGAAGATTAGATATGGTATGAGTGTGTGCGAATATTGAAGAGCAAAAATAAGTAGATCCTTGTGCGAATCACACAGACATTATTTAAAGGTTGAAGGAAAGGTTATGAAGGTGTTTGGCACTCATGTTCATAGCTTAAACCGGTAGTAAATCCAGCATTGCAGATGCTATTTTGAGTAGTACATTATCATTGGATTTAACCATCCAATTGTAGTCAGTGTGACTCCTATTTTGTGATTGAGCAGTGAGCTTTAGGCGGTTGGCCTTTCTGCATGTGCAGACCCCATTTGTATACACTTACTATCTGCAGTAGTATCATATGATTGTGGGTAAGGTTTCCCATCGTGGTTTTTCCCTTACTGGGTTTCCATGTCAAAATCTGTGTCATGTGTTGTGGATGTTGTTTCTCTTTCTATTTCATGCATTAAGTTATACCAGTACTGCTATAACTGTTAATCTGTTTTAGCGGCACTTGAGTTTAGTTTACCAACACTAAGTTTAAGTTGAAATAATTTGCATTTGGATTATAATTTATATAGAACTAGTTCACAACTGATTCACTCCCCCCTCTCAGTTGTCCTTCCCGATTCTTAATAGAATGAAATTTGGGGTTTATCAATTGGGTTTTGTTTGGCCAGGTCACATATGATGGAAGATTAATAGGATTATCTTGCGGCATAGATAGAGAATGATGTGATAATGGTGGTGTCCCCTCAGAAATGTCAAAGGGGGGTTGTGGTGTTCGATCTAGTTGGCATTCAAAATGATCTCGTGGAAATCTTCTTTCTCTCCCCTTACCCTGCAACCTGCTTGGAAACCACTGGACTCCACCAAAAGAATGCCTATCCTCTGATATAATGTCATGTAGCTTCCACAAAGCCCATCTAACTCCCACAAGTCCAAGCCCTAGCAACCCTGGTTGCATGGCTCACTGCATCACTCAAGGTTACTAAATGCCTTAAAATTTATCAAAAGCTCGAATATTCTTTCATGGTCATTTGAAAGAAAAAGTAAAGAGCCAAAACTGTGATTCTGATGGCTGATATTGAGTAAAAATGAGAAATTTTGTTGTTACCACCGGGAAATCTCTTTTACCACTACTGCTTGGCTTGTTATTGCCACCGTTTGGAAGAGGTCTCAATTGTCACCACCATCGCCCACCTCGCAAGTCCCGTCACCCACCCTGCAAGTCTTGCCACCTCCCGATTGATGGTTGTAGAGAAGTTCGCAAGGTAGACAACCACTGTCGCCCACCCTACAGGTCTCACAGCCTCCCGACCTCCCAGTTTAGGGTTAGGATTGCATCAGGATGGTTGCAGAGGAAAAAATATATGCATTAAAGTTGTTTAATTGAAAATACTCTTAAAAAATGTTGTTTGTTGTAAAAACCTACTTTTTGAGGGAGATAGAAAAATTAATTAAATTTTATTAAAAACAATTGAAAAAAAAAAATATTTAGAATCTACCAACTAGATGTTACAAATCACTAGTTTACATCATTTTCAAATTCTTAACGGTTTAAAATTTATAGGTGTCGGAAAGTGAAGGTTTTTTTCAAAATGTTCATCTAAGTGTCAAAGTTGGTCAAAAAGTGGGAACTAGTATTGTGAGTTCATCCCCTTGGGCAATTTCATCCTTAGGTGTATCGTTTGATGAGGATGATATGGGAGGTTTTTGAAAAGCTTCAAAAGGTGTAAGAATTGATGCCACTGGAGAGTCAATTTTCTTAGGGGGGGATGAGCCATTGCTAGACATAAGTTCATAGCTTCTATCTTTCTTAGAAGAATTGCCTAAGATTCTCTTTAAGAGTTGTGTAAATGATCTATTTTTCTTTGGAGACGCATTTGAATCCTTGCAAGGATTTGAAATGGTTGGGTTCTAATATTTGATTAGTTTGAAAGGGATTTGGTTAGGTTTTGATGTTACTTTGTTATTTTGGATTGGGTTTTGGTCAAATTGGATTTAATTTTGGACTTGATTGAATTGGTCTGACATGTTTGAAATTTGGTTTTGATTGTATGGGATTTGATTTGGTACTTTTTTGAATTGGTCTGACATGCTCACTTGTTGAGGTTTGTGGAAAGGATGTGTGAGTTGCAAATTTTGTGTTGGAGGTTCAGATGATTGAAATGTGGAGATTGAACTATTTTGAGCCATGTGTAAGCTGGATTGATGGGAAGAATAGATTAATTGTTAAGGTTGAGTCTCATAAGAACATGAAGGTTGGTATGAATTTGATAGTGATTGAAATGGTGGAGAAATTATTTAACTTGAATATTAAGGTTGATATGTTTGTCTAGCCTCATAATAAAATGAAGGTTGGTATGGTTCAAATTCCAACTCTAATTTTGATTTTGATTTTGAGTCTAATTCTCTTATCATTGGTGGTATTTGATTTTGTCTCATCATTTTCTCTAATTAAATCGCATGTGGGCTAGGATTAGTCTTGTTTGAACAAGAATTTTGTTGGTTTTGATGTGAACTTGAGGTTTGGTTTTGAATGTTTAGTTGGTTTGATCTATGCTGAACACTACCAAGTCTTGGTTGCATTGGTATGAAAATTGGTTTAAAATTTTGTGGTGGTCCCAATTGAACGATTCCATACTCTGGTAGCATTTTTTTAGTGATGAAATAACTCTAATACCGATAGACAACTGAGAGGGGGGTCAATCTGTTGTCTCCAAAACTTGCACAACTTTAACTTAATCTTAGATCTGATAAATAAACATGAAAGCATAAATCAACAACACAACATAAGCACACATAACACCAAGATTCTTGACATGGAAACCCTATTAGGGGAAAAATCATGGTGGGGATGAAACTCACAAAATAGGTTACTCTATTTGAAGTATTACAACGGGGAATGCACATGCATTCAGGCACACTGCCTAGAGCTCACTACTCAAAAACAACAAGGGATACAACCTAGGGAAGGATCAACTGCCTTACAAATAAATTCGGATCACATCCAGAAGTAATGAACTAGAAAATATCATCTCCTTAATGTCTAGTTACAGTTCTGATTAAGCACATAACAATATCATTTTCTTCTTCACACTTCTTCTCTTCTTCCAAAATATTAATACATTATCCACACACTCTACATACCTCAGACAAGATTATTACATTCATTTATACATGACATCAACCTGGGAAGGATCAACAAGGTTGGATCAATACACATAGAACAATTTCAATGATATACCTATTGATCATATATAAATTATGACATGCAGACCAAAACAATGTTAGCTAAGACATAGAATGGACCTAAATCACCACCTTGAACATACAACACCTCCAATAATTACGCCTTGAACATCCACAACATGCTACAATCATTCCATTGGTCATGAATATGAAGAACATAAACATATCTGTTAGCAACAATCAAGAAGGAAGACTAAGAGGATGGGGGGGGGTGAATCAATCTTCATCGGATTATGAAAATTATGCTTTAAAACATAAATAGATAAATTGCAGCAATAAACAGATAAGCAAATTAATAGCACAATGCACAACACCAAGATTTTTGATGTGGAAAACCATGGTGGGAGCCTACCCATGGTAAGATGATACTCTGTAGTAGTATGTGAAAATATTACAATGGGGAACGCACATGCATTCATGCACACTTCCTAGAGCTCACTGCTCAAAAGATATATGTCCAAAAGACTACAACCCTCAAGGAAGTTTCACTGACTTACAATATGAACTAGACTATAATCTGAAAGAAATGAACTGCAATGATAGCATTTACAAATGCTTGATGACAGTTTCGGTTAAGTACATATGTCTTCTTTGCAACACTGATCTCACCTCAATCACAACACCAAAGGATACATCTCTTTTTCACACATTCACCTCTCTCTAATAGTGTAGACACAATACCGACACCAAAATTACATGACTATATCACCTATATATACAATTCATCAACCTTGATAACAAGGTTGGCTAAACCCTCAACTCTCAACTCATAATTATAAATATTAAATTACATGATACAAAGATCAACCACCAGACCAATATAGTGATTTACATTACATAGCATGGACCTAATTCAAATTTCCAAATGATTACATCTACCAGAAATATTGCATAACACAAAAAAACAACACCGGTTGATGAAAACTACCACAAACTTGCACAAAGATCAATACAGATCACCAGGACAAATAGGACATGACTAGGAAACACCATAAAGTATGCTAGAATAATCACCAATAGCTACACCAACACCACTTATCATCGATCAATATCAAAAATCTCAAGAACACAACCAATCAACAATTATCATGAAGAAAGATAACATGCGGGGTACCAAATCATGAACCACCTAAAATGAGGATACACAAGATCATCCCAAACAATATCCCAAAACCTCAGCACATGATCTGATCACACCAGAATATACCAGAGGAAATAGCGGATTTTGTAAAATAGTGATAAACCAAAATTAAACTACCAAACCGGATCAGAAGATCTTCCCAAACTCACCAGAATAAATCACATGAATATGTTGAGATCAATGACAACAACATATCCTAGTAGCAGCAATGAACAACCGAATCTAACAATCCCAACAATATCAAATAAAATAATCAATTATGAGCTCATCGATCAATGTGGACCATCAACACAGAAGGCACGTGATCTAGAAACATCCACAAGAATCATGAATTACCACAACAACATCCACACAACATGAATTACTAGAATTGTCAACATCATCATAGAAAACCTCAAGAACACTAACTGTAATGACTATCAACCTTAAAAAATCACTTGTGGACCTCCAAGCCATGAACCACTTGAATTGAGGACACATATCAATATCCCAAACATTACAAATCCACAAAACAAGATATTACAATGCAGATCAATGTAGGTCAAAATATTGAACACTGTCACCACTGAACAAATGAAAAATGGCCACAACACAGATACTCATAGCTCAATCAAATCTTCAAGTAGACCTTTGAAAATTGCATTGAATTGTCTACAAACAATCATCTAAAAACCCTTTAATCTGCAAACTCTGATCTTCACCATGCTGAATAAACTAACTCATTGAACTTCACTACAACAATGTCACAGACAAAGAACTATGTTGACATAGATGACAACACATATGTCAAATATCTCTCAAGGACATATTTGTAGCATTATTCCAGTAATCACCAACTATCTCCCCTTTGGCATTGATGACAACATATGATGTGAAAAAACAATTAGTGACAAAGAAAAATAAAATCTCTCTCCCCCTAAACTCTTCACAGTTTTTAACACGAATCTCTCCCCCTTTGACATCAATGGCAAAGGCACATATTTGCAATCAAACCACAAAACTGACTCACTGACTACTCCCCATGAGTAGCAGCCTCCACTTATCAATCAGGATCACATGATATTACTATGAAATGCATGGGACTGATGCAAATCAATGCATCTTAGATCTGATTAGGAGGGACAATCACCCCTAACTTCCCTCTGAGATACTCAAAAGTATCCTTAGGTAATGGCTTTCTGAAGATGTTTGCAATTTGTTCCTTAGTAGACACATACTCCAATTTGTTTTCCTTCTCATTCACCTTCTCTCTTAGAAAGTGAAACTTGATTTATATATTCTTAGTCTTTTAATGCAACACCAAATTCTTAGAAATGTTAATAACACTTGAACTATCATAGTATATAGCAATAGGCTCATCATACTCAACTTGGATATCTTTTAGCATCTGCTTCATCCATGCCACCTGAGTACAATTGTTAGCAACAACAATATATTTTGCCTCTGCAATAGATAGATAAATAGAGTTCTACTTTTTTCTCAACCAAGAAACCAATCTTTTTTCCCAAAAAATGCACCACCACTAGTACTTTTATGATCATCAACATCTCTTGTCCAATCAACATCAGTAAAAAACTCAAAAGTAAAATCATCATCTTTAGGATACCATAGACCAAAATCAACTGTCGCTTTCAAATATCTAAAAATTCTTTTAATAGCTACAACATAAGATTCCTTAGGATCATATTGAAATCTAGCAACAAGATAAACAACATTAATGATATCAAGCCTGGTCTGAGTCAAATAGAGCAATCCACCAGTCATAGATCTGTATCTAGTCTGATTTTCCTTTGGAGAATCATCATCTTTAGTCAACTTACATCTGGTCATCATAGGAGTACCAACTGGCTTTGTATCTTCCAAACCAAACTTTTTCAACAATTATTTTACATACTTGGATTGAGATATAAAGATTCAATATTCTAACTGAGTAATTTGCAATCCCAAAAATAATTTTATATCTCCAATCATAAACATCTCAAATTCATTTTGCATCTCATTAGGAAATATTTTGCACAAACTATCATTCCCTCCAAAAAAATAATCATCAATAAAACCTTCAACAATCAGAATATTATAATTATCAATCTTAAAATATAGATAATTATCAGCAGTACCTTTGTTGAATCCCAACTTCAATAAATACTTATCCAATATGGCATACCATACTCTTGGGGCTTGCTTGAGTCCATACAATGCTTTCTTCAACCGGAAAACCATCACTTTGATTAGTCAACTGAAATCGATCCATTTTCTCTATGTACACCTCTTCTTCCAATTCACCATTTAGGAATGCTAACTTGACATCCATTTGATAGACATTGAAATCCTTATAAGCAGCATAAGCAAGAAACAATCTAACAGCTTCAATATTTTCCGTAGGAGCAAAAGTCTCTTCAAAATAAATTTCCTTCCATTTGTGAATATCCTTTACAAACAAGTCTGGCTTTGTTCCTAATAACTTCACCTTGCTCATTCAATTTGTTCTGAAAGACCCATTTGGTTCCAATTACATTTTTCTCCTTAGGTCTAGGAATAAGATCCCATGTATTATTATTTTCAATTTGATTCAATTCTTCTTCCATTTCTTTTACCCAATGTTCATCTTTACATGATTCATTCACATCCTTAGGTTCAATCTTTGATATCAAACAATGCTCAACTTGATCTTCAACAACTCTTCTTCTTGTTTAAACACCTTTATTTCTATCTCCTATGATCTGATTTTAAGAATGATCCAACCTTACATTCCTGGGAGATTTAGGATTTTATTTAACTTCAGCTTCTTATGATCTTTCTCCAACAACTGCACTTGTTCCTTCTTATGAAACAATCTGCACTTGGTTCTAGGTCTGAAGTTGCTTCCCTTTATCTAAACTATAATTCTGATCACCTGAATCATATTCAGAGGATAAGTACTATCTTTCCTTGCCTTCATCAACCCTAACATTTTCACTCTCAACTATCTTTCTTAGTCTCTTATTATAGCACCGGTAGGCCTTGCTTTTGGTAGAATAACCAAGAAATATTCCTTCATCACATCTAGCATCAAACTTCCCTAGATCTTCATTCCATTTGATATAATATTTACTTCCAAAAATTCTAAAATATTTAATAGTAGGAGCATGACCAGACCATAGTTCATAAGGAGTCTTACCGGTATCACCTTTGATATGTACCTAGTTAAGAGTGTATACACCTAAAAATGGTCTGAAGATAATTAATTAAATAAGAAATTATTTAATTAATCCCCCTTCCTAATTTGATTGAATTCATTAGGCAATTTGATGAAATTCTCCCTTTCAATTACTTATTAATAAATTTAAGGATTTATTTAATAGGTTCATTTCCATAGCCCCCTTTGATTAATTAATTCAAATTAATTAATCCTCCCCCCTACTTTAATCAATTTTTATAATCCTCTAATTAATTAAAACAAATCGATTTATGAGTTGTTGAGAATTAATTAGTCTTTTCCTATTATTTGAATTTTTAAATTCAAATTACCCATATGCCTCCTAACTTCTAACCACCTAACCTAACTATCCCTCTAACCTAACCCATTCCACCTAACCTTGGGTTTAACTAACCCTATCCTATCTTGTACATTCTAACCTCCTTATCCCAACCTCCTATGGTGTGGATATTTTCTTCTTGAGACACATGGCAATTTGGCCACATGTCTCCTCTCTTGGACACTTTCCCTTTTATGAGCAAAGCTCCTTGACACTTGTCACCATAGAGATGACAAGTGTCTCTTCCTCCAATCTCTTCTCCAACCTCCTCCAATTTCACCCTTGATATCTTCAGACTCAATCTTGATCGTTGATTCCTGCCACCTCACCCCTGGCCTTGGAAATCCTATAAATATCCCCCATTTTGGAGCAATAACCATCCCATCACATTTTCATCTTATGCATTGTTACTATAGGCATATCCATTCTAGCATATCATTTGAGCATTGTTATTATAGTCAATTGCATCTTAGATCTAGTTTAATTTGATCATTTTCTAGCATAATTGTTGAATCATGTAGCTTAATCATGCATATCATTAGCTTAATTAGTCTCTTGGATCAATCTAGCATAATCAATCTCATCTTTGCATATCACTATCATTTCAATCCTCCATCTAGGTGTAGTCAAGTCACTGGGATTGCTTGTCTAGATCTGAGAGCAAATCAATACTCGCATCTCTTAGGAGGCGATAGGTCACTTTTGTCATGGTTCATCTTTGTTTGCTTATTATTTGCTAACCATGCTTGTAATGATCTATTGAGTATTTTTTGTTGCAGCTACAAGTATTGTACATCACAGGGACGACATTTTGGCACCCACCGTGGGGCTAGAAATATCATTTTTGGCCTCTCAAACATCATCAAATCTTCATTTATGGCCGGGTCGAAATTAGAATCTCGTACAAGCTCCTTTTTAGCCTCGTACGAGTTCCTTTGTGCACTCAAATGAGAATTCATTCTGACTCGTACGAGCTTTTAAGGATACTGAATTGTCGTATGAGCTCCATTTTGCACTCGTATAGTCACAAAAAGATGCTCATATGATCAGGTAAATAGTGTCGTATGAAATTCTGCTTCTGTGTTTTCAAAGCAGTTTGCATTTTAGGATTTTCATGCTTCAATTTGATTATTACTAATGCTAACCTTGGTCTATTTGTTAGTTTTTTGGCCGCCTAACTAGTTTTTGCAGGACGATTGTCGAAGATTACGCTTGTCAAAGCTTCATTTCACCAAAATGCATCATGACTACTAATACATTTATTTTGTAGGTGCCTAGGAGGACTCAACCAATCTTTATGTCTTCTTTAAATTTTCTAGGCACACTTGATTTTGCTAATGGAAATGAACAATCACGTATTGTGTGTTTTGATGATAAGCGAGTATGCTCTCACCTTTCTTAGGTGATCAAAAAGCTAGACTCATCTTTTGCTTTCATTAGTGCATATCTTTAGTGGGCCTACCCTCCCAAGGAGCTAATTGTTGGCAAATGCACACTCCAATGAGAAATTGTAGGTGATTGAAGGTATTGTCATTAATGACAACCTTACAATCCTATGGCACCAGCAAGCACCAACATGACAGACTCTACACCAGCAGATAGTTTACCAGTAGCGGCAAAGATGATCACCGACACCCCAGCCAACATGATTTTGTTTATTACATTTTCTATTTAATTGTAATATCTTTTTGTAAGCCAACAAGGTGAATTGTAATATGACTCATATATAAGTATGAGATCTTGTAGATCATTTAGGTAATGAATAGGTAGATGTGAATATGGGAAGATTATTATGCGAATGTTAAGGCAGATCTTGGAGTAAGGTTTTTGGTTGCTTTATGAGCTTAAATCAGTACTGAACCTGGCATAGAAGATGCTGAACAGAAGTAGTACATTATATTGGATTTATATAATCCATTTTGTAAGTCAGTGAGACTTCCCTTTTTGTAATTAAGCAGTGAGCTTTAGGTAATTGGCCTTCCTACATGTGTAGGCCCCTATTGTAAGTAATATTCATTTATTGGCCAATGAATGAATATTGTGGGTCACAAATCCCACCAAGGTTTTTCCCACACCGGGTTTCCTCATTAAAAATCTTGTGTTATGGTGTGCTTTCTATGTTGTGTTTATTGTTCTTATTTATTGTATTAATTTTGGTTTACCAGTACACTATTTTGGAATGCATTTTATTTAATAAGATCAGAAAATCTGTTAACCAACAAGATACTAATTCACCCCCCCCTCTCAATATCTTTGGGAATCCTAACAATTGGTATTAGAGCCCAGTCCTCTTTTTTCAAAATCCTAACAACTTGAGGAAGATTTTGACACCGGTACAGATGGATAATTTGAGAAAACAATTGGGAACAACTCTTGCAGATTATGATGCTGAAAAGTTAAAGAATATCAAACTTGAAGATGATCTGAAGGCTACATAGGAAATCATTCAGAAACTTCAGGAGAATCTTACTATTGCTAGAAATAAAAGAAGAGAACTTCATGAGAAGATATAGAGTGATGATGATGAAAAGGAAACTCTTAATGATCTTGTAAGCAAGTTGAAGCAAGAAAACATGACCTTGAGGAATGAGATGCAAGATATGACTATGAGATTTTGTAAAGACATTGAAGACAGAAAGAAGAATGAAGATGACTTGGCTAGGAGAATCAATGATGTTGGAAATGAAAATCTAAGACTTAGTCATGAAAATGATATGTTAAAGACAGATCTAGTTCATTTGGAACATGATAAAACTGAACCCATGAGACAGAAGGATTTCTTGGAAAATGAGTTGGCTATTGCAAATCAACATAAGGAGAAATTCAAGAAAAGTTCAGAAGAACTTGATGATATGCTGAAAAATTAGAAACCTAATGGAGATACTAATGGACTTGGCTTTGAAGTTGGTGAAAGCTCTGGTACTGTAAACAATCATGATCATAGTAAACTGGTAAGACAACCTAATGCCTACAAATTTAATGGGAAATGATTTAATTGTAACAAGTATGGTCATAGAGAAAATCAGTGCAGATCTAGAAACTATCAGAACACTAATGCACCCACTGATCAATGTACAAAATGTAACAAAATTGGTCATAATTCAAAAAATTATAGAATGAATGTAAGATGTTATGTTTGTGGAAGATTTGGACACTTTTCTAATCAATGCAGAACACAAACTAGCATAGGATATGGAAAGGCTATTCAGAAAAATAATGTGACTTGTTATGCTTGTAACAATATTGGACATATTGCAAAATTTTGTAGAAGACTTTACCGACAAATAACAAAGGACCCATTTTGAAAGGTAAATAGAAGGTTGAAGAGGTAAAGCAAGAATTTTCAAAGCAATGGATTAGAAAGTTAGATCTGAATGTTAATGAAACTATTCTCTCACCGGTAGAACAAAGTATCACTCCACTGGCAGGAGATTCTTCATCTAACTAAGAGATAACCCTTGGGGGTATGGCAACTAAATTGAAAATCATGCTAGTTTACCCTCGGTTGATGGTAAGAAGATGAAATTCTTCTTTACTGGCAGATGAGTAAAGTTTTCACTTAACTAGTGGGCATTTATTATGGTAGTTGAAGGAAATGACATTATAAAGAAAGTGTTTTTCACTCTTTTTCACTCACCGAGTATTCAAATTTTCTGAGAGCGTGAAAAACCTGAGTGAAGGCATCCACAATGAGAAGTGAAGCAAATATTTTCAAGCATTCAAACCTAAAGGCAGATTAAGGTATTTATACAATGGCTTCCTCCTCTGCACCTGAATTCATTGCAAACCCTACTGTAATTGAAGTGGTTAAATGCCCTAGGCCCATATTTAAGATAATACCCAAAGTTGCGAAGCAGGATGATACCCTAGGAGCATTTTTTTAAATACCCAAAGGAGTTGCTTATGAAGAAGACCCTAGGATATACATACATTGTCATATTGAGGAACTTGGTGCTAATGAGATAATGAACATGTATAGGGCTATAATTTGTGATGAGAATGGATATGTGAAAGCAAAACACAAGATAATTGAAACCCTAGGTTTTGTGGAGATACTTAGCATTCCTGATTTTCCCAAGGAAGTTATAAGAATTGTTCTTAACAAAGCTCATGGGGAATTATTTTGGCTTGACTCCATCCATAAGATTACAAAAGAAGTAGTTAGGGCAGTGATTGGCTTACCTTCCACCAGTAGCAGACTAGAAAAAGGAAAGAAGGTCTCTAACGACACTGTGATGACCCTAACCTGTGCAACACATGATAGCAGATCCTTGAGAGTAAACGATGTGAAAGATATAAATGTTAGATTCATTAGCATGATTCTAGGATACAAAGCTACACATTTTAATAGATTAAACTCTATTTCTAGTTTATGTATCAAGAGTGCTTATGACATGGTAAATAGTAACACTAGGATTGACATATGTGAATGGTTAAAAGATGGATTTATTGATAATATGAAGAAAATTAAAGGAGAAAAGAAAGGTACTTTCAGATTCGGTAATATACTTATGTGCCTATTTCTATATATCACTAAGGAAGTTCCTGGTATAGGTAGAAAAGAATTTGGTTGTGATATACCGGTAGGCAAGCAATTATTGGATATCTTCACCAACATGGGAGATGATAGTGAAAAGAATATAATTGAATACTTTCAAGCATTTAAGGCTAGAATGAAAACAAGGATAAGATTATCTCAGAGCATAGTTGACAAATACCAGAAGAAAATATGTTTTGTTATCAAGAAAGATGAAATCTGGATGGAAGCAGTGGTTCCTAGAACTATTTGGGTAACTGAAATGGGTAATGAGGTAGATGAAAACATAATAGAAACATATGCTAAAGCCCTCCTCACAACCCCTAGAGAACCTGAAGAGGAAATATTTGGTAGTGCTGAAACCATTGAGAGCAAGGTTTAGTCTCTAAAATGAAGGAAGAAAATAGAGAAAACCATCAGAACCAAAGAGATTAAGGAAAACATACTGAATATGACTGGTATTAAGGAAAGTGACTTGGAAGGGATACAACCGGAAGCACATCTTTCACCGGTTGGTACCTCCACTGATAGTGAAATACCGATAGATTTTCAGAGAGTAGAAAGGAAAAGGAAACCTTCATCGATACCCTCTCCTACACCCAAGAGAACAAGAAGGAAACAATAGGCAATAAGGCCTCTGACAAAGAAAATAACACCAAGGAAGAAGAAGGAAAAACAAGTTATCCCTCCACTTGACAATCTTCTAAATGAAATTACTGAAGAAGTAAACTTGTCCAATATCAGCAAGTTGTATAATACTTTCACTAATGAAGAAAAGGAAAGCATAGAAAATAGTGTCATTTTACACTTAGACATTTATAAGAAATTTTTGATAGAAGTTGTAGATGATTTACCAAGTGATTTGTATAGAAGACTAGTTGCAAAGAGATTAGAAATTGTGGAATTAGACAAAAAGATAAATGTAGAAAAATTACTTGTACTTCACCCAGTGAAATCAGTAGAAGAAATTGATGAACTGATAAGTGAAGCTAATAGGACTGTATTTTCCACTGGTCACTGATATGTAGCTTTAATGGTTGGTAGAGTGAATGAGATCACTGAAGAGACAACAGACAAATGGGATATCTTCTTTGTGGAGAGGGAAAAACAAGAAGAGATAAAAAGGCCCAAAACTTTCAGTCTATCAAAAGGATAAGGATAAAGGTAAAGGCAAGGTAGGGGGTTCTCCGAGCATAAAAGTAACAGATAACTTGTCCCCACCTCCTTCTGATACTCCACTGATTGAGACTATTGATACACCACCAGTAATAGATAATATTAAGTATGGAGATAACACATGAAGACACCAATCTTGATTCAGAGGTGTTATATACTATGAACATTGATACACATGAAGTAAACATTGTGGTTGATAAGGACACCACTGAGAAGAAATATGTGGAAACTGAGCCACTGACTAAGGATATTGTTGTAGAAACACATGCTGAGGATACAATTGGAAATATTGAGATTGGGATTGAAACACACACTGAACAATCAACTGATCCCCTGGATACTGGAAAGACAGATACCACTGATGTACACACTAAAAAACCTATTGAGTTAGAGCAACTGGCTACTGATAACACAGTAAAATTTGTTGAGATACTGGCGGTAGACAGTTCAGAGGTACATATAGAGAAACTGGTAGATAACACTAAGACTTCATCAAAGAACCGGCAGAAGAAAACACAGGGAAACCGACAAAGGTACATTCTGAGAAACTTGAAGAGAAAAAGGTTGAGAAACCCAAGCTTTTGCTAGTTGCGATGCAAACTCAAACTAACATACCAGAGGTCAACATAAGAAAAGAAGTTACTCACACCAACGGAATGCAGATTGCTAAAGTAGTTGGACAATCTTCTAGTTCCTCCTTAACAGAATTCAGACCGACCAATGTAACAAAGGTATTATTGGACTCCATCAAGAAAATAACAGATTGCAATGCACTTGCATACAAGGCAATTGATGATATCATCCTTATTTTGAAATTGATTGCACCCAAGTGCAATGTGGACAATAAAGTTTCTTTAAGTCAATTAGACACATTGTCTAAATATATCATCGACAACCTATTGACAGTTGATCAAATAAATGAATAGAATTTCAGTGAGAAAATGAATAAAGAGAAAGAAAAATTATTTGAAGAGTCAATAAACATATGCAAGGAACACATTGATACATTATTAACGACACTAGGAAAAACAATAATGGACTTTAAGCAGTTGTACAGGGATTCATGCAAGACTAACATTTTGACAGAGGGCATAGATAAAGAGATCAACAGAGCACAAAAGGAAATAAATGATATTGTTGATAATCTCATTGGTTCATCAGAACCCTTATCGGTAATAGAGCAGGAAATTGTAGGCTTTGAAGAGAAAATTGAAAATTTTGAAAAAGATAAGGAGAGATTAAAATTCAAGGCTAAGGAACTAAAATGTAGACTTGGTCTGAAACTTGACATCCTCATCTCTTTGAGAAAAGAGATATTAGAGGCACTTGTTCCTGGACTTAAGACACCAGAAGAGAAAATGCACATACTCACCGGTACCATCCAAAGGATAGAAGCAACATTAAAGGATAGTGAAAGGTTCACTAACAGCCTAAATTTTGCACTGGCAGATCTATATCAGATTGTAACCCACCAGTTACATGGATCCAGCTGAGAACTACACTTAGTTGACATTTTTGACAACCTTTGTCATTGATGTCAAAGGGGGAGTAGTGGATATGAGAAAAATGATAATAGAAGAGATCATCTACTCAAGGGGAGCACACAGTTTTGGTAAGACAATTTTTGGCAAGATTTTTGGACAACATATTTTGGATAGAATTTTGACTTTTTCTCATGAGTGTTGCCATCAATGCCAAAGGGGGAGATTGTTGGCAAATGCACACTCCAATGAGAAATTGTAGGTGATTGAAGGTATTGTCATTGATGGCAACCTTGCAATCCTATGACATCAGCAGGCACCGACACTAACAGACTCTACACCGACAGCGACAAAGATGATCGCTAGCACCCTAGCCAATAGGATTTTGTTTATTACATTTTCTATTTAATTGTAATATCTTGTTGTAAGCTGACAAGGTGAATTGTAATATGACTCATATATAAGTATGAGATCTTGTAGATCATTTAGGTAATGGATAGGTAGATGCGAATATGGGAAGATTATTATGTGAATATTAAGGCAGATCTTGGAGTAAGGCTTTTGGTGACTGTATGAGCTTAAACCGGTACTGAACCTGACATAGCAGATGCTGAACCTAAGTAGTACATTATATTAGATTTATATAATCCATTTTGTAAGTTAGTGAGACTTCCCTTTTTGTAATTAAGTAGTGAGCTTTAGGCAGTTGGCCTTCCTACATGTGCAGGGCCCTATTGTAAGTAATATTCATTTATTGGCTAGTGAGTGAGTATTGTGGGTCACAAATCCCATCGAGTTTTTTGCCACACTGGGTTTCCTCATTAAAAATTTTGTGTTATGGTGTGCTTTCTATGTTGATTTTATACCCAGATGTGTCGAACAGATCCCTTACTAGTTCTGGTTAAATTAGAAGCTACCTGATTCACCTCTGAAAGGGTGATAATATTTATGCAAGAGAGATAGTAACTCTCCCAAGACACTTGCCATATCATGCCCCCATTAGCATTTGGAGTTAGATAATACGACATTGAGAATCCATTGCGTGAGACACAGCGGCTAAATTCTGATTAGCTATTGGGTGTGTACCTAAGCTTGCAAGCAAAGGTTTTCTCTCTCAGCCAAATTCCTTAGGTAGCGTAATGTGCTTGAGGTCACTTATCATATCAAGTGTTTGTTGTTTCTTCATCCCTGAAACAAGAAAATCAGACATTTAAAACTAGAAAATAGAAGCAAAACATCAAACTTCAATGATCAAAAATTCTTCCAAACAAACACTTTTTACCTTTGTTTTTTCTTGAGTCATATGAGCTTGTGTTTTGTCGTACAATCCTTCTTGTTTTTCATATGGTTTAGAAAGTTTTATCATACAAGGTCTCTGGATTATTGTTTTTCTCAGTGGGAATTATCGTAAGAGCTTTCGCATTGTCATATGAAATTCCTGATTTGTTGTATGGGCATGTAAGTATTGTCGTCTTAAGCTTCTTAAAATGTTGTATGAATTTTTGTCTCTGTTGGTCCAGAGTTGTCTTTTTGCACATCTTTTACGGGTCTGTCCTTCTCGGTCAATTTGTAGTGATCATATACATCTATTATCTATCATTCTATTCTTAGATTGTCTTCTTTGTTCTCTTGGTCAAGTTATCATTTGTCAAAATTCACCTCAAAATTTTCAAGTACTCATCCTCGACAAGTTCAAGATCTAAACATCTCAAAGTGAATCATCACCCTCTTTGATAAACTGATCACTCAAAACATAGTTTCTCATCATGATCTATCATCCTTTATCACGAAACTACAACGTTTGGTCAGGTTAACCTTGTCCCACATCATAGGATATATCATTCCTATTAGACTTGGTTTTTATCAAAATCATCATCATTGCAATCCAAAACCAAAGATCGAAAAACTTGCAAACTTTTAAATACTTGAATCACCTTTTCGTGTCATATCATTTTATCACATTTAAATTGGCAATTGATCACTTATCAAAACAACTTTTGGACAATTGAATCCTAGCACAATATCTAACACACGTGTATGCCCGTTTTAACCAGGGCTCAGAGATGAAAGATTGCTGAGACAAAAATTGAAACATTGGAAATAACTAAAGAGCATAGAACCATGGAACATGAGGATGAAATACAAGTTGAAGAGGAAATAATAGAACAACATTTCAGAGACATTAAAAAAAATCCTCAATTTGATAAATTTATGCAAAAATTATTGGAGGGAGAAAAAGAAAAATATTTCCTTATGTTAGCAAAATCTGGTGCTACACTCCCCCAAAATTTTGATGTAAACAAATTAACACAAAAGAGAAGCGACCCTACCCCTAATAATGAACAATATGAGGATATTTTTGGTCTCAAAATGAATGACACGTCAATTCCTAGTAACACCAGAACTAATGAGGAAACTTACATGCCCAAAAGAGATGAAGTAGAAATTTTGAATAACGTTCAATCCAATGAAGATACAAGAAGGGGTAGATATGATACAAGAAGAGATCTAGATCCTCCTAGAATGAAAAATCATGGTTATGCAAGAACAAATCATGTTGATAATCCTATCACATTTCTCACACAACAAATACAAACACTGCAAACACAAATTCAAGATATGCAGAGAGGAATATTAGAAGATACTCACTTCAAGAAATCTGTCCTTATCCATTCGACATAAATCTAAACATGATACCATTTCCTATAGGTTGTGAAACTCTTAGATACAAAAAATATGATGGAAGCAATGACCCTCAAGATCATATATGATAATTTTGCACAATGAGTATGGAGTTTTCACACGAGGATACCTACTTAATGAGATTATTTCTGAAAAGCTTAACTGGACTAGCTATGGAATGGTTCTCCAAACTTCCACTTGGAATCAGATCATTCTTAGAATTGGTGGATAAGTTTGTTTCACAATACTCTTACAAAATACAACATGAAGTAACAATGTTAGACCTATGTAATGCCAAACAAAAGAGTGGAGAACCTTTCATGACATTTTTACAATGATAGAGACGGTTAGCTTCATGATATCCTCGTACAGTGCTAGAGTATGAAAAAATGGACATATTCATTGACAACCTAAATGATCAAATGAGTTATCATCTGAAAATTCAAGGAAATCAAAGTTTCAGAAAGATGATTGATAATCGAATCAGAATGGAAGAAGCCATGATAAAGAAAGGTGAGTTGAAAATATACAAAGATGGAGTTCATCCTCCTAACAACACTAATAACAACAATCACAATGATAAGCCAAAGTTTTGGAATAGAAATCGTAATTTCATCAACAATGGAATAGTGGATACCAACAATGTGAAACCATAGCAACCGGTTTTTAATTTATCCCATCACTTAGCAGTGGCTCAGCAAAACAATCATCACCAAAAAGCAACTATCAAAAATTTCTTTCAAAGGCAATTTATAAACATTGGTGAACCCCTTGGGTCAGCACTAAAGACACTTCTCACAAACAAATTGATTACTTTACTAGAAGAAAGGAACTACGAACCTCAATTAAAGCCACCTTGGTGGAATGATAATCATTATTGCGATTTCCATCGAAACAAGGGACATCATACAAATAATTGTCAATGGTTGAAACATGTCATCCAAGATTTGATTGATAATGGAGTAATAACAGTGAATGGACATACAACAAACGAATCTCATATAGCTTTTAAAACTCCGCTTCCAAACTATGATAAAGGTGAATCATCAAAAACAAATAATGGTAAGGGTAAAGCGAAGGTAAACTATGCTCATACATATGATAATGTGGCAAATGTGATTGTAGTTAAAGAAAAGAAAAATTAAGAACCTTCTCATGCTATCACAAGAAGCAAAGCTATATTTGTTTTGCTGGGTCCTACAATAAACACATCATCCACTACAAAACAATATAATCTAGTGGATCAATTACAGAAAACGCCCACCCAAATATCCATCTTAGAACTTTTAAAGCTTTCATCTGCACACAAAGAAATTCTTGAAGGAGCATTAGTAGATACAACAGTATTTAAAGATTTGGATATAGATCAATTCCAAACCATGGTGGGACACCTCACGACCCCTCACTTCTTATCATTCACTAAAGAAGATGATATGTCCTTACAACATCCCCATAATGCTCCCTTGCATATTGAAGTCATCATTCATAAGACATGGGTTAAATATATCCTAATAGATGGAGGAGCTGGCTTAAACATTTGATCATTAAGTCTTGTTTGTGCTCTAGGTTATTCAAAAGGTGCAGTTGAACCCAAGAAAAAGATCACCATTAAAGCCTATGATGAAGAAGAATGTTCCTCTAAAGGAATTGTGATGTTACCCATCAGAGTGGGACCTTTATAGAAAGACACATCATGCCAGGTTATAGACTTAGAATTATCCTATAACATACTATTGGGGAGACCCTAGATAAATGAAATAAAAGTTGTGCCATCAACATATCATCAGTGCTTAAAATTCCTCTACAATGGGCAGGAAATCATGATCTCAGTAGATTCAAATCCATTTCAGTATTGTAGTAATCTCAAACCAACTTAAGAAGTCATTGTTCCTCACAATAGAGAGGCATCATCTTCAAACACACAATCTATAGAAAAATCATTTGCCTCAATTTTGTCAAGTATGGAAAAAAAAATGTAGGTAAGAGATCAAGGGAATGGAGAATATTCAATATTAGAATTACCACTTTCTCCTAAATCCTTTGGAAAACCATCAAACTCTAAACAACAAATAACTGTAAAATATCTTCCGATATTTGATGGAACATTCATTAGTGGTGGAATCTTATCAGAGGAAAGAGAAGACAAATATGTGCTACAATGGCTATACAAGGATGAAGAAGTTCAACAAAAGATCAACAATGTCCACATACGTACAAAAAAGTATGGAAAATGATTTAACATCCTCAGAAAAATGGGATACATTGGAACAGGTCCTATAGGGAAAAGAAAATAAGGTATATCAGAACTTATCCAACCTTACACTCAGCAAGCTATAGAAAAAATAGGCTTAGGGTATGGACAAGTCTCTCTACCAGAAAACACATCTTTTAGGCAACAACAAGAGGAATATGAAAACAGACAAGAACAACTAGCCATTGAAAGAGAAGAAACATCAGCTAAGCAACAAACACAAACAAACATGAAATGAGAAAAGAAGCAAAATTCAAATCAATGGGAAAAACAAACTAAAAGAACCTCTCAAGAAGCATTAAATCTCAATCAAAACAAGCATGAACCTAGTAGTAATCAAGGAGAGCTTATAGCAAGGTTGACAGAACTCAATCTCAGTCCCGAAGAGGTTGAATATGAAAGAAGAAAAGATATAACAAGAAAAGATGAAGAAACAAATCAGATACTATATGAAAAAATCTGTAGATTGCAGGCTGCAAGTGATACAGATTCTAACGAATGGGAATGGGATTCCTATCACTTTGAAGAATCACCTGAAGAAAATTGCTTTGAAGGAGATGTAGGAGTTGATGTAGTTCACATGTATGCAGGGAAAACATTAGGAACTAGTTCACTTGAATTAGAATCACATTCGGCTGACTTGGACTTAATCGAGGACGATCATGAGCTCCTAGTGCGAGGTCATTCTGATGAGAGTACTATTCTAGACAATGACATGCATATTAAAAACTTTGATACATCCATCATGACCCTTGATACTCTAGAAACATCTCAACCTAAGGACCCCCTACCTCTAATCCACCTTGAACTTATTGATTGGGAAAATGAAGGACATGTTAGCATTGATACCTTTCCGAATGACCATGCCATATCTGTATATCTTAATGCAATCAAACCCACAACAACTGTCACTAGGAATTTTAGCAACGCATCTTCCAGTCAAGTGGGTGCCAAATCTCCTAGTCACAAAAAGGAAAATAAAGAAAACAATATCAGGTCTAATCCTAAAATCCATTTCTTGGCAATATTAGATCAGGAAAATGTAAAAAGAAAGGATGCATCTAATGGTGAAACCTCCTCGAGGTGCCAGAAGATGGTAGATTTGACACTTTACCTATGCACTATCAAGAAAGGTCATCCATTTTGATCAAACCAATAGAGGCAGTTAACATTGGGACAACAAAGCAACCAAAGATCCTACATCTAGCAACTTCTCTGTCAAAAGAAGAAATGCAACAATATATAGAATTCTTCAAACGACGACAAATCAATTTCACCTGGTCATATGCAAACATGTTGGGGTTAGATCTAGAGCTTATTATGCATCACTTAAATGTCAATCTAGGAGCCAAACCAGTCAAATAGAAGTTAAGGAAAATGCATCCACAAATCGCTCTCTTGGTGAAAGCATAACTAAAGAAATTATTGGATGTAGGATTCGTCAGACCTATAGCATATCCTCAATGAGTATCCAACATCATTCCTATTTCAAAACCAGATAAAAGCATCAGAATATGCATAGACTTCAGAGATCTTAATAACACATGTCTAAAGGATGACTTTCCTTTTCCTAACATTGACATCATTGTAGATTTAACTACTGGACACTCCATGTTTTCTCTAATGGATGGTTTCTCTGGATACAATCAGATTAAAATAGCACTTGAAGATCAAGAAAAGACAACTTTCACATGTTCGTGGGGTACTTTCTACTAGAACATCATGCATTTTGGACTAAAGAACGTAGGTGCCACATATCAAAGAGCTATGACAACAATATTCCATGACATGATGCATACACTCATGGAAGACTATGTGGATGACATCTTGGCCAAATCAAACAACAAAGAAGACCATATAGGAATACTAGAAAAGATCTTTGATAGGTTAGAATAGTATAAGCTATGACTCAATCCTAAGAAATGTGCCTTTGGTGTCACTTCAGGAAAGCTATTAGGATACATTGTTTCAGCTAGAGGTATTCAATTAGATCCATCTAAGGTCAAAGAAATCATGGAGATGGCATCTCCCAAGAATATAAGTCAACTAAGATCACTCCAAGGAAGACTCTAGTCAATCAAAAGATTTGTTGCTCAATAGGCAGATAAATGTCAACCATTTACTCATCTATTACACAAAAATGTTCATTTCAAGTGGGACCATCAATGTGAGGATGCATTCAATAAGATCAAGACATATCTCATACAACCACTTGTCCTAATGTCATCAATTCTAGGAAAGTCATTGTTACTCTATGTATCGACCACTGAAGTATCATTAGGAGTTCTACTTGCACAACAAGATAATGAAGAAAAAGAATGAGCCATCTACTATATTAGTAGAACACTAGTGGGATACGAGCTCAACTATTCTCCAATAGAAAAAGCATGCTTGGTGGTAGTTTTTGCTTCTCAAAAATTAAGACACTATCTACTATCTGACTCCATCAAGTTAATAGCTAAAATCAATCCTCTGAAGTATTTACTCAGCAAAGCAACATTAACAGGATGATTAGAAAAATGGATCATGATCCTAAGTGAGTTTGATATTGAATATGTAGACAAAAAAGCTATCAAGGGACAAGTCATTGCAAATGAACTAGCCGAGGCACCACTTCAAGATAATCATCCTTTGCAGATTGAATTTCCCGATGCTGATGTCCTAACAGTCACAATGAAAACATGGCAATTATACTTTGATGGTTTGTATACACAACATGGATTAGAGCAGGTATTTTGTTTATCACACCACAAGGTCATACAATCCAAAAAGCATACAAATTAAGATTTCCATGCACCAAAAATACAACAGAATATGAAGCTTTGGTTATAGGTATCAAAATGACTATAGAATGGCACATTACACAACTTCAAGTCTTTGGAGATTCTCAGCTTGTCATCAATTAAACCAATGACAATTATCAAACAAAGGATGAAAAGTTGATGCCTTATAAATAGATGATTGATGATATCAAGAAATACTTTGTAGAAATAACTTTTCAGCAGATTCCAAGGAATGACAACAAAGCAGCAAATGCCATGGCTACACTTGCTTCTCTCCTTCAGACATAGGAAAATCGACAGCATTATGAATTCTTGGTAGAAGAGTTGTTTTACCTTGCTCATAATTGTCTCGATTCCCAAACTATTTGTCACCTTGTTGGGCATGATTCCTCCCGTTATGACCAAACTTACAAATACCTGAAAGATAATATCCTCCCTCCCGACTTATCAAAAAATCAAAAGAGAAACTTTATTCGCCAATCCTCCCATTATACTCTTGTCATGGATACCCTATTTAAACAAGGTCTAGAAGATACTCTTTTAAGATGTCTCAAACAAGAACAATCTAAGAAGGCCTTACATAAAGTCCATAATGGAATTTGTGGCACTCATTCATGTGGTCTTACCCTTTCAAAAAAAATCATACGCTTGGGCTATTATTCGCCAACTATGGAACGAGATTCTTTTCAAATAGCTAGAACATGCAAACAATGTCAGATCCATGGGAATTTGATTCATGCACCAGCACAAGAACTTCATGCTTTGGCAACATCTTGTCCTTTCTATCAATGGGGTCTTGATCTATTAGGAAACATAAATCCTTCTTCATCTAATGGTCACAAATTTATCCTTGTCACTACAGAATATTTCACAAAATGGATTCAGGTAGTACCTCTCACAAATATCATAGGAAAACAAATTGCTGCATTTATCATGAACTACATCATCTATCGCTATGGAATACCCATGACCATTATCACTGATAATGGGTGACCATTCAAGAATTAGGATGTACAAGAACTATGTGACAAATTCAAGATCCAACACAGATTTTCCACACCGTACTATCCATAAGGGAATGGGCAAGCAGAAGCATCAAACAAAACTATTTTGAAAATCCTCAAAAAGAGTGAATAATGCTGGAAGAGATTGGTATATTCAATTGAACCCTGCTCTATGGACCTATCATACCAGTATTTGCACACCAACAATTGCCACACCTTTCTCTATTGTTTATGGATAAGAAGGAATACTGCCAATAGAAGTAGAGATACCTTCTCTACGAGTATCATTACAAGGTCTTATCCCAGATGAAGAACAATGAGTATCTAGATTGCAGGAGTTAGAATTGATCCATGAATAGAGACAAAATGTCTTTGATCATTTAAAAGTATATCAGCAAAGAATGTGTCACAGTTATAATCACAGGGTCAAACCATGAGTCTTTCAAGTTGGGGAACTAGTACTAAAGGAAAATCTACGCAACTAGGCAAATCAAGAAAAGAAAGGAAAGTTTGAACCAAACTGGTTAGGTCCATTTGTATTCATAGCAGTATTTGGGTCAGGAGCATATTAGCTATCAATATAGGATGAAGATCAGCTCAAGGAACCCATCAATAGCATGCATCTGAAGAAGTTTTCTGTCTGAAAAAGTAGGAAAATCCAAAAAAAGTGAAAAAGTAGAAAAATCCCAAAACAATGAAAAAGCAGAAAAATCCAAAAACAATGAAAAAAGCAGAAAAATCCAAAAATAGTGAAAAAGCAAAAACTCCAAAAAAAAAAAAAGAGAAAAAGTGCAATAAAAACAAATGGTGAAAACCTAGCAAACATGCGCTATCTGTCCGCTAGTTCTTCCATCTATTAGTTCATGTATCTTTTGTTCATATCCATAATAAAGCCTTTGTACATACGTAGTGATCCCGGGTGGCTTCTTTCCATGGTTTGGATCATTGGGTATATCATAATGAATTTGTTTCTAGGCTTGGGGCAAAATCCCGCACCTAGCTCGGGGCAAAATTTTTGATCATTTTGAGCTTAATCAAATAGGTAGAACAACACTTAGACAACCCTTGTCAAGAGAAAACTAAGACACATCCAACGTGGAACACGAGATCAAATTATTAACCATCAAGCTATCACAAAGTCACTCTAAGCACAATACACACTTTTCAATGGATGATATCTTTTGGATAATGATTTTAACATGCTTGTTCAAGTTTTGTATCTTGATTTTCGCTATCATGATTTATGAGTAACTCAAGGATGTCTCTAGCTAGAGGAACAAGGAAGGAACATAATATTTTTCTTATCTGTTGTTTGTAAATTAATCATTAATATGTGCAAATTTATCTTGGGACATGATCATCGGAGTATCATCGAAGACATTTCCTATTTGCGTATTGAAATGGTTAATACTAGTTTTACGCAAGCAACACTCAGGTCATCTTGGTTCAATCATACCTTGATGCTTGTGCTAACTTTCCATATCAAAATCCAAGAAAGTCGTGCTCAGGTCATCATGGTTTAATTATACCATTGATGTGTTCACTCACTTCCCACATTTAAAAATATCAATGATGACAAAATGTAATAACCCAGTGACTGGTCTGGTCGTAGCTTTGCATTTAGCTTGCATTTCATTCTTGTATGGGATCCCGCATGCTAATTTTATCCAAGATTAAATCTATCGCAGGAATCATAAGGCATCATCATGAGTGTATACACAATCAGACTAATGAACCATCTCTCTCCAGATATTATCAACCCAGCAAAAATATTATATTCCCTTGTCAACAGAACCAACATCAGCATATCTGAATCTTCCTACAACTTGATATCAACAAACTATAGGTTCTTTATCCAATCAACCTTATCAATTCTATCAATCAATCACACCTAAATCGATCCTATCATGTCTTATACAGGATGTATCTTTCCTAAAACTAGACATTCTGATCATGTCTTATATAGGATATATCGTTCCTGAAACTAGACTCTTTGATCATCTTCGTCTTATATAGGAGGTGTCATTCCTAAAACCAGAGTAAATATCAATCTTATCAATCTAATCAATCAAGCTTTATCAATAATCAAAAACCACATCACCATGATCGTAGAACTCGCATTTTCATCAACCATAGTTGCAGAAATCAAATCATTTCTAATCAGGATATCAATTTTGCAAAGATCCAAACACTCCAAAGGTCAATTATCTCAATTGATCTCCCAAGAGGGCATCATCGTATCGCAAATTATCAATCAATAGCTAGGGCATCCTATTGAACTAATATCATCATCAAAATGAGATTATTATTTGAATCAACATGTCATCACACCTCACTTCAAAGAGGGGCAAAATGTATACACCTAAAAATGGTCTGAAGATAATTAATTTAATAAGTAATTATTTAATTAATCCCCCCTCTTAATTTAATTGAATTCATTAGGCAATTTGATTACATTATCCCTTTCATCTACTTATTAATAAATCTAAAGAATTATTTAATAGGTTCATTTCCATAGTCCCCTTTGATTAATTAATTCAGATTAATTAATCCTCCCCCCACTTCAATCAATTCTTCTAATGATCTAATTAATTAAAACAAATCAATTTATGAGTTGTTGAGAATTAATTAGTCTTTTCCTATTATTTGAATTTTTAAATTCAAATTACCCACATGCTTCCTAACTTCTAACAACCTAACCTAACTATCCCTCTAACCTAACCCATTCCACCTAACCCTGGGTTTAACTAACCCTATCCTATCTTGCGCATTCTAACCTCCTTATCCTAGCCTCCTATGGTGTGGATATTTTCTTCTTGAGACACATGACACTTTGGTCACATGTCTCCTCTCTTGGACACTTGCCCTTTTATGAGAAAAGCTCCTTGACACTTGTCACCATAGAGATGACAAGTGTCTCTTCCTCCAACCTCTTCTTCAACCTCCTCCAATTTCACCCTTGATATCTTCATACTCAATCTTGACCGTTGATTCCTACCACCTCACCGCTTGGCTTGGAAATCCTATAAATATCCCCCATTTTGGAGCAATAAGGATCCCATTTGATTTTCATCTTATGCATTGTTATTATAGGCATATCCATTCTAGCATATCATTTGAGCACTGTTATTATAGGAAATTGCATCTGAGATCTAGTTTAATTTGATCATTTTCTAGCATAATTGTTGAATCATGTAGCTTAATCATGCATATCATTAGCTTAATTAGTCTCTTTCAATCAATCTAGCATAATAAATCTCATCTTTGCATATCATTATTATTTCAAATCCTCCATCTAGGTATAGTCAGGTCACTGGGATTGCTTGTCCATATCTGAGAGAAAATCCATACTCGCATCTTTTACAAGGTGATAGGTCTCTTTGTTATGGTTCATCTTTGTTTGCTTATTATTTGCTAACCATGCTTGTAATGATCTATTGAGTGTTTTGTGTTGCAGTTGCATGCATCACACATCACAGGCACGACAAAGAGTGTAAACAATAGTACCGACATCTTCTCTCCAGTAGATACATTGTAAATTTCCTTCCAACATCATGGTTTTAGCAACATCTTGGATGGTTCTATTCTTCCTCTCCACAAATCCATTTTGCTAAGGAGTTATAGGAGAAGACAACTATCTCTTTACCCCATGCTCTTCACAAAATGCATTAAACTCATTGGAAGTGAATTCACCACGTCTGTCAGATTTCAGACACTTCAACTTCAAACTTGTCTCTATCTCTACCATAGATTTAAAAATCTTGAACTTATCTAGAACTTCAGATTTATACCTCAAGAAAGTAACCCATATCATCCTAAAACAATCATCAATCAGAAAAAAGAAATATATGTCTCTCTGTAAGATTCTGACTCTAGAAAGACAACACAAATCAGTATGCACAACATCCAACAATACATTTGAACAATGCTTCTTACTCTTGAAAGTAATTCTAGTTTTTTTTCCTAACTCACATTCCTTGCATATAGGATTATTAGGTTTCATAAACTTAGGAAGATCTCTCACTACCTAAGTAGAACTTATCTTGATAATGTTATCAAAATTCACATGACACATCTTTCTATGCCACAACCAACTTTCATAAATCTAAGCAATTAAACAATGTTTACCAACAACATTTAAGTGAAATATATTACCTTTTGTCTTTGTACCTAGTTCAATCTGAATTTCAGAACTACTCAATATTCTACACTTGTCATTCTTGGATTAAAGATAATACCCCCTGTCAACCATCTATCCAATACTCAAAATATTATGCTTTAGACCTTGTACATATAAGACATCATCAAAATTGTCCTTACCATCAAGAGAAATAGAACTTCTACCACAAATTATTCTATCACCAAACCTTACAAACCTTACAATGCAACCTTCATACTTTTCCATACTCAAAAACTTACTCTTATCACTTGTCATGTGATGAGAGCATCCACTATCAATCACCCATTCAACTTTCTCTTCAACTTGTGCGACCAAAGCTCTTTCCACATTCGTACAACTAGAAGAGTCAGTAGATTTTGAATCATCTTCCTTGATAGCAATAAACACCCATTCATGATCACTTGAACCACCTTTATCAAATTTATCATATGTCACATCTTCATCAATAGCATAATAACATCTCTTCTAAAGTTTAGGTTTGTTAGGTCTTGTCTTAGGAACTCTTTTCAGACACCTTGAGGAAAAATGACCTATCTTATTGTAAGAAAAACATTTAAGAGGCAATTTTCCTTCATACTTACTGACTCCTTTGGGTAATATTTTGGCAATAAGGGCTTCAAGCTCTTGCTCTTCTTCTTCAATCTCCTTCATCTCTTTCTCATATCTAGATATCTTCCTTGAAGAACTTTCTCACGGAACATATCTTTGTTTTTCCTTTTCAAAAACAATGGCCTGTTGGCAAGAGACACTGCACAACTAGTCAAATATTATCATTGATGGAAACACAAGTCTGTGATTCCATTTGCAGTGCATAATTTTCTTATACTGGAAGTCAAAGTGAAGATTTGGTTAAGTCAAGTTAGTTAGAATAGGGTATCTGACAGAGTATAGTATCTTGATTGGTATTTCATTTCAGTTGAATACTTTGTGTTACGGAGATAAAGGAAGCTTGATAGATGTCTGGAGTACCTTATTCCATGATTTTAGCCTCCAGTGATAATTGTTGTGCAAGTTAAAAGATCCAATATATTGGTTTTTGAGTTGAACAGTGCAATATAGCTTACATGTGTACTTGATCATTGTGCAGATTTGGAGTAGTTTTTTATGATTGTGTTTATGATCGAGGATGTTTAGCTGACATTTTGGAAGCATGTGGACAATTATTTTTGGTCCAAATTAGTATTTGAGATTGGATTTGTCCAACAATTCATACACATTTCGTGAATATGTTAAATATTCTTGAGTTGGCATGTAGCCAATATGATTTCATGTTGCAGATATATAAGGTCAATATAATTGATCATTTTGAGTATGGAAAAGGTGTTAGCGATTGATTGTTCGCAATTTCACGTATGTAGGTTAGAGATTGATGCTCCAGAATATAATAGAACTGTGAAATAGAGCAATAAGAGTTAAGGGTATGAAACTCATGTATTATGCTTAACCTAAACTATTATCAGGCATTTGTAGATGCTACTCTATAGTTCAAATACTTCAGTAATCTATTGTAATAAATTTGTAAGGTAGTGAGCCTTCCCTTGTTGTTTGTTAGCACTGAGCTCTAGGTAGTGTGCCTGAATGCATGTGCATTCCCAGATAGTAATATTTCTATACTTTTGCAGAGTATATTTATATTGGGGGTTCATCCCCACTATGGTTTTTCCCTTGACTAGGATTTCATCTACAAAAATCTTAGTGTTATCGTTTTGTGGTTATTTTATTTAAGTTATTGCATATTTCTTTTGTTCATATGCATTAAGTGGTTGAATGAACAGTTTAATAAAGTTAAAGATTGCAAAACATTGATTCACCCCCCTCTGAGTGTTCCTTGATTCTAACAATTTGTATCAGAGCCTAGTTCCTCAGAGGAAGTTTAATAGCTTGAGGAAGATTTGGAAAGGTGATTCAATGGATTATGGTGGTCTTCAACATGAACTCCTAGTTGCACTAGACGATCTTGATCAATCCAAAGTTGAAGTCCAGGAATTGCATGGAAGTCTTAAGGATGCTGAATATTTATTTAGTCATTGAAGGAGAAACTGAACAAGTCTAGGGAAAAGACAAAATAACTTTGTGATAAGATAAAAGATAAGGAAAGAAAATGCATGGAAGATCGTCACTTGAATCAAGCCCTAAAGGAGAGATTAGAAGAATATGGGAAACTTGCAAAACAAAATGCAACCTTGAAGCATGAGATGGAATCTATTGTGATGAGGTTGACAAATGAGATTGAAGAAAGGAAGAATAATGAGGAGACTCTTGCTCAATCCTTGATAGATAGAGCTAATGAATGTTGCAAACTTAATTGTGAGAATGATCAGCTAAAGCTTGAACTACAACAATTCAAAACAATGAGGAAGAGCTTGAAACGTAGATTTCCGTTCTTAGGGATGAACTTGCTACTACAAATGAGTATAAGGAAAAGTTTAAGATCAGCTTAGATAAGCTCGATGTGCTGCTTGAAATCCAAAAAAGATGTGGATGACAAGAGAGGTCTTGGATTTGAGAAAGGTGAAAGCTCTGAATCTGGTCAAAGCAATCCTATGTCAACAAATAAGAATAACAAAAATAAAAGGTCTCTAGTAAGACAACCTGATGCTCAAAATTTTAATGGTAATTATTTTGTTTGCGATAAATTTGGTCATAAAGAAATTCAGTGCAAAAATAGGATGAATCATAATGGTCCATCTTTCTCTAGTCAATATTTCTAATGCAATAAATATGGACATAAATCAAATGAGTGTAGAATTATGGTGAATAACTCTTTCAATAGAAGGAATATTAGATGTTATGCATGTGGTAGGTTACGAAATATTTCTAATTAGTGCAAATCAAGAGGAAATCAAAAGAATAACAGGTTTTGATAGAGAAGTGTTGTATGCTACAATTGCAACAAATTCGATCACATTGTAAGATTTTGCAGGAGAAAAAAAGTGAATAGGAATGGCCCGACAGGGAGGAACAAGAATATGCAAGAAGGTGATAAAGGAAAAGAAAAAGTGGATGAGATCCAAAATCAAATGAAGACATGGGTGAAGAAGAGTGATATTGATGTAGGGAATGGATTTGCACCTAAGTTTGGTGCTGGAAATCCAACCGAGAATTAATTTAAGGCCTCTGGCCTAGGGGGAGTTTTCATGAAAATCCTATACCCCCCTATAGTTGATGATACCTAAATCCGGCATGTTGACAAAGCTATATTAGGGAATTTCAGATGATTTGAGGTGATCTTTAGAAGAATTTGAGCAATAATGAAGATCCACAGATAAAATTTGTAGAGAAGTCTATGAAAGGATAGTATCCAGAAGGTTTAGGGAAAAACTCATTTATTGCACCCTAAAAGTTAGATATGCAAGTAATAAAAAGTGACTTTGCTTCTTCATTTGTCACTTTGCATTTGAGAAAAGAGAAGTGTCATCAATTGACACTCATCTGGTGATTTTTGGTGGCTTCTAGTAGCTGCTTATTGGTCTAGGTTTTTCATTGATGGCAACTCTTCTTGTTGATTCGATCTGACGATCATGATTCATCTTATCTGGAAGCAGGAGTTAACTAGTAAAACAAGGCATCTCAATATTATTTTGGCGTGGAATGATTTACGATGATTGTGGTGTTTTTGGTGATTGATTTTGTGATCTTAGTGAATGGTAAGATCCTTAGGAAGCATGTGATTATAATCTTTTGGTCTAGTGCAATGTTTTGTTCGAGATTGAAGTTGACTTGGAGCTACACGTTATACTTCTTCAAGCCGACTTGAAGGAGATTACTTTTATGTTATGACCAGATATATAAGATTGAATTGGTGAATGATTTTTGATATATTAGTATTGTGGTGATCCATTTTGGTGTGATTGAGCGCAATTTCTCAAGCGCATTTGGTTTATAGACAATCTAGTAGCTGTCTGAGATAGAAACAGAGTATTTGTAGAGTGAGGACAATCAAAGATCTTGTTCTTAACTAGTTTTCATTCATGCATTGTCAAATTCTATTTCACAGTTCATTTCATTATACTTTCTCATTGTAAACAAATTGTAAGTCAGTGAGACTTCCCTGAAGGTTGTAGCCTTCCTAGTTATTGTAGTTGAGTAGCGAGCTTTGCGCAGTGAGCTTGAATACAAGTGCATTCCCCATCTATGTAATATTTATGTACTCCTAGCCATAGTATATGAATATTGTGGGTTCCAGCCCCACTGCAGTTTTTCCCTTTCCGGGTTTCCACGTAAAAATTCTGGTGTTGTGGAGCTATGGTTTATTTTTTGCATGTTTATGATCTTTTCTTTTAGGCATTGCTAATCAGTGGATAAAGAATAAGTTTGTGGATTTGATTTCTGCTAGATCACTGATTCATCACCCCCTCTTAGTGATCCTTGATTCTAACATTTAGTATCAGAGCCTAGTTCCTTTGAGGAAGCTTAACCACTTGAGGAAGATCCAGAAGATTGATTCAATGGATTCTGGCTTTCAAAGACAACTAAATGTGGCACTTGAGGATCTTGATGCAACTAGAAATGAGATCTATACCTTGAAGAAGAACCTAAATGCAGCTGATGAATTCATTAGTGACCTGAAGGATCAAGCAAGTGTCTATAGAGATAATAGGAAGAAATTGATGGATATGTTGAAGGAGAAAGAAGATCAGATCATGGAAGATCAGGACAAAGCTGATGAAGTTAACAAGCTTGAGAGAGAAAATGTTTCTTTGAAGAATGAGATGAAATCCATTGTGATGAGGTTGACTAAAGAAATTGAGGACTAGAAGAAGAATGAAGATAATCTGGCACAATCATTAAAGGAAAGAGTTGATAAATGATATAGGCTTACCTATGAGAATGATCAATTGAAGCTTGAGTTGACACAATCAAGTAATAATGGTCAAGAACTTGAAAGACAAATTGCTACCTTGAGGGATGAACTTGCTACTGCCAATGAATACAAAGACAAATTCGAAGCCAATTCTGCAAGGCTTGATGAGATGTTGGAAAGTCAAAGACATGGAAAGGATATGCGAGGCCT
The DNA here is from genome assembly GCF_030272615.1 of Cryptomeria japonica. NCBI lineage: Eukaryota > Viridiplantae > Streptophyta > Pinopsida > Cupressales > Cupressaceae > Cryptomeria > Cryptomeria japonica. The sequence continues at coordinate 359,099,080 of NC_081405.1, read as the reverse complement.
AGGATTTGAGAAAGGTGAATCCTTTGGATCTGGACAAGGCAATACAAAACCTGATGAGAAGAAGAGCAAAAATCCTCTAGTAAGACAACCTAATTCTCATAAATTGAATGATAGATGTTTTACTTGCAATAAGTTTGATCATATGGAAAGTCAATGCAGAAGTAAGATGAATAATGGAATGATGAACAATATGAATAATGTTCCTACTTTTACCAGTCAGTGTTTCATATGCAATAATTTTGGACACAAGTCAAATATGTGTAGAGAAGTAATGAATAACTTTCAAAACAAGAGATGCTATGCTTGTGGAATGTTTGGACATATCTCTAATCAGTGCAGGACAAGACCAAATTAGATGAACTTCAGAGCTATGCAGAATAATATTGTTTGTAGAGAATGAAACAAAACCGGTCACATTGCAAAATACTACAGAAGCAAAAATAGTGCTCCAGTAGATAAGAACAAATTAGATTAAAAGGGAAAGGAAAAGGTTGATGAGATCAGAGTTCAGTGTTAGATACTTGATCAGTCCCAAAGACACTGAGAGGGGGGGTGAATCAGTGTCTAACCGGTGGACAAAAGATTTAAACTTGTTTGCAACTTTATAACCCAAATTAATATACCGGTAAGAAAATAATAATGCAATAAAGAGAAACAGAAGTATAACCATCAATGCACACCATAACACAAATATTTTTGGCGAGGAAACCCGATAGGGGAAAAACCTCAGTAGGATTTGTGACCCACAATATTTATTCACTGGCCAATATGAATAAATATTATTTATACAATAGGGGCATGAACATGCAGGAACGCCAACAGCCTAGAGCTCACTACTCAACAAAAAAAAATGAAGTCCCACTGACTACAAAACTGGATGATTAAATCCAATGACAATGTACTACTCAAAATAGCATCTACAATGTTGGATTCAGTAATGGTTTAAGCTCTATCAGATACCTCTACCATAAACCTTGCTTTTCTCTTCTCTACTCTTATTCGCTCATAAAATAATTACATCATAATGCATATATAGTTATTCGCTCTTGTATATCACTTGCATTCATTACCTAATTACATATCCTTACTTACAAAATGACCTACAAGATCTCATACATATATGAGTTTTTACAATACATCATGTCGGCTATAAAAATATTATTACAATACAAAACAATATAATTTTTATGTTGGCTAGGAGTGTCGGTAAGATCTGCTATCCGTGTAGGTTGGATGTCAGTGTGAATAACCTTGTAGTGCCTTTCAGTGCCGATAGATGATGTTTGTTTCCAGTGTAACCTGTGAACCATGTTACCAGCTGGTTTCCATCAATAACAACATCAACTATTCTCATTTGAGTGTATAATGCCAAAAATCTCCCCCTTTGGCATTGACGGCAACACTCATGAGAAAAATCCAAAAGCTGATATCCAAAAATGAAGTCCAAAATTGATCCAAGAATAAGAGTGCTCCCCCTGAGAAAATGATTCCTTCTGTACATTTTTCTCCCACACTACTACTCCCCCTTTGATATCAATGACAAAGGATGTCAAAAGAATCAAATAATTCAAAATTTACCTCAAAGCCTATAACTGGTTATGTACAATTTGAAAGATATCCACTAAAATTAGATTAAGACTTTGCATAAATTTAGTGTTGTCAAAAATAATGATTTCAGTTTGTCTGATCATCATGATCTGATAATGCATCTGTTGCTCTAGTGATCTTTCTCCTTTTAAGGTTTCTTTAGACAACTCAATCCGTTGTGTTAGAAGGTTGTCCAATCTAGGACCAAGTTTATTTTTCAGCTCTCTCGGGCCTTCATTCTTATCCTTGCTTTTTCCTTTTCTAATTTTTCAATCTTTTCTTCAAAAATTGCCATTTCTTGATCCAAAAATGAAGTAAGTTCTGAAGAACATATCATGTTATCTGCTATATCATCAATCTCTTTTTGTGATTTCTTTATCTCCTCATCAATATCCCTTGTTAGGTGGTGAGTCTTGCATGCTTGCTTATACAATTCTTTATATTCCAAAATAGTGGAATTAAGTGCCGGTAATAAAGAATCAACATGCTCTATACAATCCTTAATAGTTTTATCAAAGAATTCACCTTTCTCCTTATTTACCCTTTCCTTAATAGTCTCTTCATTAATTTTATCTACAGTTAGAATATTTGAAGCAATGAATTTGGACAATGTGTCCAAATTACCTAATGATCCAGAAATATAATCTATCTTACAATCTGGTGCAATCAATTTCAAAATAGGTAAGGTATCATCAATGGCCTTAAATGCTAAGGCGTTGCATTCAATGATCTTCTTTATGGAATGTAAAAGTACATCTATCACATTAGTAGGTCTATAATCCATGGTGAAAGTACAACAGATGAGATATTGCTCATGCAGTGGGCATAGTAGCTCATTTTTAGAAGTGTCCAAGAGAATCCCACTTGGTAGCTATCAAAAGGATTCATAGATATCTGAAAGGAACAGTTGATTATGGATTGTGGTATCCATATAATGGTGAGTATAATCTCAAGGTATATACTGATGCTGATTGGGGAGGTAATGTGGACAACCCAAAAAACACAACTAGCAGAGTGTTCTTTCTCGGTGGAAGATTAGTATCATGGAGGAGTAAGAAGCAGAGTTGTATTTCCAAATCTACAGCTGAAGCAGAATATGTGGCAACATTTATGAACTGCACTCAAGCAATTTGGATGAAGCATGTATTGGAAGGTTTCAAAGTACCTATATCTGAACCTATGAATATATTTTGTAACAACACAAGTGAAAAAAATATTTCCAAGAAATCGGTATTGCATGCTAGAACTAAGCACATTGAGCTTAAATATCACTTCTTGAGAGAGAAAGTTCAGAATAAGGAGGTTGTACTACAACGTGTTTCCAATAAGGAGCAGCTAGCATATATATTCACTAAACCATTATCGAAGACTACATTTACCTATTTGAGAGGTGAATTAGGGGTTTTGCCCCTTCATGAAATAAATTAAAGATGCGTGCTCTGCATCAGTCAAGTACTATAGTGACAAATCTTTCAGGATTGATGTGATGAAGGATGCTACTCCTTAGGGGGAGCAGTATAGTAGATTTTGGAAGCTTGTGCCTCCACTTTGGCATTGTTGTCAAAGGGGGAGAAGATATATGATGTATGGGGAGAATATATCTGATGTTGAAGATACACTAGTCTATGATGTTTTTAGTTGCAATGCTACACTGAGTATTGTCATCAATGCCAAAGGGGGAGTTTGTTGGATATTGTTGCCATATGGGGAGATTGTTGGATATTGTTAGCATATGGTGAACCAGTATGTTTATATGATGATAATGTATGTTGTCATTGATGTTAATATAGTTCAAGTAAACCGGTATGAAGAGGTAGGAAGAGATATAGTGAACCGGTGTCAGGGTTTCACTTAGTGTGACTACCAGTTGGTACTCTCATCTCTATGGTTATCGGTTTGGTGATCCAGCTTGTGTGATGCAACTGATGATACTCTATGATGAGCTAGCTAAGAGATGTAAATGAGATCAAAGTGCCACGTCAGCCTTGTGTGCGTGAAGGATTGAGGTATGAGAAGATCGACCATCTTTGAAGTCTACCTCAAGAATGATCATTCTTCTTAGTGGTATGAGAAGAGAAAGTGATGGGTTACTAATTCCCATGAGCGGTGATGAATGAACGATGTAGATTGTCTTGTGATCTATTTGAAATTGTAATACTCTATGCAATGTGTTTGGACAGTCAGGATTGGACCGCTTGTGTTGTAAACCTAAGCATCTTAGGGTTTAGGGTTTATGCTACCGACCTATTTGTTTTCTATAAGGTCGATGATGTTTTTTATTGTAAAGTTGTTGGCAAATGTTGTGTGTATCCAAGTGATGAGATCATTTCCAGACCAATGAGTGGAAAAGTATAGAGTGTGATTGCAGAGTAGAGGAAATGAAAATGATCTGCCTTGGCATGTAGTGTTGTTATTAGATTAGAGTTTTACCTGTTCTCTTCTAACCATTTCAATAGTTGGAAAATCCCTTTACCGGGTATCTTTAACAAGCTTATTGTAAAACCTGTAACTAGGTTACTCAAGATCATTGAGTTCTTTAAATCCTCTAGTGAGGTAACCTCTAACAGGGTTTCAACCTTTAACAGGTTATATAGCCATCCCTTAACTGGGTTATCTCTAATAGGATCGGTTCCTAGCAGAACCTTATTGTAAATTCTTTAACCAGACTAGGCTCTTAACAGGGCAAGCTTCAAAAGAGTTCAAAAACAAGCTTGTGGGTATTCATCCCCACCGTGGTTTTTTGCATTTGGGTATCCACGTGAAAAATCTATTTGTTATGTGATATGCATTTTTCATGTGATGATTATGTATTATTTGGTTGAATGATTATGCATGCAAAGTTATTAATTTATGATATTAATGGTATACCACATGCATATGTTTATGGGTGAAGTTGATATCAAGTATTGAATGTATTTGAAGTGTTCAAACTTATCAGTTTATGGTGTCTTATGTCTTACTATGTTTAACCAGTATTGTTGTGGTTAAGTCTAGTGATGGTGACAACTAGTTGGTATTGCTTTAACTAGAAAAGTTGTGGTGAAAGTTTTTGCCTATACTGATTCACCCCCCCCCCTTTAAGTACCAGTTGGGGTATCTGTTGTTCATCATTATTCATCAATTAGTATCAAAGCACCTCCAGGTCCTTGGTGATATAAGCTTAACCACTTGAGGTAAAAGATCCTTTTGTAATGATGAAGAGTGAAGGTCCTAAGTTCAATAGATATAACTTTAAGATATGGAAGGACAAAATGAAGATTTACATCAAGAGTATGTGTGCTCAACACTAGAGCTATGTTGAGAATGCCTTTGTGATTCCCACTGGCACTCTGACTAATGATCAGAAGAGAGAGATCCAGGAAAATGGGCAAGTCATGGAAGCCCTTATCAGCAGCTTGTCAAATATTGAGTTTATTGATGTACAAGACAATGACACTCCTAAGGAGGTATGGGATGCACTAGAAACCATTTATGGTGGTTGTGTGTGTGAAAAAGTGAACTTGTAGTTGCAAGCACAACACTTCAATTAAGTCACTATATGCATGGTTAGTAATCAATAATCAATAAGAAATAAACCATACCAAAGCGACTAATTGCCTTCTAAAAGATGTGAGTATAAGATTGCTCTCAGATTTTTTATAAGCAATACCAGTGACTAGACTACACCAAGATGAAGGATTTAATCTATATGATATTAAGCTATATGGATGCAAGATGGATGAGTAATTCAAGCAAATTCAAGCAACAATGCATGCAAGCAATAATGAATGTAAAATGGATGCAAGTAATCTAAAAAAGCACAATGATTTCAATGACTCCAGAGCGAAATTAGCGTGAAATAATTTCCAAGCGTGTTCTCAAAAATCTCTGGAGTGAATTGGAATGAGAGCTGAAGACTAAATTTATAGAGAATTACAAAAAGCTCAATTTAGGATTAATTGAAAAATAATTGAGAAATCGGGTTGAGTTAACCTTGAGATAGATTCCAATTATAAGTTTAATTGAAATGCATTCAAATTAGAAGTCCAAGTTGCACTGGAAAATAATAATAAATTAATTCCATGCACATCTGATAAAAATAGATAATTCTTCAATTTAATCAGGAAAAGAGTTTCCTTAATGCAACTGATCTTCTTTTTCTGAAAAGCTTTGAGTTCCAATTTTAGAGAATAATTCAACAATTCAATTAAATCACTTTTCTGATTTCAAGTTCTAAATTTAGAAAAAGAAATAATATCTCAAGTTTGATTTCTCTCTCTCTTCAATTCTTTTTTTTTTTTTTACTTTTGTTTTGTTTCAATTCAACTCTTTGTAATAAATTAATCCTTTCGCATGATTGAATGGCAAATTTATTAATTAATTAAATATGCAAAGATATTTAATAAATTAAAATGGGATAATTGATCAAAATGATTATTCTTGAAATAATTCAATTAATTAAATAAATATTTAATTAATATTGAGTGGTTGATTTGCCATGTGATTTTTGATAATTAAGGAATTAATAATGTGCTCAAGATTTATTTAATTGCCTTTGGTTAGGACGTTGGTGATGTTGTCGAGATTAGGGGCCCATGGTTTAGATGACCAATTTTAGGGTATTACATTTGCCCCTCTTTGAATTAATGTGCGAGTAGTGCTTTGATTCAAAGAATGTGTGATGTCCAGGAGATGCCAGTTCTGAACTTGATTGATCACGAACTAGATAAAAAGCGAGGTGTTAGCTTGATTCGAAGCAACAAAGCTAAATGAGGTCTGATTAAAGTGATACCGATCTGGAACATGATTGAATTGAGGAACGATAGAAAACAAAGATACCAAACTTGAACTTGATTGATCAAGAAGCGGATCTTACTGATCTAGAACTTGATTGATCTTAGATACAGTGAATAATGATAAAAATCGATCTTGAACTTGATTGATCAAGACACGATGAGCGAAGAATAAACCATCCAGCTTGATCAAGAAACGAATACTAAACACCCGCTTAGATTTAGAATGACCAAAGAAACTCTTTAAACTTTTGATTGAGTTTAAACGAATAATCAGTTTGATTTGAAGTGATGAAACTGATTAGTGTTAAGAGATTAATTCAGATGAAAGACAAATATCAGCTTGATTTGGAGTGATGAAACTGATATGCCCCTAGTGATTGATTGATTCAGATGATCGAGAGATTTCAACTTGATGTGAAGCGATGAAGTTGAGATGCCCCTTAGCGATAAGGATTTTAATTAGAAATATTTTGCTCAACTTTTGATGAAGATTTGAAAAAAAATTCTCGACATGTGAGATGTGAAGTCATAAGGTCATGAGTATGCCCCCTCGAGAGTGAAATCAAAAGATAGCGAGGGTAGTTGATTATAGGCAATTGTGTGGTGAAAATAAGTGATTTAAGCACAAATTGATTTTGAGGATTTTTCTGAAGATTTGGCAATGATTGATGAGAAATTGAGCATAGAGTTGATAGGTAGAATTGAAATGTGGATGTGTAGAATTGAAATTGAATTAAGATTCAGCGTTGAAATTGAGCGCAATTTGAAGAAAGAAAGAGCATTAATGAAAAAAAGCGCTAAGTGGTCAAAATTGTGAAATTGACTAGCAAGACGATCTCAAAGTTCGATTTCGATCCCGAAAATGGAATCAGAGTAGGCACATTAGCCAAGGGTACAATTTTTGTGTCCATCAGAGCAAGTTGAAAAATTAGGTTTTAGGCTATATATAGGACAAAAGTGTCATTTTCAATTCATTTTAACCCTCCAAGTTTGAAAATTCAAAAAACCTTCTGCGAAGAAAAATGGTGGTCCCTACTCGTCAGCATCGATTCGAGCGGCAGAGACGACATAATTGACTTTGAAACTATGAGCCAGTGGTAAGTGATCAATCTTTAGCCTCTGTATGTTTCCAAATTTAAATTTTTTTGTGTATTTTTCACGTTTTTGATGGGTTTGAAGTCGGGTTTCTCGGTTTATCATACGAGACAGGATCCTGTCTCGTATGAGGAACTGGCAAATTGTGTTTTATCATTTCAACCCATTAGAATTGTCATATGAGAGCAACCCTTGTTTTGTACGATAGGCTAGTTAAAAGACCATTTTGTCGTGCGATGTATAAAAATTTGTCATTTGAGGCTGTTTTCTCATACGATAGCCATTTCTGACTTGTACGAGATTTTGTTTAACTGTGTTTTGTCATTCAGAAAACAATGACAATTTTTGAAAGTGTAAACATGAAATTTTGGTTTTGTATTTAACTTATTTGGATTTGCGTGATGTTTAACTTCTCTTGCAGGCTAATTTGGAATGTTTTCTGATGTTCGTTGTTGGGTTTTCCAGGTTTCTTTACCTCCTGTGCTCTTTAGATGTGTATATCCACCGACGATGGCTTTAGTTCGGGATTTCTCTGAGGTTGAGCAGGCTCATGTTGATTTATGCAGCTTGGCTCATTTGATGAGGTTACCTGATATCCGTGTGAACCACGGGATGCTCACGGTGTTAGTAGAATGATTTCATTTGGAGCATAATACCTTTCATTTGCCGGTTGGGGAGTTGACCATCACTCCTGAGGATATGTACAGGATTCTTTGTATCCCTTTTGCTGGGATAAGGTGGACTATGATACCGCATTGTTACCTGGACTGCAGGCACTAAGGAATGTATTCAGGGATCCAGATATCTTGACTCATTCTATGAGTTGGGATATACTGATGAGAAGGTACAGTGAGGAGTATCCACTAGCATGTGTCTTAGTAGGGTTTATTGGGTGCTTTTTGATGCCAGATCAAGGGCAGCAGGGTTTCCAGAGCGGATGGGGTTGGATGCTTGAGCGATTAATAGAGTCCCCTCAGAGACTTGGCTGGGGTTCTTGCTTACTGGCCCACATGTATCGAGAGATGCAATGAGATTGTTTATAGAGAGGGGCAGAGCATGGCTGCTGGGGTGTACATTTTGCAGGTGTGGGCTTGGGAGCACCTTCCCGTGTGTCAGCCGATAGTGACAGACAGTAGGGAGCCAGGACAACCAATCATTTATAGATATGCTGGATATATCACGCAGCCCCATTTGGGCGAGATAGACTACTGGAGATGGCAGCTCAATGACTTGATAGCTATCGTATGGCGACCATATAGAGGGTTAGAGCCATGGGATGACTGGCGGGCAGTGCGCAGAGATCTATTTGTCACACGCCCACTGATTGGGAGATCGCAGACTATTGTGGAGCGATTTGTCATTTCACGAGTGATGAGGCAGTATGGCCAGCCTCAAGGGATCTCATACGAGTTTACAGCATATGCTAGGTATGTGGACGAGGAGAGGTAGGACTGGGGACCTAGGCTATCTTATGCCTTGGCTATGCAGGAGCTGATAGGTTTACCCCACCTGAGGTGGAATTACCTGGAGGATATAGCAGATGTGGGGGTATTGCCCCATTATAGGGATTATTTGCAGTAGTATCCATTCCCTCGGTTTATGGATCCTAGAGAGCATGCTCCTCATATCGAGGATGTGGAGGATGATGCCCTCACACTGGCACAGGGACAAGCACAGAGACAGGGTCATAGGTAGGGACAGGGCCAGAGACCAGATGCTCCATGATGGACTGGTGGTGATCCTGGTGCCAGCAGCAGCGGAGTGCGAGCTGACATTGGACAGCAGAGGGGTGAGGGTGGATCCCTTGGGAGAGTAGGCATGAGGTTGGGTGGGGGAGAGGAGGAGCGGGCAGCTCCGAGGCAGGTCTGTCAATGGCGAGAGGAGCAGGGCGGAGCCACAGGTGGAGATGGTGGTGGAGGTGGTGACAGAGAGCCTGTGAGAGAGTAGGGGGCTGACATGGGTCGGTCGATGAGAGCACGTCTTGCAGAGCTATAGTCATAGTTGTTAGTGGCATAGACTCAGCTAACGGAGCGAGACCGACAGCTGGCCAAGGTGAGGACTGAGCGTGATCGCCAGATTGCGACTTTGAGAGCAGAGTCAAGAGCAGAGATAGAGTCTCTACGACATGAGGTCCTTTTCTAGAGCAGTAGGCCATCTTATTATGTAGCCGCATATAGTGTTGTAGTTCCTGTTGCATAACAGGTGCAACCTTATTCGTAGTATATGGCCAAATCAGAGGGAGCGCGAGCACCTCGATAGGATCTCGGGCATCAGGCTCCTCCTCCTCCACCAAGCGATGAGGGAGAGGGTGCCAGCTAGATGATTCTTTTTGTAGCTCAGAATTTATTTATTTTTTTGTAGACACACCCATTTTTTTGTAGCCTATACGATTCTTGCTCTGATGGGGGTTTGTACATGTCATTGGACATCATTTTGTACTCTTAGACTTGAGATGATATATATATATATATATATATATATACGAGATCTGATTTGACTTCATTGTACTTGTGTCAATTCGATTATGAGATGTTTCTATATGCTTTATTCTATATGTATGCATTTCTTTTTCAGCATGAATGTATGTATTACAAATGATAATGGATGTCTATGTTTTTGTTTCTTTTCATATGCAAATAAATGAATGAAAATGAGCAGTGCAAACTTTTTTTTTGTTTTCTATGTAATAAGATGAATACAAATGATTAATAATAAAATGAATGAATCTATATGAAATGTTATGTATGTAGCTAAATATCTCAAAACACAAGTACTCGATCAGAGAAATAATGATAAATAGCCCACTTAGCGTAAGAAATGATGATGCTTTCAGCTCGCATTCTGAAGATAAAGAGATTATTATTATCACACCAAAATCACCCTAGATTCACTAAAATGCAGAATGAAATGCAAAATGATATGCAAAATGCAACCTAAACCTAGTCACTGGATTTAAAATACTTAAGATTCATCACTGGGCATAACGAACACAACAATCAAGGTAGAGTTCCTTTCTTTTTCAATGTGCAATATTAATTATCTTGTCCACAATGACCCTTTTTTTGTTCATATCCTTGGACAGATTTCACAGGGACCCGAATTGCATCATAAAGAAATTCCCTCAAAACAAACAAAGAAATGACATGGACCTCCCTGTAGCATAGAATTAAGCAGAGTCGAGGTATGTGATGTGATTTCACCTTAATGTGAAGGCTTTTATCACAAACACCCAACTAATTTATATGTTTCCATATCATCGGGATCATTCCTACAAGCAGAAAACAAAGAAAATATTATGCCCCCAATCCTTGCACCTCTTAGTCAATACAAACTTCCTCGAGTTACCCAGGAGGATAATAATTGAAAACCAATATAAAAGACAACATATAGAGAAAATTTTCCATTCATAACTCAAACTGTTTAGTAATTGTTCTTTGTTATGTTGTTTTGCTTGTGAACTCAGTGATAAAAACTCTGTAGTAGTCAGGAGATAGGTGACTGACTCGGAGTGGCTGACCAGGTTTCACTGACGAAATAATGACTTGGTTGACACTGCTTAGGATATGTAATGTTCTCTGTCGAGTAACCTAAGACTAGGACATTGATCTATTTCAAGTCATGAGGGTTCCAATGAACCAGGATGTCACAAAAGTGACTGAAAATATGTACAAGTGAAAGCAAAAGATACTTGAAAGCGGGAAATGCCAACGTTGTGTTGATAGATGGAGCGCTTGAGTACAAGAGGTGCCTGTTTACCAAGTTTTCACCTGCTTGGCAGAGATTCATTTTATTTTTTTTTACCAAGGTGCCTGTTTACCAGGTTTTCACCAGGGCATTTTCTCTCTTTTTCTTTTTTTTCAGGACTTTTTCTGATTTTTATGATTTCTTCAGGACATTTTCTGATTTTTATGATTTCTGCAGGACATTTTTTGATTTTTATGATTTCTTCAGGACATTTTCTGATTTTTATGATTTCTTCAGGACATTTTCCGTTGTACAGTTTGCTGGAGCAGAGAATGCTAAGTAAAGAATCTTTTCAAGTGGATGGTGTTAATCGGTTCTCGAAGTTGTTCTCCTTCTGATGTTGAGAGTTGATAGGCACCAGAGTCGAAGACTATAGTAATGATATAGGGACCCAGCCAGTTGGGTTCGAACTTCCCTTTGTTGTCTCAAAACTGTTGATTTTTTGGATTTTCTCTCAGAACTAGGTCACCAACTTGAAATTCCCTTTGTCAAACTTTCTTGTTATACCCTCTGGACATTCTCTTTTGATACACTCTGAGGTGATTAAACGCCACTTGTCGACGCTCATCCAGCAATTTGAGTTCTTGCAATCTAGATATTCTATAATCTTCATCAGTAACAAGACCTTGCAACGAAACTCTTAGAGATGGTATTTCTACTTCAATAGGTAATACTGCTTCGGACCCATACACCAAAGAGAAAGGTGTAGCCCCAGTAGGTGTTCTGATACTTGTTCTCTAAACCCATAGTGCCAGATTGAGCTGCAGATGCCAATCTTTCCCGGATTTGTTAACTGTTCTGTGCAAAATAGTCAGTAGGTTTTTGTTAGATGCCTCAGCTTGTCCATTACCTTGAGGGTAATATACTGATGACCAGTGTTGCTTTATTTTGAATTTCTCACAAAGTTCATCCAGGTCTTTATTCTTGAACTGTCCTCCATTATCAGTCATGATGGACGAAGGTATCCCATACCTGCAAATTATATAGTTTAGGATGAATAAGGCAACTTGTTTACCAGTTGCTTTGATGAGCAGAATCGCCTCTACCCACTTGGTGAAATACTCAGTGGCCGTTATGATGAATTTATATCCGTTGGATGAAGGAGGATGTATCTGACCAATGAGATCAAAGGCCCATTACTGAAAAGGCCAATGTGTAATGAATGGTATGAGATCCCTCGCCGGGGCATGTATGAGATTTCCATGAAGCTGACATTTCTCACAAGTCTTAGCAAATTTTATGGCATCTTTTTCCATATTTGGCTAGTAGTAGCCACCCCATAATAGTTTCTGAGCTAAAGTAAAACCATTCGAATGAGATCCACAAATACCTTCATGGACTTCTGATAATGCACGTTTTGATTCTTCAGTTTCTAGACATCTAAGCAAAGTACCATCCAAACCTCGTCTAAATAGATCGTTAGCTATGATAACATATCGTGAAGCATTTTGAGTTAGGTTTCTTTTCTCATTACGAGTAAGGTTTATAGGGATAATTTGGTCACAAAGATAGGAATAGATGTGGCTGTATCGGGATGAATCGTGTCCAATAATAGAACAAACTATTTGGGTCTCAAGAGAATCATAAGCAGGGTAATATAACTCTTCCACCAGGAAATCAAAGTGAAAATTGGACTCCTGTAGCTCAAGTATAGATGCCAAGGTAGCCATAGCATCGACTGCTCTATTTGCTGATCTAGGAATTTGTTGGAATGATACAAAAGAAAAATACTTCTTGAAATCATCAACCATCGTCTTGTAAGGCATCAATTTCTCATCCCGAGTATGATATGTATCATTGATTTGATTGATGACCAGCTGAGAATCTCCATAAATATGTAATTCAGCAACCTTCCATTCAATGGCTAGTTTTATTCCATTTACCAATGCTTCATATTCTGCAATGTTTTTTGTGCAAGGGAATAGAATCTTATAAGATTTTGGAATGGAGTACTTCTGAGGAGTAATGAATAGTATGCTAGCACTTGAACCATTTTGAGTAAAGGACCCATCAAAGAACATCTTCCAGGGTTGTTGAGTAAGATGCATTACTGATTCATCTAGGAACTCAATGTGTAGTGGTTGAGTATCCTCAAGTGGAGCTTCAGCAAGTTGATCAGCAATTACCTGTCCTTTTATGGCTTTGCGTTCCACATATTCAATGTCAAACTCTGTAAGGATCATTACCCACTTTGCCAATCGCTCGGTGAGTGTTTCTTTATTAAGAAGATACTTGAGTAGATCAATTTTGGCCACCAGCTTGACTGAATGTGCGAGCATATAGTGCCTTAGTTTCTATGATGGGAAGACTAATGCCAAGCATGCTTTTTCTATTATACTATAGCTCATTTCGTAAGACACCAATGTCCTGCTGATGTAATAAATAGCTCTTTCCTTTTTGTTGTCATCCTGTTGTGCCAGAAGTGCCCCCAATGATGAATCAGTTGCTGATATGTATAAGATTAATGGTTTACCTTGAATAGGTGGCATCAATATCGGTGGATTTGACAGATACTCTTTGATTTGCTGAAGGTGTTGTTCACATTCTTGATCCCAATTGTATAATACGCCTTTCCTTAATACCTTTGTAAAAGGTTGAGCTTTGTCTACTAGTTGAGAAATAAATCTTCTAATGGACTGGAGACGTCCCTATAGACTTCTCATTTGACTGATGTTCTTTGGAGGTGGCATTTCCATTATAGCCTGGACCTTCTCAGGATCAACCTCGATGCCCTTCTTTGAAATGATGTAGCCAAGTAGTTTACCAGATGTCACTCCAAATGCACACTTCTTTGGATTTAATCGGAGCTTGAACTTTTCCATTCTGTCGAGTATAGGACCTAACTCTTGAATATGCGTTGATCTTTTCATAGTCTTCACTAAGGTGTCATCAACATAATCTTCCATATTCTTATGCATCATGTCATGAAAGATAGTTGTAACTGCTCTTTGGTAGGTCGCTCCTGCGTTCTTTAACCCAAATGGCATAACGTTCCAGCAAAAGGTTCCCCATGCATAGGTGAAAGTTGTCTTTTCTTGATCTCTAGGAGTGATTTTAATCTGATTGTAGCCAGAGAATCCATCCACTAGTGAGTACATCTCATACCCAGCTATCATGTTGACTATCATATCAATATTTGGCAATGGAAAGTCATCTTTTGGACATGCTTTATTGAGATCTCTAAAATTTGTACAAACTTTGATAGATTTATCTGCCTTTGACATAGGTACTATGTTGGAAATCCATTCAGCATAATCTATCGCTCTGATAAATCCAGCTTTGAGTAGTTTCTCTAGTTCAGCTTTGACCAATAGTGCAACATGCAGGTGCATCTTAAAAAGTTTTTGTTTAACTAGTTTTACTCCTGGTGTGATTGAGAGATGGTGCATAATGAGATCAGGATCTAAGCCTGGCATATCAGAGTATGTCCATGCAAAATTTATTTTCTTCTTTAGGAATAGCTGAGTGAAATCCTTCAATTCCTCTGCTGATAGTGATTGAGCTACATGAATAATTTGTGGTGTGTCTTGATTCTCGATATTCACTGGCTGAGTTGGCTCGATCAATATGGAAGACCACTCTTGAAAATGACTAGGCAGTATACCAAGTATCTCACCTTCAGGTGCCTTAGAGAGGTTTTCACCTTTGGGTATGTCCTTTATTTTCTCTTTTTTAGATTCTAACATCGCCACAATGTGGTTTTCGCCATCAAATCTTTTATTTTTATCTTTCTTGTTTTTGCGACTAAGATACTTGATATCCTCTTTAGTCATATTTTCACTCCATTCACTGGTGGAAGAGTTAATAGGTTTGATTGCATTGAGATAATAGGGTAATGTATAGTCATTGGCAAAAATAGGTATACCCATGGGTTGATTCTGTAAAGTACAGTCAATCAATTCGGTATGTATTAGGGATAAATTTTGGATAGGTTCAAGAGCATTCACGGTATTGTTATCACAGCTGCGGATTGAAAAGTCGAGTTCCAGAATGATACCTTGCGTAAGTGTCTCAAGATCAGGAAGAGTCAGATCATGATTATTAAAGTTCACGTTAATATTTAATCGATCTAATCCAATAGGCATACCTATAACATCATTGACTTAGTCGAACTGGACGTCATGTCGTGGTTTAACACCAAGAAGACTAGTGGGCAATTTTTCATTGTTTGTATCAAATGATTTAGAATTTGAGGATGAGTGGGTATCATCATGAACAGGACTATCATTAGAGTCATCAGAATCATCAGAGTTATTTGGTGAAGTTTCCAAGTCTCTTTTAGGTGATTTAGTAAGCATATGTATGGTATCAATACTAACATCTTTAATGCTACAAATTCCTTCATATTGTAGTTCATTTGTCATTTGTATCTGAAACACCTATTGACATGGTCTCATTGTTTCTGTGGCTTTCTGTCATCTACTCCATTCAGCTTCTTCTAGACTGACAACTGGTTCTTGTCTTGCAGCTTCTAACTCTTCCTGTGTAGTGCTATAACTGATTTGTTCTGTTTCAAGATAAGGACACATAGATGAGAAGCTTTCTGGTATTGTTCCTTCTTTCAATGCTTGTTCATAATTTGCTTGCCTCTTTTGTCTAATTTCTCATATTTCTTTCTCTAGTTTTAGGCACATCAACTCTTGAGTATCATCCATGATACCACTAGATTCTTCTGGAGTTTCTGTAGCGGATGTGTCTGAAAGATAGTTAGGACCCCATTCATACTCATTTGAATCAGTCTCTGAATCATCTACCTGTTGCATGCCAGTATATGTGACTAGAATTTTTAATGGTGCAAACAATTCTCTGATTCTTACAAATTCATCTCTTATATCTTCAGGAACCTCAACTTCTTGTATTATCATAGTTGATACCGTCGAAGCTAGAGCACTGACTATTTCTTCTTTCTTGACTTTTGATTCCTCTCTCTCTTTTCTACGCTCTTCTTTCATTTGTTTAGCATTTGCTTCATGTGATATCAAAGGCGATATCTTTTTCAAGCCTTTAGACTTAGAAACATGTTTTTGTTTTGATGTCTTTTGAGGATTGTATCCCAGTCCAGCTTTATCATGTGTGGATTTGGTTTGTAGCTGAATTGGTTCAGTAATACCTTCTTTTTGTTTGCCCAAAGGACCAGTACCTGAGTACCCCATGTGCTGAATCATTTTGTAACCACGACCATACTGGTTTGAAGAAATCTCACAATGTCGTACCTCCTCAATTGGACTATCTTCCTTATAGAGCCAGTTAAGCACAACATCCTCTTCTATTTCATCTGCCAAGGAGGTAGAAGACTGTATAAAGAGACCACCATATATAATATTCAGAGCTGGAGTTTGGGTTCTCATAGCCTCTGATGGCTTGCCTAACTGTTTTGGACATGGAGGAAGAGAAACTAATGATAATACTGGTTCTATCTTATAGCTATCCATGCTGGTATCTATAATATTCAATCTCTTTTCTAAGTCTTTGATCAATGTTTCTGGATCCTCATTTGGAGAGGCTTCCCTATTATGAGGCACAAGAGTATCTGCACCTTTTGTCAATGCACTACAGATGACATTTTTATCAGCCAAAATATTGACTTCAGCTCCATTATAAGGAAACTTTAAGCATTGGTGATATGTTGAGGGTACTTCCTTCATTTCATGAATCCATGGCCTGCCCAACAATATATTGTATGACAATGGAATATCGAAAACCTGGAAAAAGACATCTCTCTCTACCGGTCCCACTCTGATTGGTAATGATACCAAACCTTTGGAGGTCCTCTCTTCTTCATCATAGACTTTAATTGTTATTTTCATGCCTGGGTCAATGACATTTTTAGAGAATCCTAGTTGTGTAAGAAGATGATAAGTACAGATATTCAACCCCACGCCTCCATCTATCAAAACACGTTTAACTCTATGTTTTTGGATCATGGCTTCAATATGCAATGGCTGGTTATGTGGATGATTTAATGAGTTGTCATCTTCCTCAAAGAAGGTCAAATAGTGAGGTGAAGTCAGATGACCCACCATAGACTGAAACCGATCAATGTCTAAATCTTTTGGAACGTTGGTAGTGAGCAATGCTTGGTGTAAAATTTCCTTGTGAGCAGATGAGAGTTGTAGCAATTCAAAAATTGAAATCTGAGCATTTGCCTTTTTCAATTGTTCAACCACGCTGTATCCAGAGGATGATGATGAGGAGGTTAATCTTTTAAATTTTTCCAAGGTTGATTCCTTTTGTTTATTTGGCACAGTTGTCAGATTTGATGTTTCTTGAGCTGGTTTGGAAGAGCTAGCTCCTTGGAGGGTGACTTTCTTTTGAGATCTGGTCAGAGCTTTTGCATATTGTGATTCATTTGGTTTATCTTGAACTATAATCACATTGCAATATTCTGAGTGTGAAGGTTCAATCATGTTGATAATGTTGTCCTGGCTGGCATAAGCATAATTTACCTTGGCACCTCCTTTGGTCTTTGAGGAATCACCTTGTTCATAAGCAGGCAAAGGGTCTTTAAATGCTTTATGATCAGCATTGGTTGGGTGATTCCCAACAACATCTTTACCAGCATCTATGAGATCCTGAATCTCATGTTTTAGCTTCATGCAATTGTTTATGTTATGACCCTTATTCCGATGGAAGTCACAGTATTCATTTTCTCTCCACCATCTTGGTTTGACATCTGGATCATATGGTCTGGAGTTATCTGGTAGTATTATCAAGTTGTTTGCCAATAGAGTTTTGAAAGCTGACTCATATGATTCTTCAAGAGGAGTAAAATCATGCTTAGGTCTGGAAAGCCAAGGCTTTTCTTTGAACCATTCCTTTGTTTTCTTTGGCTGATTTTCTGCTGTAATTTCAATGGCTTTAAGCGCTTGTGTAGCATTGGCCAGATTGAATATTGTTGATTTTGAGTTGGTTTTGATAGTGTCTACTACTCCATCATTAACAATATTCTTGTTGTTGTCTTTGGCAAATTTCCAATACTTGTTCTTCTCTTTAGAATTGGATCCGGTTTGTGTTTCTTTCCAAGGTGTGATATCTCCCTTTTTTATGAGCACATCTTCCATTCGAATGGCATTATCTACCATTTTGTTAAATGATGGGTGTACTTGCATTTGTATGCTATATTTCATTTTGGGGACCAAGTTATTGACAAATATATCCATTTTCTCAGAGTCCGGGATAGGTCGTGGGTACCTAGAGAACATCCTTCTCCAGTGTTGGAGAAAAGTAAGAAGAGGTTCCCCCATTTTCTGTTGAGTATTAAAAAGTTTGATCATAGTCACAGGATGTCGAATGTTGTATGAGTATTGTTGTAAGAACAGTTGAATTAGTTCTTCGAATGTTTTTATTCCTTTGGGTAGACTTGAGAACCATTCCATTGCTTGACCCCTTAAACTCCTTGGGAAGAGACGCATAAGGTACGTTTGATCATGCATGAATTCCATACAAGTAGCACTAAATTCCCTGACGTGATCTTGAGGATCTGAGGTACCATCATATTTATCAAATTTTAGGATTTCCACTTGTGAAGGGAATGGAGGCATGTGTAAATTCTTGTCAAATGGGAAGGGACCTATTGCTTCCAGAGAATATTGGTTCGGGGAATTTTCCTTATTCTTCAAGTCTGTGAGCTCTGTTCACAAAGCTATTAATTGTTTGTGTACCATGAGTATAGGTGAGTCTTTCCTCTTAGTAACAAGTGTCTGAACATCATATCCAATAGGAAGTTTAGCACCTTGATTTGCTAGTTCTAAGAAATAGTCTTCCTTTTCTCGGAGCATGATAGCTTTCATCATTTTTCTAAAGTCTTTGTCTTTCTGACAGTCAAGGATATCTTTTTCTGGAGGTTCAGTAGCTTCGTCAGTCTCACTTGATGATGAGGAGTCATTATGATTTTTAGGAATATTACGGTCATTTTTGTTTCCATCATTGTTTTTTGTCTCATGTATAGTGGGAGATTTCGGTTCATCAAAAAGCGGTCCGCCTGATGACGATGGTATGTCAATGAGGGGATCCTTCATGTAGAATGGATTATCTTGATAAGTGAAGGTTTGCTCTTTGGCCTTTGCCTTACAAGAACTTCTGGTTTGAATAGGCATTTTTATGGATTAGTGTGACCTAGAGTTGTTTTGTGATGCAGAGGTCAAGATCAATTTCAGAGCTAGTTTGTTCTGTTTAGTGTATTGTTTTGGGAGAAACAACTAAGATTTTGTCTGATTTCAGGAATGATCTATCCTATCTAAGACATTTTCCTGGGTTGATTCTAAAATTGTAACTAAGATTCAGTCTGATTCAGGAACAATATATCCTATGTAAGACGTTATCTAAGTGACTTGAGTTTGATAGGTAGTTTTGATTGAACTAGCTGAAGGGTGATCGACCAAATCGTGCAACAAAAAATGGCAGAGGTACACTATCTTGATCTGTTTTATGCTTAGGAAAATGATAACCAATATTATGTTCGCTGTAGACTGTGTTTTTGGCAATTTTGAATGTTCTGTCTGACAAAACCAGAGACTCGTATGACTGAGTTTTCTAAACCAGATGACAATTTATCAGTTACAGGACGATAGAATTTATGTTTCGTATGACTTTCTGTCTTATACCGTATGATTAATGGGCATGTGCAAGATGACAAAAGATTGAGGTCAATTTTGTCTTGTACGAGACAGAATACAGTGTAGGATGATGAATGATTTAGACTCGTATGATAGAGAATCCGATATAGAACGACAATTGAGTAGATTCGTACGACACAGGACTAGTGCAGCACGATAAATTATCAGACTCGTACGACTGTTCACAGGGCAGAGATAAAATTCTGAGTTTTCTGACTGCTGAGCATGACCAACTGAGTATGACAAATTCTGAGATGGACTGATTTTTTACTGGGATTGACTATTTTCTGACACGGACAGAGTTTTGACTTAGGATGGACTAGTTTCTGACACGGACAGAGTTTTGACTTAGGATGAACTAGTTTCTGACACGGACAGAGTTTTGACTCATTGAGTTGTTTCTGGTCTTCACTGATTTTTGGTATTTCAGTTTTTTTGCTTCAGGGATGAAAAACGCAGAAAACTAGTATTTATAGTGACTCCAATCACAGCTTGCAAACCCTAAGGAATTTGGTGAGGAAAGAAAATTTTTGCTTGTAGACTCAGGTACACACCCAATAGCTAATCAGAATACGGCCGCTGAGTCTCATGCAATGGATTCTCAACACCGTATTATCCGACTCCAAACACTAATGGGGGCACAAAATGACAAGTATCTTGGGAGAGTTACTATCTCTCTTGTACAAAGATTATCCCCCTTTTGGAGATTAACCAGGTAGCTTCTAATTTTAAATTAGATTTAGTCAGGGATCCGTTCAGCGCATCGAGGTATAAACTCAATTAAGAGGTCTCCCAACCTTGAAAACCAAGGTTTAATATACCCAAAGGTACAGAGGAGAGCTATTCTTGAGCACTGTCGTTGACTTGATTTTCATCAAATCACGTTTATTTTATAGTGGGTTGGAGTACTTGGCATCTAGTCATTCCCACTTAGGTCATTCCCCTTACACCGGCTGTAACAACTTTAAGAGTTTTTCAACCCCTCAGGAGGGCAGGCCTGATAAAGATGTACAAATCTCAAACAAAGAAAAAGCTTCAAGGGTCTGGATTTCTGATTGTCTAGAAAAAGACAAGAGCATACTCTCCTACCTCTCAGAATTTTCTAAAAAGCACAAAAGACAGATTTGTTCTTTAACCAGATAGCAAGTTAGGTTCCTAAATTTTTTTTTTTAAAGAATACATGATATTTAGTTGATTCTCCTTAGGCAACCTGCAAAGACAATGAATCAGTAGTCATATTGTCTTTGTGCGACAAGCAATATTCTTCGACAAGCATTCTGCAAAAACTAGTTAGGCTATGAAAAACTCTGAGACAGACAGATAAACAGTCAAGGTCAGTCGTCAGAAATGAAAAATATGAAATTTTGCCTCTTTTACCAGAAAATACAGAATCGTACAACAGAGTCTCGACTCGTATGAGGCAGGAAATAGTACAGTACGAGAACAGATTGCTGATGATGTTGGATCGTACAGAAGATGATTATTACTCGCACGATAGAGTGTATGCTCGTACGACTGGCGTGTCTACTTGTACGATAATATGTTTGTAATTCATGCGACACCTATAATTTGTCGTTTCAGCCTTTAAGAATTGTCGTACGAGATGTATGGACGAAAAACCGAAAAATCTGAAACCTAGAAAATAAGGAAAAAAAAAAAAAGCAGTCAGTCTTGGAGGCCGAAAAAAAATGTAGTCTTCGGGCCCCACGGTGGGTGCTAGAAATGTGTGTGTGAAAAAGTGAACCTGTAGCTGCAAGCACAACACTTCAATTAAGTCATTATATGCATGGTTAGTAATCAATAATCAATAAGAAATAAACCATAGCAAAGCGACTAATTGCCTTCTAAAAGATGTGAGTTTAAGATTGCTCTCAGATTTTTTATAAGCAATACTAGTGACTAGACTACACCAAGATGAAGGATTTAATCTATATGATATTAAGCTATATGGATGCAAGATGGATGAGTAATTCAAGCAAATTCAAGCAACAATGCATGCAAGCAATAATGAATGTAAAATGGATGCAAGTAATCTAAAAAAGCACAATGATTTCAATGACTCCAGAGTGAAATTAGCGTGATAATAATTTCCAAGCGTGTTCTCAGAAATCTCTGGAGTGAATTGGAATGAGAGCTAAAGACTGAATTTATAGAGAATTACAAAAAGCTCAATTTAGGATTAATTGAAAAATAATTGAGAAATCAGGTTGAGTTAACCTTGAGATAGATTCCAATTATAAGTTTAATTGAAATGCATTCAAATTAGAAGTCCAAGTTGCACTGGAAAATAATAATAAATTAATTCCATGCACATTTGATAAAAATAGATAATTCTTCAATTTAATCAAGAAAAGAGTTTCCTTAATGCAACTGATCTTCTTTTTCTGAAAAGCTTTGAGTTCCAATTTTAGAGAATAATTCAACAATTCAATTAAATCACTTTTCTGATTTCAAGTTCTAAATTTAGAAAAAGAAATAATATCTCAAGTTTGATTTCTCTCTCTCTTCAATTCTTTTTTTTTTTTTTGACTTTTGTTTTGTTTCAATTCAACTCTTTGTAATAAATTAATCCTTTCGCATGATTGAATGGCAAATTTATTAATTAATTAAATATGCAAAGATATTTAATAAATTAAAATGGGATAATTGATCAAAATGATTATTCTTGAAATAATTCAATTAATTAAATAAATATTTAATTAATATTGAGTGGTTGATTTGCCATGTGATTTTTGATAATTAAGGAATTAATAATGTGCTCAAGATTGATTTAATTGCCTTTGGTTAGGACCTTGGTGATGTTGTCAAGATTAGGGGCCCATGGTTTAGATGACCGATTTTAGGGTATTACATTTGCCCCTCTTTGAATTAATGTGCGAGCAGCACTTTGATTCAAAGAATGTGTGATGTCCAGGAGATGCCATTTCTGAACTTGATTGATCATGAACTAGATAAAAAGTGAGGTGTTAGCTTGATTCGAAGTGAGAAAGCTAAATGAGGTCTAATTAAAGTGATACCAATCCTGAACTTGATTGAACTGAGGAATGATAGAAAACAAAGATACCAAACTTGAACTTGATTGATCAAGAAGCGGATCTTACTGATCTAGAACTTGATTGATCTTAGATACAGTGAATAATGATAAAAATTGATCTTGAACTTGATTGATCAAGACACGATGAGCGAAGAATAAACCATCCAGCTTGATCAAGAAACAAATACTAAGCACCCACTTAGATTTAGAATGACCAAAGAAACTCTTTAAACTTTTGATTGAGTTTAAACGAATAATCAGTTTGATTTGAAGCGATGAAACTGATTAATGTTAAGAGATTAATTCAGATGAAAGACAAATATCAGCTTGATTTGGAGTGATGAAACTGATATGCCCCTAGCGATTGATTGATTCAGATGATCGAGAGATTTCAACTTGATGTGAAGCGATGAGTTGAGATGCCCCTTAGCGATAAGGATTTTAATTAGAAAGATTTTGCTTGACTTTTGATGAAGATTTGAAAAAAAATTCTTGACTTGTGAGATGTGAAGTCATAAGGTCATGAGTATGTCCCCTCGGGAGTGAAATCAAAAGATAGCGAGGGTAGTTGATTATAGGCAATTGTGTGGTGAAAATAAGTGATTTAAGCACAAATTGATTTTGAGGATTTTTCTGAAGATTTGGCAATGATTGATGAGAAATTGAGCGTAGAGTTGATAGGTAGAATTGAAATGTGGATGTGTAGAATTGAAATAGCTATGATGGTAGTGTTCAGAAGATTGAGTCATCCTTTAAACCATCTACTATATCTAGAAAAGGAAAAGAAACTAGTACCAGCTATGAATCCAGATAATGCAGAGATATGGATGATGAAGAGACTCTAATGGAGTTTGAAGCTCTTCTTGCTAAAAGACTTCCGAAGGGAACTGGAAAATATAGAGGTAAACTTCCTTTGAAATATTTCTCCTGCAACAATATAGGACATATAGCTGTTAATCATCCTAACAATGACAATAAGGATAAACCAGAGAGGTTTATAAATCATAAAGGAGGAAATAGAAGAAATTGTCTAGTTGTTGTGGATAAAGTTGTCACTAATGAAGAATCAGAAGATGAAGAAAATGAAGACATAGTGTTTGTAGCATTAAAGGAAGAAGTGTCTGACAAGAAAGCTCTTGTCTCTCGCATTGACAACTCTAATGAGTGGATAATTGATAGTGGTTATTCTCACCACATTACTGGTGACTGGAAAAAGTTTCTATCTCTGGAGGAATATGATGGAGGTGTTGTCAGATTTGGCAATGATGCACCATGATTGGTGAAAGGTAAAGGATCCATCTCACTGAATGGAAAGAGCAGTGCAAATGATGTCTATTGGATAGAAGGTCTTAAGCATAACTTGTTGAGTGTTGCTCAGCTAAATGACAAAGGACTAGTTCTGGAATTCAAAGGCAGAGTCTGCAATATAATTGGGAAGAGTGGTGAACTTATTGCCACTAGTAAGAAGACCAGAGGTAACCTATTTCAGTTGAATGCCAAGATAAGTCGGTGTCTAATGGCTAAGTTTGATGATAGTTGGATATGGCATAGGAGACTCTGTCATATGAACTTTGACAATATTGTTAAAGCTGGTAAGATCAAGGCGGTAAGAGGATTACCTTTGCTGAACAAATCGGAGAATTCTTTGTGCAGAGAATGTCAACTTGGGAAGATGTCTTCCTCAACTTTTAAAGGCAATTCTTTCACAGCAAAAAATTTACTTGATCTTTTGCATACTAATTTGTGTGGTCCTATAAGAACTAGAAGTATTTAGGGAGATAGGTATTTTATGATTCTTACTGGTGACTGCTCAAGAATGATGTGGGTCGCATTCTTGAAAAACAAGTCTGAAGAATTTGGAAAGTTCAAAGCTTTCAGAGCATTAGTAGAGAAAGAAAGTGGTAGAAAGATAAAATGTCTGAGAACTAATCAAGGAGGAGAATTCACTTCTGATGAATTCAATAAGTACTCTAAAGGTAACGGTATCAAAAGGCAGTTGTCTGCCCCAAGGAAACCACAAAAAAATGGCTTAGCAGAAAGAAACAATAGGACTATATTTGAAGCGGCTATAGAACAATGTTGATCCAAGGAAAGGTTGCTCACAATTTTTGGAGAGAAGTGGTGAGCACTGTAATCTATAGTATGAACCGGGTACTCATCAAGAAATGCAAAGATAAAACCCCTTATGAGTATTGGACTGGGAAAAATCCCACTGTGAGTTACTTTAAAGTGTTTGGTAGTAAGTGTTATATCAAGAGAGGTGAGCATTTGAGCAAATTTAATGCAAAATGTGATGAAGGAATATTTTTTGGGATATTCCACTAAGAGCAAAGCTCTCAAGTGCTACAACAATAGAACTCAGAAAATTGTTGAAAGTATCAATGTTAGGGTTGATGAATCCCCCGAGGAATGTGAGGAAATATGCAGCAAAGAAGTGGAAGATGAACCAGGTATAGCCTTCTGGGAATTGGCTAAGAAAGAAACTTGTAAAGATCTCAGTGTTCCTATACCGGTAGAAGCTGCAGTAAGAGAAGAAGAAGAAGCTAGTGAAGAAGAAGAAGAAAATCTAGTAGATCGAGCTAGAATCATTCCTAGATATGTGAAGCTGCATCATGATTCGAAGAAAATCATAGGAGATAAAGATGCAGGGATACTCACAAGAAGAAAAGTGAAGGAGAACTCTTGCATAATTTCTGAATTTGAACCCAAGACTTCCAAAGAAGCTCTTATAGATGAAGATTGGATTAAAGCAATGGAAGAGGAGCTAGACCAGATAGAAAAGAATGCAACATGGTCTTTGGTTCTCAGGCTGGAACATAAAAATGTCATAGGTACCAAATGGGTCTTCAGGAATAAATTGAATGAAGAAGGCACAGTTGTAAGGAACAAGGTTAGGCTTGTATGCAAAGGATACGCTTAGGAGGAGGGAGAAGACTATGGAGAAACCTTTTCTCTCATGGCTAGACTAGACGGTGTTTGAATGCTACTTGCATTTGCAACATTTAAGGGATTTAAGGTTTATCAGATGGATGTGAAGTTTGCTTTTCTGAATGGAATCCTAGAAGAGGAAGTCTATATAGAGAAACTAGAAGGGTTCGCCTTATCAGAAGATGGTGACATGGTGTGCAGGTTACACAAAGCCCTGTATGGACTGAAACAGGCACCTAGGGCATCGTATAAAATATTACACTCTAATCTTGTGAAGATTGGATTTCAGAGAACAAGTGAAGATAGCAACATCTACTTGAAATTAGAAGGTGATCAGATTCTGATCAATGAAGTGTTTGTGGATGACATAATCTTTAGAGGAGATGATAAAATGAGTCATGTGTTTTCAGATGAAATGAAGAAAGAGTTTGAGATGTCTTTGATAGGAGAGATAAAGTTCTTCATTGGTTTATAGATTCAACAAATGAAGGAGGGTATCTTTATTACCCAGTCCAAGTATGTCAAAGAAGTATTGAAGACTTTTGGCATGGAGGAAAGCAAGTTGGTTGGTACACTGATGGTGACTGGTTCTAAATTGACTAAGGAAGATGATTCAGCACTGGTGAATAAAAAAGAGTGCCTATCAATGATCGGTAAACTGCACTATGTGCAATAGACCAGATATTACTCATGCAGTGGGCATAGTAGCTCATTTTCAGAAATGTCCAAGAGAATCCCACTTGGTAGCTCTCAAAAGGATTCTTAGATATCTAAAAGGAACAATTGATTATGGATTGTGGTATCCATATAATGGTGACTATAATCTCAAGGTATATACTGATGCCGATTGGGAAGGTAATGTGGATGACCGAAAAAATCATAACCGATGAAGCGTTCTTTCTCGATGGAAGATTAGTATCATGGATAAATAAGAAGCAAAGCTATATTTCCAAATCTACACCTGAAGTAGAATATGTGGCAGCATTTATGAACTGCACTCAAGCAATTCAGATGAAGCATGTATTGGAAGGTTTAAAAGTACCTGTATCTGAACTGATGAATATATTTTGTGACAGCACAAGTGCAAAAAATATTTCCAAGAATCTAGTATTGCATGCTAGAACTAAGCATATCGAGCTTAAATATCACTTCTTGAGAGAGAAAGTTTAGAATAAGGAGGTTGCACTACAACACGTGTCTAGTAAGGAGTAGCTAGCAGATATATTCACTAAGCCCTTACCAAAGACTACATTTACCTATTTGAGAGGTGAATTAGGGGTTCTGCCACTTCATGAAATCAATTAAAGATGTGTGCTCTGCATCAGTCAACTACTACAATGACAAATCTTTTAGGATTGATGTGATGAAGGATGCTACTCCTTAAGGGGAGTAGCATAGTAGATTTTGGAAGCTTGTGCCTCCACTTTGACATTATTGTCAAAGGGGGAGAGATATCTGATGTATGGGGAGAAGATATTTGATGTTGAAGATACATTAGTCTATGATGTTTTTAGTTGCAATGCTACACTAAGTATTGCCATCAATGCCAAAGGGGGAGATTGTTGGATATTGTTGGCATATGGAGAGATTGTTGGATATTGTTAGCATATGGTGAACTTGTATGTTCATATGATGATAATGTATGTTTTCATTGATGTCAATATAGTTCAAGTAAACCAGTATGAAGAGGTGGGAAGAAATACAATGAACCGGTTTTAGGGTTTCACTTAGTGTGACTACCAGTTGGTAGTCTCAGCTCTATGGTTATCGATTTGGCCATCCATCTTGTGCGATGCAACCAATGATACTTTGTGATGAGTTAGTCAAGAAATATGAATGAGATCGAGGTGCCATGTCAGCCTTCTGCATGTGAAGGATTGAGGTATGAGAAGATCAACCGTGTTTGAAGTCTACCTTGGGAATGGTCATTCTTCTTAGTGGTATGAGAAGAGAACGTGATGGGTTACTGATTCCCATGAGCAGTGATGAATGAACGATGCAGATTGTCTTGTGATCTGTTTGAAATTGTAATACTCTATACAATGTGCTTGGATGATCAAGATTGGACTGCCTATGTTGTAAACTTAAGCATCTTAGGGTTTAGGGTTTATGCTACCGACCTATCTGTTGTCTATAAGGTCAATGATGTTTCTTATTGTAAAGTTGTTGGCAAATGTTGTGTGTATCTGAGTGATGAGATACATGCTAGACCAATGAGTTAAAAACTATAGAGTGTGATTGCAGAGTAGAGGAAATGAAAAGGATCTACCTTGGCATGTAGTGCTATTATCAGATCAGAGTTTTACCTGTTGTCTTCTAACCATTTCAATAGTTGGGAAATCCCTTTACCGGGTAGCTTTAATAGGCTTATTGTAAAACTTGTAACCAGGTGACTCAAGATCATTGAGTTCTTTAAATCATCTAGCGAGGTAACCTCTAACAGGGTTTCAACCTTTAACAGGGTATATAGCCATCCCTTAACCAAGTGATCTCTAATAGGATCGGTTCCTAGCAAAACCTTATAGTAAAGTCTTTAACTCGACTAGGCTCTTAATAGGGCAAGCTTCAAAAGAGTTCAAAAACAAGCTTGTGGGTATTCATCCCCACCATGGTTTTTTCCATTTGGGTTTCCACATGAAAAATCTGTGTTATGTGATATGCATTTTTCATGTGATGATTATGTATTATTTGGTTGAATGATTATGCATGCAGAGTTATTAAGTTATGGTATTAATGGTATACCACATGCATATGTTTATGGGTGAAGTTGATATCAAGTATTGAATGTATTTGAAGTGTTCAGACTTATCAGTTTACGGTGTCTGATGTCTTACTATGTTTAACCAGTATTGTCATGGTTAAGTCCAGTGATGGTGACAACTAGTTGGTATTGCTTTAATTGGAAAAGTTGTGGTGAATGTTTTTGCCTGTACCTCTCAGTACTGGTTGGGGTATTTGATTTTCATCATTATTCATCATCCCACTTATTTATCGTTTCATCGACAATTTCCTTAACTTTTCTTGCCATAAGGCTAACCCGTCGGTGACCACTCACAAAAACTGTTCTATTTGCCTTTGATATTAAATCATCAATTTCCTATTTGGAATTAACAAGATTCATAGCAAGTAGATCTTCTACCTTTAATTTATTATCAAGCTCCATAATAGACATTCTCTTACCCTCTAACCTTAAGTATAAATCATTTGGTAGATCATCTAGAACTTCAATAAGAACTTTCTTGTATATGTCTAGGTACAAAATAATACTTTCCTCTATAGTATCCTTATCCAAATCCTTGGAAGAATGATAAAGTTTATTCACATTACTAAGGTTACCATCTTGGGTGATTTCATTGATCAACTCTTCCGGTGTAAGAGTATCTAGTGCCTTAGGTTCTAGCTTCTTCTTTGGAGTCACTTTCTTCTTCGGACCACTGGGCTCTCTTACAGCCTATTATTTCTTTCTCTATGTTCTTGACTTCTTAAGAGATGGAGTAGGTGCTGGTGAGGGTTTTCTTTTCTTCCTGTCCACTCTCTTGAATTCAGTTGCCCTGTCACTATTAGAATCAGATGAAGTAGCCACAGGGGAAATTTGAGCTATCGGTTTCTACTCTGATTGACTTTTTGTCACACTAGAAGCAATACCGCCAAGATTCATCAATCCTTCTGTAACATCCCTTACCATCTTAGAAGAATCTTTCATAAATTTATATATTTTCTTCCTCTGCTTCATCATAGAAACACCACTTTCAATGGTTTCAGCATTACCAAATATTTCCTCTATTGGTTCCAGTGGATCATCTAGGAGTATTTTAGCATATGAATCTAAGATGTGTGAATCCACCTCAAATCCTATCTCAATGATCCAGATAGTTCTAGTTCTAACTGTCTCCATCCAGATTTCATCTCTTTTCACTACAAAGCATATCTTTTTATCATATTTATTCACAATTCTTTGGGGAATCCTTTCCCTTTATCTCATTTTAGTTTGGAAATTCTTGAAGTAATCTTTTACCAACTTATCGCCATCACATCCCATACCGGTGATTGCCTCTTTTATCTATTTTCCAACTGAAATATCATAGGCAAAATCCTTATGTCCTATATCAAGGATCTCTTTTGAAAAGTAAAGCATTAAACACACTATCAGACTTCCAAATTTGAAGGTTCCTTTCTTATCACCTTTGATCTTATGCAAATTCTCTAACAATTCATCCTTTAACCACTCACAAATATCAATCTTTGCATTGTTCAATATCATCTCATGTGCACTATGAATGCATGAGCTTGACACATAATTCAACCTATTTGTATGACCAACTTTATAGACAATGACCATTCTAACAAATTTAACATTTTTATTCTTTATATCATTGACCCTAAGTGACCGGTTGTCAAATGTAGCTTTGGTTAAACTCATAACCTCTTTGTTAGGTATTTTCTTCTTCTTGTCAGGTCTAGAATCAGTGCAGGGTAAACCAGCATTAAACACACTATCAAAATTCCAAATTTGAAGGTTCCTTTCTTATCACCTTTGATCTTATGCAAATTCTCTAACAATTCATCCTTTAACCACTCACAAATATCAATCTTTGCATTGTTCAATATCATCTCATGTGCACTATGAATGCATGAGCTTGACACATAATTCAACCTATTTGTATGACCAACTTTATAGACAATGACCATTCTAACAAATTTAACATTTTTATTCTTTATATCATTGACCCTAAGTGACCGGTTGTCAAATGTAGCTTCGGTTAAACTCATAACCTCTTTGTTAGGTATTTTCTTCTTCTTGTCAAGTCTAGAACCGGTGGAGGGTAAACCAATAATAGCTCTAATAGCTTCCTTGGTAATCTTAAATATTGAGTCCAACCACATAAATTCACCGTGAACCCTACTAAGGACATAGCAGATGGCTTCATTTGAGAATTATGGCATATGGAGGATATCTATGAAACCTAAATTCTTAACTACCTTATGTAACGGTTTCACTACCCCATTCTTGTCAGTGATTAAATTCATGTGCATGTTCATCAAATCTTCTAACTCTAAAATTTCCATGTATCAATGTATGTATGCCCTAGGGTCTTCAGCAAATGTGACTCCCTTCGGGATTCTATAAAATGCACCAATAGAGCCATCCAGTTTTACTATCTTAGGAATGATCTTGAAAATGGGTCTAGGTCATTTTATGTTCTCCACAATGGTAGGGTTTGCTATGAATTTGAGAACAAAAGATGAAGATGCCATTGCGAAAGATAAATACCTTTTAACTGAGAAATCCTTGAATGCTCTGAAAGACCTTTGCTGCTTTGCCTTTAGAATGCCTTTCCTCAATTTTGCTCTCTTTGAATGCTTGGATGCTTGGTGAATTGAAATGAGAATTTACAATGCCTTTATAACCAAAAAATGACTTACAACTGCAATAAATGCTTCGCAGGTGAAGTGAAAACTCGACATATCTTTCGGTAAAGAAGAAATATAACTTCTTACCACCAATCAAGGGTAAATGTATGATTTTCAATTTGTTGCCTTACCCCTAAGGATTATTGCTTAGTTAGATGAAGAATCTCCTGTCGGTGCAGAGACAGATTCATCAATTCTCTTATCTCTCTTCCTAATCCATTGTTTAGAAAATTCTTGCTTGATTTCAGTCACCTTTTGTTTGCCTTTGTTAATGGATCCTTTATTGTTAGCTGGTACAGTCTTACTTCTATAAAATTTTGCAATATGCCCAATCTTTTTACATGCATGACAAGTTACATTGTTTCTCTGAATAGCCTTTCCATAACCTTGACCGGTTTGAGTTCTACATTGATTAGATAAATGTCCAAATCTACCAAAAACATAGCATTTCACATTCATTCTACAATTGTTTGAGTTATAACCATTTTTATTGCATTTGGAACATTGATTGGTGGGTAAGTTTGCATTCTGGTTATTCCTAAATCTGCACTTATTTTCTCTATGACCAAATTTGTTGCAATTAAAACATTTCCCATTAAATTTATAAGCATTAGGTTGCCTTACCGGTTTGTTGTGATCATGATTGTTTGCAGTCCTGGAACTTTCTCCATGTTCAAATCCAAGTCCAATTGTTTCTCCATTAGGTTTTTGACTTTTCAGCATATCATCAAGATTATCTAAACTTTTCTTCAATTTGTCTTTTTATTCATTTGTAGTGACCAACTCACTTTCCAAAGTGCTAAATTGTCTCAAAAGTTCCAGTTTGTCATGTTGCATGTGAATCAAATAATCTTTGAGCATATCATTTTCATAACTAAGCCTTTGAAATTCATCTGATCTTTCATTAAGTCTTCTAGCCAAATCTTCTTCATTTCTCTTTCTATCTTCAATATCCTTGTATAGTCTCATGATTAAATCTTGCATCTCATTCTTCATGTTACTGTTCTCTTGTCTCAATTTCTCTACAATATCTCTGAGAGTTTCTTTTTCTTCATCATCTTTATTTTGCAATTTCAAATGTAATTCTTTTCTCTTATTCTTTTCTATATCTAGGTTATCTTGAAGTGCTTTGATGAATTCTTGAGCAGTTCTGAGTTCATCTTCCAATTTGATATTCTTCAACTTTTCTGCATCAAAATCTTCAAGAGCTCCTTCTAATTTTTGTCTTAAACTTTCCATCTGTGTCGGTTTCAAAATTTTCCTCAAGTTATTACGCTTCTGCAAATAGAGGACTAGGCTCTGATACCAATTGTTAGATACTTGATTAGTCCCAAAGAAACTGAGAAGTGGGGGGGGGTTGAATCAGTGTCTAACTGGTGGATAAAAGATTTAAACTTATTTGCAACTTTATAAACCAAATTAATATACTGGTAAGCAAATAATCATGCAAAAAAGAGAAACAAAAGTATAACCATCAATGCACACCATAACACAAATATTTTTGGCGAGGAAACTCAGTATGGGAAAAACCTCAGTGGGATTTGTGACCCACAATATTTACTCATTGGCCAATATGAATAAATATTATTTATACAATAGGGGCCTAAACATGCAGGAAGGCCAACAACTTAGAGCTCACTGGTCAACAAAAAAAATGGAGTCCCACTAACTACAAAATTGGATGATTAAATCCAATGATAATGTACTGCTCAAAATAGCATCTGCAATGTTGGATTCAGTAATGGTTTAAGCTCTATTAGATACCTCTACCATAAACCTTGCTTTTCTCTTCTCTGCTCTTATTCACTCATAAAATAATTACATCATAATACATATATAGTTATTCTCTCTTGTATATCGCTTGCATTCATTACCTAATTACATATCCTTACTTACAAAATGACCTACAAGATCTCATACATATATGAGTCTTTACAATACATCATGTCAGCTATAAAAATATTATTACAATACAAAACAATATAATCTTTATATCGGCTAGGAGTATCAGTAAGATCTTCTATAGGTGTAGGTTGGATGTCAGTGTGAATAACCTTGTAGTGCCTGCCGGTGCCGGTAGACGATGTTTCTTGCCAGTGTAACTTGTGAACCATGTTACCAGTTGGTTGCCATCAATGAAAACATCAACTATTCTCATCTGAGTGTATAATGCCAACAATCAATATTAGAAGATGTGGGTAAAGAAGGATGAATCTAAGGCAGATAATGGATCTATACCAAAATCTCGTGCAGAACCTTCATCCAGTAACAAGGGATTTTAGCCTTAGGGGGAGAAAAACTCATACAAATATTGTAGGACCCCTTGATGAGATCTATGATTGATGGATTATAGATGAGAGGAATTGAACTTCAGTTGATATCCGGGATTCAGATGGCTAGTTTTGGCATGTGGTAGTTAATTAGGGAATCTAGTTGGATATCTGAGGCACATTTATTTCAAAATAAAATTAGAGTGTGCAAAGTTAAAAGGGAAAATACGATACCCATTCTTCACTTTAAGAAATAGTGTTTTCAAGCTAAAGAACAAGGTGATCAGAGAGCTAAAAGTGATCCAGTGAGTGATATAGGGCATCCATCAGTGAGTTGAGGTATTTTTTGAAGAACATTTCTGAGTTTGGTTTTCTAAAAATTTGAAATGGCATCCTCATCTTCCATTGCCACCCCACTGGTTGTTGAGGTCAAGGATAGGACCCATCCTGTGTTCAAGAAGCACCCCTACAAATGATGAATACTAAGAGGGGGGGTGAATTAGTATACCTAATAATCTCAAAAAATACATAAATAGTTTAACTATTGACCGATGAAGTAGGTTAAACAATGACTTGATTAGAACAAAAACAAACCAGATAACAAATAAAGCATTCACCCACAAAATTGCAATCACCATAATGCAAGATTTTTTTGATGTGGAAACCCAAATCGGAAAAACCACGATGAGTAAAAATCACAAGTCAACTATCTGCAAAATAGTAACTAGAGTGATTAAGGTCTTACAATGTTCTTCACCAGAACAAATCCTATTAGGAATCCCGATCTCTGTTAGGAGATAAGTCCTGTTAAAGACTACCCTATTAAAGGATTTCAGATCCACAACTGTGAACCACCTTGTTAGAGGATTTACAATAGGCTTGGTTGGGCCTACCCGGTTAAGGGTTTCAGACTTGTCAAAGATATTAGTAATTAACAAGTGAATGATCTAGATAGTAGCACAGAATGCTTGATTAGATCCCTAACAACTCCTTGTTAATGCATTCAAGAATCAATTCAGTCTTCTATCCTTTACACTCTCAATCTCAATCTCAAGATACCTTTCCTCTCAAAGACTCGCACATATCAACTTTTGTTCTTCTATTTAAAACCCTAGACATGATGTACTTAAATAGGAACTTGATTTCATGTCGGTCCAATGAAATTAGATTACAATTTCCTAGGTACAGTGCATCTAGACACATTTGGTAACACGACATAGAAACACCTCTAAAGTGTCAGTGGATGATAACTCGTCACACATTACATGTATACTGGTTAATTACATATACCGATTAACGGTTAACAGGTGAAGACTAGAAAAATTGATCATAGTCAATCTGATCAAAAGATTAACTGCCACTTGGGGTCTCCGTTCTGCTTGAGGTCTTCATACCACTTGACTGATAAGCTTCTTCTTTAAAACACTGATAGTCTTCAACAAATAAAGACTATACATACAATATCGGTTAGAACAACTACCAGTTGAGAATAATACATTCATCAAATAAGTGTGTGTCCATCAATGACAATCACAACTAAACATCATAAAAATACCGACAATCTCCCCCTTTGGCATTGATGGCAACACTTAGGAAAAATTTTGACAACTAAGTGCTAACAAAATGTCATAAGCAGAATTACTCCCCCTAAGCATATACACTACTCCCTTTGCAAAAATTACAAGTATGCAAAAATACTCATCAAAATTTGAAGATATACACTACTCCCCCTTAGCCAACAATGAAAAATCAAATACAAAATATTGCCAGTTTGCATAATGTAAAAAAAGAGTATGTGTTCATTTCAATAAAGAGTAAAACTTCTCAAAAAGAGATTTAAAGTTTTGCAGAAAGTCCTTCATATTTGAGGACCATGACTCAAGAAGTGAGGCAGCAATTTCACTCTCGGTCTTCATTTGGAAGGCTAGTTCTTCCATTGCATCTATTGTGCTTAGCTCCTGTGTCATAGTGATAGCTTCTAAGTTCAAAAATCATTTCCCTGTAATTTAGGCAATAGGAGCAACTGAAGCTCCTACAAATCTCAAGTTTGATTAGAGATCTCTGAGTCTAGCTTGGCAATATGATGATGATAATGATGAACATAGTGTCAATAGGCTGTGAATAGATCATAAGGCAGTTTGAAGTTGTCGATGTACTTCTGCAACTCTGTTTGTAATAGTGTCTTCTACTTCAGAGCATCTTCATAGAACAGGTGAGGTTGACAGATTTTACTCAAGAGTAGGTGACCTTCACTCATAGCTAACCTTATAGCAACTTTTTGTTTAACCAATTTTGCTCGGTCGCCGTTCATGTGTTTAACTAAGGCAATTGCAAGTGCCTTTTCATGACTTTTCTTTGTAGTGGCCTGGGAAACATCTTCGAAACATTGTACCTAGTCATCGACTACTATGCAGAGTAGTTTGAGTTTAGCCACTGAGGAATCGGTACTGGGGAGATTAGTACCGGGGATTAGATTGGAAAGGGTGTCAATGGAAAACTAAATGACATCATGTTCTTTCTTTTTCCTTAGTTCTTCCAGTCTTTCCTACACTAAGTGAATGCTTCATAGTAGCTCAGTTTCATCAGTCGATTGGGTCAAACATGCAAGAGTCAAATCAGTGGAACTGGTGGAATCAACTTGCTTGGCTTGATCTCTAGTTGACTTAGGAATCTGTTCTCCTTCTCTGGCTTTGACCTCTTCTTGTCTTCGCTTCTGCTCTTCATCTCTTTCTTGGGCTATCTTGACAACCTTCTCCTCTTGTTTCTTTTTCTCTTCTTCTCTATGTTTCTCATCTTCCTTCTTCTTCTCTATTTCTTTCCTCTTTTCTTCTTCTTCCTTTTTCTTCTTTTCCTCTTCTTCCATTTTCTTCTTTTCCTGTTGCACTTTCTTTGCTTGTTCTTTCTCTGCTTTCTCCTTTTCAAGTTTCTCATTTCCTGCTTTCTCTTCCTTTTCTTTCTCTAATCTTTCTTTTTCAGCTTCCTCCACATCTGGAGTGGTTTCCTCCATGTCTAGTGCATCAACATCAATGGGTTCATTTTGTTCTTCTATTCTTTCACCTATACTATCAAAGACTACATCGGGTTTGGCTGTGGATAGATCAGTCTCTTGTTCAACCATTTGATTAGCTGCTTGTACTTTTTGCATGTTGACAATAGTTTTCACCTTCAAATGGGTGTCTTGTTCCACTTCAGAAAATTTGCCTTCGAGTAGCAGAAGTTTTCTTCTTCGCATGAAGAAAATGCCTTTGTTCTTATCAATGAGTTCAAACAATTCTGAATTAGAGACATCTAGAAAATATTGAGCAAAAACTTTCTCCCTGATGTCTTGCTCCTTGTCAATAGCAAATCACCATTTGTTGTCCAAAGAATCATACAAGAATTTAGATGTAACAGAATCTCAGAAGGTGACCAATCATTTATGCATAGATATTTAATGAGATCTTGTTCAACCTCCTCCTTTTCATTATCATTAAAATCATTAAAATAATCTTTTGTCATCAAGAACTTTTCTTCTGATATTCTTTATGGTCCTTTGACAATGTGTCATAGGCTTGTAAGAAGAAATATCTAATTTTCCTAGTGCAGAGATTGTAGGTACATTATTGATTGATTTCATTTTTTTGGTAGTTTGCCTTGTCTTCTTTACTTCTACCTCTGATTCAGAGTCTTCTGGATCTGGTGAATGATTCCTATTTTTCTGTGTCCATTTGAATACCTTTGTCAGAACAGCCTCTAGTTTCTTTTTAGCAGGTGACCTTTTGGTCACTTTGGGTTTAGCAGCAGATGTAATTGGTGTCGATGTTGATGGTGTTGCTTTACCTTTTATCTCCTTTGGTTCCTAACTAGATTTGATTCTCTCTAAATAAGTACCAATCCTCTTCTTTTTGGGTTTTAGTGGTGAGGCTAGTAGGGTTGAGGCGTATCCTATCAATATATCTGATGCTTTGCAAAAAGGATTAGAAAATCTGTTTGATGGCAACACACACAAGAGCACAAGAAACAAATGTTAGTGTTAGCAACAAAAGATTATCCTAAACAGGCATATCAAGAGAGATATTAAGCATGAAATACAAAGCATATAAACATAGAATAAAATAGCTAATCAAGATGCTCATAGTTGCTCCTCCCTTGTTCCTCTCCTCTCCAAGTCGCAAATGAGTGTAGCTCTCAGCTTTTAGCACTAGCCATGGATGCCATATGGAGATTCAAGATAGTTGAATATGATAAGCAAATGTTATGCAAGTGTAGATAGTGATGCTATGAGAAAGCTCTATGCTAATGCCAGTATAACAACAATACTCTAATGCTTCTCTTTTGCTTGAGGAGAAGGGTTCTATTTATAGAAGAAATGGGGAAATGAAGGGTTAAGATTGAATGGTTTAATCAAGGGCCAAGTTTGAAAGTTGGGGATCCATGTGCACAATTTGCACCAATAAAATGGTGACAAGTGTCAACATAGGATTGGGTTGAGAGAAGAGGTTGGAGGCATTAAAGGCCTGAGAAGACCTCATGGTTATCTAGAGGCTAAGGGTCAAGTCCAAATTAAGATTACCCACTGGATTAAGAGTTAATCCAAGGATAAATCTTTGTGCAAATGTTTAAGAGATAATCACGATCAAAGCATTAATGGCCTGATGAGACCTTTGGGTTGGGTAGAGGTTGAGTCAAAACAAATGTTTTAACCATGTGGGAGGGTTTGAGGTAACCATTAATGGTTATTGGAGACTTTGGGGATTAAGTGGTTGAAGGTTGAAAGCCTTCAATGGTTATCAAAGACTTTGAGCCATTTAGTGGTTGAAGGTTGAAAGCCTTTAATGGTTATCAAAGACTTTGAGGGTTTGAGAAGTGACTTCCCTTTTGCTTAGGAATGTGACAAAGTTTAGAGAAGGGGTTAGGTTATTTAGAAGTGATTAGAAAACTCTAGAAGGGGTTTAGGCATGCAAGTGGGAGAAATTTTGGTATTTTTAATTAAAATAAAATCATTTATTTCAATTAAATGGTGTAATTTGCATTTGGATAAATATTCAAATAAATATTAATTTATTTAAATGAGAAAAAGGAAGATAAAGCATTAAAATGCTTGAAGACTTTGAGGGAAACCATTAAAGGCTTGAAGACTTTAAGGAAAACCATTAAAGTCTTAAGAAGACTATAGAAGGAAGCCATCAAGTTTGAAGACTTTAAAGCCATCAAGTTTGAATACTTTAAGGGAAACCATTAAAGGTTTCAAGTGGGTGAGGATAAATAGGATTTTAAATAAATAATTTATTTAAAATAGTTGTGCAACTTGCTTTTGTAGGAAAATACAAGTGGGTGGAGGATAAAGGTGATTTAAATAAATTATTTATTTAAAATAATTGTGCAACTTGCATTTGTAGGAAAATACAAGTGGGTGGAGGATAAAGGTGATTTAAATAAATGTTAATTTATTTAAATGTGAGAGGTGGGATTTTGGGGGATTTAAATAAATATTAATTTATTTAAATGTGAGAGAAGATTTAATTAAACAAATATGATTTATTTATTTAATTAATGGTCTGAATTTGGTTAAGTGAATTAAATCAAATAAATTGAATAATTTATTTAATTAATAGGAGAAGAGGGTTAAGATGAATTAATTAAATATTAATTTAATTAATTCATTAATTGATGGTTAAATAATCAAATAAATACTAAGTATTCATTTAATTAAGTGGACAGATTTATGTGACTACAATATCATTTACCACTTCATAGGCCATAGGCCCAACTACATCTTTTCTGGGTTTCCCTGCTTCCATTATGCATTCATCTATATTGATGGTGAAACAGATGTCATCTTCATATTCTTTAACTAAATCACGAGATATTTTCATTCTCTGGTTCATTTTTAGTTTGAATTCACCAAAATACTTGTTCAAAGTCTCCAAATATGCGGTTCCTACTGCTTGTAGACTCTCCTTTATTTGTTTGGTAACTGGTAGAGCAGTTGACCATTCAACATCACCGACTCCAGGAAAGTATCTTTGAAAGTAGAAAAATAAACCAATTAGTAATTGACCAAATTTGAACCTTTGAGTTTTATCTGATTTGATCGACTTCAAGTTCTCTAAGAATTGATTCTTCATAGAGGTACATAGATCACATTTTGCATCTTCCTTCATCATTCTGTAAGCGACATGCACCGCAACTGAAGGAACAGAGTTCATTCTGCTACCATAAAATATTTTGTACCTAATTACAATACATGCATATTTTACCAAATCATCTCCAATGGTATTAACAGTCATTGCTCGTTGATCACTTACTGAACCAGTGAGCTTTGTTACTTTCGATTTAGGTATTTTCCAAAGAACGGGCACTTTCCCAATATTACAAAATTTGGTCACGGCATGAATTGCCTTTGGTGTAATGTCATGTGTTCGTTCAAGGTACATTTTGTCACCATGAACCCTACTGAGGATAATCCTGATGTGTTCCTTGGTAAATTCTTCAAGAAAGTAAACTGTGTTGTGCAATTTCTTCTTTTCTATTATGCTATATTTAGGTTTAATCTTTTTATCATCTCCACAGAACAGACTCAGCTGGGAGTGAATTACTAGGGACCCTAGGTCTTCTAGATTACAATCAATATATCCTATAACATCACCTTGGACAATGACTCCAGCAGGAATTTGAGATAGGGCATTGTAGCCCATCTTAAGAAGCTTAGGTGTGTCCTCAGGTTCAGTAGAACTAGAGGGGACATTTGATGTAGATTCCATACCAAACTGATTCCAAATGATAAGAATGTTTCAAAGAGAAATTCCTTTATTCTCCAAGTTTAGGGTTTGTCGATGATGAGCAAAACACACTTCTCCGGATGCTTGATTACCACTTTGACTTTCACACTGATAGTATGAAACGGTTACAAGATTTGTGCAACATTCCTTTCTGAATTCTTTCGAATGCGAGATGAATTTATCTGGTTGTGCTACTTAGCTTAAACAAAGTTTCTCGATAGCTAGGTAAGTAGAAATGATGACAAAAGTTACTTTTAAACATGCTTCCACCTACCATAATAAATGCATCACTATTAGGGTTTGAACCCTAATTTTACTTTTTACGGCTTCAATTCTTTTGTCTATTGATACGTAACAACTATCGATAAAAGTGCCTTACCGATATACTTCGGGGGTTTCTAAATATTTATACCGATATGTTCCCCCTAAGCGTTTTGAAGCTCAGTTTACTGATTCAGGGATTTCCACACTTGGTGTAGAAACTGGTTCACCATGTGGCTTCACTTCAGATTTCTTTTTCCAAGTTTTGTCCATATCTGCTTGAACGATTTCAATATCAATCTTCTCTTAAGTGTTGATCGGTATGTTTCCTGATAGATTCTTTCTCAGTCTACAAGCTCTGGTGGTGTGTCCCAGTTTGTTGCAGTGATAGCATACCATTCCAGGTGTTCTCCATGGTCTAGTGTTCACATTTCCATTCTTCCTTCTACATGTTGCAGCAGTGTGACCGTTACCACGACAGATTAGACAGGTTGCTCTCCAACTAGTTGCCGCTTCACAACAATTTGATCACTAGTCATGGATTCTATACTGGTTTGGGTTCTAGTTCATAAGAGGTTTAGGGGCAGCTCCATTGGATCTTGGTGGATAATTTCCAGAGTTGTTGATAACTGACCTGCACTCAAAAGCTCTATGCTAAAACTTGTTGCATGTATAACAGTGACCATTAAATCTACTAGGTCTAGCCACATTGTTTTGACAACAAGGAAAATTATTGTAAGGTTTGTTCCTACATACATTGGCAGTATGTCCTTCCTTAGACAGTTAAAGAAAATAGGTTTAAACTTTTTCTTACCTTTACTTTCGTTGTTGTCCTTAGGTGTTGATGCCTGATTGTTTATTCAGTGCATCATTCTTGGTTCCAGAGGTCTCACCTTCCTCGTATCTAGGGAAAACAAGTCCAGTGGTATCCTTTGATGGTTTTACCGATTCTTGCTTTTGCTCTAGCTTGACAGCACCGTGGTTGAACTTAGCAAGTATTTCTTTGGTCTCAGCAAGTTCCTTGGAAAGAGAATCATTGGTCTTCACCAAGGTTTCATTTTAAGAGATAGTTGCATTCAATTCATCTTGCATTTCTTCTTTCTCTTCTTTACCCTCCTGCAGATAGGCAGTAATGGTACCAACTTTTTGCTTTAATTTAAAGATCTCATGCTCCTTGTCCTTTACCAGATCTTCAGCTTTTCTTCTGTTTTCCATTTCTTGACTCATCCTGATAGTAAGTCCTTCTAACTCCCTCCTTAGGTTAGTTTTGGATTCATTTAGTTTCTCCACTTCTCCAACTAGGGCATCCATGTTTGCTTCATCAGAAGAGCTATTTTTGGTAAGTTCCATCAACTGCTCAACAAACTCTCTTCTCTTGACTAAAGAGGCTTTAAACTTGATCTTGAGTTCATCATAGGCTTTCTCAGATTTAGCCAAATGGTGAGTGAGTTCCCTCATACTGTATTCTCCCATTTTTCCTTTTAGTTGGTTAGACTTATGAAAAGGTTGGCTCTAATACCAATTGATGTATACTAAGAGGGGGGGTTTGAATTAGTATACCTAATAATCTCAATAAATACTTAAACAGTTTAACTACTGACCGATGAAGTAGGTTAAACAATGACTTGATTAGAACAAAAACAAACCAGATAACAAATAAAGAATTCACTCACAAAAGTGCAATCACCATAACACAAGATATTTTTGACGTGGAAACGCAAATGAGAAAAACCATGGTGAGTAAAACTCACAAGTCAACTATTTGCAGAATAGTAACCAGACCGGTTAAGGTCTTACAATGTTCTTCACCAGAACAGATCTTGTTAGGAATCCAGATCTTTGTTAGGAGACAAGTCCTGTTAAAGACTACCCTGTTAAAGGATTTCATATCCACAATTGTGAACCACCTTGTTAGAGGATTTACAATAGGCTTGGTTGGGCCTACCCGATTAAGGGTTTCAAACTTGTTAGAGATATTAGTAATCAATAAGTGAATGATCTAGATAGTAGCACAGAATGCTTGATTAGATCCCTGACAACTCCTTGTTAATGCATTCAATCATTACTTTAGTCTTCTATGCTTTGCACTCTCAATCTCAATCTCAAGATACCTTTTCTCTCAAAGACTCACACATATCAACTATTGTTCTTCTATTTAATACCCTAGACATGATGTCCTTAAATAGGAATTTGATTTCATGTTGGTCCAATGAAATTAGATTACAATTTCCTAGGTACAGTGCATCTAGACACATTTGGTAACATGACACAGAAACACCGCTAAAGTGTCGGTGGATGATAACTCATCACACATTACATGTATATTGGTTAATTACATATATCGATTAACAGTTAAAAGGTGAAGACTGGAAAACTTGATCATAGTCGATCTGATCAAAAGATTAACTATCGCTCGGGGTCTCTATTCTGCTTGAGGTCTTCATACCACTTGATTGATAAGCTTCTTCTTTAAAACACCAATAGTCTTCAACAAATAAAGACTATACATACAATACCAGTTAGAACAACTACTGGTTGAGAATAATCTATTCATCAAATAAGTGTGTGTCCATCAATGACAATCACAACTTAACATCTTCAAAATACCAACAACATATCCATGGAGGTTGACCCAATTGGAGCTTTCTCTTTCATTCTGTATGGAGTTTTACATGTTGATGATGTACGAGTCTACATTCATTGTGAGATTGATGAAATCGACACTGAGGATATCTTGAACTTGTATTCCGATAGCATCATGGATGAGATTGGAAACCCCAAGCCAAAATTTGTACAGCTACAGAGAAAGGGATTCAGTCAGTTTGTAAACTTTTTTTCATTCATTGAAAATGAATGGGTGAGGTATGTACTAACCAAGATCCATGTTGAATTTATATGGCTAGACCAACCTTATAAGATTACTGTAGATTCCATTAGGGTGGTAACTTGTTTAAATCAAATCGGTGACAAGCCAGGGTTACACAAAGTCACAAACCCTACAGTCAATAAATTAACTGATGCAGAGTTGGATGGTCATTCAATGAAAATCAACACAATCAAGGAGGATGATGTCAAGTTTGTTGCGATGGTAATTGGTTACAAAGTGTACCAGTCAAACTGACTGAATTCTATATCTGGCACTGCCATCCATGCATCCTATCAAATGGTCAAAGAATATGCTCATTATGACCTGTGTAGTGTTATGTTGGAGGAGTTGATGATAAATTTGAAGAAAATTAATCAAGATAAAAAGCATGTCTTCAAATTTGGTTCCTTGGTTATATGTTTGGCTCTTTACTTCATGAATCAAATCCTTGAAACCGGTAGAGTAGAGTGGGATTTTGATAGACCAGTGGCCCAACAAATAAAGAAGGGGCTTGACAGACTTGGCAAAAGAGATAATCAAAATGCTTCTTTGTGGGCATTCTTCAAGACTTTTCAAGATAAAATGAAACAGAGAGTCATAGTCCCCAAATATATTGTGAAGAATTATGAGGGGCCAATCTACTTTATGGTGAAAAAATATGATTGTCTTATGGAAAAGGTTCAACCCCAGACAATATGGTAATGATTATGGGCTATGAGGTGTATGAGGACACTTTGGATGCCTATGCATAACACTTGCTAAACACTTCGGTAGACACCAAAGAAGAAAGGTTCAAAACTTTCCAAGAGAAATCAATGGGGGTGCACACCAACTTCACCAAACCAGCTAGAAAAATAAAAGTTGCAAAGATTGTGGAGGACATCCTTGTTGAAGGTCAGCCTTGTGAGAAGGTCAGAGCTACAAGAGCTTCTAGGGATGCAGTTGAGAAAGAGAAGAAACAAAAGACTGCACCTGCTCCAATCAAGGTGAAGGTAACAAGGACTGCACCCACTCCAATCAAGGTGAAGGTAACAAGGTGTACTCCCGCTCTGGTGAAGACACCTCCTGCTAGGTCAGAACCCTCTAGTTCATCTGCAAAGGGTAAAGGTGTTCTG
The DNA here is from genome assembly GCF_030272615.1 of Cryptomeria japonica. Lineage (NCBI taxonomy): Eukaryota > Viridiplantae > Streptophyta > Pinopsida > Cupressales > Cupressaceae > Cryptomeria > Cryptomeria japonica. The sequence goes on along the minus strand of NC_081405.1, from coordinate 359,054,617 downwards.
AGGAAGAAGAAAAAACTCCAAAGAAGGTATGTAGCATTTTCTCTAGTGCAATCTGAAAAATGAGTCAGATGCAAACATTTCTAAGGCTTTTAAGAAAGGAGAGTTTGTTAGGGTTATCTTGAAATCCCAATTCAGTGCTGAGAGGAAAGAGAAGAAGGAGAAGAAAGAAAGGTTTGATCCTATACCGGAAAGCAAGCCCAAGTGAGGAAAGAAGATAAAATCTGACTTCGATGAGGCTATAGAATCCGGTAAGATGAAGACCTCCAAAATAGAGTATCATATTATTCATCCACTATCTATTCAAGAATTAATTGATGAAATTATTAAAGATGGAAACTTGAAGAAAATTTATGTATATTATGAGAATATAGATGATAATGATAAAAGGCAGATTGAGGAAGCTACAGTTTTGTACATGGATGTATTTAGTAAAGCATTGATTGAATTAGAAAAATATCTTCCAAAAGATTTATACAGTTTAGTTGATGTTAGGAGAAAATATGCTAGCCAAATGGATAAATATATAAAGGATACTAAATTGGTCAATCAGTGCACCAATATCACTATTGAGGAAATTTACAGATTGATTTTGTTAGCTAATAAAAAGGAATTCAGGAGAAAGCACAGAGTAAGCAACCTAATGGTTGGAAGAGTTGAAGAAATAAGGAGAGAAACCAGTGCAATCTAGAAGAATTTTCTCACTAAGAACTGGCTAGTTGAAACTATTTCACAAGATGAAGTCACTCAATCAGAAAATCCTCTGATAAATGATGTAAATAAAGAGGAAGACTAAAGAAGTCATCGGTGAGGAGGGTCAGCAAGAGTAAACACAACAAAAACACAAAGATATGATGGAGGCAATGCAAAAAAAATTATTTTATTGCATGAAATTTGATTACATCTAATTGGTAACAACTGGGTTACAACATACCAGCTCATAGGCTTGGTAGAATAGGTCACAACCAAGACCTTGAATCTTATGATCTATCTTATACACACAATCTAGCTACTTGATCCTTAATTGATTCTAATTGATTGATGTTTAATGTGTAATTAAATATATATATATATATATATATATATATATATATATATATATATATATCGATCCAAAGGATCCAGTCAACCCAAAAGGGATCAAAACCCGAAGAACAAGACCTAACATGTGAAATAACAAGGTTGGCCTCTACCAAGAGATTCCTCCATAAAACCCTAAGGATAAAACATATATCATGGGAAAAGGTCGGCCACATGCCAAGGAACATCATAATCAATGCCCAAGGCTCCGCAAGCTTTGGAAGGGGTTCTAGTAGATCACCAGAATAGGTCCAGGCAACTGGTACCAAAGGATTGTCAATCGATACAGGAAACTATTATGGAAACCGATAGTGATGTCTTGCCAGAAAATGATCCAAATGTGATGTGGTCTAGAAGCAAGAAAGATGATCAAGTCTTCAAGTAGAATCCAACTCCACAGGATTTGGAGAGGTAGGACACATAGAAAGGAAAATTGAAATTGCAAATAGAAAACAAAACAAAAAGGAAAATGTTTCTGGTTAATGCAAGATTTCTATGAACCGCGGATGCTCCTGCATCAGACATCTAGGGTTATTGAAAAAGTGAGCCTCTCAATTTGTTGGGGTCAAAGGAAAACCAAGGCATTCTACCTTTGTTTGATAAATCCAAGATGAATCTTTAGCTAGTCTGTCCTTCCACTTCACAAGATATTCCTTATACTGACTGCTCTGGGTACTACGCCCAATCCTACTATCCAAAATTTGTTCTTTCGAGAAACTTTTTCTCCAAGTCTAAAATAATGTCCTCATTGAATTTTGGGTCATGGTACTCATGAAGATTTGCAATGTTGGATATAGGTGAAATACTTAGACTATTCAATAACTCCACTTCATATGCATTTCCAGAATTGAACTTCCTCAAAATTCTGCAAGGTCCAAACTTCTTCATCTACAACTTATTATAAGTTCCAACTAAGAATCTCTCTTTTCTCAGATATACCATCACGTCATCGCCAGCTTCAAATTCTCTATGTCTCCTCTTCTCATTTACCTTCTCCTTTTACTTGTTGTTCATATCCTCCAAATGTTGTTTAACCTAAATATGCAATGTTGCCATGTGATATTCAAAGTCTTATGCTTCTGAACTTCTTCAGTCTTCACTGCTAATGTCTCTCGACTCTGATATACCTCTAGGATGCACTCCAGTAACAATCTCAGAAGGTGTTCTTCTGGTACTAGGACTCACTGAATTGTTGTAGGTAAACTCTGCTTATGCAAGGATCAAATCCTAACTTCTAATTTTATCTCCCACTAAACATCTCAACAAATTTCCCAAACTCTGGTTAATAAATTTTTTCTTTCCATTAGTCTGTTGATGAAAAATAGAACTGAACTTCAAATCTTTCTTCATCTTCTTCCAAAGTTCTCTCCAAAAATAGCCAACAAACTTAGTATCTCTGTCTGAAACTATGCTCTTAGGTAATCCATGCAATATCACCACTTCCTTGAAAATAGGTCTTCTACAAGCAATGCATCTGATGTCTTCTTATAAGGTATGGAATGAGCCATCTCTGAGAATCTGTCCACTACAAAAAATATAGAATCATTCCCTTCGGTGTCTTAGGCAATACAAGTACAAAATTCATGCTTATATCCTCCCAAGGTCTTACCGGTACTGTCAAAGGTTTATACAATCCCACATTCTGACTACTACCTTTTGCAACTTGACAAACTCTACAACTCTACACATATCTCTTAACATCCTCATGAAACTGGGGACAAAAGTACAGCTCACTCACCAATGCTACTATTTTTGTCAATGCCAAAATGTCCAGCTAAACCTCCAACGTGTTTCTCCTTTATCATATTTTCTCTCATAGAACTCTTAGGTATGCATAATTGAACTCCTCTGAATAATATCCCATCCTAAATGAAATAATCCAACCATTTGATTCTATCTACCATAACCGGTTCTCTACATACTTTCCAAGGTTCTACAAAATTTGGGTCATCATCATAGAAGGTCTTCAAATCTTCAAATCCTAATACTGTCACTCTCATCTTTGTCAGCAAATTCCTTCTCCAACTCAATGCATCAACAAATTTGTTAGATTTCCCACTTCTATGCTTTAACACAAAGGTGTAACTCTGCAAAAATTCTACCCATCTCATATGTCTCTGATTCAACTTACTTTGACTATTCAAATACTGCAAAGCTTGATGATCTATATACAACACAAACTCATTAGGCAACAAGTAATGTCTCCACTTCTTCGAGGCTTGAACTATGGCATAAAACTCTTGATCATACACTGAATATCTCCTCCATGAATCATTCAATTTCTCACTAAAATAAGCCATTTCTCTTCCTTCTTGACTCAATATTGCTCCTATTGTTGTTCCACTTGCATCACAATCCACTTGAAATACTTTATTGAAATCCGATAAAGCTAACACAAGCTACTCAGTCATTTTCTGCTTCAACAGTTCAAAAATTTTGTTTGCTACGGTGGTCCACATGAATTCTTTCCAATCTCCTCTCATGGTCTCAGTCAAAGGGCTACAAACTAAACTGAAATTTCAAATAAACTTCTGATAAAAACTAGCCAATCCATGAAATTATCTTACCTCTCCAATGCTTTCTAGTGTAGGCCATTCAACAATTGCTTTCACTTTCTCAGGGTCCATCTTTAAACCATCCTCAGATATCACAAATTCTAAATAGACTAATTCATCCTTCATGAAAGTACACTTCTTAATATTGATCAACAACTTCTCTTCTCTCAATCTTTGCAAAACTTTTCTTAACTACAACAAATGATGCTCTCTTGTTTTACTGAAAATCTGAATGTCATCCAAATATACAATAACAAACTTACCCAAGAATTTCTTCAACACCTCATTCATCAGCCTCATGAAAGTACTTAATGCATTAGTCAATCCAAAAGGCATCATCAACCATTCATACAGTCCTTCATTTGTCTTAAATGTTGTCTCCACTAATCACCTTCTTTGATCTTGATCTGATGATATCCACTCTTCAAATCTATCTTTGTAAATTATTTTGCTCCACTCAAATAGTCCATCATGTCATCCATCCTAGGCAAAGGAAATCGGTATTTCACTATGATCTTGTTTATTACTCTGGAATCGGTACACATCCTCCACTCTCCACTCTTCTCAGGTGCTAATATTGTTGGTACTACACAAGGGCTGAGACTCCCCCTGATCAAACATTTCTTCAACAAATCATGCACTTGTCTATTCAGTTCTTCATTCTCTGCCAGTGTCAACCGGTGTGCAACTTTGTTAGGCAAACTAGCATTTGGAACCAAGTCCATGCAATAACTAATACTTCGTAGATGTGGCAATCCACCAAGTACATTATCTAAAATGATGTCCTCATATTCTATCAGCAAACCTCTTATCTCTTCTGGGTGTTCTCCTTCTGGTTCTAGTCTCTTAGTCTTCTTAGGAATTAAGGCAAAACACAAATTCTCATGTCTCAGTCCATCCATGAATTTCCTTCCACATACTAAACAAATTCTAGCATTTGTACAGACTTCATTCTTCAAAGGTTCCTCCAAAGGCAACAAGGTTTACTTCATCCCATTGGCCACAATAGTGTATGTATTCTTTCTCCCATCATGTACTTCCTTTCTATCAAACTATCAAGGTCTACCCAATAAAAGATGACAAATATCCATAGGCATAATATCACACAAGACTTCAACATGAAAATTCCCAATTTTTAATTTCACCAAACATTGTTCACTTACTAACAACTTATGTTCATCCTGAATCCATGCTATCTGATAAGACTTGGGGTGTTTCAATCTCTCCAATTTTAATGTATTCACCATCTCTTCTGAAACAAGATTATCTAAACTACCATTATCAATAACAACTTTACAACACTTATCGGATACCTTACATCTGGTCTTGAACATATTCTTCCTCTACAAGGTCTCTTCATCTCCTCCGATATGACACAAAGATCTCCTCATAATCAACAGTTCTCCATCTTCTGGTTTATTATCTGATCTGGTGGGGTTTTCTTCCATCACTGCTACTCTTCTGATAGTTTGTGTCTTCTTACACTTGAATGCATGATGTCCTTCTCCTCCACACTTAAAGGAGGTTCCTATGAATGTCCTCTTCTCTTGTCTCCCAAAATTCTAATTCTGATAACCATCTAGTCCTCTCCTCCAATAGAAATTTCTATCATCCTTCTGATAAGAATTACCCTCTTTTCTCACTTCCTTGTCCTTGATTTGATCTATATTTGTTCCTCTTCCTTCGGTATATCCTCTTCCTCCTTCAAATATTTGTCCGGTTAACCTTCCACCTCTACCTCTTTGTCTTTGCTCATGTCTTTTGTTTAACTTCTCTTCTATCTTTAGGGCATACTGATAAGCCTCTTCAACACTCTCCAATTTGATCATACTGATTTCATCTTGTATAGACATCCGCAATTCATTCAAATATCTTGCAACTTGTTCAACTTCATCATTAACATGTTTGGATCTGATGTTCAACTTGTAAAATGCTTCGGTGTACTCATTCACACTAGATTCCTTCTATGTCAAATTCTGCAACTTCCAGAACAAGTCCACTTGATAATTTTCTGGCACAAACTTTGATTTCAACTACAATATTCTGATCCCATGTCTTAGTCTTCTCTTTACCTATTCTTTGTCTATCAACTTCCAAATATTCCCACCAAAGAGATGCATGACCTTTCAACCGGGTACAAACATATTTCACCTTCCTCTCTTCTATAGTGTTTTCAAAATCAAAACACTTCTCAATCTCAGAGATAAAATCCATCAATTCATCTGAATATAACTTCCCATCATATTTCGGTGGGGAAAATGAGGTTTAGTATTCATCCTACTCAAAACCCTCAAAAATGTTTCCTCATCTGGATCCACCACCGATAGGTTTGCTTGTTCTATTAGGGCTTCTTCTCCTTCATCTTCATTTACATCTTCAATATGTCGACCTATTCTTTGGGATGTCTTTGTGGCTTCTAACCGGGCTGCTATACCTCGCAACATCTCCATCACAGTAGGGTCTACATTCCCATGTGCTCCACCATTCCTAGCTCCTCTTCACACCATCATTCATGTTAGTCCTCTGTAGCTCTAGGTCAGATTCATAATCTACCACCCTACAACAAAATTTTAGGACACACAACCTTGGGAATGAAACTTTTCTCTAATACCACTTGAAGCAGTCACCAGTGAGGAGGGATCTCAAAGAGATCAATCCAGACCGGTCAACAAGAGTAAACACAACAGAAACACAAAGATATGATGGAGGCAATACACAAAAGATTATTTTATTACATTAAATTTGATTACATCCAACCGGTAACAACTGGGTTACAACATATCGACTCACAGGCCTTATAGAATAGATCACAATCGGGACCTTGAATCTCATGATCTATCTTCTACACACAGTCCAAATACTTGATCCTTAATTGATTCTAATTAATTCCTTTCTAATACGTAATTACAGATATATATATCGATCCAAAGGATCCAGTCAGCCCAAAAGGGATCAAAAACCTGAAGATCAAGACCTAACATATGGAATAACAAGGTCGGCCTCCACCAAGAGATTCCTCCATAGAATCCAAAGGATGAAACGTAGATAGTGGGAAAAGGTTGGCCACACGCTAAGGAACATCAAAATCAACTCCAAAGGCTTTGCAAGCTTTAGAAGGGGTTCTGGTAGATTACCAGAATAGGTCCAAGCAACTGGTACCAAAGGACTGTCATCCGATATAGGAAACTGTTATGGAAATTGGTAGCGATATTGTTAGAAAATGATGCAAATGTGATGCGGTCTCGAAGCAAGAAAGATGATCAAGTCTTCAAGTAGAATCCAGCTCCACAGGATCCTATGAAACAAAACCAAGACACATAAAAAGGAAAACTGAATCTGCAAACAAAAAACAAAACAGAAAGGAAAATATTTTTTGTAGATGCAAGATTGCTATGAACCGGGGATGCTCATGCATCAAAGACACTCAGGATATTGCAGAGAAATAAATTTTGGATTTCGTAGAGGTTGAGCCTGTTAAGGTGAATGAGAAGTGAGATGAGGAAGAGGTTGGTGTATCAACTAGTGACACTAGTGCACAAGAGGCACCCAAGGAAGACAGATCCAATCAAGTTGCGGCTGAGAAAAAGGAAGAAGAAGAACAGGAAAAACTGGATAAAGGGAATGGTAAGGTAATAGAAACTCCGATCCTTATGGCAATTGACACATACAAAATTCAAAGCCAAGGGATTTTTCCACAATTTAATAATAGTTTTGATAAACCTTTCAATTAGATGTCTCCAATAGAGAGAATGATTGATGTTGCTTCTCTCCAAGTGCAAGACATTTAGGAGCTAGCACAATTAGAATCAGAAGAGAAGAGAGTTATCAAGAAATTAGTTAAAGTTTTGGAATAGGTGGTACCAGAATTGCAACTTGATGCAAATACTAGTTCATTTGGTAAGCTTTAGAACTTAATAGATCTTATATCCACCCACTTTGATTCTTTGACCAAGGCATTAGCTAGGCAGGCTATGGAGAAATTTAAAGAAGCCAAAGTTCAAACATTTTTGCAAATGATTAGTAATGATAAGGCCCAGCTAGATAATGAACTAAAACTAATTGATGAATCCTTAGTGAAAGGTGGCAAAATTTATGTCTTGTCTAATTTTAACCAATTTTACCACTGAGATAGACAAGTAGATAGATAATTGTAGAGGACAATTAGCTTAGATTTCTCAAGCTTATAATCCGACAACTAACTTAACTAGTAGTATTGAAGGTCAAATTTTGATTGTTATGGAGTAGATTAAGAATTTTGAGAAAAAGAAGGAGAGAATGATTAGGCAGATAGGTGAACTCTGGAACCTAATTGGTCCCTGGTTGGACACCTTAGTATATCATAAGATAGACTACATTCAAAACATGTCTTAGGAGACCCCAACTAAGATTCCAGCCATAGAATTTCATGCTTATGCTTTGAATGGTTTTGTTTCAATTTTGGAGAAGTTGCTAGTAGGTTGGAACACCTATCTTGGGTTCCTTAAGATGGCATATGCAGATATACTCAAGCATGTATAGATTTGATCATTCGGTGTGTGTGTATATATGTACAAGCAATTTTGTTTCACACCCTATCTTTGGCATTGTTGTCAAATGGGGAGAGATAAGGTGAAAAATGTATAGACTAATTGTGTATGGAGTGTACAGTTTAGTGATCCATATTTTTGGGTTATTGATCTAAGGGGGAGGCTTAAAATTCTTTCATTCTTGATCTGGTGTATAGGTTTCAAAGGTTTCTACACAGTCATTTTTAATAGGTGTTGCTATCAATGCCAAAGGGGGAGATTGTTGGTAATGTACACTCATCTAGTGATTTATGATGGCTTTTGATAGTTTCTTATTGGTCTAGCATTGTCATTCATGTCAACTCTTATTGATGATTCAATCTGACAATCATGATTCATATTATCTAGAAGCAGGAGTTAAACGGTAGACAGTTAACCGGCAAAATAGGGCATTTCAGTATTGTTTTGTTCTGGAATGATTTCCAATGATTGCAGTGTTTTTGGTGATTGATTTTGTGATCTCAGTGAATGGGAAGATCCTTAGGAAGTGTGTGATTATAATCTTTTGGTCCGATGCTATGTTTTGTTCGAGATTGAAGCTGACTTGGAGCTACACATTACACTTCTTGAAGTTGACTTGAAGGAGATTAATTTTATATTATGACTGGATATATAAAATCGAATTGGTGATTAATTTTTGATATATTTGTATTGTGGTGATCCATTTTGGTGTGATTGAGTGTATTTTGTCATGCGCATGTGGTTTACAGACAATCAGGTAGCTGACTGAGACATAAATAGAGTATTTGCAGAGAGAGGACAGTCAGAGATCTTGCACTTAACCAAAACTCATTCATGTTGATATGTGGTGACTGATCAGCAAAGTACTATACACTCAACATGTATCCTCGACTGATATGTTGGATGTTTTTGTTGATGAAAACCGATATTGTAATAAAACCCTAAAAAGGTCGACTTTGTTTGTTGCCCTAAAAACACATGTTATAAGCAGTTGGGATGCTTAAGGCATTGTGAGGTTGATGTACTGTTTTTGTTGGATAATAAGAAAGATTGGATGGCTATGTATGGTGGACGTAACCCATTCTAGGTGAACCATGTTAAATCTCTATGTTATCTGTGTCCTGTTTTATTCCTTTATCTTTTGTATTTAAACCTTCATATAATTGTCAGTTCATATTTGCTTCGGATCTGCTTGAAACCCTAACAATTGGTATCAAAGCCAGGTTTTCTATAAATTGGAAGGACTCTAAGATTTGAGTGGGAGTAATGGAGGATTCCAAATTCAAGGTCAAAAATTTTAATGGCCAGAATTATCAGTTATGGAAAATACAGATGGAGGATTACCTGTATCAAAAGGATTTGTGGCGGTCGTTAGAAGGAAAGGCAAAGAAAGCAACCACAATATCAGATGAAGAGTGGAACATTTTAGATAGAAAAGCACTAGGATCCATTCAATTATGCCTTATACCATCTATATAATTCAATATAACAGAAGCAAAAATGACTGTAGATTTGATGATGACATTGGCTAAGTTGTATGAGAAACCCTCAACTTTGAATAAGGTATTTATTATGAAGTGTTTGTTTGATTTGAAAATGAGTGAGGGAGGATCTGTAGCGGAGCACTTAAATGAATTTAATACAATTACCAGTCAAATTTATTTGGTAAAAATTACTTTTTCAGAAGAGGTTAGGGCTCTCTTGATTTTATGTTCTTTGCCAGAAAGTTGGAATAGCTTGGTTATGGCTGTAAGTAACTCTGTCTCTAGTAAAAATACTTTGATAGTTGATGATATTGTTGGTGTTATCCTAAGCGAGGAAATGCAAAGGAAAAGCATAGGTGAGACTTCAACATCATCAAGTAGTGTTTTGAATGTGGAGAACAAAGGAAGATCAAAGGAAAGAGGAAAAGGACCTGGGAATGAGAAGTCATGAGGGAAGTCAAAGAAAGGACACTCTCAATCTAGAGGAAAGAAAGATTGTTGGTACTGCGGAAAGCCTGGTCATCTAAAGAAAGGCTGTTGGGCTTGGAAAAACAAAGAAGGAGACAAAAATGAAAATGACAGTAAGGAAGCTAATATTGCAAGTAATACTGTACAAGATGCTTTAATCTTATGTTTGGATAATGTTAATGATTCCTGGGTAATAGATTTTGGGGCTTCATTTCATGCTACACCCCATAGAAAATATTTTCTAGATTATGTTCCAGGTGATTTTGGACAGGTATATTTGGGTGATGATGAGCCCTGTGAAATTGTTGGGAAAGGAAAGATAAAGATCAAGTTGCAGAATGGAAATGATTGGTTTTTGTAGGAGGTAAGACATGTTCCTAATTTAAGAAGAAATTTAATTTCTGCAAGGCAACTAAGTAGTGAAGGTTGCATAATTACCTTCTCAAACAGTATCTGGAAGGTCACTAAAGGATCATTAGTAGTAGCTAAAGGTTCGAAGGTAGGCACATTATATCTATGTACTGGTAACACTTACTCTACCTTAGCTACTACAAATAAAGTTATTGTAGGGACAACAACAATAGATGTTGCAAGAACATATTCGATAATGTGGCACCATAGGCTTGGGCACATGAGTGAGAAAGGGATGAAAATGCTTCACTCCAAAAATCTATTTCCATGACTAAAGAAGATTGATTTAGAGTTTTGTGAAAACTATGTTTATGGTAAACAGAAAAGAGTCAAATTTCTCAAGGTTGGGAAAGAGAAGAGTGAGAAGTTAGAGCTTGTGCATTCAGATGTATGGGGACCGGCTCAGGTATCATCTCTTGGTGGCTCTTGTTATTATGTTATTTTTATTGATGACTCGACCAGAAAAACATGCATATATTTCCTAAAACAAAAATCAGATGTTTTTGAAACTTTTAAGAAATGGAAAGATTTGGTTGAGAATGAGACAGGAAAAAAGTTGAAGTGTCTTAGATCGGATAATGGAGGTGAGTATTGCAGCAAAGCATTTGAAGATTACTGCTCCTTAAATGGGATTTGAAAGTAGAAGATAGTTCCAGGAACTCCACAAGAAAATGGTGTGTCAGAGAGAATGAATAGGACTATCATGGAACGCGTGAGGAACATGAGATTGCATGCTGGATTGCCCTTACATTTTTGGGCAGACATTGTACATACTGCTATCTATTTGATAAATAAAGGTCCTTCAACCCCTTTGGATGGTGGTATTCTAGAGGAGGCATGGACTGGAAAAAAGGTAAATTATTCCTTTCTGAAAACCTTTGGTTGTGAAGCTTTTGTCTATGTTGATAAAGAAAACAAAACCAAGCTTGATGCTAAATCTCAGAAATGTACCTTCATTGGATATGGGATAGATGAATATGGCTATCTATTATGGGATTTTGAAAATAAGAAAATAATTAGAATTAGAGATGTTATATTCAATGAGAAGGTCATGTATAAAGAGAAGATGCAGGAAAAGAAGCATGAATAAAACAAACAAGAATATGTGGTGTTGGATGAGATTCCTAAAAATGAAATGCCATAGGTACCTGATGCTCAGCAACAACAGATTGTTCCACAAACTCCTGCAAGTGTTACACATTCTACAAGGTTAAGTAGACCCCCTGAAAGATTTTCTCCTTATTTGTATTCTATTTTATGAACTGATTCTGGTGAACCAGAAGAATATGAAGAAGCAATGCAGGTGGATGCCAAACAACAGTGGGAGCTAGGCATGAAAGAGGAGATGGACTCCTTGATAAAAAATAAGACTTGGGACTTAGTCCCTTTACCTACAGAAAAAAGAGCTTTTCCTAACAAATGGGTTTATAGGTTGAAGGAGGAGGAAGGAGGTCAGAAACGATATAAGGCCGAACTTGTGGTAAAAGGTTTTGCACAGAAAAAGGGTATAGATTACGATGAAATATTTTCTCCAGTTGTAAAAATAACTTCAATTAGAACTGTACTTAGTCTTGTGGCTACAGATGATTTACATCTTGAATAATTAGATGTCAAAATAGTTTTTCTCCATGGAGATTTGGAGGAGGAAATTTACATGTTGCAACCATAGGGATATGAGGTCAAAGGTAAGGAGAACTTGGTGTGCAGGTTGAAGAAAAGTTTGTATGGCCTAAAGAAAGAAGATAATGGTATTTAAAATTTGATAGTTTCATAGCCGAACACGCTTATCATAGATGTCATTATGATCATTGTGTATATTTTAAGAGATTGGATAATGGCAGTTATATTATCCTGTTGCTTTATATTGATGACATGCTTATTGTTGGGTCTAACATGCAACATATAAATGATCTTAAATAGAAATTGTCCAGGTCATTTTCTATGAAGGATTTGGGTGCAGCTAAGAAAATTCTTAGTATGAGGAATACACGGAATATGAAAAATAGAACCTTGAATTTGTCCCAAAGTGAGTATATAAAGAAGGTGTTGAAAATATTTAACATGCAGGATGCAAAAGCAGATAGTACACCTTTGGCTAGCCATTTTAAATTGACTAAGGAGATGTGCCCAAAGGCACAGGAAGAGGTAAATAAAATGTCTAACATCCCGTATTCATCAACTGTTGACAGTCTGATGTATGCAATGGTATGCATAAGACCAGATATTGCACATGCAGTGGGAGTTGTGAGCAAGTTTATGAGTAATCTGGGTATGGAACATTGGAATGCTGTGAAATGGATTTTTCGGTATTTGAAAGGAACTACTATGAAGGCATTATGTTTCAAAGGATCTAATGCTGCTCTGAGTGGATTTGTTGACTCTGATCTAGCAGGTGATATTGATTCATGGAGGAGTACTATAGGCTATGTTTTTACTATAGGGGGCACTGCAGTCAGTTGGATTTCTAGGCTGCAAAAGGTTGTTGCACTTTCAACTACTAAAGATGAGTATGTTTCTGCTACAGAAGCCAGCAAGGAGATGATTTGGTTACAATGTTTTCTGGAGGAATTGGGTTGGACACAGGAGGATCACCCATTGTATACTAATAGCCAGAGTGCCATTCATCTTGCGAAGAACTCTGCTTTTCATTCAAGGACAAAGCACATTCAACTCAGCTACCACTTCATCTGGACTGTTTTGGAGGAGGGTCAGTTACGACATGAGAAGATTCACACAAGTGAGAATCCTATCGATATGTTCACCAAGGTAGTTCCACAGGAGAAGCTGATTTCTTCATCAGTTTCTATTGTTCTTCTTGATTGATAATTATGGAATTTATACTAGTCAAGTCCAAGTGTTTTATCCAGCGGATGCTGCAAGTACAGTGGTGTTGTCTAGTATCAGTCTCCAAGTGGGAGATTGTTTGGTGTGGAGCCTGATCAGTCTCCAAGTGGGAGATTGTTGATATGTGATAACTGATCAGCAAAGTACTGTACACTCAACACGTATCCTAAAAAGGCTGAGTTTGTTTGTTGCCCTAAAAATGCATGTTATAAGCGACTGGGATGCTTAAGGCATTGTGAGGTCGATGTATTGTTTTTGCTACATAATAAGAAAGATTGGACAGCTGTGTATGGTGGACATAACCCATTCTGGGTGAACCACGTTAAATCTCTGTGTTATCTATTTCCTATTTTATTCCTTTATCTTTTGTATTTAAATCTGCATATAATTGTTAGTTCATATTTGTTGCGGATCTACTTGAAACCCTAACAGTTCATGCATTGTCAGATGTTATTTCAGAGTTCATTTCATTGTACTTTCTCATTGTAAACAAATTGTAAGTCAGTGAGACATCCCTGAAGGTTGTAGCCTTCTAAGTTACTGTAATTGAGTAGTGAGCTCTAAGAACTAAGCTTGAATGCAAGTGCATTCCCCATCTATGTAATATTTATGTACTTCTGGCCATAGTATATGAATATTGTGGGTTCCAGCCCCACCATGGTTTTTCCCTTTCTGGGGTTCCACATAAAAATTTCGATGTTGTGGATATGTGGTTTATTTGTTTCATGTTTATGCTCTTTTTTAGTTATGCATAGCTAATTGGTGGATAAAGAATAAGTTTGTGGATTTTATTTCTACTAGATCACTAACTCACCCCCCTCTCAATGATCCCTAATTCTAACAAGAAGGAGAGCACTCTACAAGAATATTTTTAGAGAGATCAAATCTTGAAGAAGGTTCCCATGTGAAAACCTAATCCGAAAAGTAAGGTATTTTCTACAAAAAAATTCAAATCAAGAAATCTCGAAATGGATACTCCTCTAGTTGCCTATTACTGAAAGAGCTCGACCCAATTTTGAGAAGTATCTATTTGTATCTAATGAATTTGACCCACAAGGTGCATTCTCATCATTTCCATACAGTGTTTTACATATCAAAGATATTAGGATTTATACTCATTTCAATCTTGAGGAATTAGGGAGCTCATATTTGCTGAATCATTACAACAAGCAACTAATAGATGAGAATTTCAGGCTCATATTGGAATTCAAAGTGTTGGAAGAAAATAATTTTGTGCAATTTGTCAAATTCTCATTGCTCAATGAACACAAGTGGGTATGGCATGTTCTAAGTAGAATGAATGATGAGTTTATGTGGTTGAACAAGCCATTCAAGATCACCAAGATTACCACTAGGATCGTAATTTGTATATGCTCATCTGGTGATCTGCCCACATTAAAATATGTGAAGAACCAAATTGTCACTAATGCAACCAGTTCAAAATTTTATAGAAGGGAAATGACTATTAATGATATTATGGAATATGATGTAAGATTTTCTTCTATGATTATTGGGTACAAAATCTATAGTTCTAGTAGGGAGAATTTAGTATCTGGTACCACTATCTATGTTGAAAATGAGATGATCCAGGAAAACAAGAAATATGACCTATGTGAGTTGCTCTGGAGTGAGATGATGAAGAACCTAGCCAAGATTAAGTGGGACATGAAGCATTCATTCAAATATGGAACTTTGATCCTGTGTTTATTCTTTTACTTTATGAATGAGGTTCTGGGAGTAGGTCAGGTTTAATGGGCATATGACAGGTTGGTAGCTATGTAGATAAGAGAATTGCTATATAATATTGGTGATACTAAGGCCTAGAAAGCTTCTCTATGGGGATACTTCAAGAATTTCCAGAGTGCAATGTAGGATAGGGAGAGGATCCTTAAGTCTATAGTTGAGAAGTATAAGAATACTATATGCTTCATGGTTGACATTGACCAATGTCTAATGGAAGCCATTGAGCCAAGGATAGTATGGATCATGCCCATGGGGTATGAAGTTGATGAACAAATTATTGAACTGTATGCTCAACATCTCTTGAGAAAGATGGTAGATCCATTAGAAGAGATATTTGGGATATTTGCTGAAAAAGACTTATAGTTGTATTCCAAATTCAAGAAGCCAGAAACACAGAAGGAGAGGAAGCACATAGAAGAATATGGAGAGAGTATTGGAATCACAAAGGAAGCAGTTTAGGAGGCCAGGAAAAGAACCAACAAGTAGAGAAGCTAGTAAAAGTTGAACCAACTGGTCTAGAAGCCTTCTCTCCTAAGCCAAGGCAGACTAGAAGCATTATTCCCTCCTTGAGTTTTGCCAAGTCAGCCAATGTAGAAAAATCTCAAGCCAAATCATTTGACAAGGGTGAAAAGAGGAAGCAAGATAAAATTTCTAAGATGTATGGCACTATGGAAGATGATGAGGAAACAAAGTCTGATGAAGTAGTAAAAGAAATAAAGATCAAGGGAAAGAAAGCAACAAAAGTCTCTAAGGACAAGCCCTCTGATGAAGGGAAAGCCAACAAGAAGGTGAATATAGATTCTGACAAACCTGGCATGTCAGTCCAAGATGTAGAAGAGGCCATAACTGTTCAAGGTCACTTGAAATCTCTTTTAGAATTTTATGATAAATTTGATGATGTCAGCAAAAGACTCTTGAGGAAGCTATAGTTAATTATTCAAACATTTTCAATAGAACTCTTGTTGAAATTATGTATGAGATCCCTAAAAGTTTGTATAACCTTTTGGAATTAAGAAGAGGTATCGCAAAGGCAGAAGATGATAGGTTAAAGGAATATGTGATAGTCAATCTATGTCGAGTAATAGCTATAGAGGAAGTAAAGAGAATAATTAAAGAAACCCAAAAGCATTTTAGGAGAAAAACAAGGATAAACAAACTCATGATTGGGCAAGTAGATGAAGTAATAAAAGATACTAAGAAAATTTTGGAGCCCATTTTAGAAAATAATCAATATGATGTTGTTCCATCAGTTTCGGAAGTAAAAAAAGACAAATCAAAAGTTGCTCAAGCTAAGGTGAATGTCTCTTCTATTCTGTAAAAGGTAAGTGTGGATGACAAAAGGGAGAAGAGTTGAATAAGGGTGAAGAGGAGATAGGAAAAGGAAATGAGGGTGAGGATAAATAGAATCCTCTAGCTCAGCCTATGGACATAATGCTATCTATGGAGACTCAAGCTCCGATTGATGATGAAGTTTTAAAAGAATTCAAGGTGTAAATTGATAATAAGGATACAAAGATTGAAGCAAGGGACACTGCAGAGGATGTAAAAGATTTTCTTGAGAAGGATAAGCATATCTTTGATGATCTAGCACCATCCCAATGGCCAATCAACTTGGATACTCTCTCTCCCATTTATAAATTAAATCTAGCAACATATGCACAAGATAAGGTTAGAGAGGATGTCCTTAAATCTCATATTGAGGATAGTGAGCTGTTGAATCTTGTTTCTGGTATTCTAGGAAAGATAATGCCTACATATTAGAGGGACACGTTAGATTCTCTCTCTGGATAGTTGAAGTGCCTAATAAATTCTGTAAGTACTCATTTTGAATCTTTAGAGAAGTCATTTGAAGTCAAGTTTAGGAATGAATTCAATGATAAAATATTTGGTGAGTTGAAGAAAATGATTGCTCATGATAGAATCTTGTTAGACACATGTGTGAAAAGAATTCAAGATGCCTTATCTGAAGGAGGCAATGTCTACAAGTCTTGTTTTTCATATTCTAAGTTTGTTGCAGACATTGAGAAGCAAATAAAGAAGAATAAAAAACAACTATCTGATATCTCAGTCATTTGATGTGTTGATTGTCTTTGTGGCTAGTCAAAAAGCTCAGGTCATATCGTTGCTAGATAAAATTAAGAACTTGATCCATGATAGGGAGAAGATCATTTGCAGAGTTGGTGAGCTTCAAAGCATAATTAATCTAAAGTTAGATACCATGCTTAGTGATTTTGTAGTGTCCCTCCTTGACATGACTTGACTTGTATTTCATGCATGATAGATTGATGTAGGAGCATCCCTGTTCAATGAGAAATCTTGCATCAACCAAAATATTTCCTTTCAATTTTGTTCTTGTTTAGTTTATTGTGCAAATTTTTGTATTCTCACCGGTATGTACTAGTAGTTGCTTGTTCTTGGTGGAAAATCTTATTTTTGATTTCCAGACGGTTTCATTTGCTTGATTCCATATTTATCAGTTCATTTGGATTCTTTTCCAACCATTTATCACTTCAGGTTGACTATTTATGGGTTTCAGGATAGTTCTTGTGCTTATCGGTTGGTTTTCCTTCATTATCGACATAATTATTGGCATGTGGATCCATCTTTGGTCTTGTTCGATGTTCTTTAGCATGTGGTCGACCTTCCTTCTGAACCGCATCACTTGGTTGTTATATTCTGGAAAGATTTCTTAATTATTTGGGGCCGACCTAATTACACATTTCATTTTCCAGCATTGGTGAATGTAATCTTATGAGGCCAACCTAGAAGTGTTTCGATAGGTATAAATATGTTATCATGTATTCATTTGTAAGGGAAGAGGGAGTATAACTAAGAGTAAGGATTGAGATTCACATATTGTGCTCTGGTTGATTCCTAGAGTCTTGATTGAATTGTATCTATCTTAAAGCCTACATGTAACTGGTTAATTATTGGATGTTCTTTAATGATAATATGATGATTATCAGAGGATTGTCGAAAGTTCTAAGGCTTTAATATGATATGTTAATGTGAACTTTTATGTTTTCTTCTTTCTTTCATTGTGTCTTTCTTGCTGCATAAGTCGGTTGTCTCTTTTGAGGGTTTTTTACTAGTTATGGCTGCATCAAGTGGTATCAGAGCTGGTTATGGACTAGCTAGTGGAAGAATCATTTCCAAACATTAAGGAATTCCTTGGGGTGGATGGATCACCGATTGGAGGTAGGCTACACATGTGTTCAATAAATCACCGAGGGGAGGCAATTGAAATGGGTGATCAGATCACCGAGTTGAGGCAATTCATCAGAGTGGAAGGAGAGATGCTATCGAGCAGGACAAACCCCCAGAGGGTAGATTATATGATGGAAGACTTCGAGAATGAAGTAAGGAATGAAATCTGAAATGCTTTGGCTCATTTGCGAAGAAACCCTGATTCTAAGGATGAATATGAGGAAGCTAGCGAGGAGATTGAAGAAGCTGAATAACTAGAAGATGAAAGAGAGGAAAGATTCTTGAGAACAATGGTGCAAAAAAGTAAAGAAAGCTGAGGTTTCCAACTTTTCCGGAACATTGAACCCAAAGGATCTGATTGATTGGATTGGAGAATTGGAGGACTACTTTGAGTTTGAGGATGTCAAGGACCCACAAAGAGTTCGGTTGGCACATACCAAGTTGAAAGGGTATGCTACCTTATGTTGGAAACAATTGCAGAAAGATGGAGTGGAGAATGGTGAATTGAAGATCACCCAGTGGAGACAGATGGGTGCAAGATTGAAGGCCAAGTTCATACCGGGAGACTATGAATTGGAACTGTTCAAGAAGTTGTAGAACCTAAAACAAAGAAACGTGACTTTGAAGGAATATACAGAGGAATTCTACAAGGTGGTGATTAGATCTGGATGTAGAGAGATGGACAAAGAAAATGTGGCAAGGTACATCAATGGACTTGCCTTTAACATTCAAGATGAGATGAGTATGTTGAAGGTTTCCACAGTTGAAGAAGCTTACTAGTATGCTTTGAAGACTGAGGAGAAGGTGAGGAGAAGAGAACCGAATAAGGGAAAGGATAAATTCAAGATGAGTGATAGTATTTAGAAACTGGTTGAAGAATAGGAGTCAAAACCTAAGTGGAGTGAAGAACCAGAACAAAAGACACTAAGGAAAGGTAGCAGTAGTATTGATAGAGAATTTCCTAGAAAATATTTCAAGTGTGGAGAAACTGGACATAGATCCTATGAATGTAAGAAAAGGAATGGCAAGATCTTGTGTGGAAAGTGAAGAACCGGATGGTATCGGATCTAACTGTGCACTAGAGCAAAGAGAATCCCTTATGTTCAGAAGAAATGATACCAGATCTACTCAGAGGAAGAGTCTTTTCCAAACTATATGCAAATCAGGTGGTAAGTGTCACAAGGTCATTGTAGATAGTGGAAGTATTGATAATTTAGTATCTGAGGAGATGGTTGTGAAACTTGGGTTGAAGAGGCTTAAGAATCCTTGTCCTTATGAGGTAAGCTAGTTACAAGATGATTACAAGATAGAGATAAAGGAGCAGTGTTTGGTGAGTTTCAATAGTGGGCCTTTCAGAGATGAAGTTTTATGTGATGTTGTGTCTATGAGTGTTTGTCATGTCTTATTGGGAAAATCTTGGCAGTATGATAGAGGATCTATTTATGACTGTAGAAGAAACCTAGTTACTATTGAAAAGGATGGACATAAGTTCACATTGATTTCTTTGAAGGAGAAAGAGGAGGTGAAGAATCCGAGTCCTGAGAGAAGTTGCAATACTAAGAAACTGGTGGCAAACATTATACCGGAAGGTTTTATCTAGAACTAGTTACAAAAGTTATACCAGAGGGTTTGAATAAAGATCTGATAGAACCAGTTGTAGAGGTTATACCGGAGGGTGATAGGAGCGTGTAGAAGGATCTGATAGTTGAGCTTGATGGATAGATGGAACTGGTTGACAGAGAGTTGATGGTGACAAACCAGATGAAGTCTTGTGGAAGAACCAAATCAGAGTTGCAGAAACAGAGACAATGTGCAGATCTAAAGCAAAGAAAGGGAAATAGAGAAGGTCAGAGGCTAGAGAAGTCGGTTGAGGCACTGAAGGAGCTAAAATGGAGGTTGGCAGATAAAGAAGATGTTTGGATTAGAAATGAGCATAGGATCTTCATTTTGAATCATTTTAGATGTTCATGAGTTTCCTCTCATGGAAAAAACATTTCTACCTGGGTTGTCTGATGTAGGAGCATCCCCGGTCGATGAGAAATCTTGCATCAACCAAAATATTTCCTTTCAGTTTTGTTCTTGTTTAGTTCTTTGTGCAGTTTTTTGTATTCTCACTAGTATGTATCGATAGTTGCTTGTTCTTCATGGCAGATCTTATTTTTGGTTCCCAGATGGTTTCATGTTCTTGATTCTATATTTTTAATTCATTTGGGTTCTTTTTCGGCCAGTAATAACTTTCGGTAACTATTTATGGGTTCCAAAATAGTTCTTGTGCTTACCGGTTGGTTTTCCTTCATTACCGATGCAATTCTTGGTGTGTGGATCCATCTTGGGTCTTGTCTAATGTTCTTTGGTGTGTGGTGGACCTTCCTACTGAATCACATCACTTGGTTGTTATTTTCCGGAAA
Source organism: Cryptomeria japonica (assembly GCF_030272615.1). Taxonomy (NCBI): domain Eukaryota; kingdom Viridiplantae; phylum Streptophyta; class Pinopsida; order Cupressales; family Cupressaceae; genus Cryptomeria; species Cryptomeria japonica. The sequence goes on along the minus strand of NC_081405.1, from coordinate 359,033,894 downwards.
GATTTCTTAATTCGTTGGGGCTGACCTAATTACACTTTTCATTTTCCTGCATTGGTGAATGTAACCATATGAGGCTAACCTGGAAGTGTTCAGGTGGGTATAAATATGTTAGGGGCAGAGGGAGTAGAATTGATAGTAAGGATTGAAATTTGCATATTGTGATCTAGTTGATTCTTAGAGTCTCGGTTGAATTGTATCTAGCTTGAAGCATGCATGAAACCGGTTAATTATCGGATGCTCTTTGATGATAATATGATGATTATCAGAGGATTGTCAAAATTTCTAAGGCTTTAATATGATATGTTTATGTGAAATTGTTATGTTTTCTTGCTGCATAAGCTAGTTGACTCTTTTGAGGGTTTTTTACTGGTTATGGCTACATCATAGACCTATCGAGACTCTTTATGATGTTTTAAATTATGATTATACACATGTTTTGTTGGCATTCTACACTCTAGTGAGAAATGATGGTGTTGTCATTGATGGCAACCTACTGGCAACCACCCGACATTCATATAGTAAACCACTGGTAGGCACCGGCATCGACAGACACTTCACCGAAAGCGGCAACAATGCAACTCGACACCCCAACCAACAGGAATAAACTTTTTTTTATTAATTGTAAATATATTTTTGTAAAGCCAACATGGCATATTGTAATAGACTCATATATGTATGAGATCTTGTAAATCATTTTGATATGTGATAGAGGATGGAATAGGAGATGAGATAGGAATGAGCAAATAATAAGGGTAGATTTTGTATAAGGTTTATGGTTATAGTATGAGCTTAAACTGGTACTGAACCTGGCATAGTTGATGTTGATTTGAAGCAGTAAATTGTATTGGATTTTTATAATCCATTTTGTAAGTCAGTGAGACTTCTATTTTGTAGATTGAGCATTGAGCTCTAGGCAAATGGCCTTCTTGCATGTGCAGGCCCTCATTGTAAGTAATATTTATTCATTGGCCAGTGAGTGAATATTGTGGGTCACAAATCCCACCGAGGTTTTTCCCACATTGGGTTTCCTCGTTAAACATATTGTGTTATGGTGTGCTTTCTATGTTGTCTTTATTGTTCCTGTTTACTACATTAATTCTTATTTACCAGTACACTATTTTGGAATGCAAAATATTTAATAAGGTTAAATATTTTGTAAACCGGTTAGATACTGATTCACCCCCCCTCTCAATATCTTTGGGACTATCATTAATCCAATTAATTCAAAAGAGGAGATTGATGAACTAATTTATGAAGCTAACAAATCAGTTTTTGCTAGTGGTCATAGACAAGTGAGCTTAATGGTTGGTAGAGTAAATGAAATTGCAAAAGAAAATACTGACAAATGGGATATCTTGTTTGTAGAAAAGGAAAAATAGGAAGAATTAAACCAGCCCAAGAAAACATTCAAAGTTTATCAAAAGGACAAGGACAAAGGGAAAGGTAAAGTTGGTGGAATACCAAACATCAAAATAACTGACAACTTACCACCACCCTTGGATACCACACCGGTACATACTGTTGATACACCGGCTACTGATAATATGGATATAACACATGATGACACTAACCCTAAAATTCTATTCACCATGAATGTTGATACTCCAGAAGTGAACATTATTGTAGACAAGGACAACATAGCAGTACAAGATAATATTGCTGACAGTGGAAACATTGTTGAGCAATCAGCTGAAAATGTTGAGGTTGAGATACAAGTAGAGCACACAGAGCAACCTTTGGACAGTGGAACAAATACTGGTAATATGGATGCTAACACTGAGAAACTAACAAAGACAGAGATACCAGTAGTTGATAACATAAAGATACCAACAAAGAAACTGACAGAGGCATGGGTACATATTGAGATAGCAAAATGGGTAGTCATTGAGAAACCTAAACCATTGCTAATAGAAACACAAACTCAGACTAATGAAACAACAGTTGATACAAGTAAATTGGTTACAAACACTGGAAGCACTGAAATAATAAAGGCATTTGGTTAGACATCTGAATTTAGACCTACTAATGTGACAGAGGTATTTCTAGACTCAATTAAGAAGATAACTAATTGTAATGCATTGGCCTACAAGACAATTGATGATACAATACCTATTCTTAAGATGATTGCACCCAAATGCAATGTAGATAATGTAAAGGATTCTTTAGGACAGTTAGACACGTTGTCTAAATTTATTGTTGGAAATGTAATAAAAGTGGATAAGGTAAATTTGGATACATTCAAAGAAAAAATTGAAAACGAAAAGGAAAAATTCTTTGAGGAGACAATAAAGAAGTGCACTGAACATATTAACACACTTTTATCGGCACTAAATACAACAATTTTGGAGTATAAGGAACTGTATAGAGAAACATGCAAGCCACATCTGTTGACCCAGGATATCGAAAAGGAAATAAGAAAAGTACAAAAGGAAATAGATGATATAGCTGATAACATCATTGGTTCATCCGAACCTATATCAGTTATTGAGCAAGAAATAGCAGGATTTGAAGAAACATTGGAGAAATTTGAGAAGGAAAAAACAAGGATCAAGGCAAACTCTAGAGAGCTGAAGTATAAACTTAGTCCTAAACTAGATAACCTTATCTCTCTGAGAAATGAGATCTCTAAGGCATTAATTCAAGGAGAAAGATCGCCAAAGGAACATATGCATCATCTCACCGGAATGATCCAATGAACTGAGGCAATCATGAATGACAACAATAGATTCATGCAGAGTTTAAACTTGGTTTTGGCTGATATATTTCATATTGTAACCAACTAGTTACAAACCTTAAGGTGAAATTTTTGCACTCATTTGACACTTTTTGACAACCTTTATCATTGATGTCAAAGGGGGAGTAGTGGACAGATAAAAATGGCTATTCAGAAGAGATCATCTTCTCAAGGAGAGCACATATTTTTGGTCAATTTTTTAACTTCATTTTTTAAAACATTTTTTTGATTTTTCTCACGAGTGTTGCCATCAATGCCAATGGGGGAGATTGTTGGTATTATACACTCTAGTGAGAAATGATGGTGTTGTCATTGATGGAAACCTACTAGAAACCTATTGACAACCTTCAGGAAACCACCCGACATTCATCTGGTAAACCACCTGCAGGCACCAGCACCGACAACAATGCATACCAGCACCCCAACCGACAGGAATAAACTTTTGTTTATTAATTGTAAATATCTTTTTGTAAAGCCGACATGGCATATTGTAATATACTCATATATGTATGAGATCTTGTAAATCATTTTGATATGTGATAGAAGATGGAATAGGAGATGAGATAGGAATGAGTGAATAATAAGGGAAGATTTTGTATAAGGTTTATGGTTATAGTATGAGCTTAAACCAGTACTGAACCTGGCATAGTTGATGTTGATTTGAAGTAGTACATTGTATTAAATTTTCATAATCCATTTTGTAATTTAGTGAGATTTCTATTTTTTAGATTGAGCAGTGAGCTCTAGGCAGTTGGCCTTCCTACATGTGCAGGCCCCTCATTGTAAGTAATATTTATTCATTGGCCAGTGAGTGAATATTGTGGGTGACAAATCCCACACTAGGTTTCCATGAACAAATATCTCTGTTATGTGTTGTGGATGTTATTTGTCTTTCTATTTCATGCATTAAAATTTACTAGTACAGTTATTAATTGTTAAAACTATCTACTGGCATTAAGTTTGGTTTATCGGTATTATGCACTATGTTTGGTTAAGTTATATTTGGGTTGAAATTAATAGACAACTGATTCACACCCCCCTTCCTCTCAGTTGCCTCTAGGTCCTAACATGTTTAAGTTACTTATTATGATCCTAGACATTAGTGGACATATGATAAATTGATGATTTATATGGATGATTATGCTATAATTATTGATCATGTGATTTGATGGATATATGTGTTTGATGGATCATATATGCTTGATGGATTCTATATGCATTACTATGTTGATGGATTATTGATGGTTTATATAATTTGATCATGGATTTGAAGCTATTATGATTTCACTAACCCTATTTCATGATCTCATACAATGAGTTAATTATGAGATGTGTTGATTATTGTATGACTATTTTTGTGAGAGGGATGATGTCACATCACTCATTACGAGCATGATGTGTCATTGTGATTCCTTATCACTTGCCTATTAATATATATGCTTATGTTGTATCGTTGCTTTGTGGTTGTAGGATTTGCAGGTACCAGACACTGACTCCACCTAGCTCCATAGGTCTGAGAGTGTCTTTAAATCCCAATGTTATATGTGGTTCAGAGATGACATAAGTTCCCTTCACATACTCTAGGTCTAAGTTGTTCACTTTGTGTCGTCAACATCTCGAGATAATTTACCATGTCAGTTAGTGAGATGTGGTCTTCTTGGTGATTGTGAGTATGCTAGTTATTTTTTATCTATTTTGATGTATTTATGTGTGATTTTATAGTTAATAATGCTTATTTTAATTTATTGAATTATTGGCCTTTTTAGTATTTAATTATTTGATATTTAATTTTATTTTTTTTTGTCAATAAAAGTGGATTATTCCACTAAACTTTTTTATTAATATTTTTTATTTTTTACATAGCATTCAAAGAGCATACTGGAGGAAAGAACCTTGGGAAGAAAACCTCCGGTCACAACTCATAAAATAAACCTATAGTATCTAATAGATTAGTTTATACACCCCGCCCAAAACCACATACAAAATGCGGTCACAACACATATAGTATCAGTTTTACATAGAGCCCATATGGCCCATTGGATAATTTTCAAATGTAGACTCCACAATTGCTATCAATGGAAGAAGACAAAATTTTCCAAAGCCCTGTGCCAAATCCCATGAGCCAAAAACCGTCCTGCCAAAAAAGAAAGTATTAAAAAACCTTTGGAAAAACACTATTGTATCAAATACCATGAGATTAAACTCTCCTCTAGACAACAGACATGAATACTTGAAATGAAAGGGGAAAGTGGGAATAATTATCATCATAAAGTTTTACATCAACATTACTCAAGAAAATCACATAACTATTGTTGCAAACCTTCCCATACCCTAGAAGGAATTTCCTTAAAACCTACCTCTCACTGATTAGCATTTCTATCAATGGCTAAATTTGCCAAATAATCCACAATCTTATTAACTTATCTGTAACAATAGGATAACAAGAAAGATTCAAACAATTCTATTTTTTGTACAATGAGAACAAGTATATATTGCAAATTCCAACAATTTGATTTCTTTTTCATAACACATTGAATAATCACCATAGAATCACCTTCAATTATTAGGTCCTTAATTCCCAAAGAGATTGCCATATCCAATCCAAAAGACAAAGCATGAAATTCCACATAATTGTTAGTTTTAAAACCAATAGCATGACACTTAGCTTGAATAAAATTTGCATTGTGATCATAAATTACCATGCCTACCCACTCGGCCTAGGGTTACCATGAGAGGCCCCATCAAAATTTAGTTTAAAGTGCCCCTACAGAGGAGGTTTCCATCTAGCAGAGCATCTCTTACCTATTGCATCATTCTTTTTTTAAAATTGAGCCATGAGAGGGTAAAACCGACAACATCTTCCAAACTCTAGTAACTCTACTATCCCAGTGCGAAAATGAAGATTTTCCAAATTCTTATAAATAAATGACAAAGCAACCTTAGAGATTGAAGACTCAATTTTTAATAGAACCTCAGACATAGGAGAACTTGTTTTTTTAAATATCCTATTGTTTCGCTCTAGCCAAACATTCCAAATCACAATAGATGGAGATATGATCCAAAGGAATGCATAAAAAGATGAGGCAAACATAAAGGGCCAAGATCTAAAATGGGAAATGAGATCCTTACCAATAAAAAAGGATATATTTAACTTCTCAAACAACAACTGCTAACATTCATAAGCATAATCACAATGTAGGAATAGGTGTGAAGAAGATTCCAAATGTTTGTTACAAAGGACATAAGGGAAAACAACAATAATACCAAGAATGTCCAGTTTCATACATGTAAGGACTATGTCCTGAACTGCCAACCAGGCAAATTCTCTAGCTCTAGGAAGACAAGCCAAATGCCAAAACAACTTATAAGGTTAGGATGATAAATCTTTAGCAACCACAAGAGAGTTGTAACCATCTTTAACAGTGTACTTACCATAAATATTCTTTTTCCAAATAAGTTCATCCTTAGAATAAAAAAGAAATACAATTCTATCCCCCAAAATCTTCTCAAAATCTAATTTCATACTTTGATCAACATCTAAGAAATCAACCGACTTCCATCTAGCTAACTTAAGGGGAAAACTAGTCACAATTTCAAAATAATCTGCTACAAAAACACCCCAAAGGGAGGAAAGAATAGTGATCAGAGGAGACCAATCCCTAATATTCACCAGAGGTGTGTGTCCATTCCATACTTCATCCCAGAATCTGACCTTTCTACCATTATGAACAATCAAAGAGAGATGAGGCAAAATAATTGATCTACATTTACAAAGGAAATTCCAAATAGTAGAAATCGAAGGCAAATTTGAGACTTTAGAAATGTACTCTCTCCATCCATTATTTCAATATTTGGCAAACATAATATGTGCCCATAATGAGCTAGGCTTGTCATATAATATCCAAACCAACTTAGCACCTAAGGCTAAATTCTGATTCTCCAGACTCTGAATTCCTGTTCCCTCAAGTTCCTTAGGAAAACACACCTTATCCCATGCAACTAAAGGGAGTTTCTTCTTGCCATCTTTTTTATTGTTCCAAAGAAAATCTCTAAGAGTATCCTGTAAACTAACAATAGCTTCTTTTGGAGACTTCAAAATAGACATGAGATATATGGGAATAACATTCAAAACAGATTGATGAGAACAATTTTACCCGCCAAAGTTAACCATATATTATTCCATGAGAGAATTCTTTTAGAAATGACCGAAATAATCTTATCCCAAAAACCAATCTTATCCTATTTAACAAAGAAAGGAATCCCAAGGTAAGTACATGGAAGATTTCCAGTCTCAAATCCCCAAAAATATTGCAACCTATGCTGAACCAATTGTGATGTATTAAGGAAGAAAATCTTTGATTTATCACCATTCACTTTCTGACCAGAAAACGATGCATAATTTTGTATTATTCCTTTAATTTAATATTGATTTATGATTTATTCAATATTTATTGTTTAATTTATATTGTGGTTTACTTATTTATTGTTTATGATTTATTTATTTATTTAGTGTTTAATATTTGTTGTGGTTATTTATTTACTTGATAAGCTTTTGAATTATTTATTTATTAATCCCCATCTGATTTATTTATTTAATCATAGCCTATAGTTATTTGTATAGTTTAATTATTTATTACGTGGGGATGATAAAGTATCTCATAATACATCTTTTTACATCCCACTTATAATTATAATATGTTTCATATATTTTTCCTCACCTACCCTCTATTCTCATTGGTTGACCTTGAGGTGAGGGTTTTGGTTTGGAGGCTAGGGTTTAGGCTTGGTTTTCTTTTTATCTGGTTGCCTGAGCTTTTTGTCGAGTTACCATCTTTTGAATGTCTTTTGTAAATTTTACTTTGGTCTTGGATTTTGGCTTTGGAGCTTGCTAGATTTCTTATGGGCGCTTCATCAAATTCTTATTTCCATCACTTCTATTTGTATGTCGATGGAATTCCTCCATTTGTATTTTAATTTTCATTCCTATTTTCGTCGTGTCTGCAAATGTTTGTGTACGGGAATATGTTTGGGAAGATAATATTTTATAGAAATTTTATATAGTTGGAAGAGAAATATTTCCCTGCATAAATTTTATTGTATGGTTTAAACTTAGGGAGGGGAAAAATATATTTTTGTATTGGTGTTGCCATACGCACGACTCTACAATTATTTTCTATCTGTGATCTTCCCTAAGTCAGCTCATTGATTATTTAGATGTGTATTTTGGTCTCCCTTTTGGTTTGGGATTGCTGATGAGCCTTATTAGACTCTCTGCAAGTCTCTCTATGTATCTTTTGAATACATTTTGTGAAACTGTCGTGAAGTCATATTTCAATATATCTTTCAATATGGTTAATCATTTCAAGTTATGTTTATTTCATTCAATTTGTATTATCTGGGCATTCCTTTTAAGTCATTATTTGTAAGATTTCGTAATGTCTTGGATTTAATTTCTTTTTCGCAAATTTTATCTTTTTGAGTCTGAGTCTGAGGTAAATGCACTGAAACTTCATATGCGTGAAAACCCTATGTATATGTGCTAAAATAATTAGGAAAATGTGATGTCTATTTTAATGAATGCACTACCTGTTCCGGCAAATGCATTGTTTTATATTACATACGTTGTTTAAATCTATTTATGTGATTTTGTATTTTAGTGTATGCATTATTTGGGTTAGTATATGCGATGTATCATTGGATATATGCGTTGTACTATGTGACAAAGGGGTTGAATTGTTTGTATTTAGTATTTTGATCAATTTTCTCAGTTTGATTTGGTTTTCTAGAAATGATGTCATACCAGAGGCATTTATGGAGGCCTGTTGATATTTTCTAGCTTTGAGTTTGATCAGATTTGATGATCTTTTGTGGTTTTTGCTTCTATTTGTTGTTATGCTTCCTTGTTGAGGTGCTATGATTGCGAGTGTTGTCCTATTGTTGTTGAACCAACAAGTGAATGTGCCTTTTTTTAGCTTTTATATTGTATTTGTGGTAGATTTTGATGGCCTTTCTTTGGTCCTTGATGTATTAATTGGTTATGAGGCTCTTTATTGATCTACTTGGCATTATGGAAATTGGATGATCATGCATGAGTTATGGCTACATGATGGCATTTATGTTTTTTAGATTTACATGTTGATTATGAGCCTCTTGTTGAGATTTCATTTTGGGAGCATGTTAGGGGGAGTGGGATTCCTTTTGATGACCAGGGTCATGAGAGATAGGCTTGCATGAGGTTCCTTATAAGGATGCATGAAGTCTAGACTGCCAAGGCACATTGGAAGTTTACCATGATTATAAACAAGTGATAATATTAATAATGAATTAATGGGATGGGTAAATAATTCACTAAACAAGATAATGAATAGTTGAGCCCCATGACTTGATCCTAGGGAGGATGTTTTAGGATAAGCTTGGGAAGGTCACTGTAGTGGTAAGTCAATCTCTCCTTGATTCTCTCATAGGTTGAGTTGGCTCCACATGTCTATCGGGTTTATGATTTGAAGGGTTTGTTGGGACCTATAAAAATTTTGTGATTTTGAGTGGCCCATTTTAAAATTCTGCTCTGCACTTTATTTTGGCACTTGATGAATCTGTTATCATTGTTTCAAATATGTTGAAAATCTTTCCTTTTAGCTCTTGGAGTCTGTCAAAATTCAGAATTTGACCTTTCCTGTGAGTTTGTGATTCTGAGGGTTTAGGGTTTTTTCTTTTCCATGAAAACATTTGAAAATTAAGCCTTTGTAGCACATTATTCTAATTCATATTGAACTTGAACCCTTGAAACTTTTTGGTTCAAGGTTCAAGGTTCAACCGCTTCTCTTGCGTGGGTCACGACTTTGTAATGTGAAGGCATAAAAAATTAAAACCTGTAGGCAAATTCTTTTGGCAAGTGTACCACCAAATCCCCTGTGTCGCACCTGGGAAGCAAAGAAACTTCAATGCAGATGCAATCGGCCTATGTAAGGAATTTCTACTTGGGCACCAAACTGGGTTTACAAAAGAAATGAACTTTTAGGCATAAACCTTTATCCCACATTGGTTGCACGGAGGAAATTTGTTGTATTTAAATACTTGGCCGCCCACATCCTTAGTGTCAAAGCTTTCAGGCTTTTGGCAAGTGATCGATCAAGCAGGTGGTGGCCTCCCCTCGTACGCGTGCATCTCAGAGCGGCCTAATTTTGCAGCAAAAGAGGAAATTAAATAGCGGGCAGGTTGTAGAAGATCAGATGGTGGTCGCTATACCATAAGATGAAAGTGCTCAACTGTTAATAGTCGTGACTTGGCAACTGATGAGCTGGTAGGTCAGGTGGCATGAGGTAAGCACTAAGCTAATCATGAGGTGCCACATAGTGACATGCAGCTGACACATGGTGGACACATGGTGACACTATGGCATAGGATGTGGCAGCTCAGAGGGGCTAAGGGTTGAGCAGTTCAACAAAGATCAACTATGATCAAGATGGATCCAAGGGCTATCGCTATGTCATGACATAAAAATGCTCACTAGATATCACCTACGACTTGGCAAGAAACCACTAGCAGTGAACCATGGCCGACAATTAATGCAAGTTTTTAAGGAAAATGGTTCATTCTGGCAGTTAGTGAAGGTCATGCTAAGGTGTAGGAGTGGAGAGCCCAGAATGAATACCCTCACGATAGGTGGCGCCCAATTGTGAACTCTGGAGCCAATCAAAGGTTGCCATGTGGTAGATAGGTGACATATCATCAAGGTGAATGTCGAGCAGACCATGGTTTTGATGGATCTCGGGGAGGACTCACCGAAGGCATCAATTTCATTGACATAGGTGTTGATGAAACTAAAATTTTGATAAGACGTGTAGGCAATGTTAGTCTCAAATTTTGATTTCCCTTCTATCCTTCCTGTAAGAAATAAATCAACTCTATCTGCATATGAAAAGATCAAGGAAATGGAACTCAAGAGTAACATATAACAAGGTTTTGAGACCTTCTACATTTTGAACTTATCCAAAGTTTAGGTGGGTATACCTTCTATGAATACTTTCACACTTTAAAATTGAGATCCACAGTAAACCAGTGCTAAAAAACCTATGGACTTCATCACCTCAATGAAACTGAAACACTAAAAGAAAAACTTGTATTCATTTCAGTATTGATCTTCAAGAAATATAGAAAGAAATCCCTCAATCTAATACCAGTGCCTTATCCGGGCTACAGAGACCTAAATCAAACAATAATTCTCAAAATGGAACACTCATATACATCTCATCATTTTGGCTTTTATGAATCCCATACATGCCTAACATATATATAGATCCTCTCCCATTCAACTAAAACAATTCATCAGATTCATAGCAACAAAATATAGACTTGTTGACAGAAGTATTTCATGCATATTTAATCTCTCTCCTGAAGAGAAAAGCCTGAAATAACATCTACAAGATTGCCTGACAATCCATGTTCATTCGACCAACCCTAGATTATCCAAATAAAACCAGCAAACTAAAGAATGCATACCAGAAGACAATGGAATTTTAGGCCTGAAACTTTGATCTGTATATTCATATTCATTCCAGAAAAAATATTACATAACTCAGAGCAATCTCTTTAAAACCAGAAAATGTCCTAAATATATTTTGCCAGAGGTTCCTTACAAAATTCATGTCATCCTTTTACACTAGTCCTGGTATCCATTTATAACATTATGGATGTATACAAGCTTCGAACATTCCTAGAAAGGTTTGTTACAAACCGCGATACTCTCCAAGAAACAGTTACAAGTCTTTTTCAATATCAACAGCCTCTTCCGTTTGTTGTTCTGCTGCAACCTTTTCTATCTGCTCTGGAGTATCTTCTTGTTGTTTGATATATTTTTCCTTCCACTCCTGAAACACGTCATCACTTGGCCAAGCAAATCTAATAATCTTATGTTTCATCCTTTCTAGCCTTTTCCAAGTGACCCTTAACTACCCAATTTCTATTTCTATGAAACCATAATGTGATTTAACCTTTTCAATCTCTTCAATTTTTTGGACAAATAAGGATCTGTCATCAGTGTTAATGATTTCATTAACCCTTTGGGACAATTTGTGGTCCAGCTCTTCTAGCCATGCCTTCTCCTCTTTCAACTAAATGGGACCAACAAAACCCCCTAGAAACAAATCATATTTGTGATCTGAATATTCTTTTCTATATAATTGGGATTTTCTTTTTGCACCTACCCTTTCCTCTGAGAATATATTCATTTCTTTTATAAACTCACTAGTCGACCTAAGATTGTCATTTGCCTCTGCATTTGCAGGGGATGAACACATGAGCTCTAACTCCTTACCTCTAGGCATCCACTTATTAAGAATTGGCTCCAAACTAGTTTCATCCTTTCTTAATTCAATCAGAACATTCAGGATCCTTTCATATAAATGTGTACAATAGAGGCCTTGACCGAATCAGAAAACTTCAAAATTGTGGCTTTTACCTTTTCTTCATACTTGCTTGCAAACAATGTTTGAGCTTGTTTCAACTTTTCCAACTCATGTTGGACAGTTTTAGCTGACTTGAAACTAAAAGGCATCGGAGACGGGGGATATTCTATAATGGGACTGGTAGGTGGAGGTCTTGCTGGAGAGGATGCTATCATGAAAGTAGAGGATTCACCTGGATGGTGTTGACCTGCCAACTGACTTCGAAGTCTAGCAATAATACTGTCTCTATTGGCTATTCCTTCTTTGGCCTCATTGTAAGCCTTAAATACTATTTCCAAGTTTAATTGGAGATTGGCCTTTTCTTTTGCCTCTTTTTCTGCTTCTGCTACATTGAACTTTGCAGTTTCCAAGACTGTGCTTGCACCTTCCACCAAACTTGTATCTTGGACTCTTTTTACAATCATGCCTCCTAGGAGGCTGGAATATGATACACCTTTACTCCTTTTATTCTCATCTTTCTTCAGTGACCACATGACTAGAGCAACATTATCCTTGCTGAAGGTCACTCCTTCCATGGGTTTTGTTTCCTTCCTTACTACTTCAAAGACCAGAGCATCAACTATATCCCATTCAGGGAGGATTAAAACACCAGCCTTAGACACCATCTCTCTTCCCTTCTTAGGAGTAATAGTTTTAAACTCTTCAATCATTTCTTGCTTTACCTCTTCTTCCACCTGAGTTCCATGAGGTCTTCAAAATAAAGAACCAAGAATTTAATTTTCTCCTCAAAGGGATTGCAACTAGAGAGAGGGTCATAACAGCTATCAAATTGATGAATGAAATCAAGAGCCCTCTTATATGCATCCCACTTTTCATTCCTCATTTCTTTCTCATCCAAACTGAATTCATTTCTAATTAGATCTTCAGGGAACTGAAATTGATGAGTTCTACCTTTACATACTACCCTCTTTCTAAACATGTTGTTGAAAAAATCCTCAGGGTCTGCACATCTTGAAACTATAGTTGACAACCTACATGGCTTAAAGAATTCTTCAAAATATTTCCAGCCACCTTTAGTGATCACAAAATGATGGGCCATGGTAATGGTTGGGAAAATGGTCCCTTTACCCCTATTTGTTAGCCCTGCCTCTTATATAGCTCCAATTTACCTCAAGACTTCTATAATCCCTATCTTTAATGGGACCTAATAGGGAAATAGATAGGGAGTACCTCTGAAACCATACACTATGAAAATGTTAGAAACAGGTTACAAATACATATCTCCCCAATTTTGAAAAATCTTAATACCCTCAGCGAACTCTTTAGGCTTGAGGAATTCCAAGAGAGCCTTAGGAATCCTAGGGTTTTTTGTGCACAAAAGAAATCTAATCTTAGATGCAAAGCTTCTGTCAAACTTCAAATAGCTAGCATCCTCTCTATCCCAGGATAAAACAGTGCTCCAAAGTTGAACAAGCATCGCTTCCTTATCTTTTACCTTAACCAAATCCATTTCCTTTGCAAAATAGTCAGTACCCTTTAACATAAACATGTGCATTAAAAGGGAATACCATCCAAATGGTCTATCCACCTTACCATTTTTTATCCCTACTAGCCCTGCATGAATTGCATCAGTAAGGTATGGTGCATAATCAAATGTTATTGCTAGAGAGGGGTTTAGAATTTGTGCAATCATCAACATGTAATGGGTTGGCATGTTTTTCTCAGCATCTTCTCCAAGAATCTAACACAGTGCCCAATACATACCCTTAGCTCTCAGAGTAAATAGATTCAAGGAGAAGGGTTCCATTGTACGGGGGCCTACAACTGTTAACCCTCCTATCTTGATAAAAAATTCTTCCAGTGGGCCACTCCTCAAGTGATCCCTTTGTGCATTATAGACTTGGGCTAATGACTCAAAATCAATAGGTTCTAACAGGTTTGAAGCTTCATTGAGCTTAAATACATTTCTGAATTCATCATCATTTATTTCAACCAGGGCTGATCCCTTCACATTCCTGATACATCTAGCTATGGGGTCATAATTTTGTGCAATCAGAGTCAACAAATCTACATCCATGAACACACCAGGAACAATAAGCTTCCCCACATCCAATTCCCATATGCTAATTAAAGGGGAAAGGGAATGTCTCTGACCAAAACCAACTTTGAACAATCCTAAACCTTACAGCCCTATTTGAGGATCCCTTAACAAATTACCTTTATCATATAAGCCATCCCCAATTCTTAGATGAGGGTTCTTTGGTACTAATTCTTTAGCTTTAGCCCCGGCATTGGTTGACATAGTTAATTGTTCCAAAAAATCATCACAAATATTTCTATCTTGGTAATTCACTTTTCCTGTCAACTCCCTTCTTGGTGCCATCTTGATAATGCAACTATAGTAATTGAGACTTGCACAGACCTCAAATGAAACAATTCACACAACAATCACCGAATTAGCAAGAGAAAGAACAAAAAACCTGTTATTCTCTAGAAGAAAACCGCTTTGCACCAATTGCTCTGCAACAGACTCGTTGAAATGATGCCAACATTCAAGTTGATGCAGACTCTAATACGGCAAATTGGCATTGAATTTTAGAAATTAATCCCGCATGTTTCTGCCATCACCTCAGAATTGAATTCACAAATCAAATTTAAAAATGGGCTCCAATGGATAACAAATTCTTTAAGTATTTCCTCTGTTTCGTTGTTTCGCTATTTCGTAAAGCTTAAAACCTCTGCACTTTTATTTCGCAAAACAATGACAATCGTTGGATCACGGGAACTTGCACTGCTATTATTCTGTCTAGTCTTTCTGTATTAGTGATGGGCCCCACCTACTTTTCGCTATTTCGTGGGCCTTAAACCTTGTGCAATTTTCTTTTGTGAAGCAACACCGACCATTAGATCATAATCTACCTACCTGGTCTTTATCTCCAACAATGACTGTCAGTCTTATTAACTAACCGCGCATCACCTTGAAGGCTAACAGTTTTTGCTATTTTGTAGAGGCTAAGCTGCAAGCATCTTTGGGATATGAAACAATGACAACCATTGGATTGACCATGAGATGAACATCTTTTAACATGATTTAGACCTTTCAAGTGGGCCCTTTATCTCAAAGATCACTTACTTTATCTCATCATCGGTTAACAAATGCCACATGGCGATCGATCATTTTCTCATGAAGCTCCATCGGGTTCCATTCTGAAACCGCCACATGCTTTACTTTACTATTCCCCACATAACTACCGGTTGAACCAAGGTGGACCCTCAATTACCCTTCAAAGCCACGTGCACTTGACAGGTCACCATTACAGTCTTTCGGTGGAATTTCTTCTTTGGCAAGCGGTCTACAGGTTTCATCGAACAGGCATTTTCATTGAAACTGTCGGGCCCACCGCAGACCGCCATCTGGGTGCCATCAAACCTGCCACTTGTCTTTCCCTATTTCGCGATCACTAATCTTCATTTGACTTACAGCTGCAATACCACGAGAATCGTCTGATCAAATCATACTTAATCAGCCTTTAACTTTATGACCTGCTTGTCCTTTGGGCCCACCACCTTTTCGCTACTTCGCGAAAGGTAAAACACTCACATATTTTGGTCACAAATCAACGTGAGTCGTTGATATTTTCTAAACCGATCATCCTTTAACCAAAGAAGCCACTCGCCTCTAGGACCCGCCAAGTCTTTCGTTGTTTCATAGAACTTATATCACGTGCATCTCGGGATAGTGAATCAACATGAGCCATTGGATTTAAAGCAAGATACAGGCCTTTAATCTGATGATCGATCCTCTGGTCGAGCCCTCCAAGCCTTTCGCTATTTCACAAAAATTAACTTGTCGGCATCTCTACCTAAGGAAACAACGATAGCCACAGGATTAACAATGAGTTGCATACTAATTAAGGATCCTAACAAAACATTAGGACAAGACATAGGTGAAGGCATAAATTTTGAAAATATTAAAGGACCACCTAGGGAAATAACTAATTGGTGGACACTTTTCATGATAGACCGACCCTTCTTTAAGTGGTAAAAGTAACTCGGAAATAAAACACAAGGGTTTTTTGCAAACATAGTAAGGGTTAAAACTCAAAAATCTTAAACCCTCTTCTAACCGAACAAAAACAGAGGCAACAACATCATACTAGACACATTTTTTGTAGACTTATAGCCAATTAAGGAACAAGAATATCCAATTTTAAATAGTAATAACAATGGCTCTGACTGGGGATGGTTGATTGCAAGATCAACACAAGAATTCAGAAACTCTCTGGAGAACAGACCAAACACAAGCCCAAAAAACAACAACAAAATGAAACCTAAATATGTACAGACTAAGACCTACTGTGCATGGACATTAAGAGAAGTAATTCTTTAGGAATTGTCCATGCACTGGAAATTCCTGTACCTCATCATTCATATTCTACAAAAAATATGAATCCTTTCCATTAAGATCATAAACCACAGAGGGGCCTATCCATAGTGACTCAATTTTTTTGTGTTTTCCCTTATCTTGTCCTTTCACATTCCATTGAAGAACCACATCACCAATTTGAAACTTTCTCAATGTGTTCCTTTTGTCAAATAGATATTTTGACTGCAATTGGATCTTCAAATTCCTCTTGTGAGCCAAACTTCTAATTTCTTCTATCTCCACCATCTGAATTATCTGGTCTTCCATAGGTTCAGATAACTCCATGTCTTCAGCTTGCAAGAACTTATATACTGGGAGAAGATTATTGACTGACAGCCTAGATTGAATACCATAGACCAACTCAAAAGGTGAGACACCAATTTCTCTCTTAACAGTAACCCTATCTGCCCAAGGGGCTAATTTCAACTTTTGGTCCCAAGACCTTTAATTTTCCTCCAAGATTTTCTTAATAATGTTCAAGAGGCTCTTATTACTTGATTCAGCTTGCCCATTACCCTGAGGATGATAAGGTGAAGAGTAGGACATAACTATTCCATGGCTGGTGCAAAATTCAACAAACTCTTTTGACCTGAAGCTCATGGCATTATCCATCACTAGTTTTATAGTGACTCCAAATCTGGTTATGACATTATCCATCAGGAAGTCAATAACAACCTTACTTGTGGCTCTCCTAGTGGGTATAGCTTCAATCCATTTGGTAAAATAATCAGTAGCTACTATAATCCACCTATGACCTCTTCCTGATTTCTCAATGATTTCTCCAATAAAATCAATGCCCCATTGGACAAAAGGGGCTTCCACTATGACTCGGTTGAGGGGTAAAGCTCCCTCATACTTCAATTTTGATGAAAATTTTTGGCATGGATCACATCTCCGGACATGTTCATGAGCATCTTTAAACAAAGCAAGCCAATAATATTTAGCCCAAACTATCTTACCAGCAGTTGTCTTGGTAGAGTAATGACTTCCACACACTGCATCATGCATTTCAGTTAACACTCTCTTAGCCTAGGATTTATCCAAACACATTAGCAATGCCCCATCTCTATTTCACCAAAATAGATCACCCTGAATGAGGACATATTTATGTGACTTCAACTTTAGAGTTCTTCTCTGGTTATGGGTCATTCCTTCTAAAAATGTTGCATCTCTTAAAAGATGTACTATCTCTGAGTACTAGGGCTGTGCCTCAATACTGGTGACTGGGGTGTTCTCAACTTCAACATTATTCACTTCAACATCAAGAAGGTTTGATTTAGCCATAAGCTTAGCAAGGCCTAAACCTCTCACCAATTTAGTGATCTTAATTTCTAAATCAAATTCCTGGATTCTGGTTATCCATCTGCATCTTTTACCTATGACCTCCGACTGGGATAGAATATCTTTGACAGCCACATGTGGGACATAAGCAATTACTTGTGCATTTACAAGATATGGCCTAAAAGCTTTAACAGCCTTGACCAAAGCATATGCTTGCTTCTCCATAATTTTATACTTTAACTCTGTAGCCTGTAAAGATTTTCTATAAAAAGCTATAGGGTGTTCATATCCTTCATTATCCTTTTGTAAAAGAACTGCAGCCACTGTGTGATATGAAGCAAAAGAAAACAAAGAGAAAGGCTTATTGTAGTTAGGGGACTTCAACACTGGTGCCTCTGGAATAGCCTTCTTGATTTCATCAAAAGCCTTTGAAGCTTCTTGATCCCAACAGAACTTTGTATCCTTTTTAAGCAGTTTAACAATGGGCTTGTCTATCTCTACAAAATTTACAATAAATCTTCTAACAAAATTTACTTTGCCCAAGAAAGATTGGATACCTTTAACATTTTTCAGCTCAGGCACATTGTTTATAGCCTCAATTCTTTCAGGGTCTATTCTTACCCCTTCTTTGGAGACAATATACCCTAGCAGCTTCCCTTCAGTAACAACAAAATGACACTTTTTAGGATTTAGGGATACTCCAAATTCCAGAGCTTTATTGAAAACCTGTTCTAAGTGTCCACAATGGTCCTTCACCCTTTTGGAGAAGCATATCAAATCATCTTGATATACTACCATGATAACATTGATGAATTCCTTGAAAGCTACATCCATCGCCCTCTGAAAAGTAGCTCCAGCATTCTTCAAACCAAAAGGCATTCTGACATACACATATGTTCCCCAAGGGGTGGTGAAAGCAGTTTTGAATTGTTCAGATTCTTTTACTAACACCTGGTTATACCCTGAGAACCCATCCATCATAGACAATAGGTCACAACCAGTTACTCTTTGCAACATTGCTTCCATATTAGGAGAAGAGTAATTATCTTTCAAGGAAGCAACATTTAGGTTCCTAAAGTCCACACAGAGTCTAATGTCCCCATTCTTCTTTCTAACCGGGACCAAATTTGAGACCCATGATGAATGCCTTATAGGCTTAATAATTCCCCCTTCCCTTAACTTGGTCAATTCTTGCTGTATTTTAGATTCCAACAGGGGGTTGATAGGTCTTTTTTTTGTCTGAAAGGCTTAGAATCTAGAAGCAGAGGGACTTCATGCTAAAATAGATCCTGTCTATACGCCTTTAGATCTTCATAAGACCAAGCAAAGACATGCTTCTATTTCTTTAATAAATTAATAAGATTTATTTTGACATGAGGAGGCAAAATTTTTCCAATATACACCAACTTAGGGGATGATTTTGTTCCCAAGTTTACTTCCTCTAGTTCATCTAACTTGGTGGTTTATTGCTGGTGCAGATGACTATCACTGTAACTGAACATACCTTCCAGTTCCACCAACCCTTTAGGTATTTCATTAGTTTCTAACTGAACTAGGTCATTTCCAAACATAGTTTCTCTATTTTCAACCACTTCCACCAAGCCATTGCAATCAATTTTTTGTCCATGATAGTCATCAATGCATTGTATAAACCTGAGAATATCTTCATCATCAGCAAACACTTGCCAATTATATACATTGTCAGGAATGGTAGGCCTAACTTTTACCTCAACTATGGATATACCGGTTAGTGTTGCATCATCATTCTTTAATGCAACATTTGGTAAGAAATCTGCCATGATATTCTTAGATCTTTCTATCCAATTTATAGAGAATGCACTAAAATGCTCAATCACATCCCATACTGCATGCTTGTATCTTTTCAATCTATCATTCTTAGATGCATACTTAGCTCTAACTTGAGAAATAACCAATTCTGAGTCTCCTAACACTTTTAACAACTGAATGCCATACCTTTTTGCAACTTCAAGTCCCAATAACAAGGCTTCATATTCAGCAATATTATTTGTACACTAAAAGGCCAACAAGAAGGAATACTTGAAAGTTATACCTGATGGTGATACAAAGAGAACTCCTACTCCAGATCCTTCTTTAGAGAAAGCTCCATCAAAATACATGTTCCATAAACTATGCTGTTGAGATTCCAATTCAATCACAATAGAGTCAGTATTCTTCAATTGAGGTAAAATTGGTTGTAATCTAAAATTGTCAAGATCCACTTCAATCATACAGTTGAGAATACTAGGATCTACTTTCTCAATTACCCTAGGAGCATGTGGTTCTCTATACAATTTGACTTGGTTTCCATTAATTGGGATAGTAGCATATGATAGATCCAACTGAACATTTCCACCAACTACTGCAGCCCACTGTCTAGACAACAACATGCCATAGTGAGGTTTGGTGTCAGTTACAATGACATCCATCTTGTATGTTGCTTCAAGGATTGCTGATATTTTTACTTCAACATCTTTCATTGTACCTATCACTGGCACTTCTCCGTTATCCATAGAATAACATTTCCCATACACTGTACTCACTGACAATCCTAATTCTTTCATGACACCATAAGGCATTACATTTGCAGCTACACCAGAATCTATCATATAGTTTTTAATTAACCGGTTATTTACTAACAAAGTAACATAGAAAGGATCAAACTTTGAGGGTTCTTGTGTAATAGTTGTTCCAACATATATCTCTGGGGTTTGTATCTCCTGATTCTTTTCATCCTTAGTTGAACCAGAAGGTAAAGATATGTTACTGTTAGATATTTTAGAAAATAAAGATAAAGCAACTTCTCTATGTTCCTTTATTTTCAATAATTCTATCAATGGGATAGTGGCCTTCATCTGGGTAAGAGCCTGAGTCATATCAAATGTGGAATTATTAATCAACTCAGTATTGGTCTTAACTTTCTCTGTCTTAGGCTGACTTGCCTTCTTCATTGTGGCAGTTCCTTGTATATCACTAGTAGCTTTATCATCCATAGTTTTAGCTGTATCCTGTAATTTGTCATTCCCCTTTTGACTGTCTTGGGGCAAGGTGGTATTACTTGCTGCTTTCTTCTGGGATACTTCTTTTATAAACATTGAGCCAGGTTCACCTTGATCCCCATCCTTCTTAGTACTTCTCAAATTGTAATTGTGCTTGGCTTTGGCTATGAAAGCTTTAGTGAGATTTCTTACTTCTTCATCTTCAATTGTTACCACATTCAAAGTGGGATGCCAATCAAGTGACAACTATCCTTGGTAAGACCTTTTACTATTCAACACATCACATTCACTAAGTTCACTTTGTGATGACTCATCATCACTTTTTATGAAAGTTTCAAACATATTTATATCAGGCTCAACCTCTTGTCTCATGGATTCTTCAAGGGCTTGAGTTACAGCACATTGATGAGGATAATGTGGTCCATCACAAGCCATGCACCAAGGAGTATTCTCCATATTATGAACATTTCCTCCTTTTAAAGGATCTAGGGTATCCTGGTTCTGAGTATTTTTTGGCTTCTCATTTTGAGGCTTGCCATCCTTCCAAGTATTGTTGTAAGGCATGTCATGCAACCTAGGAGGCCTATCTTGCCAATTATAATGAGGCTTATCATTTTTACTCACCTTGGCAGTAAGAACCTTCATAGCAGTCACTAATTTCTCTATTCTATCTTCTTCTTTAGCAACTTTATTTGGTTGCTATTTTAATTCTTGCCATAGCCTACCATCAGTTCCTCTCCCTATTTTCCCAAATGCTTTCCTATTACTCTCCACATTAATGGCAATTCTAAATGCATCTCTCAGACTATGAAGATTTTTATCCCTCAGAATATAGGCCATTTAAGAATCAAAGGCATTGTAATAAGTATTCAGGCACATATTATCATGTAACCTCATTACCTGATATAGCCTATGCATTGCTTTCTGAAATGTGGCATTAAAATCTATGACAATTTCATTGTAAAACTTTTTGATATTGTTGAACTCATTTAGCATGAAGCTCACATTTGTTTTGTCACCATACTATTCTTGAAAGCAATTTTAAAAATCTTCCCAAGACCCAATGTTGTTCACAGGGAGACCTCTATACCAGTCCCTTACATCATCTACTAGAGACTGTACAAACAATTTCATGATGACATCTTCATCTACAATTTCATAGTCATTTATTAAGTCACCAAAATATTTCAAGTGTTCTTGTGCAGGGATTGCATTATTCCCAGCAAATTTGTGAAGTCTATCCCTCAATTCTATAGGAACATGGTTATGGTACCCTGGGATTCCATAAAAAAAGAGTTGTCTATAAAGTTCTAGATTAATAGGTCTTCTTTGGAATTGGTTAGCAGCAAGGTTATTTCCCATGTTCATTCTTACATTTGGGCTATGAGTTAGAGAGATCTGGTTACCTTAGTTAGTAATAGGGGCTTGAATGGCTGTGGCAGTGCTAGTAGGCAAGGTTGCTTAAATTTTAACTGGAGGGAGTGAAGCTTGGTGAGGAACAAGTTTATTTAGGTCTACTGAGGGAAACATGATAGGAGGAGCCTTCAGATAACTAATCTTTCTTTTAACTTCTTGATTGGCTGCTTCTAATTCAACTTTCTCTAACTCCATTTGCATATCTTCTTTCTCTTTCCTCATCCTTTCCATCTCTCTTTCATGTGCAGATAACATGTGAGAGATCTCCACTATAGTCTTAGATCTAGACCCACCTTCCATCCATTTCTGCTTTCCTTTGTCAACATTATTTCTAACAGGTTGTAGGTCACTAAGGACTTCCCTTTTTGGTTGCACTACTGACTTATATGTAGGTTTGGTCTTGGGAACTAAGATTTCTCTGTTCACTGGACCTTCGTCCTCACTCTTGGCCTTTTCTTGGGTAAATAGTTCAAGGTCAGCAATTTATCTTAGAAGCCTATCTCTCTCCATCAATTTTTCTTTTACCTCTCTCTCTTTATCTGCTTCCTTTTGTGTTCTTAAGAAAATTAAATGATGGACTTTTCTATTCAAGACTTCAATTTCTTGGAATAACTTATCTTCATCGGGGAAGATTTCTTTAGAGTCTGACTTATTGACTTGGTCAATATCAATTAAACTAATGTTTCCATCAATTGTCCTAGGTACAAAATCTCTCTTAATGTTTGAACTATTTTTTTCTTTCCTAGAAAAACTAGCATGGGAGATCCCCTAATTTGAAACTTGGACATTTTCAATATTCCCAAACAAACTAGAATGGAAACCTAAAATATCATGCTCAGATTCATAGGAAGAAGAATTTGAATTTGCATAGACGAGTCTCTCAGATGACTTAGCCATATTGATGCTCTTCTGTACCCAAGAAACATTAGATGGCTCATGTACAATTGATCTTTTATGGCCTCTCAGTGACTGTTCAGGTAGTCCCTCTTGCAATGTCTCATGAGGATGCTTCTTCATGAAAGACTTGGTATTCCTTCCTCTCTGCATTATGCTTGTTTTCTTGGAAGAATTTCACTTATTTAAAAGGACTGGTTATACTTGTCAGAGTCACCACCCACAAAGACTGTGGTAAATAAGAAACAAGCTTTAAACAAAAAACTTGCCAATTTTTTAAAACAAAAATCACAAAGATTTTCAAAGAGACATATAACACAAATTAGAGATCAGGCAATTTTCCACAACACAGGTATCTGAACAACTTCTGAACTAATTTAGGCACCAATCTGCAACATAGATACACACTGTGACTCTCCCCAATAGAGTCGCCACTTTTGTTAGTCTCAAATTTTGATTTCCCTTCTATCCTTCCTGTAAGAAATAAATCAACTCTGTCTGCATATGAAAAGATCAGGGAAATGGAACTCAAGAATAACATATAACAAGGTTTTGAGACCTACACTTTGAACTTATCCAAAGTTCAGGTGGGCATACCTTCTATGAATAAATCACACTTTAAAATTAAGATCCACAGTAAACCAGTGCTAAAAAACATGTGGACTTCATCACCTCAATGAAACTGAAACACTAAAAGAAAAACATGTATTCATTTTAGTATTGATCTTCAAGAAAGATAGAAAGAAATCCTTCAATCTAATACCAGTGCCTTATCCGGGCTACAGAGTCACCTAAATCAAAAAATAATTCTCAAAATGGAACACTCATATACATCTCATCATTTTGGCTTTTATGAATCCCATACATGCCTAACATATATATAGATCCTCTCCCATTCAAATAAAACGATTCATCAGATTCATAGAAACAAACAATAGACTTGTTGATAGAAGTATTTCATGCATATTTAATCTTTCTCTTGAAGAGAAAAGCCTGAAATAACATCTACAAGATTGCCTTACAATCCATGTTCATTCGAGCAACCTTAGATTATCCAAATGAAACCAGCAAACTAAAGAATGCATACCAGAAGACAAAGGAATTTTAGGCCTGAAACTTTGATCTATATATTCATATTCATTCATGAAAAAATATTACATAACTCAGAGCAATCTCTTTAAAAGCAGAAAAGGTCCTAAATATATTTTGCCAGAGGTTCCTTACAAAATTCTTGTCATTCTTTTACACTAGTCCTAGTATCCATTTATAACATTATGGATCCATACAAGCTTCAAACATTCCTAGAAAGGTTTGTTACAAACCGTGATACACTCCAAGAAACAGTTACAAGTCTTTTTCAATATCAACGGCCTCTTCCGTTTGTTGTTCTACTGTAACCTTTTCTATCTGCTCTGGAGTATATTCTTGTTGTCTGATATATTTGTCCTTCCACTCCTAAAACACATCATCACTTGGCCAAACAAAGCTAATAATCTTATGTTTCATCCTTTCTAGCCTTTTCCAAGTGACCCTTAACTGCCCAATTTCTGTTTCTATGAAACCATAATGTGATTTCACCTTTTCAATCTCTTCAATTGTTTGGACAAATAAGGATGTGTCATCAATGTTAATGATTTCATTAACCCTTTGGGACAATTTGTGGTCCAGCTCTTCTAGCCATGCCTTCTCCTCTTTCAAATGAATGGGACCAACAAAACCCCCTAGAAACAAATCATATTTGTGATCTGAATATTCTTTTCTATATAATTGGGCTTTTCTTTTTACACCCACCCTTTCCTCTGAGAATATATTCATTTCTTTTATAAACTTACTAGTGGACCTAAGATTGTCATTTGCCTCTGCATTTGCAGGGGATGAACACATGAGCTCTAACTCCTTACCTCTAGGCATCAACTTATTAATAATTGTCTCCAAAGTGGTTTCATCCTTTATTAATTCAATCAGAACATTCAGGATCCTTTTCATAGAAATGTGTACAATAGAGGCCTTGACCGAATCAACAAAATTCAAAATTGTGGCTTTTACCTTTTCTTCATACTTGCTTGCAAATAATGTTTGAGCTTCTTTCAACTTCCCAACTCATGTTGGACAGTTTCAGTTAATGTGAAACTAAAAGGCATAGGAGAAGGGGGATATTCTATAATGGGACTGGTAGGTGGAGGTCTTGCTGGAGAGGAGGCTATTATGAGAGTACAGGATTCACCTAGATGGTGCTGACCTGCCAACTGACTCTGAAGTCTAGCAATAATACTGTCTCTATTGGCTATTCCTTCTTTGGCCTCATTGTAAGCCTTAAAGATAGTTTCCAATTTTAATTGGAGATTGGCCTTTTCTTTTGCCTCTTTTTTTGCTACTGCTACATTGAACTTTGCAGTTTCCAAGACTGTACTTGTAGCTTCCACCACTCTTGTATCTTGGACTCTTTTTACAATCATGCCTCCTAGGAGGCTAGAATCTGATACACCTCTACTCCTTTTATTCTCATCTTTCTTTAGTGACCACATTACTAGAGTAGCATTATCCTTGCTGAAGGTCACTCCTTCCATGGGTTTTCTTTCCTTCCTTACTACTTCAAGGACTAGAGCATCAACTATATCCCATTCAGGGAGGATTAAAACACCAGCCTTAGACACCATCTCTCTTCCCTTCTCAGGAGTAATAATTTTAAATTCTTCAATCATTTCTTTCTTTACCTCTTCTTCCACCTGAGTTACATCTCTGTGAGGTTGTTCACTCTTCCTTTGCTCACGACTGGCTTTGAATTGTTCCATATTTTTCTTCCACACAAATTGCATGAAAGCCCCTATTGTAACAAAATTACTGTCTACCAGGAACTCCTCACTAGCTTTCTTAATAGTAAGGTCTAATTATTTGCCTTTTAGCTCACCATCTGTCAAGTTCAGTTCAGCACTAGGTGGCTCTTCTGGCATCCCCTCTTGGGTCTCCTCATATGTGTAGGCAATCTCCTCGAGACTCCCTAACTATAACAATTGTTCAGCCACTGCCTGCTCATCTCCTATGTGGATAGGGGACTGAGATGGAGAATATAAGCTCTCATTGGTTTGCACTTCCTTTCCTACCTTTTGCCTTTTAGGGGAGTCTTGGATGTCAATGACATCCTCAATTGCTCCTTTTCCTCTTGAAGTGGAAGGCTCTCCTATCACTGGCATCATCACCCTATGCATTACATAATCACCAAGTGGGATAGCCTTAGCAAAGGTAGGATTAGCTAAAACCAATTTAACCTTGTCAGGATCATTTTTTATTATAGCCTCCCTTTTTTCTTTCAAGGTTTCCATGAGGTCTTCAAAATAAAGAACCAAGAATTTGATTTTCTCCTCAAAGGGATTGAAACTAGAGAGAGGGTCATAACTGCTATCAAATTGATGATAGAAATCAAGAGCCCTCTTATATGCAACCCACTTCTCTTTACTTAGTTCTTGCTCATCCAAATGGATTTCATTTCTAATTAGATCTTCAAGGAACTAAAATTGATGAGGCCTACCTTTACACACTACCCTCCTTCTAAACATGTCGTTGAAAAAATCCTCAGGGTCTGCACATCTTGAAACTACAGTTGACAACCTACATGGCTTAAAGAATTCTTCAAAATATTTCCAGCTACCTTTAGTGATACAAAATGATGGGCCACGGTAATGGTTGGGAAAATGGTCCCTTTACCCCTATTTTTCAGCTCTACCTCTTGTACACCTCCAATTTGCCTCAAGACTTCTGCAATCCCTATCTTTAATGGGACCTGATAGGGAAGTAGATAGGGAGTACCTTTGAAACCATACACTCTAAAAATGGTAGAAACAAGGTACAAATACATATCTCCCCAATTGTGAACAATCTTAATACCCTCAGCAAACTCTTTAGGCCTAAGGAATTCCAAGAGAGCCTTAGGAATCCTAGGGTTTTCTGTGCACAAAATAAATCTAATCTTAGATGCAAGGCATCTATCAAACTTCAAATAGCTAGCATCCTCTCTATTCCAGGATAAAATAGTACTCCAAAGTTGAACAGGGATCTCACCCTTTACCTTAACCAAATCCATTTCCTTTACAAAATAGTCAGCACCCTTGAACAAAAACATGTGCATTAAAAGGGAATTCCATCCAAATGGTCTGTCCACCTTACCATTTTTCATCCCTACTATCCCTGCATGAATTGCATCAGTAAGGTATGGCGCATAATCAAATGTTATTGCTAGAGAGGGGTTTAGAATTTGTGCAATCATTAGCATGTAATGGGTTGGCATGTTTTCTCAGCATCTTGTCCAAGAATTTGACACAGTGCCCAATACATACCCTTAGCTCTCAGAGTAAATAGATTCAAGGAGAAGGGTTCCATTGTACTAGAGCCTACAACTGTTAGCCCTCCTATCTTGACAAAAAATTCTTTCAGTGGGCCACTCCTAAGGTGATCCCTTTGTGGATTATAGACTCGGGCTAATGACTCAAAATCAATAGGTTCTAATAGGTTTGAAGCTTCATTGAGCTTAAATACATTTCTAAATTCATCATCATTTATTACAGCCAGGGCTGATCCCTTCACATTCCATATACATCTAGCTATGGGGTCATAATTTTGTGCAATCAGAGTCAACAAATCTACATCCATGAACACACCAAGAACAATAAGCTTCCCCACATCCAATTCCCATATGCTATTTAAAGGGGCAAGGGAATGTCTCTGACCAAAACCAACTTTGAACAATCCTAAAACTAATAGCCCTATTTGGGGATCCCTTAACCAATTACCTTTATCATATAAGCCATCCCCAATTCTTAGACGAGGGTTCTTTGGTACTAATTCTTTAGCTTTAGCCCCAGTATTTTATTGACATAGTTAATTGTTCCAAAAAATCATCACAAATATTTCTATCCTGGTAATTCACTTTTCCTGTCAACTCCCTTCTTGGTGCCATCTTGATAATGCAACTATATTAATTGATACTTGCATAGACCTCAAATGAAACAATTCACACATCAATCACCGAATTAGCAAGAGAAAGCACAAAAAACCTATTATTCACTTGAAGAAAACCTCTCTGCACCAATTTCTCTACAACAGACTCGTTGAAATGATGCCAACATTCAAGTTGATGCGTTCTCTAATATGGAAAGTTGGCATTGAATTTTAGAAATTAATCCTGCATGCTTCGACCATCACCTCAGAATTGAATTCACAAATCGAATTCAAAAATGGGCTGCAACGGATCGTAAATTCTTTAAGTATTTCCTTTGTTTCATTGTTTCGCTATTTTGTGAAGCTTAAAACCTCTGCACTTTTCTTTCACGAAACAATGACAACTGTTGGATCACGGGAACTTGCACTGCTGTTATTCCATCCGGTCTTTCTGTGTTAGTGACGGGCCCCACCCACTTTTCGCTATTTCATGGGCCTTAAACCTTGTGCAATTTTCTTTCATGAAGCAATGCTGGCCATTAGATCATAATCTACCTACCCAGTCTTTATCTCCAACAATGACCATCTGTCTTATTAACTAACTGTGCATCACCTTGACGGCTAACGATTTTTGCTATTTCACAGAGGCTAAGCTGCAGGCATCTTCAGTCTATGAAACAATGACAACAGTTGGATTAACCATGAGATGAACATCTTTTAACATGCTTTAGACCTTTCAAGTGGGCCCTTTATCTCAGAGATCATTTGCTTTATCTCATCACTGGTTAACAAATGCCACGTGGTGGTCGATCATTTGCTCATGAAGTTCCATTGGGTTCCATTCTGAAACCGCCACATTCTTTACTTTACTATTCTCCACATAACTGCCAGTTGAACCAAGGCAGGCCCTCAATTACCCTTTAGAGCCACTTCCACTTGGCAGGTCACCATTACACTCTACGGAACAAACCATCTTTCCTGCCATGTGTCTACCACCTCAGCAGCCTAGTCACAGTCTTTCGGTGGAATTTCTTCTTCGGCGAGTGGTCTACAAGTCTCATCGAACAGGCATTTTCATCGAACCGTTGGGCCCACCGTGGACCGCCACCTGGGTACCATCGGACCTGCCACCTATCTTTCATTGTTTCATGATCACTAATCTCCGTTTGACTTATGGTTGCAAAACCACAAGAACTGTCTGATCAAATCATACTTAATCGACCTTTAACTTTATGAACTACCTGTCCTTAGGGCCCACCACCTATTCGCTACTTTGTGAAAGGTAAAACACTCGCATCTTTTGGCCATGAATCAACGCGAGCCGTTGATCTTTTCTAAACCGATCATCCTTTAACCAAAAAAGTCACTTGGCTCTGGGACCCGCCAAGTCTTTCATTGTTTTGTAGAACTTATATCACGTGTATCTCGGGCTAGCAAATCAATGTGAGTCATTGGATTTAAAGCAAGATGCATGCCTGTAATCTGACGGTCGATCCTCTGGTCGTGCTCTCAAGGCCTTTTGCTATTTCACATAACTTAACTTGCCGACATCTCTACCTAATGAAACAACGATAGCCATAGGATTAACAATGAGTTGCATACTAATTAAGGAGCCTGACAAAACATTTGGACAAGACATAGGCGAAGGCGTAAATTTTGAAAATATTAAGGGACCGCCTAGGGAAAGATCTAATGGGGGGACACTTTTCATGATAGACCGACCCTTCTTTAAGTGGTAGAAGTAGCTCGGAAATAGAACACAAGGGTTTTTTGCAAACATAGGAAGGGTTAAAACTCAAAAACCTTAAACCCTCTAATAACCAAACAAAAATAGAGACAACAAGGTCATACTAGACACATTTTTTGCAGACTTCTAGCCAATTATGGAACAAGAATATACAATTTTAAACAGTGATAATAGGCAGTTCACTGAATGGTCAGATCCATCGAGAAAGGCACATCAAAGAAGTATCAACTGGTTCCATCAAAAAGTGGTGTCGATGAAACTAGGGTTTTGATAAAATATGAAATGGCTAGCCAAAGAAGAGGTTTAGCCGAAGGAGGTGGTGGCTCTAGTGGAGATGACTTGGTGGATAGGTGGAGTCTAGGAAGATGTCAGAGAAAATCTAGAGGTGCCATGTGGTGATACCATGGCATAGGCGAGAGCCATTTAGAGAAGCTAAAGGTTGAGCAGGTTAAGGAGATCAATGGTCGGGTGAGATGATCAAACAGTTGTCACCATGTCGCGATCCGAAGATGCTCGCCATCTATCCCATGTGACTTGGTGACAAGGCACGTGCACTAAAAGAGAGGGTGGCCCAAGCATTAAGGTTCGAGAAACTTGAGGGAAGATCTACGGTCGTCACTATACCGCCATGTGAAAGTGCCCAATGGTTATCACCTGCGACATAACGACTGACCAGGTGGCAGTTGAGGTGGCAGTCCAGGTGGGCACAAGGCGAGTCAGACTGTACCACGTATTAGGAAGTAGAAGAAAAATTAGGGCAAGTCTAAGTCCAGTGGCAAGTCCAAGGTGGCGGGTAGATGGATCCAAGGGCAAGTCGGGATGTGACATGTGTCAGGCCCGCCAGAAGAGAAAGTGATAATGGAAGCCGCTCAGGCAAGGTAAAAGCCAGACAAGTTAGGCCAAATCAATGGTGATCTGGGGAAGATCAATGGTTTTTGCCAAGTCACAATAGAAATTTTCTCAATGGCTGAAATCCGCAACTTGGAGACCAAGCGGTGGGGCTCGATAGAGAAGGATAGCAATCCAGAGGAAATAAAAAAGAACAAGCAACCCAAGGAAAAATAAAGAGCTTCATTCTAGTAGTGAACCTAGGTGGTGCTGAGGTGGTAGGATAAGGGCCCCAGAATGAACTAGATGGTGCCATGTTGTGGAGATGCACGATAGATGTCTACGCAAGAATTTTAAAGATTTAAAATATAATTTCTGACTGTGCTGAACAAGCAGAAAATTAAACGACTGACCTACAAAAAGATTGGTGGCTAAGGGATTTATTTTTTGCCCAATATATGTGTTATATATCATTGGAAAGCTCTTGATCCAAGGAATCTGATTCTGTAGTCAATTGTAACCCATGGCAAGTATTTTGGGGAAGTTACCTCAGGATCTCAGATTGGATTTTTCAGTCAGAAAGATTGGATGTTCTACAGGCCAAGTTGTGTGAAATAGTTAATGTTGAAAGATAGGGTAGTTTCTATTGTCAAAGAATGAAATCTGATTTTGTCCTCCATGCCTTCTTATTTGAGAGTCTTCTCATTTTGTAAGGGTTCCATATTTTTGTGAGCAAGGCTCCTGAATCTTGGTTTCCAATTCTGATCTTTTTGCCAAATTTGTAATACAATGTTCCTTGTCAAGCAATAGAGTATCTTCTTGTTGTGAATGTTTTTTGTTGTAGGTCACATATATGTCAGGCATATATACAGTTTATTGGATTGTCTCTATGCCTTCTCTTATTTTCAATGAATCCAGTCTTCAAGGGAGTTTGGGTTTGTCCTCTCAAAGTGGGAGTGTAATGGGTGTTCTTAGTTACTCTTCAAGGAAGGGTTTAAATTCTATGAGCAATCTTTTTGAATTCAGGATAATGTCTGGATATGTATGATCCTCTGTTTGAGTTTAGAATGTATTAATGTCAGACATTAATACAAAGATAATTTTTTTCAAAAAAATGGATTTGTAATAGAAGTTTCCATTTACAGTTTGATGTATGACTCCATGCCCCTGGATAAGGCATTGGTCTTGCAAATTCTGGAGATTCTCAGAGATTTTAGAATATCAAGTATCCATTTTCTTTCATGTTTGTAGTTTTAGATGTTCCATCTATCTCATGCTCCAATCTTGTTGAGATGTCAATGTAGATCTAGCCCATCTACAGTAACCTCCTTGTTGTTGAGCCCTGTGAGATTTATCTACTTTTGTTGATGCCATATATCTGTCATTGGTTATATTTTATGCAACTCGAAGTGTAGGAGGATCATAATGGATCCTATGTTATGTTGTCCAAGCCTTGAAGCATTAAATTGATTGAGATTGGCTATTTCATAGATAGTTTGCAGGTGAACTTGGGTGTCTCTTTTCTAGACCAACAGGGTTGTGTCTCTATATATTGGAGGATAACATGTGATGAAGCTCCACTCCTACATGTATCCCCTTGTTGATATGTATTTCTAACTTGATTATTTCTAAGCCTCTAGGAGTTCGTGTGATTGTTTGTTGTTGGTCCTTGCTTGTCAGTCCTTGTATTGTTAGTCTTTTGGTTGTTAGGTACCAGCTTAGGTCTAGAGTGTGTGTTGGGACCTTGTGTTATCTCCTAGAACAGGGAGTGGTTCCTTTGGTTCCACATGGTCTGGTGGTTGGTGCTTTTCAACCATTGGGATATTCTTTGGATTCTTCATGTGTGGATGTGGATTCTTCTCATTGTTGCAGCTTATGGACATTCTTGTAGTAGATTTATGTAATGGATATCTTGGAATTCATGTAATGTATTATTATATAAAGATGTAGATGAATCATGTATTAGGAATGAGATATACTCATGATGTATCATTAATATAATTGCAATTGTAATTGTATTTTAGTTGATATCTTGGGATTATAACATGATTTGCAATAATGAGGCTATGAGATGTATGATGATGATCTTGTATAATGAAAGTAAATGATTTCTCATGTAATTTTATGTTTGTAATGGAATTATTCTTGAAATAGAATGGATTCATGTGATGGGTTATTTGTAGTAGTTTAGATTCCATCATTATCATATAGGATATAGATCAATATATGAAAAGACCTTATGGAAATGGTAAGAATATAATGTAGGAATTGTGGTTGTTTAATAATATCATGTTTACTTGATAATGTCTTTCATGTGGTTACATTGGAAGTTAGGAAAGCATGCATAGCATATAGGATGGTTTATTAAGAAAGGCATGAGGATTGTTGCATTATGCATTGAAGCTCATGTTTAAAGAAATGATCATGTTAGGAATATGGATGCATGTGTAGCATGGATAAAGTAGTCAAACAAAGATGATTAATGATCATATAGATAGAAATGGTTAAGGGTTTAAGCACATTTGGATTTGGTTTATGGATGAACTCAAGAAAAGGGATTAGTCTTGCATGGAAAGAGTAAGCATATTATGTTAGTTAGATGATAGAGTAGAGTACATCTTGTAATGGTTAAATAATCGAGTGGTTGCATATCATAATGGAAGAACATATATAAGTTACATATAAGGATTAAATTGGTAATAAATGTGGTAATCAAGTGAGTATAATTTTATTGCTTAGGATAGTTAATTAATTAATGGCATTAAGGTACCCTAGAGAGATAGAATTAATGATTGTGATTTTTATTCAGCTTGCATAATTATTTAATGTGTTTATTATACATGTTCATAATTATCAGTGTTAATGGATGTAATTATAGATGATGTTATGTGTTGCATTAGTTATAAATTAAATTTGTTTTGTCTCCAATTGGTATGTTAGATGCTTATTTTATCTAGGGTATTTTGGTAGGCATTACAACTTTGAAGGAAGCTTAGGATGCTAAAGCTACAAATGATCCTTTAGATCTTCAGTTCACAGAAATGCAAGCATATCTTTTCAGTGGCCTAATCTTAGTTTTGGAATATCTCAAGAAAGCTTGGGATAGTCACTTAAATTCATTGAAAAGAACTTTTCCAGATATCTTTAAGTTTATGTAAGTCAATAAGGTTTGTTTGTACATATGCTACTGTATATAGACTTTTTGTGTGAATTTTTGGCATGCGGATACTTACCTTTTCCATTGATGTCAAAGGGGGAGTGTAGGAAAGTGAAAAATGTTATGTTCATCTCAGGGGGAGTTTCAAAAATTTTGAGCTTCAGAATTTTGAATTTTTGAGTTTTGCAGTGTATTCATATGTTGTTACTAATTCTAACACTATCATTTTTCACTAAGTGTTGCCATCATTGCCAAAGGGGGAGATTGTTGGAAAGAGACACTGCACAGCTAGTCAGATTTTGTCATTGATGGCAACTCGAGTCTGTGATTCCATTCACAGTGCATGATTTTCTTATACTAGAAGTAAAAAGTAAAGATTTGGTTAAGTCCAGTAAGTTAGAATAGGGCATCCAACAGAGTATAGTATCTTGATTGGTATTTCATTTCAATTTAATACTTTGTGTTGTGGAGCTAAGAGAAGCTTGATAGATGTCTGGAGTACCTTATTCCATGATTTTAGCCTCTGGTGATGATTGTTGTGCAAGTTAAAAGATTTGGTATATCGGTTTTTAAGTTGAATAGTGTAGTATGGCCGACATGTGTAGTTGATCATTGTGTGGATTTGATGGAGCATTTTTTATTATTTTTTTTATGATCAGGGATGTTTAGCCAATATTTGAGAAACGTGTCAATAATTCTTTTTCATCCATGTTAGTATTTGAGATCGGATTTGACCGACAGTTCATACATGTTTGGTTAATATGTTAAATGTTCTTGAGCCGAGATGTAGCCAATATGATTTCTTGTTGTGGATATGTAAGGTTGATATAATTGATCATTTTGAGTATGGAAAAGGTGTTAGAAATTGATTGTGTATAGTTTCACATACACAGGTTAGAGATTGATGCTCTGGAATATAGTAGAATAGTGTAGCAGAGCTATACGAGTTAAGGTGTATGAAACTCATGTATTGTGCTTAACCATAACTATTATCAGGCATTTGTAGATGCTACTCTACAGTTCAAATACTTTAGTAATCTATTGTCATAGATTTGTAAGGTAGTGAGCCTTCCCTAGGTTGTAGCCATTTTTTTTTTTAGCAGTGAGCTCTAGGCAATGTACCTAAATGCATGTGCATTCCCAAACCGTAATATTTCTATATTTCTGTAAAGTATATTTATATTATGGGTTCATCCCCACCATGGTTTTTTCATTGGTTGGGTTTCCACGTATAAAAATCTTGGTGTTATGGTGTTGTGGCTATTTTCTTTAAGTTCTTGCATCTTTCTTTTGCTCATATGCATTAAGTGGTTGAATGAACAGTTTAATAAAGTTAAAGATTCCAGAACACTGATTGACCCCCCCCTCTCAAAGTTCCTTGATTCCAACATGGCCTTGAATGTAGAATTTTTCTAAGGAAGGGAGTCACCAAAATCACTCAATTCAAAGGCTAAAATATTACCAATCAATTTGTCCCTAGTCACAGTCCAGATCTCCTCAATAGAAGCAACTTTGTGTTTGTATGATACATGTAGGGATTTGAGAACTTTAGCAACAATCTACGATTATTCCAATTTTCCACCAGCACATCTGATATTGCACATAATTTAATTCACTTTTTGCATAAAGGAAGTGATATTCTCATCTCCACTCATCTTCAACATCTCTTATTTACCCTTAAGGCTCTGCAACTTTGCAATCTTCACATAGTTGTCACCTTCATACAAATTTTCCAAATTCTTCCAGATCTCATGAGCATTCTTCAGTTCCATAACATTTGTCATTTCAAAATCAGTCAGAGTACTCAAAAATGCTTCCTTAGCCCTAATAGTGTATTCAACTTCCTTTATCTCATCCGGAGTTGAAGGACCATTTGGAGGAATGGTATACTTGTATTTAGTTATTGTCCAGCAAGGTTCACCAATGCATCTCAAGTGACACTCCATGTGATTCTTCCAAAGAGAGCAGTTAGTGCCATCGAATCTCATATTATCCTTCTTGTAGGTTGCCATTCCAGATCACCTTAAGTGGTCAAGCTTCATCGCAAGAACTTGCTTTGATACCAATTGATGAAATAACTTTAATATCTATAGAAAACTGGCAGGGGGGTTGAATCAATTGTCTCCAAAACATGCACAACTTTAACTTAATCTCAGATCTGATAAATAAGCATGAAAGCATACATAACACTAATATTTTTGACGTGGAAACCCTATTAGGGGAAAAACCATGGTGGGGATGAAGCCCACAAAATAGGTATACTATATTAGAAGTATTACAATGGAGAACATGCATGCATTCAGACACATTTCATAGTGATCACTACTCAAAAAAACAAGGGCTACAACCCAAGGAAGGCTCACTGCCTTAGAAACAGATTCAGATCACATCCAAAAGTAATGAACTAGAAAATAGCATCTCCTTAATGCCTAGTTACAGTTCTTGTTAAGCACATAAAAATCTGATTTTCTTCTTCACACTTCTTCTCTACTTTCAAAAGATTCATTCATTATTTGCACACTCTACATACCTCATAGAAGATTATTACAGTCATTTATAAATGATATCAACCTTGGAAGTATCAACAAGGTCAACTCAACACACATAGACCAATCACAATGGTATAGCTATTGATCATATACAAATTATCATATGTGGACCAAAACAATGTCGACTAAGACATATAATGGACCTAAATCACCACCTCAAACACACAACACGCTACAATCATCTGGTCGACCAAGAATATGAAGAACACAAACATATCAAAGAAATTCATTATTTACGAGTTCATCGATCAATGTAGACCATCAACACAGAAGGCACACAATCTAGAAACATCCACAAGCATCATGAATTACCACAACAACATCCGCACAACACAAATTACTAGAATCATCAGCATCTTCATACCAAACCTCAAGAACACTAACTGTAATGATTGTCAACCTTGAAAAATCACTTGCAGACCTCCAAACCATGAACCACTTGAATTGAGGATACAAATAAATGTCCCAAACATAATTCCAAATATGCAAAACAAGCTATTACAATGCGGAGCAATGCACATCAAAATATTGAACATCGTCACCACTGAACAACTAAAAAAATGGCCACAAAATAGATACTCATAGCTCAATCAAATCTTCATGCAGACCTCTAAAAATTGCACTGAATCATCTATAGACAACCATCTAAAAACCCTTTAATCTGTAAACTTTGTTCTTCACCATACTGAACAAACTAATACACTAAACTTCACTACAACATTGTCAAAGACAGAGAACTATGTTGACATCAATGACAACACATCTCTCAAATATCTCTCAAGCACATATTTGGAGCATTATTCCAACAATCTCCAACATGTAGGTGGACCAACATTTGGATTGAAGTTTGGATTTACAATATTGCCATGTTGTTGGGTTGGATAGAATTGTGATTGTCTCAACTAGGTATCATCCATTGGAAAAGACATGGCTTGATATGTGAATTCTTGCAATTTCTTGGACTTGGACCTTGTTTCAATAGGAATGTGACTATGAAATGTTACTAAGGAATTGACAAATGCAACCTAAAAGGATGGCAATGCAACTTGCACTTTTGGACTTTTTTTAATTTTTGGAATGACAATGAGATGCAACTTAAATGCAATCTTAGGGAAATGATGATGCAATCTATGACAAGAATGAAACCTATGTTTTTGGAATTTTTGGAATGAAAATGATATGCAATCTTAGGAAAATGATGGTGCAATCTATGATAAGAATGCAACCTATGTTTTTGGACTTTTCAAGGTTTGGACAAACTTGTAAGATGCAAACCTAAAGACTCAACCTTGGGAAATTGAAATGAAGTCTAGACCTTAAAAGGACAAGAGGACAAAGGACAAAATGATGATAGGGAAAATGAAAATGTCTCACCTATATGCTTGGATACTAAGCTAGGTTTCACAAAATCATGTTGACAAAAGGACAAAATTTTGAACAAGGTCAAGACTCCCTAACAAAAACTTAGGGTTTTATCTCAAGTTTGGATTTTTGAAGTTTGAAAAACCTAACTTTGAGACTAAATGCAAGAGGACAATGATAATGACACAGACCTAGGGTATGAACCCAAGATATGATATGAATATGATCTCAAGATGTGTTATGACCCAGAGATATGAAATGACTTAAGAATATGAAATAAACCAAATATATGATATGATATGAAGATGCTATGCAACCTTATGCTATGATATGGACCAAAATTGTGTTCTAAGGTTATGATATGACGTGATGCTATGATATAATGTGAACTTAGGGTATGACTGAACATGTTGACAAAACTTGGGAATATGATATGACCTAATGATATAATATTGTTGCTGCTAGATATTGGAAATATTGTTGGATATTGTTGTTGCTAGGATATGTTGTTGTCATTGATGTCAACATATTCCTGTGCTTTGATGTTGCTAAGAGTTGTTTGGTGTTCTGGTGAGTGCATTGAGTTGATAATATGGATAATTTATCTATTTTGGATTCTAGAATACTTCATTCCTTATTGGTTTCAGTGATTTGAAAGATTGCTTGATCATATTATTTGATCCGGTTTATAGTTCAGTCTTTTTGTGCAGTGGTTGTCATAGTTTAGTGTTTGATTTGGTGAGATCTGGTATGATTATAACTGACTGGGGATTTGGGAAAATGTTTTGTATGTTCATTTGTATCTTCAGTTCAGATGGTTCATGATTTGGTACTTCGCAAGTTATCTTTCTAGTCTGAATTCTTTCTATTGAGTGTTCATGTGAGTTAATGTGTTGATCGATGAAGATTTGCATAAGTGGTGTTGGTGTAGCTATTGTGGATATTTCTAACATGCTTGTTGATGTTTCCTAATTGTTCCCTATTTTTTTTGGTGGTCCCCATTGATCTTTGTGCACCTTCTTGGTGGTTTTGTTGATCCGATGATATTCTTCATGTTATGCGGTATTCTTGGTGTTGTAGCATGTTACGGTTGATCTTGGTGAGATTTCTAGTGGTGATGTGTGTTTGGAGACTTGATTTAGGTCCATGATGTGTCATGTATATCATTATGTTGGTCCGATGGTTCATATATGTATCATATGATGTAACTTTGTAATTGAGGTTTTGAGGGTTTTAGCTGACCTTGTAGCCAAGGTTGATGAATTGTTTAAATAGGTGGTATAGTCTTGTAATTTGGGTGTCGATAGTGTGTCTACAATATTAAAGAATGGTGTATGTGTGCTTAAGAAAATTTATCCTTCAGTGTGGTGTATTGAGCAGAGATTGTTGCAGGGCAGACAAATGTGCTTAACCAAAATTGTTTGTAGGCATAAGAAGATGTTATATTTGCAGTTCATGTAATTTGGATTATAGTCTAATCATTATTGTAAGGTAGCAAACCTTCCCTGAGGGTTGGAGCCTTCTGGGTCATCTCATTTTTTAGCAGTGAGCTCTAGACAACATTCCCGAATGCATGTGCATTCCCCATTGTAATATTTACACATACTACTATAGAGTATCATCTTATTGTGGGTAGGTTCCCACTGTGGTTTTTCCCTTAATCGGGTTTTCCATGTCAAAAACTTGGTGTTATGTGTGTTGGTGCTATTGTGTTTATCGTTATTCTTATTTTAGTTGTTTGGATTTGAGATTGAGATTAAATTGTTAATTCGGTGAAAATTGATTCACCCGCCCTCTCAGTTTTCCTTCTTGGTTGCTGCTAACAATTCGTATCAAAGATACATTCTCCAGAAAAAGCTTGACCGCTTGAGGAGATCTAGGATGGCAACTTATATGTTCAAGAAGGAGGGTCCTAGATTTTATGGAACCAATTATACTATTTGGATGGACTGGATGGAAGTTCATTTGAAATGTCTTGGAGATGAGTATTGGAAGATCACCAAGAATGTCTATAATGTTCCTCATAATGGACTAGTTACTACTGCTGATATCAAGGATGTTGAACATAATATAAGAGCAAAGAAAGCATTGTTGAGTTCCTTGATTGATTTAGAGATGACTAATGTGATGGGTTTGAAGACTACACATGAGATCAAGAAGAAGCTTGAAACCTTGTATGAAGAAGATGTGCAAGTTAAAGTTGCTAAGTTGCAGAGTTTGAAACAGAAGTATGAATAATTGAAGATTACAGAAGATGAAAACATATCAAACTCTATGGTAAAGGTGAATGGTCTTGTCATGAATATCATATGTGCCAATGGAACCCTTCAAGAAGATAAGATTGTTGCTAAGGTGCTGATATCATTGCCTCTAGCTTACAAACATAAGGTAGTTACTATTGATGAGATCTAGAGTGTGACTAATGTGACTAGAGATATGTTGGTTGGGAAGCTTACTGCATTTGAGTTGAGTGAATTTGGAGAATCACATGGTAAATTTGAGACTACATTCAGAGCCTCTATATCCGAGAAGAAAAAGTATGATCTAGGAGAAATTTCTTGTTGGGTATCCAAATTTGAAAGAGAGAAGAGAGAGATGGAAGAGCAAGAAAGAGAGCTAGATGAGCTTGAATCCCTTATTGCTCAAAGATTGCCTAAGGGAGCTGGTAATGGTGTATTCCTGGTTAGGAGGGACCTCAATAAGATCTATCCAGTGTTAGGGGTCTGACAGATACTAAGAGAGGGGGGTGAATCAGTATCTAGCCAGTATTTAGAATTTCTTAACTTAAAGCATGCAGCACATAATATAACAGTGTACCGGTATGCAAGAAATAATGCAATAAATAGAATCAAGAACATCCACATGAAAAGCACACCATAACACAAGATTTTAACGAGGAAACTCGATGTGGGAAAAACCTCGGTGGGATTTGTGACCCACAATATTCACTCACTGGCCAATAAGAGAATATTACTTACAATAGGGGCCTGCACATGCAGGAAGGCCAACTGCTTAGAGCTCACTGCTCAATGGGAAGTCACACTGACTTACAATAAGGATTATACAAATCCAATAACTTGTACTGCTTTACAATAGAATCTTCAATGCCAGATTCAGTACCGGTTCCTGCTCTATTCTTTACATATACCCCTTGACCTATATTTCTCACATTAGGTCTGCCTAATATTTTCTTTTATGCTTCTACCTCACTGTGTCAAATGTCTACAATGATCTCCTTTATATATAAGAGTCATTTTACAATTTGCCAAGTTGGCTTACAATAATAAACAAAATATTGTATAACGAAAATCCTATCGGCCTCTATGTCGGTATACTTCCTTTCTTCTGTGTCAGTATACTTCTTTTCTTTTGTGTCGGTGCCGGTGTAGAGTGTGATCTGTTGATGCTGGTATAATGTCTTTGTCAGTGCCATAAGATTTCAAGGTTTCCATCAATGACAAAACCTTTAATCACATACAATGTCTCATTGGAGTGTGCATATGACAACAATCTCCCCCTTTGGCATTGATGGCAACACTCATGAGAAATTTCATAAAGTGTTCAAAAGTGTGCAGTCCAAAAAATGTTACCAAAAATGTGAGAGCTCCCCCTGAGCATATGATTCCTGTGTTTTGAACTTTCTCATCCCACTACTCCCCCTTTGGCATCAATGACAAAGGTTATCAAGATGTCAGTAGAGTTTGTAGTTTCAACTATCCATAAACTCAACCTTGTAGCTAGGTAGTTATAATCTGAAAAAGATCTCCCAAATCAAGTTTATACTTTCCATAAACTTCTTACTATCCTTTATTTTTGTCTTAGTTCTCTTCACTATACTGGTGAGATGTTGCAAATGCTCTGCCGGTGTTTTGCTTCCCTGTATTAATGCCTCAAAAATTTCCTTCCGCAGAGATGCTAGATAGTCCAATCTTGGACTTAGTTTAGATCTCAAATGTTTTGCCTTATTTATTATCCTTTCTTTCTCCCTTTCCAATTTGAGTAGTTCTTCCTCAAAATTTGTTATCTTCTCCTCAAAAACTGACAGTGTATCAGGTGAGTTGACAAAGCTATTTGCAATTTTATTGATCTCATCTTGTACCTTGCTCATTTTCTTGTCAATATTTATAGTCAAAAAGTTTGTTTTATAGGTATCTTTATACAAATTTTTGTACTCTTTCAACAAACTACATAATTCCGGTAGAAGTGTGTCAAAATCTCTATTACACTTCTTTATTTTTTCATCAAAGAATTTCTGTTTTTCAACTTCTACTTTATCCTTTACTGAATCTTCCTTTATTTTCTCAATGTTCTCTGAGATATATTTACATAGTGTTTCCAATTGTCCTAAAGAATCTTTGTTATCTATATTACAGTTAGGTGCAATTACCTTCAAAATTGGTATGGTATCATCAATTGCTTTGTAAGCCTGTGAGCTGCAGTCAGTTATTTTCTTGATAGAATCTAGTAATACCTCTGTCACATTTGTTGATTTGTATGCTGATGATGATCCAACAATCTGAGTACCGGTGGAAGTTACCAAGCTTGTATTGACCTTTGGTAGGTCAGTTTGTGTCTGCATTTCTTTAAGCACTGGTTTTCCTCCTTCACTGGTTGCTAGTGGCACTGTTTCCTTATGTACCTGTTCCGATTGTTGTTGTTTTGGAGCCTTTTTCTCTATTTGTTTCTCTGTAGGTTTCATTTCCTTAGTCTGTGACTTAGTCTCTACCTTTTTCTCTTTATCATCTGTCGGTTTATCAGTTTCCCTTGCTACCGGAGGCTCACTAGCCATATCTGACTTTTCAGTTGTATCTTTGTCTACTACTATGTTGATCTTATAAGTATCAACATCCATAGTATATAGGACTTCAGAATTAGGATTATTATCCTCTACATCCATACTTTTGGCTACCAGTTGATCTTCAATAGTTGTTGTTGTCACCGATGGAGTATTTAAAGAAGGCGGGGGTAAGTTGTCTTTAACTTTGATGCTTGGTGGTCCACCAACTTTACCTTTCCCCTTGTCTCTATCTTTCTGATATACCTTTATGGGTTTGGGATTCCTATACTCTTCTTGTTTTTCTTTCTCAACCTGGAATATATCCCATCCATCTTCTATTTCCTCTATCAATTCATTAACTCTTCCTACCATTAGTCAAATATGCCAGTGTGCAGTAGAGAATACTAATGAATACTAAGAGGGGGAGTGAATTAGTATGCCAAAAACTACTGCACTAAAACACTTACACAATCTAAAGATAAACCAGTAAAGCATTCTGACAGTCAAACCGGTTACCACATATGCAAAACAAAATGCAAATAAAACATTCACCCACAAAAGCAATACAACCATAACACAGGATATTTGATGTGGAAACCCAACTAGGAAAAACCACGGTGAGATGGAAATCACAAGTCACTATCTACAGAATAGAAACCAAACCAGTTAAGGTCTTACAATGCTCTTCACCAGAATAGATCCTATTAGGAATCTCAATCTCTGTTAGGAGATAAGTCCGATTAAAGACTACCTTGTTAGAGGATTTTAGATTCACATGTGTGAACCACCTTGTTAGAGGATTTTACAAAGGCTTTGAGGCCTACCCGGTTAAGGGCTATAGACTTGTCAAAGATCTGAGTAATCAACAAGTGTTTGATCTATCTAATAGCACAAACTACTTGGTTAGATCTAGTATTGCTCATAGCTAATGCATTCTAGCATTACTTCATTCTTCTCTCTCTCTCTCATAGTTACAACTTGATCTTCTCCGATAAGATCGCTCTTAACTTCTACCTCAAACCCTAGCTCAACATTAACCCTTTTTTAGCAACAACTTAAAACCCTAGACATGATGTCCTTTTAAAGGAATCT
Organism: Cryptomeria japonica; assembly: GCF_030272615.1. NCBI lineage: Eukaryota > Viridiplantae > Streptophyta > Pinopsida > Cupressales > Cupressaceae > Cryptomeria > Cryptomeria japonica. Next base: position 358,990,278 of record NC_081405.1, on the reverse strand, counting down.
GATTTCATGTCAGTCCAATAGGATTACATTACAATTTCCTAGGTTCAATTAATCTAGACATATTTAGTAACACAACACAAGAATCACCGTCAATGTGTCGGCACCATCAAACAATCGGTGGATTGGTAACTCATCACAAAATGTCGTTTGGTAACTCATCACAGAGTATTACCAGTTCATACAAAATACCGGTTGCTAGTTTGTCACAAATGAAGATTGGTAAGAATGTGTTGTGCCACTTTTCTCCCTCGTATCGCTTGTGATCTATGAACCACTTGGGGTCGACATGCCACTTCAGACCGGGAAACACATTCTGCAAAATCACTAGTCTAGAGACTAGTATACAACATACCGGTTGCAAGAAATACCGATTGAGCACAAGCTCATACATATAAAGGGGATCTCAATACAAGTGTGTGTCCATCAATGACAATCACAACATAATCATCAAAAATGCCAACAATCTCCCCCTTTGGCATTGATGGCAACACTTAGGGAAATAAAATTTTGACATCTAAGTGTTTTACAACAAAAATTGGCCATTAACAAAATTGCTCCCCCTAAGCATATACACTATCCCTTAATCAATAGAGTGTATAGTAATTTTGCATTCAGAGCATAATCATCAGAGCATATAACATATAGCACAACATATATCAAGATTTCAAAACAGATACTTCTCCCTTTGATATACTTCTCCCCTGATATATCAAAATTTCAAAATTTTAAAACCAAAAACCAGATATACTTCTCCCCCTTTGCCAACAATGACAAAGTACAGCTGAAAAACCTATTTCCATATATATATAAAAGATTTTATGACAATAATGAATGATACTTGTCAAAAACCGCTTTATAGTCCTGCAAAAATTATTTCATGGAAAGGGACCAGGACTCAAGTAGGGAGGTTGCCACTTCCTTCTCTATCTGCATCAGTGATACATGTTCCTCCATGGCATCTATTGTGCTCAGTTCTTGTGTGACTGTTAAGGCATCCAGGTTCAGATAACACTTATAAAGAATTTGTAGTCATGGAAGTAATACCAGTTGAAGCTCCTACAAATCCCTAGACCTTGTGCTGATCTCTTGCTCCATCTTGGCTGACTGGATCTGGAACTGGTGAACAGTTTGCCCATATGCTGCAAAGGAGTCATAAGGAGTCTTGAATGTGCACAAGTAGGACTGTAAGTCCATTTGAAGCTGTTGCTTCTTGGCTAGCACATCATCACAGAACAGATGAGGTTGATAGATTTTGCTGAGTAGCAAGTTTCCCTCATCCAAGGCATTCCTTATGTCCTTTTGATCCTTTAGCAGTTCAATTCTAAGCTCATTCAACTTCTTCACTAGAGCAACATTAAGAGCCTTTTGGTGCTCTTTCTTTACATTGGCCTCTGCTGCTTCCTCTAGACTCTGTACCTGATCATCCATTACAATACACAAAATTTTGAGTTGTGCTAGTGATGAGTCAGTGTCAAGAAGATTAGTACCGGGGATTAAACCAGTAAGTGTGTCTACAGCCGCCTGAATAATATCTTGTTCTCTTTTCCTTCAAATGCCTTCAAGGCACTCTTGGGCAACCTTGATGCTCTGCATAAGCTCAGAATCAATTGCATATTGGAGATCAATGGGGCTCGAGATAGCAACCAGTTTGGCTTGGCTACCGGTTTCCTTAGGAGTTTCCATCTATGTGGTCTTCATTGCTTCAATGGTCTTGTCTGCTTCTTCCTTCTTTTTCTTGTCCTTCTCTTCCTTTTCTTTCTCTCTCTTTTTCTTCTCTTCCTCTTCCATCTTCTTCTTGTCTTCTTCTTCTTTCTGCTTCTACTCTGCTTCTACTTTCTTCTTTGCTTCTTCTTCCTTCTTCTTCTGTGCTTCCTCTTCCTTCTTCTTCTTCTCTTCCGCTTCCTTCTTCTGTTCTTCCTCTTCCTTCTTCTTCTTCTCTTTCGCTTCCTTCTTCTTCTATTCTTCCTCTTCCTTCTTCTTCTTCTCTTTTGCTTCCTTCTTCTTCTATTCTTCCTCTCCCTTCTTCTTCTTCTCCTCTGCTTCCTTCTTCTTCTTTTCTTCCTCTTCCTTCTTTTTCTTCTCCTCTTCTTCCTTCTTTCTCTTTTCTTCTTATCCTCTTCTTCTTTCTTTTTCCTTTCATCCTCTTGCTTCTTCTTTTCTTCATCTTTCCATTTCTCCTCTTCCTCTTTTCTCTTCTCTTCCTCTTTCTTATGTTTCTCATCTTCATCCTTCTTCTTTTTCTCTTCTTGGTCTTTTGTCGCTTGATGTGTGTCCATAGCTTGTTCACCACCCTAATCGGCCTATTGCCCCTATTCAATACCCTCAGAAGGTATGTCTTGAGTGACATCATCTACATCCAGGGCATCAACATTGATGGTGTCGATTGGTTCTTCCAGTAGGTTTCCTTCCTAATCAAAGACCTCATCCAGTTTGGAAGTAACTGGTTCCTTTTCCGCTTGGAGGTTGGCCATTCGTGCTTTGTGAGAGCTGATAGTATGGTCCATGTGCTGATGTGTATATTTTTCTACATCATCAACTCTCCCGTCCAACAACCAGAGTCTTCTTCTCCTTGTGAAGAAGAGAACTTTATTTTGATCCAGGGCATCAAACAATTCTAAATTTGAGAGTTCGGGGAAGTACTGTGCAAAAACTTTCTCCCTAATCTCCTGTTCCTTTTCAATGGCAATGCGCCATTTGTTATCCAATGCCTTAAATAATGAATCCGGTGTCTGAGATTTAATCTCTGATGGTGACCAGTCATTTTTACATAAATAAAGAATGATTTCCTGTAGTACTTCATCTTTTTCCTCACTATTGAATTCATCATAATAATCTATTAAATCATGAAGTAACTTTCTCCTAATATTCTTTACTATTCTTTGACAATGTGTCAAAGGTTTGTAGATATATCTATATTTACTGATGCAGATGTTGTTGGTTCATTCTTCTTCATCTTCTTGGTCTGTCTAGCCTTCTTTGGCTATTCATCAGACTCAGTTTCTTCAGAGTCCGGTTCATTTGCCTTAGTCTTCCTCTTTCTTTCGAAGACTTTTGCTGGTGTTACCTCCAGTTTCTTCTTTGTTGGTGACCGCTTGGTCACTCTTGGAGTCACAGTGGTAGCTGATGTCGATGTTGCAGGCACTGCCTTAGCTTTCTTAGATGTCGGTTCTTTTCCCTTCTTCACCAATGGTTCTTCAATCGGTGCAATCCTCTCCAAGTAGGTTTTGGTTCTCTTAGCCTTTGGATCAAGAGGCGAGGCAATAAGGGTTGAAGCATACCCTTCCATAATGTCAAACATGACCTCATAGCCCATAGGCTCCACTTCCTCCATTATAGGCTCAATAGCCTCCATTAGACATTCGTCCACCTGAATAGTGAAACAGATGTCATCTTCGCATTTCTTCACTATGTCACCTGAGATTCTTACCCTCTGACTCATCTTTCTTCTGAACTCATCAAAGTATTTGTTCAATACCTTAGGGTAGCCAGTTCTAATGGCTTGCACACTTTCCTTTATCTTCTTGGTTACTGGTTGGTCAGGTGACCACTGGACATCTCCTACACTTGGAAAGTAGCCTTGGAAATAAAAGAACAACCCTACCAGTAGTTGTCCAAACTTAAACCTCAATGAGTTATCCTGCTTGATTGCCTTAAGATTTAGCAGGAGTTGCCTCTACATGCCAGTGCATAAATCAAAAGATGCATCCTCTTTTATCATTCGGTAAGCGGCATTTACCGCTACAGCAGATACAGAATAAATCCTACTGGCTGAGAATGTTCTGTATCCAATCACCATGCATGCGTATTTCACCAAATCATCTTGATAGGATTGACTGTCATGCCCCATGAATCACTTGTTGAACTGGTGAGCTTGGTCATTTCCGTTTTGTTCACTTTTCTCAGGGCTAGCACTTCCCCTATGTTGCAAAAACTGATGACTGCATGAATTGCCTAAGGTGTGATATCATGCATCCTCTCTAGGTACATCTTGTCACCATGGACTCTGTTCAAGATGATCCTAATGTGATCCTCTGTGAAGTCTTCCAGGAAATATATTGCGTTGTGTAATTTCTTCTTCTCTATGACACTAAATTCTAGTTTGATCCTTTTGGTCTTTCCGCAAAATAGTCCTAACTGAGTATGAATGGCTAAAGACCCTAGGTCTTCTATTTTGCAATCAATATAATTGGAAATTCCTTCTTCAACTATGACTCCAGCTGGAACTTGTGACAAAGAATTATACTTGGACTTCCTCTGAATGAAACTTTCTGACTCAATGGATGTACTTGAACTGGTATGAGATGCGGAAGCCATTGAAGAGTATTTCAAGAACACAAAAAATACCTTTCAAACATGAATTTAGAGCTTCCTGATTCTGCCTCACTTCACTCTCCGTCGGATGCCAAATCACCGCTTTGTGTTCTCCACTACCGCTTGCAAACTAGATTTGAATCTCTTTCAAGGTTATCCAATTTCTTGAAATCTAAGCTCAAATCGCCTTTTCTTCACTCTGCACTTGAAAACTCCTCTTCGCTCGAAAACCAATAGTGAGAAATGATTTGAAAAATGCATTTATACATGTCTCTCACCTACCATCATTAATGCTCCTCTATTAGGGCGTAAACCCTAATTTTCCTTTTTACCATTTTCGGTCTTCTACCAAGCAACAAGTATAACATACCGGTTAAGGTCTTTTACCAGTGTCAATCGGGGGTTCGAAAGCATTTTGCTGTTTTCTCCCCCTAAGCCTTTGAGGCTTAGTTTGCCAGTTCTGATATTTCCACACTAGGTGCAGAAACTGGTTCCTCTTCCAACAATATTGGTTTCTTCCTCCATGTTTCCTTCATGTCTCCTTGAACTTTTTCAACATCTATTACTCCTTCCTGAGTGACCGGTATATCATCAGATATACTTTTTCTGCTTCTGCAGAATCTTGCAATGTGACCCAGTTTGTTGCAGTGATAGCAAACAAGTCCAGGTGCTCTCCAAGGTCAATTGTACATGTTTCCATTCTTCCTTCTGCATGTTGCAATAGTGTGACCATGACCATGACAGATCATACAACTTTCTCTCCATCTGGTTGCCGCTTGATGACCACCGCTTCTTGACGGATGATTGAAGACATTAAACCGATTGTGGTTCTGGTTCATAAAAGGTTCAAGACCAGTTCCTTGGGTCCTCTGAGGATATCTTCCAGTGTTATCCATTACAAACCTGCATTCAAATGCTCTATGCCCAAACTTTTTGCATGCATAACAATGACCATTGAACTTATTGGATCTAGGTACATTGTTGATAAAATAAGGAAAATTATTGTAGGCTTTGCTCCTACATACATTGGCAGTGTGTCCTTCTTTAAGACAGTTAAAGCAAACAGGTTTGAATTTTTACTTACGTTTTCCTTTGAGTGTCGGTTGCTTCTTTGATGCTTCAGCATTTGTTCCTGAGGATTCTCCTTCCTCATGTCCAGAAAAACCAAGACCATTGGTATTCTTTACCAGTCTAGATGACTCAAGCTTTTTCTCTAGCTTGACTGTACTTTTGCCAATCTTAGCAAGTATTTCCTTTGACTCAAAGAGTTCTTTGGAAATAGCAGTGTTTGTCTCCATAAGACTTGCATTTTTAGAGATGGCAATGTTTAGTTCTCCTTGCATGTCTTCTTTTTCTATTCTTCTCTCATGAAGGCGAGTAGTTAGTGCACTAATCTCATGTTTCAACTTGGAGATTTCATGATCTCTAGCCTTTACCAGATCTTCCGCTTTTCTCCAGTTCTCAAGCTCTTGACTAAACCAAATAGTTAGTCCTTCCAACTCCTTTCTCAGATTGGAGTTTGAATCACTCAACTTATTCACTTCAGCAATCATGGCTTCCATGTTAGCTTCATCTTCAGAACTACTTTCAGATAGTTCCATCAGCCTCTCTACATGTTCTCTTCTTTTTGCTTGAGATGCCTTGTATTTGACCATAAGATCATCATAGGCTTGCTCAGACTTAGTGAGCCATTGAGTAAGTTCCCTCAAGGTGTATTCCCCCATATCTCTTTCCAATTGTTTAAACTTATAGAAAGGTAGGCTCTAATACCAATTGATGAATACTAAGAGGGGGGGTGAATTAGTATGCCAAAAACTACTGCACTAAAACACTTACATAGTCTAAAGATAAACCGGTAAACTAGTCTGACAGTCAAACCAATTACCACACATGCAAACCAAAATGCGAATAAAACATTCACCCACAAAAGCAATACAACCATAACATAGGATATTTGACGTGGAAACCCAACTGGGAAAAACCACGGTGAGATGGAACTCACAAGTCACTATCTGTAGAATAGAAACCAGACCGGTTAAGGTCTTACAATGTTCTTCACCAGATCAGATCCTATTAGGAATCTCAATCTCTGTTAGGAGATAAGTCCGATTAAAGACTACCTTGTTAGAGGATTTTAGATTCACATGAACCACCTTGTTAGAGGATTTTACAAAGGCTTTGAGGCCTACCCGGTTAAGGGCTACAGACTAGTCAAAGATGTGAGTAATCAATAAGTGTTTGATCTATCTAATAGCACAAATTGCTTGGTTAGATCTAGTATTGCTCACAGCTAATGCATTCCAGCATTACTTCAGTCTTCTCTCTCTCTCTCATAGTTACAACTTGATCTTCTCCGATAAGATTGTTCTTAACTTCTACCTCAAACCCTAGCTCAACATTAACCCTTTTTTAGCAACAACTTAAAACCCTAGACATGATGTCCTTTTAAAGGAATCTGATTTCATGTTGTTCCAATAGGATTACATTACAATTTCCTAGGTTCAATGAATCTAGACATATTTAGTAACACGACACAAGAATCACCGTCAATGTGTCGGCACCATCAAACAATCGGTGGATTGGTAACTCATCACAAAATGCCGGTTGCTAAATCATCACAGAGTATTACCGATTCATACAAAATACCGATTGCCGGTTTCTCACAAATGAAGACTGGTAAGAATGTGTTGTGCTACTTTGATCCCTCGTACTGCTTGTGATCTGTGAACCGCTTGGGATCGACATGCTGCTTCAGACCGGGAAACACATTCTGCAAAATCACTAGTCTAGAGATTAGTATACAACATACTGGTTGCAACAAATACTGGTTGAGCACAAGCTCATACATATAAAGGGGATCTCAATACAAGTGTGTGTCCATCAATGACAATCACAACATAATCATCAAAAATGCCAACAAATACTGACCGGTTTGCTTGAGCAATTAAATCATCAATTTCCTTTGGAGAGTTTACCGGATATACAACAAGTAGCTTCTCAATTTTTATTTTCTTATCCAATTCTATCACTGCCTGTCTTCTTTCCTCTAGTCTTTTGAATAATTCATCAGGAATTTCATTGACTACTTTCATCAAAAATTTCTTGTACATGTCCATATGTAATATAACACTATTCTCAACTTGCTCTTTTTCATCAGCTGTTAGAGTCTCATATATTTTCTCTATGTTCTTTAGTTTACCTTCCTCTGTGACTTCATTTAGTAATATATCAAGAGGGGCCAAGTCTTTGTTTGTCCTTTTCTTCTTCTTAGGTGTTAGTTTCTTCTTTGGTGTGGCCTTTCTAACCGGAGATCTCACTGCTTGTTGCTTTTGTCTTGTCCTCCTAGGTGAAGGTGTGGTTGCCGGTGAAGGATCTCTTTTCCTTACAACTCTTTTAAAATTTGTAGGCATGTCACTTCCTGAAAAAGTACCTACCGGTGATAGGTGAGTTTCAAGTTGTGGAGCTGCTAACTCATCCTCTTTTATGCCGCTTTTCTTCAATACATCTTCCTTAATGGCTTTTGCTTGTCTGTATCCTTTCCTCACAACTGCCTCAACCTTTTTCACTCTTTTCTTTGATTGAATTTGGCTTTCTATGGTTTCAGCACTACCAAATATTTCTTCTTTTGGTTCTTTGGGGGCTTCCAGAAGTGCTTTAGCATATGTTTCAACTATGTGATCATCTATTTCATATCCCATCTCGGTTACCCAAACTATCCTTGGGATGACCGCTTCCATCCAGATTTCATCTTTCTTGATGACAAAGCATATATCATCTTTGTATTTGTCTACAATCTCCTATGATAACCTTACTCTTTTCTTCATTTTAGCTTTTAATGCTTGAAAGAAGTCATTAATATTGTTTTCCTTGTTCTCACCCATGTTATTGAATAGCTCAGTCAATTGTTTGCCTACCAATATGTCATATCCAAGTTCTTTGTAACCTATACTGGGAACCTATTTTGTTATGTGTAACATTCGACATACTAACAGATTTCCAAATCTGAAAGTTCCTTTCTTGTCCTTTTTGATCTTTCCAAGGTTGTCAATTAGTTCATCCTTTAACCATTCACATATGTCAATTTTTGCATTGTCTGTGACCATGTCATAAGCACTCTTAATGCATAAACTTGAAACTGAATTAAGTCTATTAGCATGAGTAGCTTTATACCCTAATATCATGCTGATGAATCTCACATTGATATCTTTTACATCAACCCTTAGAGACCTCTTGTCAAATGTTGCACCAATTAGGTCTATAACTAGGCCATTCGAAACCTTCTTGGTTTTATCTGGCCTTTTACCGGTGGTTGGTAATCCTGTGATAGCTTTCACAGCTTCCTTGGTGATCTTATGGATTGCATCTAACCAGAAAAATTCTCCATGTACCTTGCTTAAAACTATCCTAATCACATCCTTTGGAAATTCAGGAATGCTAAGGATCTCTGTAAATCCTAGGGTCTCAATGATTTTGTGTTCATCTTTAACATTGCCGGTATTATCACATATCATGGTTTTATACATGGTTTTAATTTTCTCATCTCCTAACTCTTCAATGTTATAGTGGATGTACATTCGGGGGTCTTCAGCATAAACAACTCCCTTAGGAATTTGAGAAAAAGAACCTTAAGGTATCATCCTTCTTTTCTATCTCAGGAACTAACTGAAATATGGGCCTAGGTCTTTTTATTACTTCAACAATAGTAGGGTTTGCTATGTATTCAATTGCAGAGGTGGATGCCATGATTAAATACCTTTTACTACCTTGGATGGATGATTGCTTGGAGTGTGCTTGCTTCTTGCTCGAAATCCCTTAGCTCAGAGTCTTCGCGCTCTCTAAAAATTTGAAATCTCGGTGAAATGAAATGGAGCCAAAAACCTTAACTTTATAATGTCTTTTCGCCATCTACCACATTAATTGCATGTCGGTTAAGTATTCACTTAACATTGTTTGCCAGTAATAAGTAATTTTCAACTTCTTATCTCTAACTGAGGGAATAATAGCACATGTATCAATAGATTGCCAAACCCTCAAGGAAATTTTCTTCAATTGGATGAAGAACTTCCTGCCGGTGGAGCACTGCTCTTTCCTTCTGGTGAAGCATCACTTTGTCCTATCAGTGAAGCATTGGTTTGTTCTGTCGGTGGAGGAGTATTCCCAATATTTAGATCAGCTTTTCTAATCCATTGTTTTGAGAATTCTTGCTTAACCTCTTCAACTTTTTCTTTACCTTTCAAGCTAGAACTTTTGTTGTCTACCAGTTTTCCTTTACTTCTACAAAATTTAGCAATATGCCCAATCTTGTTACATGCATAATAAGTTACATTATTCTTCTCAATAGCTTTCCCATAACCTATGCCGGTTTGTGTCCTACATTGATTAGATAAATGTCCAAATCTTCCACAAACATAACATCTCACATTCATTATGTAGTTTTCAGAGTTGTGACCAACTTTGTTGCATTTAGAACATTGACTGGTGGGTGTGTTGATATTCTGATAATTTCTAGATCTACATTCATTTTCTCTATGACCATACTTATTACAATTAAAGCATTTTCCATTGAATTTATAAGCATTAGGTTGTCTTACCGGTTTGTTGTGATCCTGAGTATTTGCAGTACCAGAGCTTTCACCAACTTCAAAGCCAATTCCAGAAGTGTCACCTTTAGGTTTTTGATTCTTCAACAAGGTGCCAAGTTCCTCTGAGCTTTTCTTGAATTTTTCTTTGTGTTGATTTGTAGTTTCCAGTTCTCTTTCCAATATTTCTTTTTGTCTCATCAGTTCATTTGAGTCATTCTAAGTATGCATCAGATCTATCTTCAACATGTCATTTTCATAGCTAAGTCTTGTATTCTCATTTGCTACATCACTTAGTCTTCTGGTCAATTCTTCTTCATTCTTCTTTCTGTCCTCAATCTTTTTGCAAAATCTCACAATCATGTCCTGCATTTCATTTTTTGTTGTCATGATCTCTTGTTTCAACTTGCTTATTATATCATTAAGTGATTCATTTTCATCATTCTCATTTTGCAATTTTTCACAAAGTTCTCTTCTCTTATTTCTTGCAACAGTAAAATTTTCTTGAAGTGCCTGAATGATATCCTGAGCTGCTCTTAAATCATCTTCTAGTTTGATATTTTTCAATTTCTCTGCATCATAGTCTGTAAGAGCTCCTTCAAGTTGCTTCATCAGATTTTCCATTTTTACCGGTGTCAAGATCTTCCTCAAGTTGTTAGGCTTCTGAAAATAGAGGACCAAGCTCTGATACCAATTGGTAGGGGTCCCACAGATACTGAGAGGGGGGGGTGAATCAGTATCTAACCGGTATTTAGAATTTCTTAACTTAAAAAACATGCAGCACATAATATAACAGTGTATCGGTATGCAAGAAATAATGCAATAAACAGAATCAAGAACATCCACATGAAAAGCACACCATAACACAAGATTTTAATGAGGAAACCCGGTGTGGGAAAAACCTCGGTGGGATTTGTGACCCACAATATTCACTCACTGGCCAATAAGAGAATATTACTTACAATAGGGGCCTATACATGCAGGAAGGCCAACTGCCTAGAGCTCACTGCTCAATGGGAAGTCACACTGACTTACAATAAGGATTATACAAATCCAATAACTTGTACTGCTTTACAATAGCATCTTCAATGCCAGATTCAGTACTGGTTCCTGCTCTGTTCTTTACATATACCCCTTGACCTATATTTTGCAAATTAGGTCTGCCTAATATTTTCTTTTATGCTTCTACCTCACTATGTCAAATGTCTACAATGATCTCCTTTATATATAAGAGTCATTTTACAATTTGCCAAGTCGGCTTACAATAATAAACAAAATATTGTATAACAAAAATCCTGTCAGCCTCTGTGTTGGTATACTTCCTTTCTTCTGTGCCGATATACTTCTTTTCTTCTATGCCGGTACCATTGTAGAGTGTGATCTGCTGATGCCAGTATAATGTCTTTGCCGGTGCCATAAGATTGCAAGGTTGCCATCAATGACAAAACCTTCTATCACATACAATGTCTCATTGGAGTGTGCATATGCCAACATCCAGACCATAAAACAATAGTAAACACAACAAAAGTAAGGAAAGATGATGGAGGCAATGTAGAATGGAATGAATTAGATCATGAAAACTAATTACAAATAACTGATAACATCTGGGATGCAAGATTCAACTCGCTGACCTGCTACATACATGCTCAGTTATAGAATCGGTCAACTCCAAACCTCTAAATATTAGGATATATCTTCTATATTATCTTTGATTGAATTATGATGCTTAATTACCTTGATTTATATGATTTAGATGGATTTAGTCGGCCCAAGATGAATCAAACAATGATGAGCATGATGAAACATGCAAAACCAACAAGGTTGGCCTTCGCCAAAGAGAATCCTCTGGAAAATACAAAGGATGAAGTGCGGATCAAGGAGAATGTTGGTCACACACCAAGGAGAATTGGAATCAATGAACTAAAGCTCCACAATATATGGAAAAGATCCACAAGATTCACCAATAACAAATAAGTCCAAGCAGTTCCAGTGTTCTAAGCCAAAAAATTGTCTCAGAATCCAGAAGCGATAACTTACCAAAAAATGATCCAAACGTTCCATGGTTTAGGAATAAGGAAGATAATCATGTTCACAAGAAAATACGCTCTGTAAGATCTAGTGAGAAAATGCAATAAAATGCAGAAAGAAATGTTGAAACTGCAAAACAAAAAACAAAGCTAAAAATAAATATTTTTGGTTGATGTAAGATTGCCAAGAACTGACTATGCTCCTATATCAGACATCTAGGGTTGTTGAAAAATGGAGTCCCTCACTTTGTTGGGGTCAAAGGAAAACCAAGGTTGTCCACCTCTTCCTTAGAAATCCAAGATGAATCTTCAACTGGTTTGTTCTTCCATTTCACAAGATACTCCTTATATTGATTGCTCTTGGTGCTATGCCCAATCTGGCTTTCCAAAATGTCTTCAATCTGATCTGGTTCCTTTCAGGGCAACTATTTCTCCAAGTCTGCAATACTATCTTCACTAAATTCTATGTCATGATACTGATGTAGATCTACAATGTTGAATATAGGTGAAATGCTCAAACTATCTAGTATCTCTACTTCATATGCATTTCCGGAACTAAACTTCCTCAAGATCTTGCAAGGTCCAAAATTCTTCATCTACAACTTGTTATAGGTTCCAACTAGAAATTTTTCTTTTTCTCAGATACAACATCACTTCATCGCCAACTTCAAATTCCTTATGTATTCTCTTCTCATCTACTTTCTTCTTATACACTCTATTCATATCCTCCAATTGTTGTTTAGCCTAAGTATGCAAGGTCTTCATGTGATCTACAAATTATTCTACCTTTGCATTCCACTTGTCTTCATTACTAATATCTCTTAATTATGATATACCTCTAGGGTGTGCTCCGGTAAAAATATCAAAAGGTGTTCTTCCAGTACTCAAGTCCACTTAATTATTGCAGGAAAACTCTGCTTGTGCAAGAATCAAATCCCAACTTTCAATCTCCTCTTCAACTAAGCATCTCAACAAATTTCCCAAACTCTAGTTTACTACCTCTATTTGTCCATCAGTCTGTGGGTGAAAAGTAGAACTGAATTTCAAATCTGTCTTCATCCTCTTCCAAAGTGTCCTCCAAAAATAACCAACAAACTTAGTGTATTTGTCTAAAACTATGCTCTTAAGTAATCCATGTAATCACACTACCTCCTTGAAAAATAAGTCAGCTACATGAACTACATCTGATGTCTTCTTACAATGTATGAAATGAGCCAGCTTTGATAATCTATCTACCACCACAAATAAAAAACCATTCCCTCTTTGTGTCTTAGGAAATCCAAGTATGAAATCCATTCTTATGTCCTCCCAAGGTCTCTCTGGTATTGTCAAAGGCATATACAATCCCACATTCTGACTACTACCTTTTGCAACTTGACAAACTCTATAGCTCTACACAAATTTCCTGACATTCTTATGAATCTGATGCCAAAAGTAATGTTCACTTACCAAAGCTACTATTTTGTCAACACCAAAGTGTTCGGCTAATCTTCCACTATGCTTCTCCTTTATTAGATTCTCCCTCATAGAACTCTTAGGTATACACAACTTAACTCTTCTAAATAACATCCCATCTCGAATGAAATAATCCAACCATTTTCTTCTATCTACCATAACCGGTGTTATACATGCTTTCCAAGGTTCTACAAAATCTGGGTCATCATCATACAAGGTCTTAAACTCATCAAAGCCTAATACTATCACTCTCATCTCTATCAGAAAATTCCTCTTTCTACTCAATGAATCAACAACTTTGTTTGACTTCCGACTCTTATGCTTCAACACAAAGGTGTAACTCTAGAAAAATTCTACCCATCTCATATGTCTCTAATTCAACTTACTCTGACTATTCAAATAATGCAAAGCTTGATTATCAGTATACAACACAAATTCCTTAGGCAATAGGTAATGTCTCCACTTCTTCAAGGCTTGAACTATGGCATAAAATTCCTGATCATACACAAAATATCTTCTCCTAGCATCATTCAACTTTTCACTAAAATAAGCTATTGCTCTCCCTTCTTGACTTAACACGGCTCCAATTGCATTCCCACTCGCATCACAATCCACTTGAAATACTTTGTTGAAATCCAGTAAATCTAACACAGGCTACTCAGTCACTTTCTGCTTCAATAATTCAAAACTTTTGTTTGCTCTGGTTGTCTACTTGAATTCTTTCCTATCTCCTCTCATTGTCTCAATCATAGGGCTACAAACTGAATTGAAATTTGTGATAAACTTTTGGTAGAAACTAGCCAATCCATGAAATGATCTTACCTCTCCAATGCTTTCTCATGTAGGCCATTCAACAATTTCTCTTACCTTGTCAGGGTCCACCTTCAATCCATCCACACATATCACAAATCCAAAATAGACCAACTCTTCCTTCATGAAAGTACACTTCTTAAGATTTATCAACAACTTCTCCTCTCTTAACCTCTGCAAAACTTGTCTTAAATACAAAATATGCTCATCTTTTGTCTTGCTACAAATTAGAATGTCATCCAAATATACAATAACAAACTTACCCAATAATTTCTTTAATGCCTCATTTGTCAACCTCATGAAAGTACTTGGTGCATTAGTCAACCCAAAAGGCATCACCAACCATTCATACAATCCCTCATTTATCTTGAATGATGTCTTCCATTCATCTCCTTCTCTAATTCTGATCTGATGATATCCATTTTCAAGTCTATCTTGTTGTAGTTGGCTCCTCTCAAACAGTCCATCATGTCACCCATCCTAGGTAAAGTAAACCGGTATTTCACTGTGATCTTGTTTTTTGCTTTGGAATCGGTACACATCCTCCATTCTCCATTCTTCTTAGGTGCTAACACTAGTGGTACTGCATAGGGACTCAATCTTTCTTTGATCAAACCTTTCTTCAACAATTCTTGCAGTTGTCTATTCAACTCCTTATTCTCTATCGGTGTCATCCAGTGTGCAACTTTGTTAGGCAAACTAGCTTCGGGAATCAGGTCCATGTAGTGGTTGATACTCCTCATAGGTGGTAATCCATTAGGTGCATTACCAGAATTGATGTCTTCATACTCTATTAGCATCTCTTTTATCTCCTCCAGTTGTTCTTCATGCTCCAAGTTCTCGGTCTTCTTAGGAACTAAGGCAAAAAAAACATTCTCATGTCTCATTCCATCTAGGAATTTCCTTCCATCCACCAAACAGATTCTAGCATTTATACAGATTTCACTCTTCATGGTCTCCTCCAAGGGTAACAAGGTTTGTTTCACCCCATTTGCTACAATAATGTATATGTTCTTTCTCCCATCATGTATTTCCTGTCTATCAAACTACCAATGTCTACCCAACAAAAGGTTACAAATATCCATAGGCATAATATCACAAAAAACTTCATCATGATAATTTCCAATTTTCAATTTTACCAAGCATTGCTCACTCACTAACAACTTATAATCATCATAAATCCATGCTATCTGATAAGGTTTAGAGTGTTTCAATCTTTCCAACTTTAATTTATTCACCATTTCTTCTAAAACAAGATTATCTAAACTACCACAGTCAATGACTACTTTACAACACTTACCAGATAGCTTAGATTTGGTCTTGAACAAATTTTTCCTCTGCAAGGGCGCTTCGTCCTCTTTGGTATGACACAAGGCTCTCCTCATCATCAATAGTTCTCCATATTCTGATTTGTTAGCTAATCTGGTAGGGCTTTCTTCTACCAAGGTTGTTCTCCTAGTGTTCTCTATCTTCTTACATTTGAAAGCATGATGTCCTTCTCCTCCACACTTAAAGAAAGTTCCTCTGAACACTCTCTTATCTTGTCTTCTATCATCTTTTCCAAAACTTTCATTCCAGTAACTATCAAATTCTCTTCTCTGGTAGAAATTTTTGTCATCCTTCCAGTATGAACTACCATCTTTTCTTACTTCCTTGTCCTTAATCTAATCTGTACATATTCCTTTTTCTCTGGAATATCCTCTTCCTCCTTGAAATCTTCCTCCAGAAAACCTTCCACCTCTACCTCTTTGTCTCTGCTCATGTCTTGTGTTCAAATTATCTTCCACTTTCAAGGCATATTGGTAAGCTTCTTCAACACTCTACAACTTGGTCAAACTAAGTTAATCTTGTATAAACATTTGCAATCCATTCAAATATCTTGCAACTTTTTCAACCTCATCATCGACATGTCTGGATCTGATATTCAACTTGTAGAATGCTTTGGTATACTCATTTACACTAGATTCTTTCTTCTTCAAGTTCTACAACTTCTGGAACAGATTTACTTGGTAATTAGCTGGCATAAACTTCAATTTCAACTTGGCAACCATCCGCTCCCATGATTTGATCTTCTCTTTACCTCTTCTTTGTCTATCAATGTACAAATGTTCCCACCAAAGCGATGAATGACCTTTCAATCGGGTACAGGCATATTTCACCTTTCTTTCATTTTTGGTGTTCTCAAAATCAAAGTACTTCTCCATGTCTGAGATCCAATCCATTAATTCATCTGAATCCAAATTACCATAATACTCCAGTGGGGTAAAATGTGGTTTAGTGTTCCCCCTACTCAAAACCCTCAAGAACCTCTCTTCATCCAGATTGATCGTCGGTGGGTTTGCTACTTGTTCTTCTAATGCTTCTTTTTATTCATCTTCACTCACATCTTTAATATGTCAGCCTCTTCTCTAGGTTGTTTCAACAACTTCTAACCAGGATGCAATTCTTCTCAACATCTCCATTATAGTAGGTTCAACATTCCCACATGCTCCACCATTCCTATTTCCTCTTTGTGTCATCTTCATGTCAGTCGTCTATAGCTGCAGGCCGGATCCATAGTCTGCCACCCCACAAAAAAATCTTAGGACAACGTAATCTCCAGAACAAAAATTTGCGCTGATACCACTTGGTGCAGTCACCGTTAGGAGGGACCTCAATGAGATCTATCCAGACCATGCAACATGAGTAAACACAATGAAAGTAAGGCAAGATGATGGAGTAAATGTAGAACTAAATGAATTAAATCATAAAAATTGATTACAAATAACCGATAACATTTGGGATATAAGATTCAGATCACTGGCCTGCTACATACATGCTTAATTACAAAATCAGTCAACTCCAGACCTCTAAATCTTAGGATATATCTTCTATATTCTCTCTGATTGATTTATGATTCTTAATTACATTGATTCATATGGTCTAGAGGAATCTGGTCATCCCGAGAAGAATCAAAGAATGATTAACATGATTAAATGTTAAAAACCAGCAAGTTCGGCCTCCGCCAAAGAGAATCCTCTAGAAAATCCAAACAATGAAGTGTAGATCAAGAAGGTTGGCCACATGCCAATGAACATTGGAATCAACAAACTGAAGCTTCACAAGCTATAGAAAGGATCCACAAGATTCACCAATAGCAAATAGGTCCAAGCGGTTTTTATGTTCTAAGCTAGAAAACTGTCTAGGAATCTGAAATTGATAACTTGCCGAAAAATGATCCAAACTGTTACTACTTATCAAGTTGCCATTAGTTTTATGTTCAAAGTTATTCTATATACTCTAGTTAGTTATCTCTACCAAGATATTCAGTCAGTATTGTAATGCCCCGCGAGGAAACCCCTAAGGGTTTAAGTTAAAAACACTCAATTAGAGTGTAAATATTTTTTTTTTAAAATAATGATTAAGAGCGTTAATGAAAAGTTACAACATTAAGATAATTAGGAGTTACCTGAAACTTAGATAACACAGCGGAAGGCTAAACGAACCTAAGGAGTTTCCCAAGGTGATTACATAACCTTACACCTAACTCAACTTGCGTCAATTGATCCAATGAGCTGGATAACTTAATTACGAGAAAATGCATAAGACTTGATTAAACATATGCTCAATGATTTGACATCTTATAATTTTAGGAAGCGTTCATTTACCTTGGGTGGTTACAAGGCCATTGAGAGGTTATTTATTCAATGCACTTTAATTCATAATTTCATTAGGAGGCCTCCCAATAGGTTCAAGAGTTTAATATAACGAAGTTCATTCATTGGGTTTAGGGTATCCATTCACAATTGATATCATCCTTTAATATTATAAGTATGGCTAATAAGATGAGATACATTCATTAAGGAATAAACTACAATTAATAGAGTGAGGTCCCTTCATTTCATTTCATGCATAGCCAACTAATGAGTTGTAGTTCTTTTATGAAAGATAAATTGTGAGTAGCCATAGAATTCATTGAAGTTTTATTAATACTAATAGATGGCTAAATTCATTATGGTGAGAATGTATTAGGACACATGAGAGCATCCCTTAAATTAAAATATAGTTATCAAGATGATATTCATCATTACAGGATTAAAATATAAGTTCATAGTGACTTTCTTCCGTTAGGATTAAAATACAATTATCTTATTGCGTATCACTCTTTTTGGTTAAAAGAAGTTAATATGAAGAGATACATTTACTAAGATTAAGATATAACAACTGATTGAATCCTTCCTTTTTTGTTCAATTTTAGCAATCACAAAGAGATTCTTTTATTAGGGTTATAATGATGGATAAATAGTTGAGTTCACCCAATTATCAAGTTAATTTGGTAAGGTTTATTTGTTAAGAGTAAAACATAAATAACTAAACAACTTTATCCAATATAGTGAAGCATAATTATCATGGCGTTACTCGTTTACTAAGGTAAAAAAAAGGTAAATATCAATATGAGGTTCATCCTTTAGATTACAACTTAGGAGTTATAACATTAACTCTAACTTTGTTTCCCATACTCACTTGTTTCATTTACATGCTTAATAACAAGTTAATCCAATGATGTAACCTAGCAAGATTCTTCCCACTATTACTACTTTTAATTCACATTTTCAAATACTTTTCCATAATCTTAATTACAATCTTTCATGAACCTGATTACTACATTTGTCAAGATGAATAATTTTATGCACTTAGATTTAAGTTCATTAATTTCCCTTTGCACACTTATGAAAAGCAACCATACATGATAACTTAAAGTATGAAAACAAAGGAACTAAAACATTGCATAACACAGACATGATCTCGGAGTTCACCCCTAAAGGGCTACATCTCCAGGTCTGCTCAACTGCAAGACCCCTTTGGTAGTATATCATTAGGAATACATAATTGATAAGTCTTTTACATCTTGCCACTTAGGCGAATATAATCAATATACAAATAACCACCTTGGTCCATAAATCCTAGTTGTCTTCCACGTAGAAGCAAAATCAATAGTGCATGCTACAAGGAAGTACAAGGTCCATTGCCCAACAGTACCCTATTTAGAGACCTAAGACTTAACAGGTGTCCCAATGACAACACGACAGGGTCCAACCAATTACATCAAGGTTTTGCCATCACTTTAACAAAGAAAATACAAATCTTAAACTTATAACTTTCCAACTCGATACATTGTCCAACTTCCATTCATTTTACTAGCATATCGATGAAGTAATAACAAAATATATGAAGATAATTTAGATTCAAATTTCATACTCTCCTATACTATAGTTTTCATTTCTAAAATTTTCAGAAGATCTTAATCATTCAAATCGAAAGATAATGCTTATTTAAAAGAAATACAACGTCTTATTAAAATATATTTCATAACGTTAGCAATGGTGTTTTATTTCAAAGGACTCATATACAGACAATATTTGATCTCTTCTCCAAGGATACTTCCCTATTAGATTTGGTTCCAAAATTAAATGTAACCAATATAAATTTAACAATACATGACTAATGAATTTTTATTTTCTTAAATAAATCAACAAATTCATATATACACAAACTTCGTATTTAATATATATATATATATATATATATAAACAATATTTAGCTAATTAAAAACTAATTTCAAATAGAATAAACCTTCCTACTATATACTACAAAATCTTTTTTTTTACATACCCCATGGCATTTATTATAATATATTTTTTTCTTGTTTAAAACAAATTATATATATAAAAAAAGAAATATCATAAAACAATTTTTTTTTTTTTTTAAAACCTACCTGCGGGCCCCACCTCCCATCTCGGGAGTGGGTGGAACCCGCACATAGGTCCCTGCGGCCCACAGCGTGGACGCAGGTTCCTGTGAAGCCACACTGTGGACGCAGGTTCCCTGCGGCCCACAGCGTGGACGCAGGTCCCTACGAGCCACACTGTGGTCGCAGGTCTCCCTGCGGCCCACAGTGTGGACGCGGGGTTCCCTGCGGCCCACGTTGTGGACGCGGGGTTCCCTGCGAGCCACAACAGTGCCGCAGGGGAGGGGCGGGTTGAGCTTCGGCTCCCCCCCCCCCGAAACCCTAATTTAATTTTCTTTTTTTAATTATTTTTTTAATATATTTTTTTTTTGGGGGTTAATAGACCCGACTTACAGTCGGATTTAATCATTAAAAATCTTCAAAAAAAAGAAGATATATATATATAAAAATGACAAAATCTCCCATTTTTTTTTTTTTAACAGACCCATTCTTTTTTTTCCAGTTTTTTTTTTTCTCTCCAAAATCTTCATTATGGGAAGAATATTTCCTCATCAGGTTTAAAACCACAAAATCTATTAACAAACAAGAATTTGATCCAGGAACTACCCATGTTTTCAAAACTGAATCCTACGTTTAAACAACAATCATGGAGGTTTTGGAGCAAGAAATCTTCAAGACAAATTTCGGAGATATACCCACAATTTTAAAAGGAACAAAAACGGTGCATTCGAATCCTACCTCCAAACGCATTCCGGGAAGAGTTTTGATGAAGAGCTCCACCTGCAACTCCAAGCAAGAGAACTCCATTTTCTCCAACATTTTTTTCCACCTCCATTTCCAAAAAGATCCCCCCAAAAACAAAGAACCCCCCCAAAACATTTCAAAACTAGGTTAAATGAGAAACCCTATTTTTGCCCTAATTTTCAATTTCGAATTTAGGCATTTTTATTTTTAAAATAAAAGAAACATGAAAATGGAAACCCCTTATTTTCCACTGCTCAATAAATCTAACTTGTTTTATTCTAATTAAAATTAAAATGCCTCTATTTCTTATTTAGTTCTAATTTTAATCTCTCAATATCAATTTAGGCCTACATTTATATTTTGAACTATTAGCGAGGGTGAGATATTTAAATTAATTTAAACTTCAAAAATCAATCCTTTATACTACATCAATTTTGCAAGTAAAAAGAATAATAATTTTCTTTTAAATAATAAAATTTATCCTTTCTATTCCAAAATGCGAAAATGATGAATTTATTTCTATTTCCCAAATGACTTTAAATCTTTCCTTTCTAAAACGCATAACTCATTAAATTCGTTATTTTAAAATTAGCTATTAAATTAACTCGCTATAACATAATAAAGCGACCTTTTTAAATGAATGACTAATCTAATGCAAGAGTCTTATTTATTCTAATTTCTCAACTACAAATGTGTAAATGAGCACACTAATCCAAGTTAAATACCTTAAGCTTGCTACATTAATAATTAAAGCGATCTCTTTAAATTAACGATTAATCGTATAAAAGAAAACCACCTATTTTAAATTTCTAATTTACAAATGCGTACATCCACACATTAAATTGAACTAAATACTTAGGATAACAAACTTCACTTACCCCACGCTAGGCATGCAAACTGAGGAAGTCCACCAAATCACACGACACGCAACCCAACGAAAAGAAAGCCCCACGAACCACACACGCGATGCTCACCTGACCATGGCTAAGGCAAGACAAGAGTTTTATAACCACCAAATCCGAATTCTAAGGATGGAGGCATACTCAACCTTGCGAATCCCAAAGGAGATGAACCTCGCCCTAAGCGGTGTTGTACTTGCAATCTCCTGCACCCATGAATCACGCAAGCATATATATACATATACATATTCAATGAGGGCGTTAGCTCAAGATTTACCACAAGAGTTAGGAAGCAATTACATTTACACGAGAATCGATGCAAGAGCACAATAATAAGTATGCACAATTATTTATATTAACTAAACTACACATTGCATCATGGTTAACCTATCATGCAAGAATGGCCACATAGGAAGTCAATCAAGGTCAACCAGGTTTTACAAGTCCGACTAGGGTAGGGGCATTACATTCTCCCCCCCAAGGCTCCGACTTACTCCTGGAAGTCGCAAAGCTAAACGGAAGTCCTGCAACACTTATTAGTCCTTAAACTCAATTAACAATTATCAATTTGCACAACCAACTATTTTGCCATCATCTTAGAACATTATTCATAAATCCTCTACAAGCGTCATCATCCATTAACAAAAATGCATCTAACATCATTCACACCTTCAAATATTCTATAATCTACACAGAATCATAGTAAAGATACGGGACTTTTTCCCTTTTTATTACACCAAATTTAAGCAATTTAAAATATATAGACACAGTTATCATACTCATTTATCAAACATGACAAGAAAATATGCTCTCAAGGTCAATTTCTCTCACCAATTCATCTCTTTCACAAAACTTTATTGCATAGAACTAGCATCAAATATCAATTTCTACAACCAAGTTAACTTTTCAACGAATAAGAGCAACGTAAAAACTCATTTGTTTACACTTTTCAGACATACAAGAACCTTTCCAATGACTATGCCCCATAACATAGTGACAAGTTAATACCATTTATTCCATGATTGCACATAATATCCATCCACAATACTGGTTTGCACAACACAATAGGCCATGTGGGCATGTTTAATGCTCGGTCAAAGGTAACATATATGATCCACATCTCTATGCCTGCTCTCAGAATAAATACATGATCAACAAATGTCCAACATCTCACTCGAGGGCTTGATGGTGCTAGGGTACACCATAGCAGTGCTACCTTCCATACAAGTCACTCGTGAATATCCCTTGTTGTGTAAGGTGTTTAGCCTCCAAGAGATAGTCACCACTCATAGGTAGGTAGTGGATCCTAGCTGTTTTCACAGCCTCACATACCTCCATCCTCAAGGTTCCCTGTGTCTACTTCCTCGTATACACTCATCCAAGACCGTCTCCTACGTTCTTGGAGAGGAATTCACATTGCAACACAAGACCAGCATACGAAAACAACAAGGATAAACCGGTTTAGCCACCAAAGTACAAAAGAGTAAAGATAATAATTGTCAATTCCAGCAATAAGACAAGAAAATAATTTTCGGATTTGCAACATCAAATCAAGTAAGATCAAGATTGCAAGATCATGGCTAAACTGTCAAGGTCAAAGTAAAATAAATTGCTGGCCCACAAGGAAATAAATAAATAAAAAAAAAAAAATCATAAGTGCACATTACATCACTACGTGACTAGTAGCTAGCCACCAACGAGGAAGGAAGGAACAATCGTCTAGCTATCCTAGTAGCTCATCATGTGGTGTGGCCAAGTCACACATCCACATGGCATGGCAGTGTGCACCTCGGCATCACCCTGCAGCACGTCGTCACACGGCATGGCTCTACCCTATACCTATTGGTAGGCCGCATGGAATGTCTACTACATCCCGCATTGTGTCCCAGCATGGCATGGCCATACTCCAAGCAGACAAGGCACGTAATGGACGTATCCCGCATGGCAGTGTACCCCGTAGATAAGGCACACGCCGGTCACACTCCGCATAGCAATGCTCCTCTCAGGATACTCACCGTAAGCCAGAGGTAAACATGGCTAAGGTCTACCCACAAGTCTACCAACACTAGTCCGTCAGCAACTCATGTAAGAAAATATAACATGCCTCTCATGAAGACAAGGCAATAGAAGCTCCAATAAAACCATCAATATGCTCAAGAACTGTCATCTAGATGCTCAAAATAAAGGATAGGGATTAGGCTGGCACACATGAACCTCGTAAATCAGTTCATCACAAGGGGAAGTATAGAGTACACCTATGTTACAGTTCATTACAAAACCATACTTTTCCTCAAAATAGGGAAGCTAAAGTCGCTTCGCGTCGACATTACTCGTACGCTATTCATACTATTCAAGGAATGGTGACTTCTACTACTACCCCTTCACATACTGACTTATCGACAACCCGTGGGTTGGCACTCAGTAAGGAAACAAATAAGCAACATCACATAGATAGGTATGGTTTCCCATACTCATAAGCAAACATACTCCCCATGTTTGATTACTTCACCATCCCATGGGCACACAAAACAAGTATGGGGTTTCTCACAACACACACAGAATAGCACCATTATTGGTTTAGTCACATTTACGGGGAGTACTTTACATTATGCTAACATATACTTAAGGGAAGTTTTAATTATGCTTTACACATGAATCACCAAACAAAGTTTACCCTAGATACACCTTCTGAAATTCTCAACAATTCAAATTTGCACAAAGAAATTACATCATTCTGATATCTTTCTCAATCTTCCCTAAGCATTTTCATTCACATTACTAACTATGCAATTTCCCTTTCCAAGATGAAAAACTTTCCCCTTTCAATTAGAAGCCCAAAGCAACATACAATTTCATATGCATTATAACAAAATTTCTCCTTAAATCACTGCATTCCAAATAGTATTTCAAAAACAACAATTCCTATATTTTAGACAAGAGGAGGGAGAGAGTTGGCAATTGACTATTTCCTACAAATACACAAGAATTTCAAGATCACACCATATGCGCGGATATAAGTCTATCCTTTTAGTTGCACGGTTTTCATTTCGCTATCTTTTAGGAAGATGCCAAAACATCCTAACATGACATTTCTAATCATTATTTGTTGTACTATATTGTTCTAGTTTTCCGAACAAGAATTCAAGACACCCAAATTTTCTTTTGTAATGCAAGTCTTCTTGAGAACAATCACCATTCGTGATGTGATACAATACAATAATACATCAAATCTAACATTGAAAATTCATAATACGACAAGGAGGTAAATGAAGAGCTACCTACTAGATATTACACATTTAATGCATACAAATCAACAAGTCTTTCATTTACTCTTTTGGAAACATAATAAGACAATTTTCTATTTCCAAAGCAAGTTAAATGGTGCGTCACTTAATAGATCCTAAATCACACTAGTTGAATAAGCACATAAAACAAACTTTTGAGGAGCACATTAATTCACTCTTGAAGCTACTACAACATGTCCTCTTTTGGTATTCCTTTCACAACAAGCAATTTTCACAAAATCAACTATGCGCATTTTAATGCACCTCACTTAAGATGGGCTTTAATTATCTTACTCCTACCAAGCATAAGGAGAGTCCTTATTGCAAACATACAATTCTCTATCATTAACCAAAAATTAACTCCCAAACCATTCCCTTTCACAATCTAAAACACAAAAATGTTATGAGGCTCACACAAGGCTCAAGAAATATCATCCTTTTCCTTGCAATAAGAAAACTTAAATAAGAGATAATTACCCATATCAAATCCTTTTAATTTACTAGAGAGAGAGAAGAAGAAGAGTCATAATCACTCAATTTACTACATAATAAGCATTAATATTTGCCATACTAGTCTTTCAAGTGGACAATCATTAAAATCGATCAAAACCATAAACAAGCACATTTCGTACTTTTAGATTCAAGATATTAACAACCATCCTAGATGGATTAGTCAAAAGAGTAAAACAAATCAAGAATGAAGGTACATACGACTCCCTTTCAAAGTAAGAGAAATCATAGACCAAGACTTCAATAAGTAGACAAAACACCTATAATTATTTCCAAAACACCCACATCAATAAGGTGAAAACAAGGTGTGAACACACACGTTTACACACGAGTAGGGTTTGTTAAATCACACCCTCACATCAAGGTGGACAAGCATACAACATAAGGTGGACACACACACACCAACTAAGGGCACAAGTGAAATCAGAGATCCCAATGTTACAACATGGGCTCTGATACCAAGTGTAATGCCCCACCAGGAAACCCCTAAGGGTTTAAGTTAAAAACACTCAATTAGAGTGTAAATATTTTTTTTTTAAATAATGATTAAGAGCGTTAATGAAAAGTTACAACATTAAGATAATTAGGAGTTACCTGAAACTTAGATAACACAGCGGAAGGCTAAACGAACCTAAGGAGTTTCCCAACGTGATTACATAACCTTACACCTAACTCAACTTGCGTCAATTGATCCAATGAGCTAGATAACTTAATTACGAGAAAATGCATAAGACTTGATTAAACATATGTTCAATGATTTGACATCTTATAATTTTAGGAAGCGTTCATTTACCTTGGGTGGTTACAAGGCCATTGAGAGGTTATTTATTCAATGCACTTTAATTCATAATTTCATTAGGAGGCCTCCCAATAGGTTCAAGCGTTTAATATAACAAAGTTCATTCATTGGGTTTAGGGTATCCATTCACAATTGATATCATCCTTTAATATTATAAGTATGGCTAATAAGATGAGATACATTCATTAAGGAATAAACTACAATTAATAGAGTGAGGTCCCTTCATTTCATTTCATGCATAGCCAACTAATGAGTTGTAGTTCTTTTATGAAAGATAAATTGTGAGTAGCCATAGAATTCATTGAAGTTTTATTAATACTAATAGATGGCTAAATTCATTATGGTGAGAATGTATTAGGACACATGAGAGCATCCCTTAAATTAAAATATAGTTATCAAGATGATATTCATCATTACAGGATTAAAATATAAGTTCATAGTGACTTTCTTCCGTTAGGATTAAAATACAATTATCTTATTGCGTATCACTCTTTTTGGTTAAAAGAAGTTAATATGAAGAGATACATTTACTAAGATT
Organism: Cryptomeria japonica; assembly: GCF_030272615.1. NCBI lineage: Eukaryota > Viridiplantae > Streptophyta > Pinopsida > Cupressales > Cupressaceae > Cryptomeria > Cryptomeria japonica. The sequence continues at coordinate 358,963,594 of NC_081405.1, read as the reverse complement.
AAGATATAACAACTGATTGAATCCTTCCTTTTTTGTTCAATTTTAGCAATCACAAAGAGATTCTTTTATTAGGATTATAATGATGGATAAATAGTTGAGTTCACCCAATTATCAAGTTAATTTGGTAAGGTTTATTTGTTAAGAGTAAAACATAAATAACTAAACAACTTTATCCAATATAGTGAAGCATAATTATCATGGCGTTACTCATTTACTAAGGTAAAAAAAAGGTAAATATCAATATGAGGTTCATCCTTTAGATTACAACTTAGGAGTTATAACATTAACTCTAACTTTGTTTCCCATACTCACTTGTTTCATTTACATGCTTAATAACAAGTTAATCCAATGATGTAACCTAGAAAGATTCTTCCCACTATTACTACTTTTAATTCACATTTTCAAATACTTTTCCATAATCTTAATTACAATCTTTCATGAACCTGATTACTACATTTGTCAAGATGAATAATTTTATGCACTTAGATTTAAGTTCGTTAATTTCCCTTTGCACACTTATGAAAAGCAACCATACATGATAACTTAAAGTATGAAAACAAAGGAACTAAAACATCGCATAACACGGACATGATCTCGGAGTTCACCCCTAAAGGGCTACATCTCCGGGTCTGCTCAACTGCAAGACCCCTTTGGTATTATATCGTTAGGAATACATAATTGATAAGTCTTTTACATCTTGCCACTTAGGCGAATACAATCAATATACAAATAACCACCTTGGTCCATAAATCCTAGTTGTCTTCCACGTAGAAGCAAAATCAATAGTGCATGCTACAAGGAAGTACAAGGTCCATTGCCCAACAGTACCCTATTTAGAGACCTAAGACTTAACAGGTGTCCCAATGACAACATGACAGGGTCCAAACAATTACATCAAGGTTTTGCCATCACTTTAACAAAGAAAATACAAATCTTAAACTTATAACTTTCCAACTCGATACATTGTCCAACTTCCATTCATTTTACTAGCATATCGATGAAGTAATAACAAAATATACGAAGATAATTTAGATTCAAATTTCATACTCTCCTATACTATAGTTTTCATTTCTAAAATTCTCGGAAGATCTTAATCATTCAAATCGAAAGACAATGCTTATTTAAAAGAAATACAACGTCTTATTAAAATATATTTCATAACGTTAGCAATGGTGTTTTATTTCAAAGGACTCATATACAGACAATATTTGATCTCTTCTCCAAGGATACTTCCCTATTAGATTTGGTTCCAAAATTAAATGTAACCAATATAAATTTAACAATACATGACTAATGAATTTTTATTTTCTTAAATAAATCAACAAATTCATATATACACAAACTTCGTATTTAATATATATATATATATATATATAAAAACAATATTTAGCTAATTAAAAACTAATTTCAAATAGAATAAACCTTCCTACTATATACTTCAAAATATTTTTTTTTACATACCCCATGGCATATACTATAATATATTTTTTTCTTGTTTAAAACAAATTATATATATAAAAAAAGAAATATCATAAAACAATTTTTTTTTTTTTTTTTAAAACCTACCTGCGGGCCCCACCTCCCATCTCGGGAGTGGGTGGAACCCGCACGTAGGTCCCTGCGGCCCACAGCGTGGACGCAGGTTCCTATGAAGCCACACTGTGGACGCAGGTTCCTTGTGGCCCACAGCGTGGACGCAGGTCCCTGTGAGCCACACTATGGTCGCAGGTCTCCCTGCGGCCCACAGTGTGGATGCGGGGTTCCCTGTGGCCCACATTGTGGACGCAGGGTTCCCTGCGAGCCACAACAGTGCCGCGGGGGAGGGGCGGGTTGAGCTTCGGCTCCCCCCCCCCCCGAAACCCTAATTTAATTTTTTTTTTTTTATTATATTTTTTATATATATTTTTTTTGGGGGTTAATAGACCCGACTTACAGTCAGATTTAATCATTAAAAATATTCAAAAAAAAGAAGATATATATATATATAAAAATGACAAAATCTCCCATTTTTTTCTTTTAACAGACCCATTCTTTTTTTTCCAGTTTTTTTTTTTTCTCTCCAAAATCTTCATTATGGGAAGAATATTTCCTCATCAGGTTTAAAACCACAACATCTATTAACAAACAAGAATTTGATCCAGGAACTACCCATGTTTTCAAAACTGAATCCTACGTTTAAACAACAATCATGGAGGTTTTGGAGCAAGAAATCTTCAAGACAAATTTCGGAGATATACCCACAATTTTAAAAGGAACAAAAACGGTGCATTCGAATCCTACCTCCAAACGCATTCCGGGAAGAGTTTTGATGAAGAGCTCCACCTGCAACTCCAAGCAAGAGAACTCCATTTTCTCCAACATTTTTTTCCACCTCCATTTCCAAAAAGATCCCCCCAAAAACAAAGAACCCCCCCAAAACATTTCAAAACTAGGTTAAATGAGAAACCCTATTTTTGCCCTAATTTTCAATTTCGAATTTAGGCATTTTTATTTTTAAAATAAAAGAAACATGAAAATGGAAACCCCTTATTTTCCACTGCTCAATAAATCTAACTTGTTTTATTCTAATTAAAATTAAAATGCCTCTATTTCTTATTTAGTTCTAATTTTAATCTCTCAATATCAATTTAGGCCTACATTTATATTTTGAACTGTTAGCAAGGGTGAGATATTTAAATTAATTTAAACTTCAAAAATCAATCCTTTATACTACATCAATTTTGCAAGTAAAAAGAATAATAATTTTCTTTTAAATAATAAAATTTATCCTTTCTATTCCAAAATGCGAAAATGATGAATTTATTTCTATTTCCCAAATGACTTTAAATCTTTCCTTTCTAAAACGCATAACTCATTAAATTTGTTATTTTAAAATTAGCTATTAAATTAACTCGCTATAACATAATAAAGCGACCTTTTTAAATGAATGACTAATCTAATGCAAGAGTCTTATTTATTCTAGTTTCTCAACTACAAATGCATAAATGAACACACTAATCCAAGTTAAATACCTTAAGCTTGCTACATTAATAATTAAAGCGATCTCTTTAAATTAACGATTAATCGTATAAAAGAAAACCACCTATTTTAAATTTCTAATTTACAAATGCGTACATCCACACATTAAATTGAACTAAATACTTAGGATAACAAACTTCACTTACCCCGCGCTAGGCACGCAAATCAAGGAAGTCCACCAAATCACACAACACGCAACCCAATGAAAAGAAAGCCCCACGAACCACACACGCGATGCTCACCTAACCATGGCTAAGGCAAGACAAGAGTTTTATAACCACCAAATCCGAATTCTAAGGATGAAGGAGGCATACTCAACCTTGTGAATCCCAAAGGAGATGAACCTCACCCTAAGCAGTGTTGTACTTGCAATCTCCTGCACCCATGAATCACGCAAGCATATATATACATATACATATTCAATAAGGGCGTTAGCTCAAGATTTACCACAAGAGTTAGGAAGCAATTACATTTACATGAGAATTGATGCAAGAGCACAATAATAAGTATGCACAATTATTTATATTAACTAAACTACACATTGCATCATGGTTAACCTATCATGCAAGAATGGCCACATAGGAAGTCAATCAAGGTCAACCGGGTTTTACAAGTCCGACTAGGGTAGGGGCATTACAGGTATGCACAGTCTAGTCGATTATAGAAGAAAGTAGTCTCAGAGCGTAGTATACACCAAGCTATCTACCGAGTATCATTTCATGTCTACCGAGCAGCAAAGATGACGCACCGAGTTGATATACACTGAGTGAAACATGTTACCAGATTCATTGAACCTGGACATACATATGGAAATGTGTTACAAGATCGAGGAACATCTAACCGTTATCACATTGGAAATTGCACTTAAAGATTGTGTTGATTTTGAGGTTATTCATTCGATAAAACATGTCTGTAAGATCGAATCAATGAATGGATCACCGACATAAGAAATCTATTTATACAACATGGATTAAGATTAGAAAAACACATGTAGCATGATATAAAGGAAGATATAGAAATATATGAAGCAAGACATGTGAAAGAACTAAGTGTTATGACTGTTACAGAGACATAGAGGTCACCGAGAAGGATTTCAGAGAACAGTCAAAGAATAGAGTAAATAGAAGGGTTTACCGAGTTACTATATGGGTTACCGAGGTATGCTATAAGCAAAGTAATCTTATTCTGAGCACATAGAATCTGCTATAACATTTTAGATGTAAAGTTACAGATATTTGTAATGATTTTATTGTAATATTTTGAAGTTGTAAGAGAAACCTTTAATAGGGTAAAAGACTCTAATCAAGTCTATAAATTGTAACGCCTCTAACTAGGTGCAACATTTAGTTTAAGTGTTGTAAAATCCTTTAGTAAGGTAGATCTAATAGATCTTGATACTCCTAATAGGGTAAGCTATCAGAAATAGCTAAACATGTAGCTCTAACCGAGAAACCTTTATTATTGCAGTAGTGAAGTTGTGGGTGCCATCCCCACCACAGTTTTTCTCTCTAACCAAGAGTTTCTGCGTAACCAAAATATATGTGTTATGGAGTGAATCATGTATGATTGTTATCTATTTGTTTTAGCTTTATATTATGTTATTGCACTATTTGGTTTATGCATAACAGTAAAGTTATTGTTGAAGAAAAGTTTTGGAGTACTGATTCACCCCTCCCCTCTCAATACATTAGCTTTCCATATTGGGCCTAACAATTGGCATCAGAGCTTCAATCTTGGAAAAGGGTTTAACTGCCTAAAGAGAAAGATCTTATCAATGGAAGGCTATAAACAATCTTGAAGGATTGTGTATTTGCAAGAAGAGTTGGATCATGCTAATCAAGTGATTGCAGACATGCAAAGACAAATGCAAAAATATCTGAAAGTGAGAAGAAGATTATTTGATGATTTGCAGGATTCTCAAGAGTTAGTGGAACAAATTGAGACATCATCTAAGAATAGTATGTCTGAAGAAACTAAAGAATTGATTGGAGTATTGAAAGAAAAGAATAAAGCACTGGCTGATCAACAAAAAGCAATGAAAAGAGAACATGAAAATTTCAGCACATAGATGACTAAAAATCTTGATGCATTGAGGACAACCGAGGATAAAGTAAGAGATCTAGAAAGAGAGAAACAACAACTTGAAGTCTTAGTATCTGATAAAAATGATGAAATCACAAGGATGACTGGAATTCAACAAAACTTGTCAGATCAACTAGGTTATGCACATCATGAAGCAAATCTGAAAGATGATGAGAATCAAGCATTGAAACTTGAAGTATCAAGGTTGACCAATGAACTTGAAACAAAGAAGAAATCCAAAGAAACACTGAAGAAGAGTTATGAAGCATCAAAGATGTTGGATGAGCAACTGAACATAAGATGACCCAACAAAGATGCAGGACTCGGTTACAAAGGAAAAGACTCTACCGAGTAGGGAATTCATACTACCGAGAGAGGGTAATCATCAAAGCAAGCTGGAAACAAAAAGAACATCAAAAGAAAGAAGCCTATTTGCAACTACTATGGAAATCAAGGTCATATTGCCAACATATGCCAAATCAGAAAAGGTAAGCAACCGAATGTCACTTAGTCCAATGGTTATTGTTACAACTATAATAGATATGGTCACACATATAATCAATGTAGGAAAAAGTCTGTTAACAATTATCAGAAGGTAAAATTCAAAGGGTTTTGTAAAAACTGTAATAAGTCTAGTCACCAAGCAAATGGTAGAGGTTACCAAACTCACATAGATCCTTACCGACAGTATTCTATAGTACCATGGGATTACAATACAAGGATATGGTGTGAATGTTGTGGAAGATATGGACATATAAGTGCCAACTGCTTTATAAGGTTTGGGATGAACAACCGAAGATCATGGAGAAATCCTGGTATGGCATGTTTTTGTTGTCACAAAGTTGGACACTTGGCTAGAGATTACAGAGATCAACCTAGAAAAGACACTGAGGAAATAAAAGACAAATTAAAGATGATTTGGAAAAAGAAGGAAATTGTGTCAAATGAAGAAAGCACCTTACCTACCAAGTTAGGTGCACCTATTCCAAATTAATCGATAAAGGTATGAAGGGACTGCATTCTCTCAAGGTTAAATCTTAACAGTTCCTACTTTATTATGTACTTAATTCAAAATCTGCATAGTTAAAGATGTATTAGTAAGTTTGAAATTCTATCAAAGTCTTTTGGAGAACTTTACAGGAAACCTGTCAAGTCGGTGAATACAGGAAACCTGTCAAGTTGGTAAATGAAGGAAGTTTGGTTACTCAATCAAAGAGAAAAAAAGGAAAGAAATTTTAATGGAACCGAGTGCATTTAATGTTTTTGACCTAACCCGCATGGAGCCCGATAAGGTATTTTGTGTACTTAAAGCATTTTCGCGGTCATTTTTACTTACCAAGTTTTCAAGAGAGTAGAGCAAAGCGATTCAAAGGTGGTCAAACCTCCTACAAAGAAAATTCAAGGTATTTACATCAATCTCAATGCATTGTTAAGCTGGTTTACCGATCTTATCAAGTTGCTATTATCTGCTAAGTGTGAAGCGTTTGCCGTTTGAAAATCCTGAAACCCTAAGGATCTTTTATTAGTTTTTATCTAAAATCTAAAAATGGCACCTAAGATCCAAGATCTCATTGTTGTTAAGAATGTTGAAAATCCCTCACTAAAATACTCTTTGACTCCCAAAGTTGCATCTGAACCGGATGACAAAACCGCATTTTCACTCATCTCGGATAGAGTGTTACTAGTCGAGGATGTCAGATTCTTCACCAAATGTTGTGTTGAAGAACTCGGTCATGTTGAAATCAAAGACACCTATGATGAATTATGCACAGATGGTAAATTGAATAGCAAGTATGAGCACATTAAGATCAAGGGATTAACTGAAGCCCTAACCTATCCCCATGTGTTCAAACCCCAGTGGGTCAAGTTTGTTCTGAGCAGAGTTCATGATGATTTCATGTGGTTAGAGGAGCAACCATTTAAGATTACCAAGGAAATCATTCATCTGATTACCGGTTACCCTATTTATGATCATGCTCGAGCTCAAAAGATGATATCATAGAAGGAATTAATTAGTTTAACCAGAGTGGAATCTGATTGCAGAGGATTGAAATTGAACAATGTCACTGATGCAGTACTAAAATTTTCCATTAGAGTAATAGGTTACTGTATCTTCCAATCAGCAAGGGAAAATAGTGTACCCTGTACAGCAGTAGACCTAGCATATAAAATTGTGAAAAAGGTAATGAAAATTGATCTATGTGAGGTGTTGCTAAAAAACCTGTTTGAGAATCTGAACACCATCAGGAAGCTGAAGAAGAACAACTTGGCAAATACACTAAAGTTTGGATCACTACTTGTATGCATATTTTTCTATTTTGAAAAATTCTTTCCATCAGTCGGTAAAGTTGTTTGGGAACTACACCGACCAATCACCCATCAGATTAATGACTTCATTAAGAATCTAGGAGATAATTTCAATGATATTATGGATGATTACTTCAGTAAGTTCCAAGAGAAAATGCATAACAGGTACTGAATTCCACCCTAGCTAGTGGAGAAATACAAAAATGACATATAATTTGAAGTAGACACTGATTACTGTTATGTGAATGTTGTGGAACCGAGAACTCAATCTTTGTCACCGATGGGATACGAGATTGATTTTCACATCACACAATAGCAAATTGATGCATTTCTTACATTGCCAAGACATGCTACTGAGCTGAGGTATGGAACCTATGAAGAAGTAAAGGAAAAAGTAAAGATGAGCATTGTAGTACCCAAAGCTACAAGAAAGGCAACAAAGATGATAAAGGCATTATCGGAGAAATTCAGAGAAGATTCTTCCTCCACACCTGTGAAAGCAACTTTAGCCATTACTAAAGAGGAATTTCAAGCCCAAGAGGCAGCTATAACATTGAGCACCGAATTGCCTAAGGGAAAAGTGTTGAAAAGAAAGAAACTGGATTCATCAAAGGCCTCACCGACTCCACCAGCAAAGCGACCTAACATTAGAGCATCTATAGCTTCATCGAGTAAGAAAGCAAAGAGTGTTATTGTTCCTAAGGTAACAAAAACTTACAAGAAAACTACTCGAAGACTCATTTTGGCAAAAGAGTCTAGCGACACCGAATCTGAGGATGCAAGCAAATTTCAGATTGTCAAGAGCAAGAAGGTAAATCTACATAGTGTTGAAAATTTTTGTGCTAATCTGAAAGAATATGGTGGATTTGGAGGATTTAGGTATGTCAAGTATGAAACCAGAAATAATGATGAAAAGAGACAAATTGAAGAAGCTGTCATCTGCACACTTCTAAAATTTTGATTGACTCCATTGGAACTGTCTAAGTCACTTCAAAATGAATTATATTTACATATTGATAATAGGTGGAAGTATGCAATGGACTCAGAGAAACAGATCAGAGAAATAATTCTGGTACATCTCTTTCCTAACATGTCAGTAGCTGAAATAAAGGAACATCTGACAACCTACAACTCAAAGTTTCTCATCAAACAAAGAGCCTTAAAACTGATGAATGGGTTGTATATTGAAGTAGAAAATGAGACAAAAGCAAAGTGGCAGGAAATATTTAAAATCAAGGATGCTAGTGAGCAAGCTATAGTTAAAATTGTTGATGTCACCGAGCAAGATCTTGATGTTACTGAACAAGACCTTGCTGACACCATTCAAATAGATGAAGATATCATGGATACAGAGGCACCGGAACAGGAAATGATAGAAGGCATTGCATATGCAAAACTTGTATCCAGTGAATCAGTCTTGGAACAAGTTCAGCCTTATCCATCGGTCAATCAACCTATCTCAACCGAAACCCCGCAAGATACAAATAAAGGCACCAAAGGTCACAAGTCTATAGCAGGATAAGGTACTACTCAAGAACAGACGTCTCAAGCACCTTCTAGCACTGAAAATGTTGTAACTAAGACACCGAGTACTGAAACACCAAAGGACTCTACAGAGGCTAAAGAAACTGACCAAAGTGTTGCCTCTACTGAGCAACCTACCGAGGGTCGTCAAGCCTCACAAGCCATTGTCTTAGTTCCAACAGTGAAAGGTAAAGAAAAGAAGATGAAAAAGCATAGTTTTAAATTTGATTTGTCAAAACCAATAGTGTTGCCCAATGTTGATATATCCAAATTAAAGGGGCAAGCACTTATTGATTTCGGTGAACTATGCAAAGCAAAGGCCGAATAAAAGAAGAAAATCATGATTCAAAAGAAAAATAAAGTACTTTAGAAGGTGAAAGAACTCTTAATAGATATGCTACCTGAAGCTACAGTGTCAACAAATGCAGCCATCCACATTCAATTGGATGACCTCCTAACAAAGATAGAGACATCTGGAGTAGATGCATCAGAATATTTGAGCAAGCTAAAAGACAAAGAGCTCACTACAAAAATGATAGAAGAGAACAGAAAGCTATAGCTATTGGAAAAGTTAAACTTGTCAAATTTATTGCTGAGTTGACTCCTCAACTCAAGAACATTCATTATTTATTTCAGAAACTCTATACATTTTCTTTATTCATTAAAGACATCAAAAAAAAAATAGAGGCAATTGAGAAAGAGATCACCAATCTCTCAAATAAGTTGACCATAGAGCCAAATTCAGTTCAAAATTTCTATACAAAGCTACAACAGCTCATGGCTCAACAATTGGACCTAAGAAATGAAAAACACAAGATCAAGATGGACATAATGACACTTCAGACATTATTCCTTCCTCATCTTTCATCTATCCAAGAACAGATCAACCGAGCCACATACCTATCTACTACACAAGAGGGAAGCACTTTAGATGGCTTAATATCATTATTGGCTAACATTCAAGCCCAAAATTCTTTAATGGACAATGTAAAGGATGCACTCTTTGTCACTCTCACCAAAGCACGGACAAAGTACAAATCCATTTTTGACCAGTTGCCACCACCAAATGGTAACTAAGTTTTGATGTTTGTCAAAAAGGGGGAGTGATATAGTATTAGAGGAGTGATATAGTATTCAAAGCATCAAAGTATAGTATTAAACAAAAGGAGTGTAGTATATATAGGGGGAGTATACTGAGCCGAGTGAGCAGAGTACTGAGCAGTAAATAGAACAGTAAGCAAAGGACAAGTGCACACAGAACATTAATCACCGAGTATGCAAAATCAGAGTTTTGTACAGTATATCGATAAGGGGAGTATATCTGGATTTACTATTTCATTGACTATTATATATACTATCAGTATAGTCAAATTTTGCAATTATATAGATTATTGAGTTATAACTTTGAAAGTAGTTTTTGTCAAACATCTCAACTAATGTCAAAAGGGGAGATTGTTACTACTTATCAAGTTTCCATTAGTTTTATGTTCAAAGTTATTCTATATACTCTAGTCGGTTATCTCTACCGAGATATTCAGTCGATATGCACAGTCTAGTTGGTTATAGAAGAAAGTAGTCTCAGAGTGTAGTATACACCGAGTTGTCTACCGAGTATCATTTCATGTCTACCGAGCAGCAAAGATGACACACCGAGTTGATATACACTGAGTGAAACGTGTTACCAGATTCATTGAACCTAGACATACATATGGAAATGTGTTACAAGATCGAGGAACATCTAACCGTTATCACATTGGAAATTGCACTTAAAGATTGTGTATGATTTTGAGGTCATCTAACCAATGAAATATTTTGCATGGTTATTCATTCGATAAAACATGTTTGTAAGATCAAAGCAATGAATGGATCACCAACATAGGAGATCTATTTATACAACATGGATTAAGATCAGAAAAACACACGTAGCATGATAGAAAGGAAGATATAGAAATATATGAAGCAAGACATGTGAAAGCACTAAGTGTTATGACTATTACAAAGACACAGAGGTCACTGAGAAGGATTTTAGAGAACAGTCAAAGAATAGAGTAAATAGAAGGGTTTACCGAGTTACTATATGGGTTACCGAGGTATGCTATAAGCATGGTAATCTTATTCTGAGCACATAGAATCTGCTATAACATTTCAGATGTAAAGTTGCAAATATTTGTAATGATTTTATTGTAATATTTTGAAGTTGTAAGAGAAACCTTTAACAAGGTAAAAGACTCTAATCAAGTCTATAAATTGTAAAGCCTCTAACCAGGTGCAACATTTAGTTTAAGTGTTGTAAAATCCTTTAGCAAGGTAGATATAACAGATCTTGATACTCCTAACAGGGCAAGCTATCAGAAATAGCTAAACATGTAGCTCTAACCGAGCAACCTTTATTATTGCAGTAGTGAAGTTGTGGGTGCCATCCCCATCACAGTTTTTCTCTCTAACCAAGAGTTTCTATGTAGCTAAAATATATGTGTTATGGAGTGATTATGTATGATTGTTACCTATTTGTTTTAGCTTTATATTATGTTACTACACTATTCGTTTTATGCATAACAGTAAAGTTATTGTTGAAGAAAAGTTTTGGAGTACTGATTCACCCCTCCCCTCTCAGTACATTAGCTTTCCATATTGGGACTAACACAAATGTCCCATAGTTTAGGAATAAGGAAGATAATCGTGTTCAAAAGCAAAATCAGCTCCGCAAGATCCGGTGAGAAAATGCAAGAAAATTCAAAAAGAAATGTTGAAACTGTAAAACAAAAAACAAAACTGAAAATAAATGTTTTTGGTTGATGCAATATTGCCAAGAACAGGGGATGCTCCTGCATCAAGTAAGTATGATGGGAAGTTACCTTTGAAATGCTTCTCTTGTAATAAGATAGGACATTTTTCTTCTAGGTTCCCTAAGAGAATGTCTAGATATGATAAGGATGATAAATTTGAAAGACATGATAGATTTGACAAGTATGATAGATATGATAAGCATGATAAATTTGAAAGACATGATAGATCTGACAAGTATGATAGATATGAGAAGCATGATAAGAATGATAAGCCCTATAATCCCTACCAAAAGTAAATAAATCAAAAGAGATGCTATTATTCTACTGATGAAGGTGTGATAGATGAGGAATCAGGGAATGGGAATTCAGAATATGAATTTGTATTTATTGCTATCAAGGAAAATGATCCGGTACCAGTGAATTCTACAAGCTACATTGTTGAGGAGAAAGATTTAGCTGCTTAGATTTAAGAGAAAGATGAATGGGTGATTGACAATGATTGTTCACATCATATGACAAGTGATAAAATCAAATTTGTAAGTATGGAAAGGCATGATGGTGCAATAGTGAGATTTGGAGATGACAAAGCTTGTGTGATTCATGGTAGAGGTTCTATATCTTTCAATGGTAAGCATAATATTGATGATGTCTTGTATATTGAAGAATTGAAGCATAATATTTTGAGTTTTGGACAGATGGTTGACAAGGGATATGATTTGCAATTCAATAATGGTAAATGTAAGATCCTAAATGCCTCTAGTATAGAGATTGCATCAGGGACTAAGACTAAAGGTAATATCTTTCACTTGAATATTGGTGATAAAATTTGTTTAATTGCTCAGATTGATGAAAGTTGTTTATGGAATAGAAGAATGTGTCATGTTTATTTTGACTACATGGTAAGGATAAGCTCTACACAAGTTGTTAGAGATATGCCTAAGATTGTAAAGCCTGCTGATTCAGTATGTAAGGAATGTCAAATGGGAAAGAAAAAAAAAATTCATTTAAGAGTAAGTTTTATTCATCTAACGGATTGCTAGATCTTGTTCATATTGACTTATGTGGTCCTACTAGAGTAAGAAGCACGTAAGGTGATAGATATTTCATGTTGCCGATTGATGATTATTCAAGGATGATGTGGGTTACATTCTTAAGGGAGAAATCAAAAGCGTTGGAGAAATTCAATATGCAAGATATTTAAAGCCAGAGTGAAAACTGAGATAGGATTGAAGCTGAAGTGCCTACGATCTAATAGAGGAGGAGAATTTACATCGAGATAATTTGATACATTTTGTGAGAGGAATAGAATTAGAAGATAATTATCTTCTCCTAGAACCCCTCAGCAGAATGGAGTTGTTGAAAGGAAAAACAAAACTATCTTGGATGCTGCAAGGACTATACTGATTGAAGGAAATGTTACACATAATTTTTGGAGAGAATTTGTTAGCACTATTGTTTACACATTCAACTGGGTGCATATTAAAGGTAATTCTGGTAAGACTCCTTATGAGCTATGGTTTGGTCATGTTCCTATAGTTAGATATTTCAGAGTTTTTGGAAGTAAATGTTATATCAAGAGAGATGAGGATATAGGAAAGTTTGATGCAAGATGTGATGAAGGAATGTTCTTGGGATATTCTACTAAGAGAAAGGCCTACCAGTGTTATAATAAGAGATTGGAGAAGATAGTTGAGAGTGTATATGTAAAGGTAGATCAATGTCTTGGAAAGAGGATCAGAGCATGCAATTATGATTTTGATGATGAAGATGTTGTTAAGCCTATGAAGACTAAGATCTTGAAGCAGATTGATCCGGTGGAGATAGGTAATCTGGATATTGCTACTGCTAGTGAAGAAGTGCAAGAGCTTGAAAAATCAAAACAATTAACTCCGAGGTATGTAAAATTGAATCATTCAGAAAATTAGATTATTAGGGATAAAAATAAAGGTGTGATGACTAGGAGAAGGATTGTTGCTGAAGAGATATGTTTGATTTTAAATATTGAACCTAAAGATGTAGCAGAAGCATGTAAAGATGAAAATTGGTTAAAAACAATGGAAGAAGAGCTAAATCAGATTGAAAAGAATAACACTTGGGAGCTTGTTCTGAGACCTAAAGACAAGAATGTGATTGGTACTAAATGGGTGCTTTATAATAAACTGAATGAAGCTGGTGAAGTTGTCAAAAACAAAGCAAGACTAGTTTGTAAAGGGTGTTCGCAGATGAAAGGTATAGATTATGAGGAGACTTTTTCTCTTGTAGCTAGAATTGAAGTTGTTAGTGTTGGAAAATGCACACTCCAATGAGAAATTGTAGGTGATTGAAGGTTTTGTCATTGATGGAAACCTTGCAATCATATGATACTGGCAAGACAATATACTAGCACTGGCAATGACAAACTCTACACCAGCAAAGGAAGGATACCGGTGTTAGGTCCTGGAGACAAATGAGAGGGGGGGGGGGGTGGGTGAATCAGTTGTCTAATAAATTCAAACCAAAACAACTTAACCAACTTACTGCTTAATATCGGTAAACCAGTTCAATATGTCGGTAGACAGTTTTAACAGTTAATTGCTATACCAGAAAGGATTAGTGCATAAAATATAAACACAAAGTCATCCACAACACATAACACCAATATTTGTATGTGGAAACCGTGTAAGGGGAAAAACCATGGTGGGAAACCTTACCCACAATCAGATGATACTACTGCAGATAGTAAGTGTACATAAATGGGGTCTGCACATGCAGAAAGGCCAATCGCCTAGAGCTCACTGCTCAATCACAAAATGGGAGTCACACTAACTACAGTTGGATGGTTAAATCCAATAAGAATGTACTGCACAAAATAGCATCTTCATATGCTGGATTCAGTACCGGTGTAGTTCTGAATGTCTTCACAAAAACCCTCCTTCAATCTTCAAATGATGTCTATGTGTATAGCTCTACTTATTCTCACATATACCTTCACACAATCCTTTTTCGCATTCCACATTTGATCTTACAAATAAGATCTTACATTTATACCATAACCTAAGACCAATTTTAGTAGGTCAGCTCTACAAGATATTACAATAAAAACATTTTATAAAGAATACAATATCTGATGCAATAACCGCTTGAACATGTCGGCTCAATGCATTTACAACAATAATTAATCATCTCCATAGTGTGCCATACTGATCTAGAAAAGATAAACCTATCAGTGTGACCCTGGACCTATTTGCCAGTAACAACAAATATGCAAATATGAATATACCAATGAACAAAAATCCAGGACAAGATGTCCAAACGAAGTCTTCGACATAACCATGTGTTTTCCATATCATTCCAAGTGTCAGTGATCATTATATCTTGCCGGTGTACCAGATACCGGTGACTGTGCATGAGTCGCTTGTCGGTGAATGTTGATTATTCTCCAAAGTGCCAGAGTTGATAAGTGTTTAGTAGGTGTTGACATCAATGACAAAACCATACCAAAATACCAACAATCTCCCCCTTTGGCATTGATGGCAACACAAGATGGAAAAACCATCAAAGTGCCAAAATAGAAATGCCAAATACCAAAAATCAACAATCTCCAAAAAAGATCATAACCAAAAATCAAAATACAGATACAGAGAGTAATAATCTCTCCTAAACAACAATCTCTCCCCCTAGGAGCAACATGTATTTTCCTTGTATTCTTCAAAGTTTTTCCATACCATATCTCTCCCCCTTTGACATCAAATGCCAAAGTTACAATAAAAACCAAGTTCATATACAAAATACCAATCAATTCAATATAAGAACTACTCCCCCTAAGAAGTAGCTTCCCATCAAAGACCAGAATAAAAATTTCTCTGTTAATTCTACCGGTTGATGACAAACATCAACTATCTAAGTCTCTACCGGTGGTGGTATGACTTCAAGATGATCTCTAAGATATTCAAAAGTCTCCTTAGGCAAAGGTTTAGTGAAAATATCTGCAATCTGTTCTTTGGTATTCACATAAACCAGTTTTATCTCCTTTGCTTCAACATTTTCCCTTAGAAAATTTAGTTTGATAGAAACATGTTTGGTTTTAGAATGTAATACCGGATTCTTAGATATATCAATTGTTGTGGTGTTATCACAATAGATAGTAATAGGTTCCTTGCATTTTACCTTTATGTCTTTCAACATTTGCTTAAGCCATAGTACCTATGTACAGTTAGTTGTTGCTGCAACATATTCTGATTCTGCTGTTGATAAAGATGTACAACTTTGTTTCTTACTCAACCAAGAGACTAATTTGTTTCCAATAAAGAATACTATGCCTATGGTACTTTTTCTATCATCCACATCTCATGCCCAATTTGCATCTGGTATGCACATAATTCAAAGTTTTCATCTCTAGGGTACCACAATCCAAGATTTATAGTGCCTTGTAAGTACCAGAAAATCCTTTTTACTGTTGATTCATGATTTTCTCTAGGATTACTTTGAAATCTTGAAACAATACATACTGCATTCATAATATCAGGTCTAGTTTGTGTCAAATACAGTAAACCTCCTATCATATATTTGTATCTAGTTGGATTAACAGGTGTAGATTCATCCCTTTGTGATAATTTGTCATTTGTTGTCATAGGTGTGCTTACCGGTTTAGAGTTCTCCATCCCAAATTTCTTTAGTAACTCTTTTAAGTATTTGAATTGACTCAATAATATACCTTTATCAGTCTGTGAGATCTGCAATCCTAAGAAGAATTTTATTTCTCCAATCATAAACATTTCAAATTCTTTTTGCATTTTAATAGATAGTTCTTTACATAATCCATCTTCTCCTCCAAAGATTATATCATCAACAAATACTTCTATAATCAAGATGTCATCATTAGTTACTTTATAATATAAATTGATGTCTGCATTTCCTTTAGTAAAACCAATCTTTAAAAGATATTTATCCAATCATGCATACCAAGCTCTTGGAGCTTGTTTTAATCCATACAAATATTTTCTTAACCTGCAAACCATATCATTGTCATCTATCAAAGAAAATCCATCAAGTTGTTCAATGTATACTTCCTCTTCAAGATCTCCATTCAAAAATGCACATTTAATATCTATTTGATAAACTTTGTAGTTCTTGTGTGCTGCAAAAGCCAAAAATAATCTGACTGCCTCAATTCTAGCTACCAGTTCAAAGGTTTCATTGTAATCAACTCCTTCCTTATGAGAATATCCCTTACACACTAGTCTTGCTTTATTTCTGACAACCTTACCATCTTCATTAAGTTTGTTTCTAAATACCCATTTGGTTCCAATTACTTTTTTATCTTTAGGCCGAGGAACTAATGTCCAAGTGTTGTTTTTCTCAATTTGTTCTAATTCTTCTTCCATAGCTTTAATCCAAAATTTATCTTCACATGCCTCATTAATAGATGATGGTTCAATTTGAGAAATAAGACATACCTTTTCATTTGCCAATCTTCCTCTTGTCATAACTCCTTTAAACTTATTTCCAATTATTTGATCTTCAGAATGATTTAATCTTACATATCAGGGTGTCTTTGTTTGTTGTTGTTCCTCAATTACTTTGGAATCCTCAGATGATATCGGGGTAACTGGATCTTCATTTTGTACTGGTGGATTTAGAGTAGGTTCATTTGTCAAAATTTCTGTTGCCGGTTCAGAGTCTATATACCTTGAAGTTCCTCTGAATTGTTCATCAGTCTTTACATTTGTACTTCAACAATTTTATGCAATCTTTTGTTAAAACATCTATATGCCTTGCTCTTAGATGAATAACCAAGAAATATTCCTTCATCACTTCTAGGATCAAATTTGCCAATATACTCATCTCTTCTGATATAACATTTACTTCCAAAAATTCTGAAATACTTAAGAGTAGGAGTATTACCAAACCATAGTTCATGAGGGGTCTTACCGGTTTCACCTTTGATGTGAACTTTGTTGAATGTATAGAATGTTGTACTAACTGCTTCTCTCCAATATGCATGTGGTAGGTTTTCTTTAGATAACATACTTCTTGTTGCATCCAAGATAGTTCTATTTTTCCTTTCAACAACTCCATCCTACTGTGGTGTCCGAGGTGCTGATAGCTATCTTCTGATTCCATTCACTTCACAGAATGTATTAAATTCCTTAGTAAATTCACCTCCTTGATCTGATCTTAAACATTTGGTTTTCTTACCAATTTCATTTTCTACCATTGCTTTGAACAGTTTGAACTTTCCAAGTGCTTCTGATTTTTCTCTAAGAAAAGTAACCCAACACATTCTAGAATAGTCATCAATGATTAGCATGAAATATCTATCACCTTGTAAGCTTTTAGTTTGAGCTGGACCACATAAATCAGTGTGAATCAAATCAAGAGCATTATTTGATTTTTCTAGAATACTTTTGAAACTAGCTCTAACTTATTTTCCAAATTGACATTCTTTACATACTGTATTCTGAGGTTTGACAATTTTAGGTAAATCTCTAACTGCCTTAGTAGTACTGATCTTTACCATGCAATCAAAGTTTACATGACAGAGTCTCTTATGCCATAACCAACTTTCATCTATATGTGCAATTAAGCATGTCTTTTCATTGTTATTCAAATGAAAGATATTAGCTCTAGTCTAATTACCGGTTTCAATTTCCAAACCAGTTCTATTCATGATTTTGCATTTTCTATTTTTGAATTGTAACTGAAATCCTTTCTCAACTAATTGACCAACACTCAAAAGATTATGCTTTAATCCTTCAACATAGTAAACATTGTCATTGTTATGCTTACCATCAAGTGATATTGTACCCTTACCTTTGTTTGAACAAGCTTTGTCATCTCCAAATCTCACTAAGCCGCCATTGTATTCTTGAAAGTTCAAGAATTTACCTTTGTCTCCTGTCATATAATGTGAGCATCGTGAATCAATGATCCATTCATCCTTTACTTCAACTTTAGCTGCTAGGGCCTGTACTACCGGTTGAGCAGTAGGTGTTGGTTGATTTTCTATTATAGCAACAAAAACCCATCCATTGTCTACTAGATCCTCATCAGATTCATCAGTCACACCTTCATCAGCAATGTAACAAGATTTGTCTTTATTCTTCTTAAATCTGTATCTCTGATATTAAGGGTTAGGCTTGTATGTTCTTCTAGCTTCTTCTCTTAGTCTAGAATGTCTATTAGGGCATCTTGAAGCCATATGACCAATCTTATTGCAGATAAAACATTTAAAGGGTGCTTTACCTTCATACTTACTTCCAACTGGACCTTTAGGCATTTTCCTTGCAAATAGTGCTTCAACTTCTTCAAGTTCTTCATTTTCTTTCCTGCTTTCTTCAAGTTCTCTTGCAGAAAAGGATTTCCAATCAGATTTGTCAAATGATGGAGCAGATGATGTTGATGCTTTGAAGGCCAAATCTGTCTTTATAGTAGCAACAAGACCAAATTCTTCAATTTCAAAAGCTGAAAGTTTCCCAATTAGTGTATCCCTAGTAACTGATGTACTAGGCATTGTTCTTAACTCATTTATAGCAGTGACTTTCATTTTATATGCCGGTGGAAGTCCTCTCAAAACTTTTGAAATGATTTCATCCTCACTTAAGGTTCCTCCACAACATTTAATACCCAAAATAATTTCATTTACTCTTTCCATAAAAATAGAAATTCTTTCATCTTCTTCCATTTTCAGATGTTCATACTTGACCCAGAAGCTTTCAAGTTTTGCAATTTTGACTATGGAATCTCCTTCATTCAGTGTTTCCAAATGATCCCAAATAGCTTTAGCAATAGACCTATCTGATAGTCCCATGATTTGTTGATCTGATAATGCACTCAAAAATGCTTCTCTTCCTTTGCAATCATTTTCCTCATCTTTAGTCAAGTTAGCTGGACTAGGCTGACCTTGTACAACAACAGTATAACCATTTATTGTAACATCCCAGATATCTTTTCCAATGCAATTTATATGTGTCTCCATTCCAATCTTCCATATGCCATATTTGGTTCCATCAAGCTTAGGACTCTCCTTCCTAAAATAATTAGTAGACATTGGATCTCCTCAAGCTGTTAAACTTCTGCAAAAGAGGGCTAGGCTCTAATACCAATTTTTTAGGTCCTGGAGACAATTGAGAGGGGGGGGTGAATCAGTTGTCTAATAAATTCAAACCAATAACAACTTAACCAACTTAATGCTTAATACCGATAAACCAGTTCAATATGTCGGTAGATAGTTCTAACAGTTAATTGCTATATCGGAAAGGATTAGTGCATGAAACATAAACACAAAGTCATCCACAACACATAACACCAATATTTGTACGTGGAAACCCTATAAGGGGAAAAACCATGGTGGGAAACCTTACTCACAATCAGATGATACTAGTGCAGATAGTAAGTGTACATAAATGGGGTCTGCACATATAGAAAGGCTAACCACCTAGAGCTCACTGCTCAATCACAAAATGGGAGTCACACTGACTATAGTTGGATGGTTAAATCCAATAAGAATGTACTGCACAAAATAGCATCTTCATATGATGGATTCAGTACCGGTATAGTTCTGATTGTCTTCACAAAAACCCTCATTCAATCTTCAAATGATGTCTGCGTGTATAGCTCTGCTTATTCTCACATATACCTTCACACAATCCTTTTTCGCATTCCACATTTGATCTTACAAATAAGATCTTACATTTATACCATAACCAAAGACCAATTTTAGTAGGTCAGCTCTACAAGATATTACAATAAAAACATTTTATAAACAATAAAATATCTGATGCAATAACTGATTGAACATGTCGGCTTAATGCATTTACAACAATAATTAATCATCTCCATAGCGTGCCATGCTGATCTGGAAAAGGTAAACCTATCGATGTAACCCTGGACCTATTTGCCGATAACAACAAATATGCAAATATGAATATACCAATGAACAAAACTCCAGGACAAGATGTCCAAACGATGTCTTCGATATAACCATGTGTTTTCCATATCATTCCAAGTGCCAGTGATCATTATATCTTGCCGATGTACCAGATATAGGTGACTGTGCATGAGTCACTTGCTTGCCGGTGAATGTTGCTGATTCTCCAAAGTGCCAAAGTTGATAAGTGTTTAGTAGGTGTTGACATCAATGACAAAACCATACCCAAATACCAACAACAGATACCCTAACCGACAGGAATTTTGTTTGTAATGTATTTTGTAATTAATATTAAAATCATTGTAAGCCGACATGGTGAGTTGTAATATGACTCATATATGTATGAGATTATTATAGAACATTTAAAAATAGAGTGATAGGAAAAATAAGGTAGACCTAATATGTGAATTATAGGTTAAGGGTTTATGTATGAAGCAGAGCTAAAACTGGTACTAGATCTAGCATAGCAGATGCTAATTTGAAGCAGTACAAGACATTGGATTTGTATAATCCATTTTGTAAGTCAGTGTGACTTCTTATTTTGTAATTAAGTAGTGAACTCTAGGCACTTGGCCTTCCTGCATGTGTAGGCCCCTATTGTAAGAGTAATATTCACTTATAGGCCAGTAAGAGAATATTGTGGGTCACAAATCCCACCAAGGTTTTTCCCACACCGGATTTCCTCATTAAACTACTGTGTTATGGTGTGCTTTTCATGTGGTTGTTGTTATTCTTGTTGACTGCATTATTCTTGGTTTACCGGTATACATTATTGATATTCTTTACATGTCTTAAATCAAGTAAATTCATTAACCGGTTAGATACTGATTCACCCCCCCCCCCCTCAGTATCTTTGAGAATCCTAACAGTTAGATTCTTGCTTACAAGAATTTCAAGGTATATCATATGGATGTCAAGTCATCCTTTTTTGGTGGTGATTTGGAAGAGGAAGTCTACATTGAGCAACCAGATGGATTTTCTTTATCAGATGAAGGAGATATGGTATGCAAATTGAAGAAAGCTCTATATGGATTAAAGCGAGCCCCTAAAGCTTGGTATGCTAGATTGGATAAGTATTTGTTGAATTTGGGTTTCTGTAAAGGTACTACTGATAGTAATTTATACTTTAAAGTTGAGAATGATAACATTTTGATTGTTGGTCTTTGTTGATGATATCATTTTTGGAGAAGATGGTGATTTGAGTATGAAGTTTTCTGATGATATGCAAAAGGAATTTGAAATGTCTATGATAGGTGAAATGAAATTCTTCTCAAAAATTGCAGATTACTCAGATCGGTAAAGGTATTTTCATTTCTCAATCTAAGTATGCGAAGGAATTGTTCAAAAAGTTTGAATTAGCTAATTCTAAACCTTTTGGAACTCCTATGGTAACTGGATGCAAGCTGTTTAAGAATGATGAATCTCAGAAAGCTAATCAGACTTTATGTAGATCTATGGCTGGTGGATTATCGTACTTAGCTCAAACTAGACAAGATATTATGCATGTTGCTTGTCTTTGTGCTAGATTTCAATCAAATGCTAAAGAGACATGTGTTACTATTGTAAAGAGGATTTTCAGATATTTGAAGGGTCTATTGACTATGGCCTATGGTATCCGAAGAATGATGATTTCTTGTTATCTACCTATACTAATGCTGATTGGGTAACTAATCCTAATCATTGGAAGAGAACTATTGGTGGAGAATTCTTTTGGGGAAAGAAGTTGATTTCATGATCTAGTAAGAAACAAGATGTTGTATCTTTATCTACTGCTAAAGCTAAATACATTTCTCCTACTAGAAACCCTACTCAGGTAGTCTGGACAAAGTAGATGTTAAAGGATATCAGAGTGATTTATGATGAGCCTACTATTATATATTGTGATAATTAAAGTGCTATCAATAATTCAAAGAATTTGGTGTTGCATTCTAAAACAAAGCATGTGTCCATAAAGTATCATTTCTTGAGGGAGAAAGTCAGTAATGAAGAAGTCATATTGGAATATGTATCTACAAAGGATCAGATTGTAGATATTTTCACTAAGCCTTTGCCAGCAAATATATTTTTCTATTTGAGAGACAAGTTAGGGGTCTCTTCCCCTCCTATTGAGAGCTAGATGCATAGAGTTGCATCAATCCAGTGGATTTCAAAGCCTTATCTTTTTGTCTAGGTTCATGAGTTAGTGTTGCTACTCAGCTAGAGTAGTCAGTGTGTGATTCTGATGTTCAATTGTGGGTTTTATCCTAAGAGGGATATTGTCCTTCTTAGAGGATGAGTTTTTGGGGAGAAAAACTGAATTGTATTTTGTCCTTGGCATTGTTGTCAAAGGGGGAGAGGAGTATGTGAAAAACTATTTTATTTTTGGGAGCTTTGTTGTGCATGATCTTTGAGGGAGTTTTTTGTAGATTGTTGGTGTTGATCTATTTCCTTTGCATTGATTTTTTTTACATTCATATGTTGCCATCAATGCCAAAAGGGGAGATTCTTGGATATTGTTGCTGCTAGGATATGTTGTTGTCATTGATGTCAACATATTCTTGTCCTTTGATGTTGTTGAGAGTTGTTTGGTATTCTGGTCATTGCATTGAGCTGATATGGATGTTTAATCTATTTTGGATTATGGAATACTTCATTCCTTATTGGTTTCAATGGTCTAGAAGATTGCTTGATCATATTATTTGATCCAGTTTACAGTTCAATCTTTCTATGTAGTGGTTGGCAGAGTTTGGTGTTTGGTCCAGTGAGCTCCGGTATGATTATATCTTTGGCTACAGTTTTGGTAAAATATTTTGGATGTTCATGTGTATCTTTAGTTCAGATGGTTCATGATTCGGTGCTTTGCAAGTTATCTTTCTAGTCTAAATTGCTACCATTGAGTGTTCATGTGAGTTAGTGTGTTGATCAATGAAGATTTGCATAAGTGGTGTTGGTGCAGCTACTGTGGATGGTTCTAGCAGTTGGCTTGATGATGATGTAATTATTTGATTGATGATTGTATTTATGTTGTCATTGATAGAAACTATGTTTTGTTAGTCATCTAAGTCATTTAGACCAACCGGTAGATCCTAAGTGGTAGTGGAGTCAATTAAACAACAAAACTACTAAGTTACAGTCAAACCGGTAAACAAGAACATAGCGATGATCAGACAACCAGTACAGATGATCGGTGAAGAGTTAGACATTGCATTTTGGTACACATGTTTATGACATTGGTATGAATCTTTTATTGAAACCGCATCAGCAGATTCAAAGTATTAGGAAAGTTATAACTGGAAGAATAGTCATAGGCATGAAGAATAGAGAACTGGTAAAGCAAAGTTACTTTGATCGGTTACCGATAGAGTTTATGTTATATTTTTTAGTTATGCTTTATTTGGCTGAATAAAGAAAGTGTAATATTTAAGATGACTAGATTCAATGAACCTAGGGAATTGCTCCAAGGTTCTTAGATGACTTAACAGAGTTGTTATAAGATGTAAATTGAATGATTTTATGTATCAGAGAGAATTTGATCGTGCAGTGACACAAGGAGTTAGAGTTTGATGTTTAGTCGGTGGTAGAAGTAGAGAAAAAGTTGATCTAATCAGGCACAAAGGTGCTAATAGAATATTAGTCAAACTTGTTGTTCCCTAACGGTTGTAGCAAGAAAATCCTCTCACAAGGTCACTCCTAACAGGGTGCAGTAGGATCCTAACAAGTCCAAAGGTTAAAAGCCTCTAACAAGATGACACATTAGCTTGTGTTTTGAAACCCCTTAGTCGGGTAGCTCCTAACAGGGCTGGGTCCTAATAGGCCATATTGTAATAGCTCTTAACCGGGATAAAACACTCTTAACTGGGTGTCACTTCTAAAAGGGTGTTGTATGACCTTGACTAGTTAGATCTCTATTCTACAGATAGTTGATCCTTGTGGGTACTAATTCCCACTGTGGTTTTTCCCATGTGGGTTTCCACATGAAAAATCATTGTGTTATTGTTTGCATACTTTATTGGGTGTTTGCTTATGTGGTTTTATTTCTTGCATGCATATTGGTTTTCAAATTGGTAAAAGGTGTAATCAGATTTATTATGTTTTTCCTTGCACTGATTCACCCCCCCCTCTCAGTGCCTTATAAGTTTATCAATTGGTATCAGAGCCTAATTCCCTTAAGGTTTAACCGCTTGGGAAGGATCTCTAAGGATAACATAGGGGAAGGTTCAATGAGTTACAAAGAGCTTTCAAATATGCTTGCAAAATTTGAATAAGCCCTTGGTGAGTTAAGAGTGAAGTACAAAGATTCATTGGATAAGAGAACAGAGCTAGCTGAGCTGGTAATGGAACTAGGTGAAAAAAGTCCATTTGAAGAAGCAAACATTGATTCCTTGTCTAATGAGGTGGAAAAGTTGAATGATGAAAAGTCAAATCTAAGGAGAGAGTTGGAAGCCCTTACCATTAGGATGAGTCAAGAGTTGGAAGCCAGGAGGACAGCTGAAGACAAAATAAGGGATAAGGATCATGAGATCTTTAAGCTATACCAGGAGATTGGTAACTTGCATGTACATCTTCAAGAGGAAAGAGAAGAAAAAGAGGAAATACAAGTTGATCTAGACACAACTATGTCTCTTAGAGAAAGTCTTACAATGAAGAATGGGGAGCTTACCAAGGAGTTGGCTGATGCTAATGAGTTACTAGATAAATTCAACAAGAGCACTACTATGCTTGATGAACAGATTCAGACACAAAGGCAACAAGGAGATACACATGGCTTGGGATACACTACCTTTGAACAAGGAGAGCCATCTGGTACCAAGTACATCTTGCATGAAGGCAAATCTGCACCTAAGACCAAGAAGATCACCAGTAAGAGAACCTACAAACTAGTATGTGTTAACTATCTTAAGGTAGGTCATACTTCAAATGTTTGTAGAAGTAGATCCAGTACTTTTGATGGATATAGACCTAATGCATATAAAGGATATAAGCCAAGTACTTTTGATGGATATTGCTTCAATTTCAACAAGTATGGGTATAAAGTTGTTGATTACAGGTTTAGAGTGAACAATTAGAGATCTTACATGAATCAGAGGTCTAATGGTGAATGGCAGAGATCTTACAATGACCAGAGAAACCCTACTTGGCAGAGACCTTATGTAAACCGGTATAGTCCATATGAAATGAAGAATAGATGGAATGTGACATGTTCAATCTATCACAACTATGGTCATGTTGCTATGAATTGTTGAAGAAGAACTAGTAGAGGTAATGTTGGACCCTGGAGATCATCTGGAATGGCATGTTTTCATTGTCACAAACTGGGACACCTTGCAAAGTTTTGTAGAGCTAGAACCAACCAACCAGTTAATTAGTTTGTTGACCGGAAAGGAAAAAAGAAGGTAGATGTGGAAGAAACCATAAGTGAGATGAATAAGATATGGAAGAAGAAAAGTGGTGAGAAACCATCAGAAGACTCCAATTCTTTACCTAGTGTGGAGAATCCCTCACCGGTAAACTAAGCTATGATGAAGCTTAGGGGAATCATATTGTCAGATCCATTTTCGAACCCCCTGTATGGTGTGTGGTAAGTCAAATCTACATATTGTGATGTATTTTGATGTTATGAAGTGATTTTGAATCATTTTCATCTCAAATTGGTAGATTGAATGTGATTTATGAACTAGTAGCAAGTTTTAGGGTTGAATGGTGATTAGGGTAAGTTCAACCGGTATTGCATTTAATGCAGTTCATAAAAACAAATAAAAAGGTGTTTTAGAGTTTCATTTCTCACCTAGCATTTTTGAGAATATATTTGGAGAGAGACTAACATAGAAGAGTGTTTGATTATTGCTTTGGCAAACTTGATAGTATATTGAGAAGACTTGTGGAGAAGTGAATCGGTGAAAGTGCATTCTGACTAAAAACCCTAGCTGCAAAGAAGTTGAAAGGTATTTATCTATGAATCTGATTCTATGTTTGAGTTTTCACAATGGATACACCAAACATTTTTTATGTTACTGAAAGGCTTCGACTATAATTCAAGAGGCATCCTCATAATTCCATGGAGATAGATCCAACTGGAGCCCTATCCAGTGTACCCTACGGTGTTTTGCATGTTGAAGATATTAGATCTTACATTCATTGCAAACTAGAGGATTTGGGAAATTTTGCAATCTTTAATAAATACCGAACACTGTGTGATGAACAAGGAGTGATAAAGGATGAATTCATAAGGGTTACTGATAAATTTTTTCATCTTGCTTTGAACTTTATAGATTATTTTGAAGAAGAGCATGTCAGATATGTTCTGAGAAGGATTCAGGATCACTTTATGTGGTTAGATCAACCACACAAGATTACAAAAGATTCTATTCATGTTGTCACCGGATTATGGGTAATCAGTGAAGTTCTTGTGTTAAGAACAATCCCAAAGGATGATATTACTCGATTGACTAAATCCAAATGGGATGGTCATGCAATTACTGTGAATGACATTGATGATCCAGCGGTGAAGTTTGCATCTATGGTCATCGGTTACATGGTATATCATCCGAGCACAATGAATAGCATTCTCGGAGTTTCTATCCACATAACTTACTGGATGTTGAAGGAGAATGTTGATTATGATCTTGCTGAAGCATTGAGAACACAATTGGTATTGAATCTTGAATCAATCAAGAAGGACAAGCGGCATAAATTCAAATTTGGTCAGTCGATTATTGGATTTTCTCTTTTCAAAATTACTTTCCCAATATAGGTGATATCCAATGGTCTATGGATATGCTAGCAATGCTACAAATAAAGAACGGTATCAAGATACTTGGAAATGATTTTACAAAGACAATCTAGGGATATATCAAAGATTTCCATAAAAGAATGCATGATAGAGAAAGGATATTGGAGCACGTTGTAAAGAGGTATGAAAATTCTATTTGCTTTATGGTTGATATTAATACTTGTCAGATGGAGGTTGTTGACCCAAGAACTTCATGGGTTATGCCTATGGGGTATGAGGTAGGAGAAGATATCTTGATTATTTATACTTAAGACCTCCTATCCAAACTAGTAGATCCTAATGTAACTAGGTTTGGAACTTTCAAGGAGAATTCAATAGAGGTACATTCTGAGTTGGCAAAACTGGTAATTGCTAAGAAAGTTAGAAAAGAAGTTGAGAAATTTGTTGTGGAACAAGGCTTTACAAAAGAAATGATTGCTGAAGCTAGAAAAAGATTTGAGGAAAATAAGGCTGGAACATCTAGTGCACCTATCGGTAGAAAAACTAGAAGTAGAACTATTAAGGAGATAGCACTAGAAGAACCTAAAGCTACATGGAAGAGAAAGAAAGAAAAAGAACATAGAGTTGTAGCAGAGGAAGAGGCAGAGGAAACAGAATCCGAAGGAGGCAAGAAGGAATTAATAGAAAGTGGTAAGAAATTCAAAGTGGTTGGAGCACCTACTATTAAATTAGTAAAGCCACATATAACTAAACTTACTATACTTGAGAAATTGTTGGAAAATATAAGGAATTATGGTATATTGGTTGGTGTGAATAAGAATTATAATCATTTTGATGAGGAAGAGAAGAAATAGATTGAAGATTCAATTGTTTGGTACATGAATCATTATAGCAAAGCATTAATTGAGTTACAAGGTCAAATACCTGATTATTTATATAATAAACTAGAAGCTAGATGGCAGACTGCTATTAAGAAGGACAAAGAAATAATTGATATGTACTGATGCATTTACAACCGGAGACATCTAAGGAAGAAGTGCTGGACATTATTTCAAATTCAAAACCATTATTTAGAACCAAGAAGAGGTTGACTAGATTGCTTGTTGGAGAATCCTAATTAGTTCAAGCTGAGACTGAGGAAATTCTGAAGAAGTTTTTAGGACTAGAGAAAGAGAAACCAGAATAGATTGAATCATCTAAGGAAGAAGATATTCCTAAGGCACTGATAAATGAAGGTTAAATACTAGATGTATTTGAAATTGATGAGATATTTACTCATATAGAGATTGAACTAGAAGGTACTACTACATTTGTCCCTACTATCATAGTAGAAGAACCAATGATACCAGAAGTGATTCCCACTAATAAAGATAAAGATGAAATAGAAAGAGAAGTGAATGCACAAATGGATGATGTGCAAATCACTGAGCCACTGGTGAATGAAGAAGATAAGCAGAAAGAAGAAGCACAAGAGCAGAAAGTGACCTACCGGTCACTTCTAAGAAGATTGTTGACGATGATGACACTGTATCTATTCAAGGACCGATAAACATGGATATGTTCAGTCCTACAAAATTGATGGATATTTCATGTGCTATGATATCTAAGGCCGATAAGAAGATGTTAAGAGCACAAAGGAGAGAAGCACAAACTATACAGACTATGGTTCAGATATTTTCAAGTTTGTTATTGGAGACTAACACTGACAGTCTTACAACCCCTATTGAGAAACATGACCACTTGGTCACATCTGCAGGGGAGGAAATGAAGAGTTTTGGAGAGGTTTCTTTATATAATGTTGAGAAATAATATGAGAAGAAAATAATTAAGCAATTGATTAAGGCTATTGACAGAGACATAGTAGGTCTTACTGTAAATATGGAGCAAATAAAAGAAGCATTGAAGACAGAGGGTAAAATTCTATCTACTATTTGCAACTTCTCATTGTTTGTTGATGATATTGATAAGAAGAGGAAGTAAGAGCAGCAAGGTGTAATCAAATTTATTAAGTTTTTTCTTGGAACGATTCACCCACCCCTCTTAGTGCCTTATAATTTTATCATTTCTCGATCAAGTCCTATTTTTTTTGGTGGTCTGTATTGATCCTTGTGCATGTTCTTGGTGATTTTGTTGATCCGGTGATATTATTCATGTTATGCGGTATTCTTGGTGGTGTAGCATGTTGTGGTTGATCTTGGGAAGATTTTTGGTGGTGATGCATGTTTGGAGATTTGATTTAGGTCCATTCTATGTCATGTATATCATTATATTGGTCTGGTGGTTCATATATGTATCATGTGATGTAATTTTGTAATTGAGGTTTGAGGGTTTTGGCCAACCTTGTAGTCAAGGTTGATGAATTGTTTAAATAGGTGGTATAGTCATGTAATTTGGGTGTCAATGTTGTGTCTGCATTATTAGAGTGGTGTATGTGTTCTTAAGAAAATTTATCCTCCGGTGTGGTGTATTGAGCAGAGATTGTTGCAGGGCAAACAAATATGCTTAACCGGGACTATCATCAAGCATAAGGAGATGCTATATTTATAGTTCATGTAATCCGGATTGTAGTCTGATCATTATTGTAAGGTAGTGAACCTTCTCTGAGGGTTGGAGCCTTCTAGGTCATCTCATTTTTTAGCAGTGAGCTCTAGGAAGTGTGCCTAAATGCATGTGCATTCCCCATTATAATTTACACATACTACTACAGAGTATCATCTTATTGTGGGTAGGTGCCCACTGTGGTTTTTCCCTTAACTAGGTTTTCCATGTCAAAATCTTGGTGTTATGTGTGTTGGTGCTATTGTGTTAATCTTTATTCTTTCTACAATTGTTTTGATTTGAGATTGAGCTTAAGTTGTTAATCTAGTGAAAATTGATTCACCCCCACTCTCAGTTTTCCTTCTTGGTTGCTGCTAATAGGAAATATGATATGACCTAATTATATAATATGATTTAATTTTAACTTGGGATATGAAATGCAAAATTTATGACAATGTTAGCCTAAGACAAGACCTAGGGTTTGGACTAAGCAATTATTGAGACCTAATGCGATAAAAATATATGTAAAATGCAACCTAAAACAAGACCTAGTTTTGATATGATAATGATAGTGCAATATGTAACCTAGGGAAAATTATTTTAAACCTAAGTGCAATTTGAGGATTCTTAGAATGAAATGGACTAAAATGAAGGGTAATGACTATATGTCCTAAGACCTAAGTTTGAAGTATGCAAAACCTAACCCTAAGTGACATGAGTTTTGAAACCAAGGCATCTAATGTTTTGGCAAGCCATGTTTATGAAGTCTTTGCAAATGTTGGATGAATACTTTGAAATGTTTAGGACCAAGTTTGACTTTTGTTTGAATTTTGTTTAGACTTTGTTTTGAACTTGTTTGAAGACTTTTTTTGATAACCAAGGTTGATTATGACTTCTTGTGAAGATTGTTTTAGTTTTCCAATGTTTGATATGTTGATTATGTCCTTTGTTTATGACTCACTTTTAACAAGCACAAAATACAAGATGTTTGTTTTACTTTTGCATGAAATAAAATATTTAATCACAATCCTAAGGCTACAAGGACAATATTTGTTGAATCCCCTAGCCCAAAACACCACATTCAATTGGATAGTTAGAACCTTGGTAGCACTGGATCCACTCCATGATACTCACTTCTCAGGCATACCATGCTTCAAATTTCTTAGGTCATCACTTCCAAAGAAATTTACTATCTAAAATTGAAGGGCAGATGAGAGGTATCCTTGACATGCATGTATCCCAATGCCTGAGTCAACAAATAGATTTTTTTTGGCAAACTACAACAATGGCTCTTTTAGTTTGGGACTCTCTTTTGGGTGTCCATTTACACTCTTTCCCTTAGGAGGCCTCCTTCTTATAGAACACAGGTACTAGGGAGGTTGGCGTAGTAAGGCAATTAGTTTCTGTCATGAAGAATTTCATCTTACATATTTTATATAGAGGCTGAGAGATGACTTAGCTTTAGCCCGTTATCATTATGGGTCGTTCTCCCCTCACTTGGCCATATGGGCTACTCAAGGGGACATGCCCTCTACCTATAAAATAAAAAAGTGAGTGTCGCTGACACTTTTCTCATGCACCTAGGACCACGAGGGCCAAGGGGAGAGGATAGTATGTTTCAATTGTGGGACCGCTCACACGCACAAGTTTTCCCAAGCAAATAAAACACAATGAAAGAAAATGTTATTTTTAATGCCCAAATCCAAATGTTTGCTAACTACTGAAAACAAAGACAATCTATTTCAAGTTTTAGTCTTTGACCGCATCTTACACCAAATGGACTAGTAGTTTGTGTTTTAGGTCTTCTCCAACGTTCACCAAGTTGTTGCACACAATATCAGTAGCACAAAAAAGCCAATACCTAAAAGTGAAATGAAATTACCATGATCAAAAACCAAATTAAACTGTTAAACCTCAAGTTTTGCCTCTGCATAGGTGCAAATCAGTTGAACACAAGCACAAAACATCATGTTATGAACAATGTGTTATCAGAGGCTATAGATGTGCAAAACAAAGAGACATGGGCACAAAAAAGAGGGACAAGGGGGAAAAAATTCATGTTATGCATAATGAAATATAACATAGCATGTTATTAGAGGCTATAGATGCACAAAATAGTGAGACAAGGGTACAAAATAAAGGGACAAAGGTGCAAAACATTGTGTTATGCACAATCTAATATAACACAACGTGTTATCAAAAGCTACAAGTGCACAAAACAAAGAAACAAGGGTGCAAAATAGAGGGAAAAGGGTGTAAGTTTGAGCCATATAGGTGCAATTTGGGTCTACACAAGTGCAAGAACTAGCTCCATAGGTGCAGAAGTTCTGATCAAGACCCGAAAGGTCTCTTTTCTTGCAAATTTAACCTACAAACACCTCAAAAATACTCAAAAGGTAGAGGATTAGTCAACTTCATGTCAAGTTCACCAAGAAACATAACTAGGAAATTGGATAAAGGCATCAAAACATATAAGTTAGCCAACCACGAAAGCTAAAATGCAATGAAATAGATCCTAATACATTCAATAGAGATATGAAGATAAGACGATCAAAACAAATGCAAATCATCACAAACACAAATTTCTCCTCCATGATTCTCCATTGTTCTTATTTCACCTTCAAATTGGATGTGGATCTCACATACTAACACAAATGCAAGTGAAAAGAAAGATTGCAAAGTGAGAATGACCGTGTAAGGATACTAGAAGCATGGTTTGAAAATCATGAAGAAATAAATCAATTCATAGATAAATTGATAAAAGGACCAAATTGGAATGAGAAATTTGAAAGAGGCAACTTCATTCGAAAGGGAATGATTATGAAAAAATATGAAACGTTTCTATGTCAAAAATTATGATATATTTCTATACAAAAAACTATGACAAGTTGCTATGCAAGCATTTCTGATGAATTGTTGTGTTGTTTTATGATAAAATGAGTGAATTGTGGAGGGAAATTTGCCATTTGAAAAATGAGGAAAGTAGAAGGCTAGAAAAGAGGAGGGGAAGCTAAAAAAGAGGAGGGAAGCTAAAACAGAGGAGGAGAAGTGGGGGAAAAATTAATAATATTTATTTATTAATTTCTCCCACAAATATCATAATTGGGCAACTAAATAAATAATATTTAATTGCGAAATAGGAAAAAGGGAATTACGATAATGAACTAATTTATAAATCCTAAAATAAATTAGTTGGGATAAAGGGATAAATAATTGAACAATTATTAAACCCTAGATAGAAAAAGTGATAAAAGGGAGAAATAATTAAAAAATTATTAAACCCTAAGAAGAATGATAAATGAATTAGGTTAAATGATGCCATGATATGATTGACATTATTAATAATGATGATGATCATGATCAAGAAGATAATTGACAAGGACCAAAAGTTTATTCAATTGATAACGATAGAGACCAATAACAAATTGATAAAAATTGACAAGGATTGATAGAAATTGACAAATATTGATAATGAGGAATGATGATTGATAATTGATAGGGATCGATGATGAAATGATCAAAGATTGATAGAAATTGATAATGATTGAAAATGATAAATGAGTTGGCATATGTGCAGAGTTTGATGACATGATCATATGGTATGTTGTCATTGATGTCAATATGTTGAAGTGTGAACCGGTATATTGCAGTAAGTGAATTGGTAAGTGAAGCGGTATGTTGAAGTGTGAACTGGCAAGTGAAGCGGTATGTTGAAGTGTGAACTGGTATGATGGAATGAACCGGTATATGTAGAAAGGTGAACCAGTATGTTGGAATATGAACCGGTATATGCAAAGTTTGTATTGGGGTTTCATTTGATATGACTACTGGTTTGTAGTCTCAGCTTCAGGGTTTCCGGTTGATGCATTTCAAGTTTGTGTGATTTGACCGATGACATTCTGTGATGAGTTAGCATTGAAATGAAGATCAGATCGTGTTGCCACATCATCCTTGTGTATGTGAAGAATCTTGAGGATCTTGCATGAAGAAGATTGATTTTATCCACCTCGAGAATGTGCAAAATCACAGTAAATGGTGGAGAGCGCGTGATGGGTTATCAGCTTCCAGAAGCAATGATAAACGGATGATGGAGAATGTCTTGTGATGTGTTCAAGATTGTTTTACTCTATGTAATATGATTGAATGGTCATGATTGGACCGATTGTATTGATAACCTAGATGCTTAGGGTTTAGGGTTTATGCTACCAACATAATTGTTGTCTATAAGGTCGATGATGTTTATTGTTGTAAAGTTGTTGGCAAATGTTGTGTGTGTATCCGAGTGAAGAGATACTTGATTCTTGGCAGACCATAGAAGTGAGTAGATACCTGCAAAGTGTGATTGTAGAAGTATAGGAACTGAAGTGGATCTGCCTTAGCATGAAGTGTTGTTATCAGATCAATGTTCTACTTATTGACTTCTAATCATTTCAACAGTTGGAAAATCCCTTTACCGGGTAGCTTTAATAGGATTTTTATAAATCCTTTAACAGGGTGACTCAAAATCATTGAGTTCTTTAAATCCTCTGACAAGGTAACCTTTGATAGGGTTTTAACCTCTAACTGGGTATTTAGCCATCCCTTAACTGGGTGATCTCTCGCAGGATCGGTTCCTAGCAGAACCTGTTGTAAAAGTCTTTAACCGGACTAGGATCCGAACAGAGCGGACTTCAGAAGAGTTCAAAGAACAACTTGTGGGTATTCATCCCCACCGTGGTTTTTCCCAATTGGGTTTCCACGTGAAAAATTAGTGTGTTATGTGTGATGATTTTCATGTGATGTCTTAGTGTTTTCTGTCAAGCGGTAATGCACGTTGTTCCAATGGTCATAAGTATTTCTAATATTACTTGCTTAAGCATATGGGTGAAGATTGAGATGAGATGTTAGGTTTGAAGATGATCTAGATGAACCGGTTTATGTTTGTCACAGTCACACTGTGTTCTATTGGTAGTGTCTTGATCTAGATCGATGATGCAGTTTGTCGGTTAGTGCAGTCTTTGTAGTTTGAGTTGTTTATGAAGTTATTTTTGTCCATATCGATTCACCCCCCCTCTCAGTATCTGTTGAGTATTTATTGTTCATCATTATTCATCAATTGGTATTAGAGCGATCATCCAGGTCCTCTGTACTATAAGCTTAACCGCTTGAGGAAAAGATCCTATTCTAATGATAGAGAGGGAAGGTCCTAAGTTTAACAGAGATAACTTTAAGATATGGAAGGACAGAATGAAGATATACATTAAAAGCATGGGCTCTCAACATTGGACCTATTTTGAGAATACTTATGTTGTCCCTACCGGTACTCTCACCAATGATCAAAGAAGAGAAATTCAGGAGAATGGGAAAGTTATGGAAGCTCTTATCAGCAGTCTATTTGATATTGATTTTATAGATGTTTAGGATAAAGACAATCGCAAAGATGTATGGGATACTCTGGAGTCTATCTATGGTGGTGATGAGCATGTGAAGCAGGCTAAGGAAGAAAGCCTTAGAGGAAAGTTTGAAGATATGCGGATGGTTGAAGGAGAGACCATTCAACAATATGGGATAAGAATTAAAACTGTTGTTAGAGATATCAAGAGTGCAAGAGGTACAATGGATGATTCCACCATTGTCAGCAAAGTTGTGAGATCTTTGTTACCGGTCTATGCAATAAGGGTTTCTGCTATTCAGGAGTTGAGATCTATTGATAAGACAAAGGTATCCCTTGACTCTATTATTGCTAAGTTGACCACATATGAGCTAAATAGTTATGATGGCAGTGTTCAGAAGACTAAATCAACCTTTAAAGCATCCGTTGCACCATCTAGAATGGGAAAAGAAGTTGGTACTAGTTGTGAACCCAGACAAAGCAGAGATATGGATGATGAGGAGATCTTGATGGAATTTGAAGGTCTTCTTGCCAAGAGACTTCCTAAGGGAACTGGAAAATATAGAGGTAAGCTCCCTTTGAAATATTTTTCTTGCAATAGGATAGGACACATTGTTGTCAACTGTCCTAACAGTGATAACAAGGACAAACCGGAGAAGTTTAAAAAGTTCAAAGGAGGAAACAGGAGAAACTATCTTGTTGTAGTTGATGAAGGTGTCACTGATGATGAGTCAGAAGATAAAGAAAGTGAATACATGGTGTTTGTTGCTATTAAGGAAGATGTGTCAAACAAGAAGGCTCTTGTCTCCCACTTTGATAATTCTAATGAGTGGATTATTGACAGTGGTTGTTCTCACCACATGACTAGTGATCAGAGAAAGTTTCAATCTCTGGAAGAGTATGATGGAGGTATAGTCCGATTTGTTAATGATGCACCATGTATGGTAAAAGGCAAAGAGTCCATTTCTGTAAATGGAAAAAGTAGTGCTAATAATGTGTATTGGGTAGAAGGTCTCAGGCATAACCTTTTGAGTGTTGCCCAGTTGAATGATAATGGACTCACTCTGGAATTCAAAGATGGAGTGTGCAAAATAAAAGGAAAGAGTGGTGAACTGATGGCCATAGGTATGCAAACCAAAGGTAACTTATTTAAGTTAAATACAAATATCAGTCAATGTCTAATGGCTAAGTTTGATGATAGTTGGATATGGCATAGGAGACTCTGCCATGTAAATTTTGATAATATTGTGAAGGCCAGTAAGATCAAGGTAGTTAGAGGATTGCCTCTGCTGAACAAACCAAAGAATCCTTTGTGCAGAGAATGCCAACTGGGGAAAATGTCTTCCTCAACCTTCAAAGGTAAATCTTTCACAGTAGATAATTTACTTGATCTTGTGCATACTGATTTGTGTGGTCCTATGAAAACTAGGAGTGTTCAGGGAGATAGGTACTTTATGATTCTTACTGATGATTGCTCAAGAATGATGTGGGTCACATTCTTGAAAGACAAGTTTGAAGCTTTTGGGAAGTTTAAAGCCTCAGAGCACTAGTTGAAAAGGAAAGTGGTAAGAGGATTAAATGCCTTAGAACCAATCAAGGAGGTGAGTTCACCTCTGGAGAATTCAATAAGTACTGTGAAGAGAATGGCATCAAGAGGCAACTGTTAACCCCCTAGACTCCACAGCAGAATGGCCTAGTAGAAAGGAACAACCAAACTATAGTCGAAGCTGCCAAACAATGTTGATTCAAGGAAAGGTTGCTTACACTTTTTGGAGAGAAGTGGTGAGCACTGCAGTTTACACTATGAACCGGGTACTCATCAAGAAAGGTAAGGATAAAACACCTTATGAGTATTGGATAGGTAAGACTCCTGTAGTTAGCTACTTTAGAGTGTTTGGTAGCAAGTGTTATATCAAGAGAAGTGAACACCAGAGCAAGTTTGATGTAAAATGTGATGAGGCAATATTCCTAGGGTATTCCACTAAGAGAAAAGCTCTCAAGTGTTTTAATAATAGGACTCGGAGAATTGTTGAAAGTATCAATGTTAGAGTTGATGAAACCTCTGAGAAACCTGAGGAAACCTGCAGCAAGCAAGCAGTAGATGAACCGAATGTAACCTTCTGGGAACCGGTTGCAAAACAAACAAGTACAAGTAACAGTGCTCCTACACTGGTAGATGTTGATGTAGACGAAGATGAGGATGAAGAGGAAAAACAAGAGGAATCGGTTAAGATCATTCCTAGGTATGTAAAGCTAAATCATGATCCAAAGAAGATCATAGTGGATAAGGATGCAGGAATACTTACAAGAAGAAAGGTCAGAGAAAATTCTTGCATGATCTCTAAATTTGAGCCTAAAATGTTTAAAGAGGCACACAAAGATGAAGACTGGATCAAGGCTATGGAAGAGGAACTTGACTAGATAGAAAAGAATGGTACATGGTCTTTGGTACCCAGACCTAAGCACAAAAATGTTATTGGTACCAAATGGGTTTTTAGAAACAAGCTGAATTAAGATGGCACAGTGGTAAGGAACAAAACAAGATTGGTATGTAAAGGATATGCTCAAGAAGAAGGAGAAGACTATGGAGAAACCTTTGCTCCAGTAGCTATATTGGAAGGAGTTCGAATGCTACTTGCATATGCAACCTTCGGGGGATTCAAAGTGTATCAAATGGATGTAAAATCGGCATTCCTAAATGGAATACTTGAAGAGGAAGTGTATATAGAGCAACCAGATGGGTTTTCCCTATCAGAAGATAGTGATATGGTGTGTAGGCTACATAAAGCCTTGTATGGATTGAAGCAAGCACCTAGAGCATGGTATGAACATTTACACTCCCATCTTGTGAAGATTGGATTTGAAAGAACAAGTGAAGATAGCAATATCTATCTGAAGCCGGAAGGATATCAGATTTTGATCTATGAAGTGTTTATTGATTACATAATTTTTGGTGGAGATGACAAGATGAGTCATGCATTTGCAGATGAAATGAAGAAGGAATTTGATATGTCACTGATTGGAGACATTAAGTTCTTCATTGGACTACAGATTCAACAAATGAAAGATGATATCTTTATCACTCAGTCCAAGTATGTCAAAGAGGTGTCGAAGACCTTTGGCATGGAAGACAACAAACCGATTGGTACACCAATGGTGACCAGTTGTAAATTATCAAAAGAAGATGACTCAACATTGGTCAATGAGAAGGAATACCGGTCAATGATTGGTAAGTTGCACTATGTTGTACACAACAAACCAGACATTGCACATACAATGGGCATTGCTGCACATTTTCAGAAAAGTCCAAGAGAATCTCACTTGGCAGCAGTCAAGCAGATTCTTAGATATCTGAAGGGAACTATAGATTATGGATTGTAATATCCATACAGTAATGATTTCAATCTTAAAGTGTTTACTGATGCAGATTGGGAAGGTAATGTGGATGACCGAAAGAGCACAACTGGTGGTACATTCTTTCTCAGTGGTAGACTAGTCTCATGGATGAGAAAAAAGCAGAGTTGTATCTCTCAGTCCACAACAGAAGTAGAATATGTAGCAGCATTTATGAACTGCACTCAGACAATTTGGATGAAGCATGTATTAAGTGGTTTCAAAGTCCCTGTATCTGGACCGGTGAGTATCTTTTGTGATAACACAAGTGAAATTAATATTTCCAAGAATCCGGTATTGCATGCTATAACTAAACACTTCGAGCTCAAGTATCATTTCTTGAGGGAGAAAGTTCAGATCAAAGAGGTTGTATTGGAACATGTTTCTAGTAAGGAGCAGTTAGCAGACATATTCACCAAGCCTCTACCGAAGGCTACATTTACCTATTTAAGAGGTTAATTAGGGGTTTTGCCCCTTCAAGAGGTGAACTAAAGGTATGTGCTCCACATCAGTCAGGTATTGCATTGTCAAATCTTTTCAGGATTGGTGTGTTGAAGGATGCTACTCCTCAGGGGGAGTAGCATAGTAGATCATGCATGTTTTTGCCTTCACTTTGGCATTGTTGTCAAAGGGGGAGAAGATGTGAAGCCAAGAAGATATCTGCAGTATTGAAGACATAATATGGAAGAGATTGGGGAGAAGATGTAGAGATATCTTTGTATGTTGCCATCAATGCCAAAGGGGGAGATTGTTGGCATATGTGCAGAGTTTGATGACATGATGATATGGTAATTGGTATGTTGTCATTGATGTCAATATGCTGAAGTATGAACCGGTATATTGCAGTAAGTGAATTGGCAAGTGAAGCGGTATGTTGAAGTGTGAACCGGTATGATGGAATGAACTGGTATATACAAAAAGGTGAACCGGTATGTTGGAATATGAATCGGTATATGCAAAGTTTGTATCAGGGTTTCATTTGATATGACTACCGGCTGGTAGTCTCAGCTTTAGGGTTTCCAATTGATGCATTTCAATTTTGTGTGATTCGACTGATGACATTCTGTGATGAGTTGGCATTGAAATGAAGATTAGATCATGTTGCCACATCATCCTTGTGTGCGTGAAGAATCTTGAGGATCTTGCATGAAGAAGATTGATTCTATCCACCTTGGGAATGTGCAAAATCATAGTAAATGGTGGAGAGCGCGTGATGGGCTATCATCTTCTAGAAGTGGTTATGAACGGACAATGGAGAATGTCTTGTGATGTGTTCAAGATTGTTTTACTCTATATAATGTGATTGAACGATCAAGATTGGATCGATTGTATTGATAACCTAGATGCTTAGGGTTTAGGGTTTATGCTACCGACCTAATTGTTGTATATAAGGTCGATGATGTTTGTTGTTGTAAAGTTGTTGGCAAATGTTGTGTATGTATCTGAGTGAAGAGATACTTGATTCTTCCCAGACTAGAGAAGTGAGTAGATACCTGCAAAGTGTGATTGCAGATGTATAGGAACTAAAGTGGATCTTCCTTGGCATGAAGTGATGTCATCAGATCAGTGCTTTACCTGTTGACTTCTATTCATTTCAACAAGTAGAAAATCCCTTTACCGGGTAGCTTTAACATGCTTTTTGTAAATCCTTTAACAGGGTGACTCAAAATCATTGAGTTCTTTAAATCCCTTAACAAGGTAACCTTTGACAGGGTTTTAACCTCTAACTAGGTATTTAGCCATCCCTTAATCGGGTGATCCCTAGCAGGATCGGTTCCTAGCAGAACCTATTATAAAAGTCTTTAATCAGACTAGGCTCCTAACAGAGTGGACTTTAGAAGAGTTCAAAGAACAACTTGTGGGTATTCATCCCCACCGTGGTTTTTCCTAGTTGGGTTTCCACGTGAAAAAACAGTGTGTTATGTGTGATACTTTTCATGTGATGTCTTAGTGTTTTCTATTAAATGGTAATGCATGTTGTTCCAATGGTCATAAGTATTTCTGATATTACTTGCTTAAGCATATGGGTGAAGATTGAGATGAGATGTTAGGTTTGAAGATGATCTAGATTAACCGTTTTATGTCTGTCATAGTCATACTGTGTTCTACCGGTAGTGTCTTGATCTAAATCAGTTATGCAGTTTGTCGGTTAGTGCAGTCTTTGCAGTTTGAGTTGTTTATGAAGTTATTTTTGTCCTTACAGATTCCCCCCCCCCCTGTCTGAGTATCTGTTGAGTATTTACTGATCATCATTATTCATCAAAATGATTATTGATAATTGAGATTGACATCAAGAAGACC
Organism: Cryptomeria japonica; assembly: GCF_030272615.1. Classification (NCBI taxonomy): domain Eukaryota; kingdom Viridiplantae; phylum Streptophyta; class Pinopsida; order Cupressales; family Cupressaceae; genus Cryptomeria; species Cryptomeria japonica. The sequence goes on along the minus strand of NC_081405.1, from coordinate 358,922,657 downwards.
TAATTCAAATTCAAGAAAATAGGATTGAATAGGAAAAGAATGTAGAAGAATGACACAATTTTAATAGATGATAAAGATCAAATGTGTAACATAGAGGAAGTGTTAGTAAGATGCGAAAAACTAAAAGAAGGTAATGCAGACATGTTAAAGTATAACACCACAAGCATTGAACATTTTTAGATGCCTACAGTTCCTATTAGTCCTAAATATATCTGTGAAACATGGAATAAAGATGTTGATTGTCTTTGGAGATTCAGAATTGATAGTTTCATAGGTCAAATCAAAATACTCTTCATAGAATAAGATATTAAAACAATATAAATCTGCCATATGGGATACCCTTGAAGTTTTTAATTCTTTTTCAATTGACTGGGTAGAAAGGTCTAAGAATATTATGGAAGAATTTTTATCAAATGTTGCTTTGAAGAGAAATAATATTACTTTGGCAGGAATTTCAAACGTAGAAGTAAAGGCCAGGCCTTCAATTGTTGACTATATTTGTAATTAGCAAGTTTTCTAAGATGATGATGATTTGTTAAATTTTTTGTAGTGCATAGACCAGTAATAAATGCAAGAGATTGACTTCAATGTATATGTTGAAGTTGTGGACGATAAAGACACAGACTTTGGGAATGAAGTGGTGCAATTGAAAATGAATAAAATCTCAAGGGGTTTGGTCACACTAGAAAGAGTTTTGATGGCAATGACAGTGATGCCATGCAACCTACCCCTATCAACAAAGAGGATTTAGAAGAGGTGAATATGGGGATTGAATCATCTCCTTAAAAAGTGTACATTGGGAAGACAATCAATCCTAATATTGGAGAAGTGCTTATAGCATCATCAAGAAAATATAAACATGTCTTTCCATTGTCCTATGAAGATTTGAAGGAATATATAGGATCTATTCTAGCATGAGATTCCTTTGAAACTAGATGTTAAGCCCTTTAGAAAAAAGGAAAGACCAATCACTCCTACATTGGCTCCTAAAATGTAAGAGGAATTGATGAAGCTCAGGGATAGAGAAATTATCAAGCCTATTAGGCATTCTTCATTGGTTTCCAATCTATTTCTAGTGAGGAAGAAAAATAGAGATATAAGGCAATGTGTAGATTTCAGAAATCTGAATATCTCCTCTTTGAAAGACAATTATCCATTACCCAATATGGAAGCCATGTTATAGAGGATATGTGTTGTGAATTATCATCTATGATGGATGGCTACTCAAGATACAACCAAGTGAAGGTGAAGGAGTTAAAACAATATAAGACAATGTTTACCACTCCCTGGGGAACATATATTTATGTGAGAATGCCATTTGGATTGACCAATGTTGGAGCAACATTCCAAAGAGCAATGGATGTTGCATTTACAAACTTAATAAAAATTATTATGGTGGTTTATCAAGATAATTTTACTACCTAGTCCAAAAATGTCGAAGACTATTATATTCATTTATAAAAAGTGTTCACAAAAGCCTTGCAATACGAGATCTTGCTCAATCCCAAGAAATTCCATTTTTTTGTAACTAAGGGAAGTAGTTGGGTCATACTGTGTCAAAGGAAGGAGGCATAATTGACCCAAATAGAGTTGCAACAATTGGTAAGATACCCATCCCTAAAATGGTTAAAGCAGTACAATCATTCTTTGGGCAAATAATGTTTTTCAGAAGGTTCATTTCAAATTTCGTAGAGATTGTAAAGCCTATCTCAAAAATGCTCAAGAAGATCTAAAATTGAGTGGACATCAGAAGCAATTAATACATTTTCTACCATTAAAAGGGAAATAAAGGAAGCCCCTATCCTAAAGTCCCCTGACTTCAGCAAGCCTTTTCAAAAAAATTATTTTGCTTCACACTATTGCTATTGGCATGCTATAGAAAAATGATGAAGGGTTCAAGCAACCTATTTATTTTTATAGCAAGTCTCTTCAAGTTACTGAGTTGAAATATGATATAGCTAACAAACAAGCATATGTAAGGGTCAAGGTAGTAAAGTATTTTAGGCCTTACCTTGTTGGAGCAAAATTTATTGCATATGTACCAAATGCAATAGTTAAGGACATATTTGTTCTATCAAAAGTGACCACTAGAAGATGCAAATGGATTAATAAATTCTAAGAGTTTGATATAGGCTTTCAAATCACTAAACTAGTCAAAGGATAAAGACTCACAAGATTGATGGCTGAAACAAATCTTGAAGATACACAAGTAAACCAAGTAAATGGAAATGAGATTAAAGTTTACAGTATTGAACAAACCCCATGGTATACATACTTGTTTATTTCCTGAAGCATATGAAATATATTGATAACTTATATGACAATCAGAAATAGACTTTGAAGCTTCAAGCATAAAAATATGTGATTGTAAATGGAGATTTTTTTCAGAAAAATAGGGATGGCGTATTACTTTTGTGTCTAGATAGTTGTCAAGCACAACAAACTATGAGAGAAATGCATGAAGGAGTTTGTGGAGGGAACTTCATAGCCAAGGCTACTACGCATAAGATCCTTAGGGCTAGATAATACTAGCCCACTTTATTTATTGTTGTTCACACTTATGTTAGAAAGTGTGAGGCATGCCAAAAGTTTTCAAGAAATTTGAAATATTTAGGTGCATTTCCTTTAAGACCCCAAAAATTTGAAGCTCCTTTCCACCAATGAGGAATTGATTTCATTGGGGAAATCAATGAGAAATTTAGTGGTGGGAACAAATGGATCTTGTTTGCAACAAACTATTTTACTAAGTAGATAGAATCCATTTCTACAAAGCAGGCCAGTAGTAAATTCATTATTAATTTTTTAATGGACAACATATTGACAAGATTTGGAGTACCAGCCAAATTGATTATGGATAATGCAATGTGCTTTAAGTCTAAGGAATTTAAAGACATTTATGAGTCATATGGGATAACAGTTTCATATTCATCACCATACCATCCGCAAGGGAAGGAACAAGTTGAGTCCAGTAACAAAATTTTGATGAAGATAATTAAGAGGATATTAGAGAAGAATAAAAGAGATTGGGATTCAAAGATGAGACTTGCAGTATGGGTTGACAAAATTACCATAAAGAAAGCTACAAGTAAGTCACCTTTTGAACTGGTTTATGGAACTTAGGCCAAAATGCCCATGCATAATTTGCCGCCAGTCTACAAGTTCGATCAAGAAGAGAATGTTGATATTACTAAACCCATGGAAGAAAGGATAAAGTGTCTAGTTGAATTAGATGAAATCAGAAATGATGACAAAAAGAAAATGTTAAATTGTAGTAAGATAACAATTATCTTTTTAACAAAAGGGCTACAAATAGGAATTTCAAGGTTGGTGACATGGTTCTAATGTGGAATGTTAGAAATCAATAAAAAGGTAAGCATGGGAAATTTTAAGCCCTTTGGCTTGGCCCATATGTCATCACAGAGAAAAATGAAGAAGACTCATACTTTCTATAGAATTTGGAAGGTGAAATTCAAGAGTTGCCAATGCATGGAAATGTTAGAAGTACTATTGTTGTTGCACCAAAATATCGACCTGTTAATTTCCGATACAACCACTAGACTTATAAAATATACAAGAGGCAATTAAACCATGTCATAAACCTAAGAAATACATTGCACAACACAAGGATACCAAGGGCACACACCTTGCAACAATCCCCCCCATCACAATTGAGGGAGTTTGAACTTGTGACCCAGGCTCTGATACCACTTGCTAGAAGTACAGTTTCCATCACACCAAAAGATCGACCTATTAATGCTTGATACAACCACTACACTTATAGAATCCATAGGCGCTAGTTAAGACATGTTACAAACCTGATTGTTGCACTACACAGCATAAGGAGACTAAGGGCACACACCTTGTAACAAGATAGTTCTTAAAGAATATCTTCACTCAAAGCTTCATTCCATGCATAGTAGGTTTTAGTGTAAATATTGTACATATCCTTGTGTGTTTTCTTTTGGTTTGGTCTGGTATGCCCCCTTGAGTTCTGGATCCTTGCCTCAATCTGAAGGATCAAGCATCCCCAACTACAACCAATATTACGTAAGTCAAAATTCATTTGAAAATGTGTTCAAGTTTGCCTCTGAGAGCTATTAGGGTTTCAATACAAAAATCTAAGTATGGGAACCCCTAAGCCCTAATTGGTCACCTTCCACTTTTTGTCCTAATTCTCTATTGACTAGGTGCTTAGGTCACCTAAGATTTTAATTTGTATTTAGAGCCCTTATAATCATGTGGAAACCGACCCCTTATATTTTGTTCTTTATAATTTAGCAATGAAACATTTATAAATTTCCTAAGTTCCATAGTTAAATAAATATTTTAAGGCCTTAATTCTTTTTATGACCCCATGACCCTTTAATCCCCTAGGAAATGTCCATGTGCATAAAATTCCTCACTTAAGTTAGGTCTCCCCACGGCCCTGTAGTGTTTGAAAATTGTCAATTTTTTGAATGTGGGGTGGTGGGATCAACAAAAAGAAAGTAATGCCTAGAACCTCGTAGTCCCACGGGCTATATGACATCACCCATGTAATAGTTGCATGATACTTGGCTAACGAAATTAAAAGGAAAAGCAAACCCCACAACCCTAAACCCCAACATTAAATATTAGGCAAACTCCAAAGGCTGGAGAGGAAAAATTTACATTGAGAAGCTAGTGGTGAAGATTGTGACTCTGCCCTCCCACAAGGATAAAATAAAGTGATGAAGGAAGTTGTATGCTAGCGGGGTGTAACATAAAATATGAAAGGATTACCTTGTGGCCTCATGGATCTTGATTATGGTCAAATCAAGGGTCGTGATGTAGTGAGATAATGGAAACAAGGAATGGTGAACGTTACCTCCCTATGGGAAAAAAAAAGAAGTGGAATGAACATCGTGGGCTAGCGTGAATGTAAGGTGACAATAAAAATAGATTTCCCGCTACCCTGTGAGAGGTATGAAAAATCTTAAAGATTGATGTGGGCTCATCGGATATGTGTCGAAGAAGAGAAAATATATGGAAGAGACAATTTTTTGCCACATCATCAAGTTAACATGGGTCAAATCAATTGTAGCCATCTGATAAAAAATCAACACTAAAGTTTGAATTTGATGTATCTACCACCTAAAGGTATTTGCATGAGATGAATTAATGGTGATGAGATGTAAAGAAAGTACAAGGCATAAAATAAAAATTCACAATACATTGTATTATATTGCATTCAAGAACTTGACGAAGAGATCTCTTAGGCAAAGAGGAACAATTTGCAGTAGTGAGCTAGGGTTTGAAGTGTCGAAAAAGTAGTAAGTCACCATTATCAATTTGGTTTGTTTTCAAGTGAATTTTTTTATTCTTGAATTCATAAAACACAAGTAGGGTAATTCAGTTGTGTCAAATTAAGAAGACCCTAGTTAGCTACAATACAAATGGCCCCTAAGAAGAAACTTGTAGCTGAAAAAATCCTACATAAGGAGAAATCTCTAAGACTAAGAAGAGGAAAACCAATATGCCTGCACAAGCTACATCCCCACACCCACAAATTGTAGAACCCTCTACTTAGCAACTTGAAAAAACCAAGAGGTTGAAGAGAAATCTTGGAGAGAGTTCAGGGGGTTCCACCAAGATATCTATGACATTTTACTTGGGTCGAGAATGGAGGATATTATGAGAAAAATGTTCACTGAACAATGCCCAAGGTGTAGAGACACAAACATCAGTAATAGAGGGTGGGATATATTTCAATTATTTTATGGAAACAGAGATAAGGATATACTAGTGTCAAATCCATTAGCACTCGATGCAGGAAAGCTAGTGGTGCTAGATGTTTTCACTGAGCTAGAATTGATTAGGTTTTTAGCCAAGAGGTACCATCCTAAAACATATACGGATAGAATCATGGATGGCCTAATCATGGTAGACTTGGGTAGGGATTCCATAGCTGTGTTCTTTGACTTAAACAAGGAGGTATTCAAACAAATAAACCTGGAAAAGCTTCAAGAAGAGAATAAGGCAAAGAGAGGGGCCTTAAGAATTGATCAGATTCCAAGATACAGGAAATAGATGTTCAAGGGTGGGAAGAATGAAATTTCCTTAGAACAAGATCCTTTTGAACTAATAAGTTTTGAACATTATTTTTTTAAAACTTACTATGCTTTGTACCATATTTTGGGAAGGGATGTACATAAGGAGAGAATGTCTATCAACATGATGATTATGAAAATGAGGATAAAACATCCCAAAGTTAATGATGAATATGACTTTGCTAAAAACATTCATAATCAATTGCATGAGGGAATGATTTAAATATAGAGGGATCAAATGGACATGAATTTGACACACTAGTCCCTCTTGTGTCACCTCATTCTATTTCAAAACAGAGCAGTATGGAGTCCAAGCATGATAATTGTCATGTTTGATCACTAGGGAGAATGATGGCCTATGCAGAGATGGACTCAGATTTGGGACTTGACGTCTAAGTAGTTAGATTATGTGGTATTTCATGACCACTTTGTAATGAAAATTGTAGGATGGTGTGGGTTGTCATACCAGAGACTACCATTGACAATTGTGCAACTGTTGAGAACAAAGGATTTGAAGCTAACCCACAAGGAGTTGTCTGAGGTGCATTCACCCATAATTTTGGTGACTAGTTTTATTTTGCAAAATATACAATGATCAAAGTATATGGGTGCCCTAAAGTACCACATCATCTACCAAGGGTTGTTCTCGATAGACTTTCCTTTTTGGAGTTCATGTGGAAATTGATGTGGATGGAGCAACAATATATGAAACTAGAGAAGAAGGGAACACATATGCCAAGGCATACCAAGTTTTATGATTTCACAGTTGGGTATAATACTTTGGAAAGAGTTGAAGAGTTTATGAAGGATATGTATCACTTACAGAGTGGAAAACTGAGGAACTTTGAAAATGAAAACTGAGGAAGAAGATGTGGTCAGAAATTGCCCTAACATTGTTGTACACTTACAAAGAAGAAATAAGTGGAATATTTTGTTGAGGCTTGAAAATGGAAGAAGAAATTGGGATCCAAGTTTCACAGGTTTTTATTCAAAAATGAAAAATGATATTTAAAGGATGACCCTCATGATTGACAACTTTGAAATAATATATGGTCAATTAAATCCAAATTCACCACCCCTAGAAGAAAGTCTAGAACCGACATCATCTAGGGTAAGAGAATCTACTAAAAAGGGGAAACAAATTGTTGAATAAAGTGATCAAGCATCATATTCTTCTAAAAAGAGACCAATAATTAAACAACGCCATGTGGAGATACAAGAATTAAGTGCAGAGGAAGGAGGTAAAGTTCAGGAAATAGCAAGTGATGTATTGAGAACAAGGTTTGACCACGAATTTGATCAACCTTTTCCTTCCCCTCCAAGAGAAAATACTAAAGAACAAGGAAAGCAAGAGGAAGAAGATAAGGCCAATTGCCTAATGTTATTCCTATAGAGAAAGTGGAGGATGAAAGGATGATAGTCGCTATGAAATTTATTTTGGATGATGAATTCATCAAATCTTCTGAGTTCAAGATTTTTTGGCTACAAATGAAATTAAAGGAATCTCCAATTTAGAAGAAGTTTCACAAATTGATATCAATGATATTGACATCACCCCTGATGAAGTAAGAAAAATGGCCAAGGAAAGTGGGATGCTCTTAGTCCCAAAATGGAATGTTGAGGAAGTTTTCTTGCTAGATCAAATGAGGAAGCAAGATGATCCCATATTTGTAGATGAATTTGATAGTGTCAGGGTAGTGAGAGGAACTAGATATAATCCTACCCTTAGTGCACAAAAGAACCAAGGACTAACAAGCTTAAATTATTACATGGCATGGAAGAGACTGTAGGGAATGTTGTGGTCATGACTTTGAAGGACACTTCTACATTGGAAGCAACAATAATCACACTACATCCTGCTATGCTTGCTCAAGCTACAACAGAGGATCAACAAAAGAAAAGGGATGAGTTAATGAAGAATAATGTTTCTTTGAATGGGGCTTATAACAACACATATGTGGAAAATATTAGATTGAAAAAGACCTAAGGGATTGTTGAAAAGCCTCCTATTGTTGAAGGGACTTTAGCCATCTACCCTTAACCAACTATGACTCAAAGGGAATCCTCCATAGATGAATAAAATAGATTGAAAGACAAGCTTAAGTAGTATGAAGGAAAAATGGATGCTATGGAGGAGGCGCTACTTCTCGCAAGGAATATTGCAAAAGACAAGGCCTTAGATGTCATGGGAAGTATCCTTAGGTATAGGTTTCCCAAAGTTTTGGATAAAATTGAAGTATACAAAGGTTATCAAGCCTTGTTGCAAGCAAAGCAACAATGCGAAGATATGCTACTAATTTTGAAACCAATGTTTGAAAGATGGAAACCATAAGTTCATACATTTTCCACATTGGTTTTATTCGTTTAATGGTTGATGATGGAAGAAAATTGCAAATGGTAGTATTCTATTTAGTTTTGGACAAAATTATTGAAATTAATGCAAGATTTGGAAAATTCATCAATGACAGCAACATCATCCTTGATAGTAAAACAAAGGGAAGTCCATCAAGAGTACAACAATTGCAGAATTTTCAATAGCCAAGTTAATTAATAGTATTGGACTGGTACCAATAGTATTTCACTCATAGGGGGTAGAGGAGAAACCAAATGGAAGGAGTGATGAACTACATTTTCAATCATAGTTCATCTATTTGCGATGGCCTTATGAAGATTTAGAGAAGCGGATTTTTCATTGGAATGTATATCAATCGGTCAACATTTCCCACTGTCATTATTGGACACTTTGTTCTTTTATTCTATTAATTTCTTTAGATTTTCACTTCACCAAGATCCACTTTAGTAGCAACAAAAATTTTGTCATCAGCAAAAATGTCGAATATGTGACATCTTATCATGCCACCTCAAAGGGATAGATCATCAACATTTTTTAACATGAAACAGTTAAATTTGTATTTCCCTCTCAAGGATGCAAATATTTTTTTGTCTCATATGAAAACAAAGATGCCTTTGCCATATTTTAATGTAAATGAATAAAATTTTGACATGTGTACAAGTGATCTGAAGCTTGTTTTCTCCCTTCTCATTCTAGAAAAGGGAATTCAAGATCACTTGTAAGGGGCCCTTAAATATTGTAATTGCATAGGTAAAAATAAACTCTAATTGTCTGAGTAATAGAAAGTCATTTTGTAGAACTTTGCATTTTCATGAAATGTATACACCATTTTTGAAAGAATTAGTGAAAATACATTTCAAATTGACTCCCATCTATGTTTTCTATTTCATATGAGTTATTTTATCAAGGATAGTATAATTTGTCTTTGCAAGTTTTTTGTGAATGTGGAGTATATTTGTAGGTTCTTGTCAAGTAGAAGATTAAATTTTGTAGATGTATTTTAGTGACTTAGGAAATGCAATGGTGATTATTAAGTAGAATTTGAATTGTGATGCAAACATACATTTGTGTAATGCACGAATGTTCAAGTCTAGTTATTGGATCTTAAATATCCATTTAATGTTTAAAGGTTGCGTTTTGACTCCATTGCCCTAGGATTAGGCATTGATCTTTGAGAATTTTATTCAATTCTAGATACCAATTCATTCACATTAAATCTATTTTTCTTTTTATGTTTGTAGGAGTAGGATTAGAGTAGGAATCATTCTTAATTGTGAATAAAAATAATAAATAACCTTGAATAGAGTCAGTTCAAGGTTGAATTACATGCATTCTAGTTAAAATCCATTGAGAATCAACTGCATTGTCACAATATTTGTTGATATTTACACAAAGTCTTCCAATATTGCAATGTTTACCCACTTAGGTCCTTTAGAGCCTAAAGTGTAGAGGAAATTAATCATCATTTGATTAATTCATATGCATTGGCCACTGATCTAGATATTGTTGATAGGAAATGGGCTAATCCTTAGGAATATCTGGGAACTCTATTGGAAACACCAACACTTCCCAAATGTACATGAATGTTGTTAATACGTATGTGTATCCCCCCAAAAATATCAATCTTTATTCTTCCATTCATCCTCTTGGTGCTTCAAAATATAATTACACTACCAATCTCAATAAGGTTTATGATGAAAGTCCCTCCCAATTACAATTTCATATGCATTGCAATCTTGACTTTAACATCCTTTCTGAACAACAACATAGTGGACATGATATAGAAATCATTGTCCCTATAGATCTCATATCTTATGGTATGAGTTTCCCTACTTCTTTCTTTTCTACACACATTTCTTTACATGACATGAGAATAGCGCCTAATCATTTTCATTTCTTTAGAGAAGGCCGAAGATTGTTAGCACTCCTAAGAGACCATTTGATCACTTTTCACCTTTGACTATAAAAAATTATTCTTTTGTTCTTATCATCTCATGTATGATCTTACTTATATTGATTGTAGAGCATTTAACATGTCATATTCAACTCTCTTATCCAATCTACTATGTAGTTAAATAGCATTAGTGGATATTATGTTTCTCTTTATATAGGATCTCTTATGTTCTTGCAATAACATTATGATAATGATATTAGTGGTGAGACATTTTAATTATTGAGGTCTCTTGAACAACTAGTTGACTTGGAGCCTTTTTTTCGTACTAAGTGTCTTTTTGTTTGCCTTTGTTTTCCTTTTTTCTCTTTTATTTGGGTTTTCTTTGTTGTGTTTCCTTCCTTGTATGTGATTATATGACCTTGGGGAATTATTCTCTCAAACTTAGTGACATCTTATCTATGTACTCTCTCTCTCTCTCTCTCTCTCTCTCTCTCTCTCTCTCTCTCTCTCTCTCTCTCTCTCTCTCTCTCTCCTACTTTACAATGAGTATAAGCATAAGTTCACACTCTCGCTAAAGTGGGGGCTAAATATAGAGTCATAAATTGTAACCCCTTACAATTTCACACTCCTTTTTGGGCCCTTGCCTTAGTGTGTGTCCTCCTAGCTCTTTTCCAAGCTTATTTCTAAGCCTTGTTTTGTAAAAATAATGTCATATATGTTGGTATTTTGGATATGTTGATATGGTTTTGTCATTGATGTCAACACTTATCAACTCTGGCAATGTTAACCGACAAGCAAGTGACTTATGCACAGTCACTGGTATCTGGTTCACCGGTAGGATATATTATTCACCGACACTTGGAATGACATGGAAAATACTTGGCTATGTCGAAGACATCGTTTGGACACTTTGTCTTGAAGATTTGTTCATTGGTATATTCGTGTTTTCATATTTGCTATTACCAGCAAATAGGTCCAGGATAAGCACCGGCAAGCTTATCTATTCCAGATCAGCATGACACCCTATGGAGATGATTTATTAATGTTGTAAATGCATTAATCCGACATGTTGAATCGTATATTACATCGGTTATTGTTTTACTTATAAATTTCTTTATTAATATCTTTTGTAAAGCTGACCTACACATTTTGGTTCTAGGATTTGGTATATATGTAAGATCTTATTTGATCAAAGAAGGAAGTGAGGAATGTAAATAAAGTAAGGTGTATGTGAGAATAAGTAGAGCTATACATGAAGACATCATTTGAAGGTAGAAGGAAGGTTTTGTGAAGACATATTAGAACTGAACCGATACTGAATCTAGCATATAAAGATGCTATTTTGAGCAGTACATCATTATTGGATTTAACCATCCAATTGTAGTCAGTGTGACTCTTATTTGTGTTTGAGCAGTGAGCTCTAGGCACTTGGCCTTTCTGCATGTGTAGACCCCCTATTGTATACACATACTATCTGCAGTAGTATCATCTAATTGTGGGTAAGGTTTCCCATCATGTGTTGGCATTCCAATTACAATGAGAGATTGTTGGCATTTCAATAAGGATATTGAGAAGGTTGTTGATGACTATGGATATAACTGATTAACGATGATTACTGTCTTAATATTATTATTTTGTCATTGATGTCAAGAAATTGATTTTCTAGTTTAGTATGATGTTGCCATATCTTAAGAAATGTGATTTGATGAGTATAAAGATGTCGGTAAAAGACACAGAAAGAATATGATGAATAAGGGCATAAGTTATTCAATGGGCAACTATTACCGAGTTAGACAATGATGAGATCATGATGTTTAGATTGTTTTGATATCCTAATTATGCTATTGTTTGAAAGGTTAATACTATACTATGTTATCGAGCAAAGAACCTAGTTGGTAAACCCTAAGGAACCTAGTTGGTAAACCCTAAAGTTATCGCTATCGGTTAATGAAGGTAGAATGTCTACCGAGTGAAGTTTAGTATTTACCAAGTTACAACCGAGCTATAACAGAATGCATTAAATGTTTACATGTGATATTTAATGAAGGAAGCTGATGAGCTGGAGCAGATTAAATGATTGGTAAGACATGTATGAAGATTGTTAAAGAATCTATGGTAAAGAAAGATCGGCAGGAAGATCTACAGCTCAGATTGAACCTCAATGCCCTAACACAAGTTCCAAGGTGAAAATGCAAGTTCCAAGGAGGGGTAAAACATTTTCAAATTGAAGGATACATTGAACCTAGACAAGATTGAAGATTTGATGGCTATGATTGATCACGGGAAATGTGATCAAGGAGATTAAGCGGTTGGAAGATTGTTTATAAATAGGAAACTGTTGATAAACAATGTATGTGGGAAAGTGTATGCACAGGGATGCTACATAGTGATTACCAAGCACAGAAGCTTGAAGACCCATTTTGATAACAGAGTATAGAGCCTAGCAGAGGGACAAGATAAGTCCTATGAATTGATTGTATTGAGCAAATAAGAATCTGCTTCAGCATTTTTAGATGTGAAGTTGCAGACATATTTTTATTACTGTTATTTTGAGAAGTAGCAGAAAATCTCTTAACGGAGTGGACTTAACAGTCTTATTTGTAAAATCCTCTAGCAAGGTGACATTCTTATTGAGTGTTTGAAATCCTTTAACAAGGTCACTTCTAACAAGGTGAAGATCCTAACAGATCTGAGGGAAATCCCTTAACCGGGTCACATCTAGCAATGTGTTTGTAATCTTTAATAGGATTTGCTTTTAACCAAGCATACTCTAGAAGAGTATATTTCTTAGTGGGTCCGAAATCCCACAGTGTTTTTTCCCTATTTGGGTTTCCACGTTAAATCTAGTGTTATATGTTTGTGATCTTATCTATTTATGGGTCTGCGTGCATTATTGTTTTTCTGATAAGGTTACCGAGGTTGAATCTGTTGTTTTTATTGAAGATTAAGGTTGAATGATTCACCCCCCCTCTCATATTATTAGCTTGGCATCTGTACTAATCATATTTAGTATCAGAACTATCAATTGGTATCAGAGCTTTGGAATCCAGAAGAAAAGTTTAAAGGAACTTGAGTTAAAGATCCAAAAGATGTATAAGAGGGATGCATCGAAGCTAAATAAGTCAAGTTTCTCTACATGGCAGATGTAGTACCCCTACCCCAATCAATCTCTAACCTTGGTTTAATCTTGATTAGTTTATCGTAATATTATGTTATAGTCAGATGTTGATTTTACGCATAGCTATTGATGTGGTTTTCACAGTAGTTGTATGCAAGTTATTCAGTGTTCCTATTTCGTGATATTAGTATCGGACTAATGCTCTCATTAAGTTATTATATATGTATGCATGTATGATCTTTGGTTGCAGGAAATTTCAAGTACAATGCCGCAGGAGTGCAAGGTTCGTCTTCACCTGGAATTGCAGGTTTGAGTGTACCTTTTTAATCCTTAGAGTTGGATTAGGTGGTCGTAAGACCCTAGTTGACCTTAGTCGTGCTCCAGTGAGCATCACCAGTCGTCGTCGGTAATCCCCTTCTTGTTTGGGTTTGCGAGTCGTCTGTTTGGTTGGCTTTCTCAATTTGCGTGCTTGGTGTGTTTGGTTAATTTGATTAATTAGTCCTTAGTAATTATCTTGATTAAATATGCATTTGTGCATTGAAGATTAATGGATTAAATTAATCGGAATTTCGTTATGCGATTTTCGTTGGTATAGGATTGCTCGTTTTTAATTGGGAGTAAATTCGATTAAATGTCTAATTTTGAATATTAAATGCATTTTATATATGCTGTTGAAAAAGGAAGTCTTGTATTTTATCGCAATGGATTAATTGTATTCTGTTGGATTATTAAATTAGAAAGATTAAATTTGGTTAAATGTGGAAAATCGATTTTTAATTGAAAAGGCAAGTCAATTTGTTGCTATAGTGGAAAAGAATTAATTTTTGAGAATTATTTGTAGATAAAAATTTTAATTCCCAAAAATAGAATTTTTGGGTCAACTCTTCCATATAACCCAAATTTGGGAAAAAATGGGAGGAGGGTCATTTTGGAGAATTTTTGGTTGGACAATATGTTGGAGATGAAATTGGAGGATTTTGGATGGAGAAGGAGGGTTTTGGGCAGCTGGAGATTGGGACTCTTCAGCCGATCTTGCCAGGAACGCGAGATCAGGTAGGATCCAACTCTCGATTTCAGTTTTTGTTTAAAATGGAAATGGGGGTTTTACTTGGTTTAGATTCTCCATTGTCTGCCATGCTTATGAACTGATTCAGTAATTAATTAGCTTGGCTGGAAGTGTGTTTGAGACGTTGTTCATTCCTCTTTTCGTTTTGGGCGTTTGAAACCCTTGGGTGTTTGTAAAGAATGAAAAACCAGCAAGAAAATATGATTCCAAGCAGTTCATTTGAACCAAGTTCATAGCAAATCGAGATTTATAAAATCGTATTTGGGTATGGCATTTTTAGCCAAGTTCAAACTGTGTTTTAAAAAGGGAAAAAGAAAACATTTAATTTCTTATCGCACTGGGTGTTTGTGTTTATTTCCGAACTGTGTGTTCAAATTAAAATTTAAAACGTTTTTTTTAGAACTGGGCGGAGGTTTTGTTTCGGACTATGTTTGGGGTTGGAGGGTGGGGAGTGGAGCTCCACCCGCTCCTCCTCCCCTCTCTCCCGCACGTCCCCCTTCTCCCCCCGCTCGTTCCCTTTGTTTCCCCCACCCACTGGCGTTAAAACTCTGGCCGCGGCACACTGCGGTGGCCACAGGGCCGCAGTGGCCGCAAGGCGCCGCGGAGCCTGCGGGCACCACAGCGGCGCCGCCGCTCGAGTAATGCCCGGCGGCTAGGGTTAGGGTTACGGCCGCCCTCGCCCATATTGTTAAATGCGTTTTTTTTTTGTATAAAAGAAAACATAGTTTATAAAATCATTTTTTTTAATGTATTTTTTTTTGTATTTAAAAAAAAAAAAATGCCTATGATATTTTATATCATTTTAATGGAAGTATTTTTAATGTTTAGTTTAGTTAGATTCTTAATTATGATTAAAGGTGGAATATCATGTTAAATGTTAAATTGGTATTGATTAATTTTATAATGGGGTAATAGGTTAATCATTATCCAATTTCATTTCATGACTTTTGTACCCTTTCTAATTAAGTTCTACAATGTAATTTCGCAATTAGATATTATTGATTTTATTCTGATTGATCTTGGATTAATGAATCTAGATCTCACCTTCTAGCTGATTAGAGCATTTGGCTAATTGAGATAGAATTGTCTAAAACAAAATAGAACATTATGCTATTGGAAGATCGTTGAAATACGATGTAAATTCTAATTGATGTTGTTATTATTATCTTAGAACATATCATTTGAGTAATTGAAAAGTAGTGAAATATTTATCGTTGGGCATTAGAAATTTAACGATATGCTTTTGATAATGATTAACTTCATTTGGACTTCCTTTTTATATTTATATTTCCATGATCCGTATGGTACATCTGGGATTGAAAATTATGAATCTATAGAGATTGATTTTGAACCAGTATGTCTATGATGTTTTGTTGGAGATTAAATATCTTATTTTAGTTGATTAATGGTCATCTAAATTTTATTAATATGAATTGGTTTAAAAAGTCATTATGGCTTAATTTTCCTGTTCGATGCTTTGAACCTTAGGAGTTAGAAAACCAAGAACAACTTATCCCCAGTTGAGGTAGATAACTGTAATCAGCTTTAGATCATGTAGAAAACTTGATCGATTTTAATGTTTAAATCAATTTGAGGAAATATTGTCTTTTCTGATTATTGCCTTGCGAGTTTAATTTCTGTATTCACCTTTAATTATGAAATGGCATGTTTTGCTTTGTTTAGTAGGACCCTGTCATATGGATTGACTTGGGGTACCTGTTTCAGTCCTCGATTCCGAGTTGACTGTTGTATTGTGGTAGTGTCGTTTTGATCATATCCTCCTTGTGTGTGTGAGTCGAATGATGATTTGTGGTTGACCGTTGTTGGTCGGGTCTCTAGTTAGAGTACCGTCAGTAAGTGATTACCCTTGAGTCGTGTTTGACCAGATGATTGTTTCTCCCTTCTTGAACTCCGTTCGTCTGACCATGTGTATTCCTTGGTTTTGAGTTCGTCTGAGCTTAGTCTAGTGTCGTATGGGAAAGTGGCTTTCAATTGGGGGCCGCGCCCAAAGTGGCTGCTGGGTAACCTGTCGAAAGTGAGTCTAATAAGTGATAACCTAAATAGATTAGAATGTAATCTCTAAGTAAGATGAATGTGCCTCACACATGAGACGAGTGCTATCATAGACTCGACATGCTGTGAGAAGGCCTGAAATGGCAAACCATCTTCCTTGTCTTCGCGAGAGGATGTGTGGGTCCACATGAGGCTTGGATGGGCCGAAAGCTCAGATTAGGTTGCCAGGGTAACCCAGTGTATGGGGCTGGGACCTATGAAGACTTGCCAGGTAACCATTCCAGGTTGTGTGATGACACTTGTCCCTACGTTCGCTAGTGTGTAGTTGTTTTGTCTGGTTTTGAGTACCTTTGTGAGTCATCCTTTTTTCTCTGCCCTTGTGAGTGTCGGTTTCATGTTAGACCTCGGGTGGTGATGGCTCAGTTTTATGGATGCTCTCATGGACCTCTTGTTTTAGCTTTGATTATGTTCAGCTGGATCCTGTTCTTTTCAAGGATCGTTTATGTATTAATTGACCGATGCGGTCGTTTGTATATTGTTTATGTTTCGCCTTGATGGCTGGATTATATTGGTGTAACCTCTTGTATTCTTAACTTTATTAATTATCAAAGGGGTCTTGCAGTTGAGCAGACCCGGAGATGTAGCCCTTTAGGGGTGAACTTCGAGATCATTATGGTGTTATGTGATGTATTCTCTTATGTTTCCTTTATTCAGCTTTATCATGTATGATTAACTTATGTTAGAATGGTTAAGTGGATAATTGGAATTAACTATAAATGCTTTATTCAGTTCTTTCTTGAATGCCATGTTGATCGAATGCGTAAGTGGTTTAGATGAGATTTATCGTAGATGCTAGTATGCAATCATCTTTTGAAATGCAATAAGTTGGGATATGAAAGAATGTAACTTAGAGTAATGAATTATACTCAGATGTTGTTAAGGAATTTAAATATGCTTGGAAAGATCTCTTATGTTATGATGAAATCCTAGTGTATTAGAATGTTAGATGTATGGTCTGTAATTTTAAATGAAAAGCTTGAATGAGGATTATGAATGGATCTTAATGATGAATCTTCGCTTGTGATTTATATTTCCCTCTTTTGAAAGGAATTATCCTGATTATGAATTATCTCGTTATTAAGATATTCAGCTTTTGGATTAACTGTGTGAGTTAAGTGAATTGTGAAATTTAAGTAATCTCATTGGGAAACTCTTTAGGTGTTGGTTGATGTCTTCCGCTATGTAATCTGAATCTTTGATATCTTGTTGTATCTTATGTGTTGTAACTTAAAAAAAAAAAATTGCACTCTATTCTTATGTTATGGCTTAATCCCTTCGGGGTTTCCTGGCGGGGCATTACAGCAGAAAAGGATGAAGCTGCATCTATCAGGAATTGGAGAATGTGTGTGTGAAAAGTGGAATAAGAAGCTGCATCTGCAATACACAACACTTCAATTTAGTCATTATATGCATGGTTAGTCAGATATAAGCATTAATAAGAAAACCATGACAAATCGACCAATTGCCTTCTAAATGATGCGAGTATAAGATTGCTCTCAGATTGTTATAAGAAATACCAGTGACTAGACTACACCAAGACGAAGGATTTAATCTATATGATATAAGCTATATGGATGCAAGCAATGGATGAATAATTCAAGTGAAAATCAATTCAAGCAATGATGGATGCAAGCAATAATGAATGGAAAAATGGATGCAAATAATCTGAAATAAAAGCACAATATATCAATGACTCTAAAACAAAATCAATATAATAATGACATCTTCTCAAAAATCTCTGGGGTGAATTGGAATGAGAGCTGAAGACTGAATTTATAGAGAATTACAGAGAGATGATGAAAAAGCTCAATTTAGGATTAATTGAAATAATTAAGAAATCAGGTTGAGTTAACCTTGAGATAGATTCCAGTTATAGTTCAATTGAAATGCATTTGAATTAGAAGTCCAATTTGCATTAGAAAACAATAATAAATCAATTCCATGCATTTGTGATAAAAATAGATAATTCTTTGTTTTATTCAAGAAAAAGATCTTTTTAATGCAACTGAACTTCTTTTTTTGAAAAGCTTTGAGTTCCAATTTAAGAGAATATTCAATAATTCAATTAATTGCTTTTCTGATTTCAAATTCTCAATTTAGAAAAAGAAATAATATCTCAAGTTTGATTTCTCTCTCAATTCAATTCTTTTATTTAATTTTCAATTCAACTCTTTGATTTGTAATAAATTCTTCTTTTTATAGTAAATTAATTCTTTTTGCATGATTGAATGGCAAATTTATTAATTAATTAAATATGTAAAGATATTTAATAAATTAAAATAGGATAATTGATCAAAATGAATATTCTTGGAATGATTCAATTAATTAAATAAATATTTAATTAATATTGGGTAATTGATTTTGCCATGTGATATTTGATGTTTAAAGAATTAATTATGTGCTCAAGATTGATTTAATTGCCTTTTGGTTACGACCTTGGTGATGTTGTCAAGATTAGGGGCCCATGGTTTAGATGACCATTTTTAGGGTATTATATTTGCCCCTCTTTGAATTAATGTGCAAGCAGCGCGTTGTTTCAAAGAATGTGTGATGTCTAGGAGATGTCAGTTCTGAACTTGATTGATCATGAACTAGATGAAAGCAAGGTGTTAGCTTGATTCGAAGCGACAAAGCTGAATGAAGTCTGATTAAAGCTATACTGATCCCGAACTTGATTGAATTGAGGAACAATAGAAAACAAAGATACCGAACTTGAACTTGATTGAACTTAGATACAGTGAGTGATGATAAAAAATATCGATCTTGAACTTGATTGATGAAGACATGATGAGCGAAGAATAAACCGTCCAGCTTGATCAAGAAACGAATACTGAACACCTGCTTAGATTTAGAGTGATCAAAGAAACTCTTTAAACTTATTGATTGAGTTTAAATGAATAATCAGTTTGATTTGAAGCGATGAAACTGATTAATGTTAAGAGATTAATTCAGATGAAAGATAAATATCAGCTTGATTTGAAGCGATGAAATTGATATGCCCCTAGCGATTGATTCGATTCAGATGATCGAGAGATCTCAACTTGATGTGAAGCAATGAAGATGAGATTCCCCTTGACAATAAGAATTGATTTTATTTAATTGAAAAGATTTTGCTCGACTTTTGAGAAAATTTTCTTGACTTGTGAGATGTGAAGTCATAAGGTCACAAGTATGCCCCCTCGGGAGTGAAATCGAAAGATAGCGAGGGTAGTTGATTTTAGGCAATTGTGTGATGAATAGTCATTTGAGCACAAATTGATTTTGAAGAATATTGAAGATTTGGCAATGATTGAATTGATTGCAAAGTTGACTGGTAGAATTGAAATTGATATTCAGCATTGATTGTTGAGAAATTGAGCGCAACTTGAAGACAAAATAAGCATTTGATGAAAAAAAGAAAAAGCGCTAAGTGGTCCAAATTGTGAAATTGACTAGCAAAATGATATCGAATTTCAATTTCGATCCCAAAAATGGAATCAAAGCAGGCATATTAGCTAAGGGTACAATTTTCATGACCATCGAAGCAAGTTGAAAATTTAGGTTTTAGGCTATATATAGGACGAAAGTGTCATTTTCAATTCATTTTAACCCTCCAAGTTTGAAAATTCAAAAAGCCTTCTGCAAAGAAAAATGGTGGTCCCTACTCGTCAGCGTCAATTTGAGCACCAGAGACATCACAATTGACCCCGAAACTATGAGCCAGCGGTAAGTGATTGATCCTTAGCCTCTTCATGTTTCCAATTTTGAATTTTTTTGTTTATTTTTCATGTTTTTGACGGGTTTTGGGTCAGGTGTCTCGGTTTATCGTGTGAGACAGGATCCTGTCTCGTACGAGAAACTGGCAATTTTTCTTTTATCGTTTAAGACCATTAGATTTGTCGTATGGGAGTAACCCTTGTGTCATACGACAGGTCAATTAGGAGACCATTTTGTCATGTGTTGTCCAATAAAGTGTCGTTTGAGGTTGTTTTCTCATACGAAATTCTGTTTAACTGTGTTTTGTCATTCAAAAAAATAGTGACCATTTTTGAAAGTGTAAACATGAAATTTTGCTTTTGCATTTGACTTAGTTGGATTTGCATGATGTTTAACTTCTCTTGTAGACTCATTTGGAATGTTTTCTGATGATCATTGTTGGGTTGTTGTAGGTGTGCTTACCTCCTGTGCTCTTCAGATGTGTATATCCTCCCACTATGGCTTTGGTTCATGATTTGTCTGAGGTCGAGTAGGCTCATATTGATTTATGTGGCTTGACTCACCTAATGAGGTTACCTGATATCCGTGTGAATCATGGTATGCTCACGATGTTGGTAGAGAGATTTCATTCAGAGCATAACACCTTTCATTTGCCAATTGGGGAGTTGACTATTACTCCCAAGGATGTGTATAGGATCCTTTGTATCCCTTTTGCTAGGGATAAGGTGGATTATGATACTGCATTGTTACCTAGACTGCAGGCATTGAGGAACATTTTCAGGGATCTAGATATCTTGACTCATTCCATGAGTTGGGATATATTGATGAGCAGATACAGTGAGGAGTATCCACTAGCATGTGTTCTAACAGGTTTCATCGGTTGCTTCCTGATGTCGGACAAAGGGCAACAGGGTTTTCAGAGTGGATGGGGCCGTATGCTGGAGAGGTTGATAGAGACCCCTCAGAGACTAGGTTGGGGCTCTTGCTTATTAGCACACATGTATTGGGAGATGCATGAGATTGTCTATAGAGATGGGTGAAGCATGGCTATAGGGGTTTACATTTACAAGTGTGGGCTTGGGAGCACCTTCCCATTTGTCGGCTGATAGTCGATGATAGCAGAGAGTCTGGGTAGCCTATTATCTATAGGTATGCCAAATATATTACGCAGCCCCATCTAGGCAAGACAGACTTCTGGCGGTGACAGCTCGATGATCCGATAGCTATCATATGGAGACCATACAGAGGGTTGGAGTCATGGGATGACTAGCAGGTGGTTCACAGGGACCTTTTTGTTACACACCCACTGATTGGGAGATCGCAGACTGTTGTGGAGCAATTCGTCATTTCATGAGTGATGAGGCAGTATGGCCGGCCGCAAGGGATCTCACAGGAGTATATAGCGTATGCTCAATATGATGACAAGGAGAGACAAGGATGGTCACCTAGGCTATGCTATGCTTTAGAGATGCAGGAGCTGATAGGTTTACACCGACTGAGGTGGGATTACCTGGATGATATAGTAGATGCGGGGGTATTGCCCCAGTATAGAGATTATTTTCAGTAGTATCCTTTCCCATGGTTTACAGACCCAGGTGAGCAGGCTCCTCAAATTGAGGATGTTGAGGAGGATGCCCCCACATCGGCACAGGGACAGGGCCAGAGGTAGGGTTAGGCACAGAGAGCTGAGGCTCTACGATGAGGTAGTGGTGATCCAGGTACTAGCAGTAGCAGGGTACTAGCTTAGGGTAGGCAGTAGAGGAGTGAGGGTGGATCCCTAAGGGGAGTGGGTGAAGTGAAGGAGGAGAGAGCAGCTCCTAGATAGGTATGATGGCAAAGAGGAGAAGAGTGGAGGTGGTGGTGGTGGTGGAGATGGGGGACCTACGAGAGAGCATGGACAGGATGCTGGTAGGTCGATGAGGGCACATCTTGCAGAGCTGCAGTCACAGTTGATAGTGGCACAGACTCAACTGGCGGAGCGAGACCGACAGCTGGCTGAGGTGAGGACTGAGCATGATCACCAAACTGCGGCTTTGAGAGCAGAGTCAAGAGAAGAGATAGAGTCTCTACGATAGGAGGTTCTTCTCCATAGCAGTAGGGCATCTTATTACGTAGTAGCGTATAGTGCTGTAGTTCTTGTTGCACAGCAGGTGCAACCCTATTTGCAGTATATGGCCCAATCAGAGGGAGCACGAGCACCTCGACAGGATCCTGGGCATTAGGCTCCTCCTCCTCCAGCAGGCAATGAGGGAGAGGGTGCTAGCTAGATTTTTCATTTGTAGCTCAGATATTTTTTGTAGACACACCCATATTTTTGTAGCCTATACGATTCTTGCTTCGATGGGAGTTTGTACATGTCATTGGACATCATTTTGTACTCTTAGACTTGAGATGATATATATATATATATATGAGATCCGATTTGACTTCATTGTACTTGTGTCAATTGGTTATAAGATGTTTCTATATGTATGCATTTCTTTTTCAGCATGAATGTATGTATTGCAAATGATTATGGATGTCTATGTTTTTGTTTCTTTTCATATGCAAATAAATGAATGCAAATGAGTAATAATGAAATGAACGAATCTATATAAGATGTTTATGTATGCAGCTAACATCTCAAAACACAAGTACTCTATCAAAGAAATGATGAAGAAGAGACCACTTAGCGAAGAAATGGTGAAGCTTCCATCTCTAATTCAACAAATGAAGAGATCATTATTATTACACCAAAATCACACTAAAGTCACAAAATGAAAAATGAAATGCAAAATGAAATGCGAAATGCAACCTAAACCTAGTCACTGGATTTAAAATGCTTAAGATTCATCACTGAGCATAACGAACACAACAGGCAAGTTAGAGTTCCTTTCTTTTTCAATGTGCAATATTAATTATCTTGTTCGCAATTACCCTTTTTTTCGTTGATATCCTTGGACAGATTTCGTAGGGACCCGAATTGCATCATAAAGAAATTCCCTCAAAATAGACAAAGAAATGATATGGACCTCCCCGTAGCATACAAATAAGCGGAGTCGAGGTATGTGAGGTGATTTCACCTTGATGTGAAGGCTCTTATCATAGGCACCTAGCTAATTTATATGTTTCTAGATCATCGAGATCATTCCTACAAGCAGAAAACAAAGAAATTATTATGCCCCCAATCCTTGCTCCTCTTAGTCACAATAGGCTTCCTCGAGTTACTCAAAGGGACAATAATCAAAAATCAATATAAAAGACAACATACAAAGAAAATTTTCATGCAAAGCTCAAACTGTTCAGTGATTGTTTTCTGTTATGTTGTTTTGCTTGTTAACTTAGTGATAAAAACTTTGTAGTAGTCAGGAGATAGATGACTGACTCCAAGTGGATGACCGGTTTTCACTGACAGGAAAATGACTTTTTTGATACTGCTTAGGACATATGATGTGCTCTATCAATTTTCCTAAGACTAGGGCATTGATCAGCTTCAAGTCATGTGGGTTCCAACGAACCAAGGTGTCATGAAAGTGACTGCAAAATATGTACAAGCGAAAGCAAAGATGCATGAAAGCGAGAAATGCCAACGTTGCGTTGATAGATGGAGTGCTTGAGTACAAGAGGGGCCTGTTTACCAGGTTTTCACCTGCTTGGCAGAGAATCATTTTTGTTACCAAGGTTCCTGTTTACTAGGTTTTCACCAGGGCATTTTCTCTTTTACATTTTATTTTATTTTTATTTTTTTTGCTTTTTTTTTTTTTTAGGACTTTTTATGATTTTTTTTTTTAGTATTTTTTTCAGGACTTTTTCAGCTGTACAATTTGCTAGAGCAGAGGATGCTAAGTAACGAATCTTTTCAGGTGGATGGTGTTAATCGGTTCTCGGAGTTGTTCTCCTTCTGATGTTGAGAGCTGATAGGCACCAGAGCCGAAGACTGCAGTAACGATATAGGGACCCAGCCAATTGGGTTCAAACTTCCCTTTGTTGTCTCGAAACTGTTGATTTTTTGGATTTTCTGTTAGTACTAGGTCTCCAACCTAAAATTCTCTTTGTCTAACCTTCTTGTTATATCCTCGAGACATTCTCTTTTGGTACACTCTGAGATGATCAAACACCACTTGTCGATGTTCATCCAGCAATTCGAGTTCTTGCAATCTAGATATTATGTGATCTTCATCAGTAACAAGACCTTGCAACGAAACTCTTAGAGATGGTATTTCTACTTCAATAGGTAATACTGCTTCAGACCCATACACCAAAGAGAAAGGTGTAGTGCCAGTAGGTGTTCTGATACTTGTTTTGTAAGCCCATAGTGCAGGATTGAGCTACAGATGCCAATCCTTCCCAGATTTGTTCACTGTTTTGTGCAAGATAGTCAATAGGTTTTTGTTAGATGCCTCAACTTGTCCATTACCTTGAGGGTAATATACTGATGACCAGTGTTGCTTTATTTTGAATTTCTCAAAAAGTTCATCTAGGTCTTTATTCTTGAACTGTCCTCCATTATCAGTAACGATGGACGAAGGTATCCCATACCTGCAAATTATATAGTTTAGGATGAATAAGGTGACTTGTTTACTAGTTGCTTTGATGAGCGGAACCACCTCTACCCACTTGGTGAAATACTCAGTGACAGTTATGATGAATTTATGTCCGTTGGATGAAGCAGGGTAAATCTGGCTAATAAGATCAAAGGCCCATTGCTGAAAAGGCCAGTGTGTAGTAAATGGTATGAGATCCCAAGCTGGAGCATGTATGAGGTTCCCATGTAGCTGACATTTTTCACAAGTCTTAGCAAATTTTATGGCATCTTTTTCCATATCTGGCCAGTAGTAGCCAGCCCAAAATAGTTTCCGCACTAAAGTTAGGCCATTCGAATGAGATCCACAAATACCTCCATGGACTTCTGATAATGCACATTTAGACTCTTTAGTTTCTAGACATCTAAGCAATGTATCATCCAAACCTCATCTAAATAAATCGTTAGCTATGATAACATACTGCAAAGCATTTTGAGTTAGGTTTCTTCTCTCATTATGAGTAAGGTTTTCAGGGATAACTTGGTCACGTAAATAGGAGTAGATGTGGTTGTATCGGGATGAGTCATGTCCAATAATAGAACAGACTATTTGGGTCTCAGGGGAATCATAAGCTGGGTAACGTAACTCTTCCACCAGGAATTCAAAGCGAGCATTAAACTCTTGTAACTCAGGTATGGATGCAAGTGTGGCCATAGCAGCTACTGCTCTGTTAGCAGACCTTGGAATCTGCTGGAATGACACAAAAGCAAAGTACTTCTTGAGATCATCCACCATTCTCTTCTAAGGCATCAAATTCTCATCTTGAGTCTAGTATGTATCATTGATTTGATTGACGACCAGCTGAGAATCTCCATAAATATGTAATTCAACAACCTTCCATTCAACGGCTAGCTTTATCCCATTTACCAAGGCTTCATATTCTGCAATATTGTTTGTGCAGGGAAATAAAATCTTGTAAGATTTTGGGATGGAATACTTTTGAGGAGTAATGAATAATATGCCAGCACCTGAACCATTTTGAGTAAAGGACTCATCAAAGAACATCTTCCAGGGTTGTTGAGTAAGATGCATTATTGATTCATCTAGGAACTCGATGTGTAGTGGTTGAGTATCCTCAAGTGGAGCTTCAGCAAGTTGATCAGCAATTACCTATCCCTTTATGGCTTTATGTTCCACATATTCAATGTCAAATTCTATAAGGATCATGACCCATTTTGCCAATCTTCCTGTGAGTGTCACTTTATTAAGAAGATACTTGAGTGGATCAATTTTAGCCACCAACTTGACTGAATGTGCTAGCATGTAGTGTCTTAGTTTTTGTGATGCAAAGAACAATGCTAAGCATGCTTTTTCTATTATATTGTAGTTCATTTCATAAGACACCAATGTCCTGCTAATATAATAGATAGCTCTTTCCTTTTCATTGTCATCCTGTTGCGCCAGAAGTGTCCCCAGTGATGAATCTGTTGCTGATATATATAAGATTAGTGGTTTACCTTGAATAGGTGGCATCAATATCGATGGATTAGATAGGTACTCTTTGATTTGCTGAAGATGTTGCTCACATTCTTGATCCCAATTATATAATACGCCTTTCCTTAGTACCTTCGTGAAAGGTTGAGCCTTGTCCGCTAGCTAAGAAATGAAACTTCTAATGGATTGGAGACGTCCTTGTAGACTTCTCATTTGACTGATATTCTTTGGAGGTGGCATTTCCATTATGGCTTGGACTTTCTTAGGATCAACTTTGATTCCTTTTTTTTAAATAATGTATCCAAGTAGCTTACCAGATGTCACTCCAAATGCACACTTCTTTGGGTTTAACCGAAGTTTGAACTTTTCCATTCTGTCGAGGATAGGACCTAACTCTTGAATATGTGTTGATCTTTTCAGAGTTTTCACTAAAGTATCATCAACGTAGTCTTCCATATTCTTGTGCATCATATCATGAAAAATAGTAGTGACTGCTCTTTGATAGGTTGCTCCTGCATTCTTTAGCCCAAATGGCATGACATTCTAGCAAAAGGTTCCCCATGCACAGGTGAAAGTTGTCTTTTCTTGATCTCCAGGAGCTATTTTGATTTGATTGTATCTGAAGAATCCATCCATTAGTGAGTACATTTCATACCCCGCGGTCATGTCGACTATCATATCAATATTTGGTAATGGAAAGTCATCTTTTGGACATGCTTTGTTAAGATCTCTGAAGTCAGTGCAAACTCTGATAGATTTATCTGCCTTCGACATAGGTACTATGTTGGAAATCCATTCAGCATAATCTATTGCTCTGATAAATCTAGCTTTGAGTAGCTTCTCTAATTTAGCTTTGACTAATAGTGCCACATGTGGGTGCATCTTATGGAGTTTTTGCTTAACTGGTTTTACTCCTGGTGTGATTGAGAGATAGTGCATAATGAGATCAGGATCCAAGCTTGGCATATCATAATACATCCATGCAAAGTTTATTTTCTTTTCTAAGAATAGCTGGGTGAAATCCTTTAATTCCTATTCTGATAGTGATTGAGCTAAGTGAATGATTTGTGGTGTCTCTTGACTCCTGATGTTCACTGGCTGAGTTGGCTCGATCAAAATGGAGGATCTTTCTTGAAAATGACTTGGCAGTATATCAAGCATCTCACCTTTAGGTGCCTCAAAGAGGTTTTCACCTTTAGGTACGTCCTTTATTTTCTCTTTTTTAGATTCTGACACTGCCACAATGTGGTTTTCACCATCAGATCTTTTATTTTTTATTTTTCTTGTTTTTGTGACTAAGATACTTGATATCTGCTTCAGTCATATTTTCACTTTGTTCACTGGTGGAAGAGTCTATAGGTTCGACTACATTGAGATAATAGGATAATGTATAGTCATTGGCGAAAGTAGGTACATTCATGGGTTGGTTCTGTAAAGTATAGTCAATCAATTTGGGATGTACTAAGGATAAATTTTGGATAGGTTCAAGAGCGTTCACGGTATTGTTATCATAGTTGTGGATTGAAAAATCGAGTTCTAGAAGTATACCTTGCGTAAGTGTCTCAAGACCAGGAAGAATTAGATCATGATTATTAAAATTCATGTTAATATTTAATCGATCTAATCCAATAGGCATACTTGTAACGTCATTTACTACGCCAGACTGGACTTTGTATTGTGGTTTAACAACAATAAGACTAGTAGGCAACTTTTCATTTTTTTGATCAGATGATTCCGATTTTGAGTCTG
Organism: Cryptomeria japonica; assembly: GCF_030272615.1. Lineage (NCBI taxonomy): Eukaryota > Viridiplantae > Streptophyta > Pinopsida > Cupressales > Cupressaceae > Cryptomeria > Cryptomeria japonica. The sequence continues at coordinate 358,894,644 of NC_081405.1, read as the reverse complement.
AGTGGATATCATCATGAATAGGACTGTCATCAGAGTCATCAAAGTCATTAGATAAGGTTTCCAAGCCTTGTTTAGGTGGTTTAGTAAGCATATGTATGGTATCAATGCCAACATCTTTAATGCTACAAGTTCCTTCATGTTGTGGTTCATTTTTCATTTGTATCTGACACACCTGTTGACATGATCTCATTGTTTCTGTAATTTTTTGTTGTCTACTCCATTCAGCTTCTTCTGGACTGATAACTGGTTCTTGTTGTGTAGCTTCTAACTCTTCCTGTGTAGTGCTATAATTGATTTGTTCTGTTTTAGGATAAGGACACATAGATGAGAAGCTTTCTGGTATTCTTCCTTCTTTCAATCCTTGTTCATAATTTGCTTGCCTCTTTTGTGTAATTTCTTGTATTTCCCTCTCTAGTTTTATGTGCATCAACTCTTGAGTATCATCTATGACACCACTAGATTCTTCTAGATTTTCTGTAGCCGATGTGTCTAAAAGATAGTCAGGACCCCATTCATACTCGTTTGAATCAGTCTCTGAATCATCTACTTGTTGACTGCCAGTATATGTGACTGGAACTTTTAATGGTGCAAACAATTCTCTGATTCTTACCACTTCATCTCTTATATCCTCAGGAACCTCAACTTCTTGTATTATCGTAGCTGATACCATCAAAGCCTAAGCACTGACCATTTCTTCCTTCTTGACTGTTGATTCCTCTTTCTCTTTTCTACACTCTACTTTTGTTTGTTGAGTGTTTGCTTCATGTAATATTAAAGGCGATATCTTTTTCAAGCACTTAGACTTAGAAACATGTTTTTGGTCTAATGTCTTTTTCAGATTATATCCCAGTCTAGCCTTATCATTTGTGGATTTGGTTTGTAGCTGAATTGGTTCAGTAATACCTCCTTTTGTTTGCCCAGAGGACTAGTACCTGAGTATCCCATACATTGCATCATTTTATAGCCAGGACCATATTGTTTTGAGGAAATCTCATAGTGTCGTACCTCCTCATTTTGACTATCCTCCTTAAAGAGCCAGTTAAGCACAACATCTTCTTCTATTTCATCGGCCAAGGAGGTAGAAGACTGTACAAAGAGACCATCATATATGGTATTCGGAGGTAAAGTTTGTGTTCTCATAGCCTCTGATGGTTTGCCCAACTATTTTGGTGATGTAGGGAGAGAAACTAATGATAGCACCACTTCTATCTTGTAGCCATCCATGCTGGTATCTATAATCTTCAGTCTCTTTTCTAATTCTTTCATCAATGTTTCTAGATCTTCATTTGGAGAGGCTGCCCTATTATGAGGCACAAAAGTATCTGCACCTTTTTTCAATGCATTACAGATGATATTTATATCAGCAGGAATACTGACTTCAGCTCCGTTATAAGGAAACTTTAAGCATTGGTGATATGTTGATAGTACTGCCTTCATTTCATGAATCCACGACCTGCCCAGTAAAATATTGTATGACAATGGAATATCAAGAACCTGGAAAAGGACATCTCTCTCTACCAGTCCTACTCTGATTGGTAATGATACTAGACCTTTGGAGGTCCTCTCTTCCTCATCATAAGCTTTAATTGTTATTTTCTTGCCTAGATCAATGACATTTTCAGAGAATCCTAGTTGTGTAAGTAGATGGTAAGTACAGATATTCAACCCCGCGCCCCCATCTATCAAAACATGTTTGACTCTGTGCTTGTGGATCATGGCCCCAATATGCAATGTCTGGTTATGTGGATGATTTAATGAATTGTCATCTTCTTCAGAGAAGGTCAAATAGTGAGGTGAAGTCAGATGACCCACCATAGACTGAAACTGATCAATGTCTAAATCTTTTGGAACGTTGGTAGTGAGCAATGCTTTGTCTAGGATTTCCTTGTGAGCAGATGAGAGTTGTAACAATTCAAAAATTGAAATTTGAGCATTTGTCCTTTTTAACTGTTCAACTACACTATATCCAGAGGATGATGATGAAGTTAACCTTTTAAATTTGTCCAAGGTTGATTCCTTTTGTTTGTTTGGTAAGGCTGTTGAGTTTTCTTGAGCCGGAGTGGAAGAACTAGCTCCTTGGAGAGTGACTTTCTTTTGAGATTGGGTCAGAGCTCTTGCATATTGTGATTCATTTGGTTTATCTTGAACTATAATCACATTGCAATATTCCAAGTGTGAAGGTTCAAGCATGTTGATAACATTGTCCTAGCTGGCATAAGTATAATTTACTTTAGCACCTCCTTTGGTTTTTGATGAATCACCTTATTCATAAACAGGTAAAGGATCTTTGAATGCTTTGCGATCAGCATTGGTCGAGTGATTTCCAACAATGATTTTACCAGCGTCTATGAGATCTTGAATCTCATGTTTTAGTTTCAGGCAATTGTTTATGTTATGACCCTTGTTTCGATGAAAGTCACAGTATTCATTTTCTCTCCACCATCTTGGTTTGACTTCTGGATTGTATGGTCTAGAGTTATCCGGTAGCGTTATCAGGTTGTTTTCCAATAGAGTCTTGAAAGCGAATTCATATGATTCTTCAAGAGGAGTGAAATCATGCTTAGGTTTAGAGATCCAAGGTTTCTCTTTGAACCATTCTTTTTTCTTAGGAGCATTCTCTGTTGTAGTTTCAGCAACTTTAAGTGCTTGTGTACCACTAGCCAAGTTGAATATTGTGGGCTGTGAGGTGGTTTTAATAGTATCTACTACTCCATCATTAACAAAATTCTTGTTGTTGTCCTTGCCAAATTTCCAATACTTGCTCTTCTCTTTAGAGCTAGATCCTGGTTGTGTTTTTCCAAGGTGAAATATCCCCTTTTTTGATGAGCACATCTTCCATTCGAATGGCGTTGTCTACCATCCTACTAAATGATGGGTGTACTTGCATTTGGATACTATATTTCAATTCTGGGACCAAGTTATTGATAAATATATCCATTTTCTCAGAGTCTGGGATAGGTCATGGATACCTAGAGAACATCCTTCTCCAATGCTGGAGGAAAGTGAGAAAAGGTTCTCCCATCTTTTGTTTAGTATTGCAAAGATCGATCATAGTCACAGGATGTTGAATGTTGTATGAGTATTGTTGCAAGAATAGTTGGACTAATTCTTGAAATCATTTTATTCCTTGAGGTAGACTTGAGAACAATTCCATGGCTTGTCCTCCCAGACTCCTCGGGAAAAAATGCATGAGATAGGTGTGATCATGCATGAATTTCGTACAGGCAGAACAAAACTCTCTGACATGATCTTGGGGATCTGAGATACCATCATATTTGTCAAATTTTGGGATTTCAATTTGTGAAGGAAATGGAGGCATGTATAGATTCTTGTCAAATGGAAATGGGAATATTGTCTCTAGGGAATATTGCTTCGGGGATTTATCCTTATTCTTGAATTCCGTGATCTCAGTTTTCAAAGCTAGTAGTTGTTTGTGTACTGCGAGGATAGGTGAATCTTCCTTTTTGGTGACAAGAGTCTGAACATCATATCCAACATGAAGTTTGGCACCTTGTCTTGCTAATCTTAAGATATAGTCTTCCTTCTCTCTAGCTAGGATAGCATTCATCACTTTTCTAAAGTCTTTGTCCTTTTGCAAGTCAAGAATTTCTTTTTCAGAAGGTTCAGCGTCTTGATCAACGTCACTGGAGGAGGAATCATCACTCCCGTGAACATTAGTATTGTCCTCATTTTTACTGCCATATACCATCTCATATATAGGAGGAGGTTGAGGTTCTTCAAAAATCGGTATTCCTGATGACGAAGGCATGTCAGTGAGTGGGTCTTCCTAATAAAATGGATTATGCTGGTATGTGAAGACTAGTTCCTTGCATTTGGCTTCTTTCTTACGGGAGCTCCTGGTTTGTATAGGCATCTTTATAGATTAGTTTGATCCAAAGCTTGTTTTTGATGCAGAGGTCAAGATCAATTTCAGTGCTAGTTTGTTCGGTTTAAGTATTGTTTGAGAGAAATAACTGAGATTTTGTCTGATTTCAGGAACGATCTATCCTGTCTAAGACATTTACCTGGGTTGATTCTAAAATAGTAACTAAGATTCAGTCTAATTCAGGAACGATATATCCTATGTAAGACGTTATCTAAGTGACTTGAGTTTGATAAGTAGTTTGATTTGAACTAGTTGAAGGGTGATCGACCAAATCATGCAACAAAAAAAAATGGTAGAGGTACACTATCTTGATCTATTTTATGCTTAGGAAAATTTGATAACCAGTATTATGTTCGCGGTAGACTATGTTTTTGGCAAGTTTGACTGTTCTGTCTGACAAAACCAGAGACTCGTACGACTGGGTTTTCTGAACCGGATGACAATTTAGTAGTTATAGAATGATAGAAGTTCTGTTTCATACGAGTTGCTGCCTTATACCGTACGACTGATGGGCATGTGCAAGATGACAAAAGACTAAGGTCAATTCTATTTTGTACGAGACAGTATACAATGCAGGACGATAAATGATGTAGACTCATACGACAGAGAATCTACTATAGGACGACAAATTAGTAAACTCGTACGACACAAGACTGGTGCAGCACGATAAATTAGCAGATTTGTATGACTGTTCACAGGGTAGAGACTAAAAATTTTGAGTTTTCTAACTACTGAGTATTGACAACTGAGTATGACAAATTCTGAGATGTCTTGATTTTTGACTGATTTTGGACAGAATTTCAACTTGGGATAGACTAGTTCTGACACGGATAGAGTTTCGACTTAGGATAGACTAGTTTCTGACATGGAAAGAGTTTCAACTTAGGATGGACTAGTTTCTGACATAGATAGAGTTTCAAATCACTGAGTTGTTTCTTGTTTTCTCCAATTTTGGTATTCCAATTTTTGTTTCAGGGATGAAAACACATAAAATAGGTAGTATGTATAGTAACTCCAATCACAGCATGCAAACCCTAATGAATTTGGTGAGGCAAGAAAACCTTTGCTTTTAGACTCAGGTACACACCCAATAGCTAATCAAAATATGGCCACTGAGTCTCACGCAATGGATTCTCAACGCCGTATTATCCGACTCCAAACGCTAATGGGGGCACGAAATGACAAGTATCTTGGGAGAGTTACTATCTCTCTTACACAAAGATTATCTCCCTTTCGAAGTTGAATCGGGTAGCTTCTAATTTTAATTGGATTTAGTAAGGGGTCCGTTCGGTGCATTGAGGTATAAACTCAATTAAGAGGTCTCCCAGCCTTGAAAATCAAGGTTTAATATACCTGAAGGTACGGAGGAGAGCTATTCCCGAGCACTGCCCTTGACTTGATTTTCATCAAATCACGTTTATTTTATAGTGGGTTGGAGTACTTGGCGTCTAGTAATTCCCACTTAGGTCGTTCCCCTCTCACCGGCCCTAAAGGCTATAGAGTTATTAGCTCCTCGGGAGGACAGGCCTGCTAAAGATGTTGCAATCAATCTTAAGAAAGCACTTCAAGGGTTTGGATTTCTGATTGTCTAAAAGAAGACAAGAGCATACTCTCCTACCTCTCAAATTTTTCTAAAACACGAAATATAGAATTTGTTCATTAACCAGATAGCAAGTTAGGTGCCTAAAAATAAATTTAAAGAATATACGATGTTTAGTCGATTCTCCTTAGGCAACCTACAAAAACAACGAATCAATAGTCATATTGTCTTTGTGCGACAAGCATATTCTTTGACAAGCGTTCTGCAAAAACTAGTTAGGCTGCAGTCAAGGTCAGTCATCAGAATAATTAAAAAAAATGATAAAATCATGAAATTTTCCTCTTTACCAGAGAATACAGAATCGTACGACAGAGTCTCGACTCATACAAGACAAGATTTAGTACTGCACAAAATAGGATTGTTGATGATGTTTGCTCGTACGATGGAGGATCTCTGCTCGTACAACATAATATCTACTCGTACGATATAATATTCTCATTCGTACGACACCTATAGTTTATTGTTTCAGCCTATAAAAATTGTCGTACGAGATGATGCAGAGACTGTACGGCCGAAAATCCGAAAAGTCGAAAAACCTGAAAAATAAAAAATAAAAAAAATCAATCTTGGAGGCCGAAAAACTTAGTCTCGTGCCCCACTGTGGGCACCAGATGTGTGTGTGTGTGTGTGAAAAGTGGAATAAGAAGCTACATCTACAACACACAACACTTCAATTTAGTCATTATATGCATGGTTAGTCATATATAAGCATTAATAAGAAAACCATGACAAATCGACCAATTGCCTTCTAAATGATGCGAGTATAAGATTGCTCTCAGATTGTTATAAGCAATACCAGTGACTAGACTACACCAAGATGAAGGATTTAATCTATATGATATTAAGCTATATGGATGCAAGCAATGGATGAATAATTCAAGCGAAAATCAATTCAAGCAATGATGGATGCAAGCAATAATGAATGGAAAAATGGATGCAAATAATCTAAAAAAAAGCACAATATATCAATGACTCCAGAACAAAATCAGTATAATAATGATGTCTTCTCAAAAATCTCTAGGGTGAATTGGAATGAGAGCTGAAGACTGAATTTATAGAGAATTACAGAGAGATGATGAAAAAGCTCAATTTAGGATTAATTGAAATAATTGAGAAATCAGGTTGAGTTAACCTTGAGATAGATTCCAATTATAGTTCAATTGAAATGCATTTGAATTAGAAGTCCAAGTTGCATTGGAAAACAATAATAAATCAATTCCATGCATTTGTGATAAAAATAGATAATTCTTTGTTTTATTCAAGAAAAAGATCTTTTTAATGCAACTGAACTTCTTTTTTTGAAAAGCTTTGAGTTCCAATTTAAGAGAATATTCAATAATTCAATTAATTGCTTTTCTGATTTCAAATTCTCAATTTAGAAAAAGAAATAATATCTCAAGTTTGATTTCTCTCTCAATTCAATTCTTTTATTTAATTTTCAATTCAACTCTTTGTTTTGTAATAAATTCTTCTTTTTATAGTAAATTAATTCTTTTTGCATGATTGAATGGAAAATTTATTAATTAATTAAATATGCAAAGATATTTAATAAATTAAAATAGGATAATTGATCAAAATGAATATTCTTGGAATGATTCAATTAATTAAATAAATATTTAATTAATATTGGGTAATTGATTTTGCCATGTGATATTTGATGATTAAAGAATTAATTATGTGCTCAAGATTGATTTAATTGCCTTTTGGTTAGGACCTTGGTGATGTTGTCGAGATTAGGGGCCCATGGTTTAGATGACCATTTTTAGGGTATTACAGAGAATATGTTGTCTATTATCTGGAGAATGATTTCATCACACCGAGCACCTATCCATTGACAATGGAAGAGATAAAGGCAAAGCAAGAACATATTCAAGCAATGATTGAAATAACATCTACATTGACCGACTCAGAGTTTAATGATCTAGAAGGATGTACTAATGCAAAGGCAATGTGGACTAAGCTCATATCTGTGTATGGTGGAGATGAACATGTTCAAAGAGCAAAAGTGGATAGTCTAAGAGGATGAATGAAGGTGAGAACATAACCCAGTATAGTACAAGACTAAAGGAGATTGTAAATCAAATCAAAGGAGCAGGAGGAACTATTGAAGATAAGGATGTAACAAGTAAGATGCTGAGAACCCTTCTACCTGCCTATGCAATCCGAGTCTTTGCAATCAATGAATTGAGGTCTGTACCCAATATGCCAGTTTCTTTAGATGCTACTATTGGTAAGCTACATGCATTTGAGTTAAGTAACTTTGATAACAGTGGGTCATCGATAAACAAAGTTGAATCTGCATTCAGTTCTTTTCATATTGATGAAATTGATGATTACAATGATAGAAAGTATAAGTACTCTGAAGGGAATCACAGTGGAGCAAGTGAAAGATTTTGCAAAAACATGGAGGAGGTACACAAACTGTATGAGGAAATCAGAAAGCAAGAAGAGTTTGAAGCACTATTAGCTAGAAGGCTATCGAGAGGAAAAGGTAAGTATAAAGGAAAGCTACCTTTAAAATGTTTCAATTGTGATAAGATAGGACATATGGCTTCTAACTGTCCTGACAAAGAATCTAGTGAAAAGAGAGATTACCGAGATGACAGACAGAAAAATAATCATTACAGAGGACACCGAAACTTCAGGAGAAGAGATAAAAAGACATGCCTAATAGCTGATGAGGAATCTAATGATGATAAATCAGATGAAACTGATATAGAGGAAGTTGTTTATGTGGCTATCAAAGATGGATTAGATGAAGAAAGGTATGAAGAAAAATCTTTAATATCTCATATAAATACTAATGATTCTTGTATCATAGATAGTGGTTGCTCACATCACATGACAGGTGATAAACACAAGTTTATTAAATTAGATGATTATGATGGAGGCTATGTAAGATTTGGTAATGATGCACCATGTCCGGTAAGAGGTAAAGGATCCATAACACTTCTTGACAATGCTAAATGTAATGATGTTTATTGGGTTGAAGGTTTGAAATACAATTTGTTGAGTGTAGCACAGCTAAACAACATAGGTTGCCGAATAGAGTTTGAAAAAGGAATTGTCAAAGTTCATGACAAGCATGGAAAGTTAGCTGCTACCAGGACACAAACAAGAGGTAATACATTTCATCTTGACTCAACTCGGAATAAATGTCTATATGCAAGGATAGATGATACCTAGTTATGGCATAAAAGGTTTTGTCATGTTAATTTTGATAATCTGAACAAAATAAGTAAGAAGCACCGAGTAAGAGGTCTACCGAGTCTTGAAAAACCTGAGAATGCTATGTGTCGAGGATGCCAAATGGGTAAGATGACAAGATCAAGATTTACAATTAAGACCTACACTTCTAAGGGAATTTTAGATCTTGTGCATACTGATCTTTGTGGTCCTACGAAAGTTCAGAGTTATTATGGTGATAAATATTTCATATTATTTGTGGATGATTACTCAAGGATGATGTCAGTAATGTTTTTAAAATAAAAATAAAAAGCTTTTCAAATGTTTAAATGGTACAAGGCTAGAGTTGAAAATGAAATAGGAAGACAACTGAAATGTCTCAGATCAGATAGAGGAGGAGAGTTTACTTCTGATGAGTTCAACTTATTTTGCAATGATCATGGTATAAAAAGACAAGTCTCTGCACCGAGAACTCCACAGCAGAATGGGATAGTTGAGAGAAGGAATAGATCTATTGTGGATTGTGCCAGAACCTTGATGATTGAAAAGAAAGTTCCACAAACATTTTGGAGAGAAGCAATAAGCATAGCAGTTTACACCCTGAACCGAGTACAACTGAAGAAAGGAACTTTGAAGACACCTTATGAAATTTGGTATGACAAGAAACCTAATGTAAGTTATTTTAAAATCTTTGGGAGTAGATGATATGTTCACAAAGATGATAGAAATGGTAAGTTTGATCAGAAAAGTTAAGAAGGAACATTTATAGGTTATTCTTCTAGAAGCAAAGCATTTAAATGTTTGATCAAATCATCTAACAAAATAGTAGAAAGTGCAAATGTGAAAATTGATGAATTTGCAGAAAGAAATTATGAAGGAAACTCCAAAGAACTAGAAGATTATGAAGGATTTGTCTATGTTCAACCGAGAAGTCCTATCGAGAAGACTGCTGTAGAAAATGAAGAGAATATCCAGTTATCGAGTGATGAAGAAGATCATAGAGAGCCTACCAAGCCTATATTAGCCAAGTATGTCAGAAGGAATCATGCACAAAGTCAGATTATAGGAGATAAGAATGATCCAGTGATGACAAGGAACAAACTGAGACAGAACACATGTCTAATATCTGAATTTGAACCGAGAATAGTGCAAAAGGCATTTAACAGTGAAGATTGGATAAATGATATGACAGAAGAGATTGATCAAATCAAGAAGAATGATACATGGACACTGGTCCCAAGACCGAAGGACAAAAATGTAATCGGTACAAAGTGGATCTTCAGAAACAAGCTAAATGAAAAAGGTGAGGTCATTCAGAATAAAGCAAGACTATTTTGCAAAGGTTATGCCCAAGAAGAAGGAATTGATTATGGTGAGACTTTTGCACCTGTGGCAAGACTTGAAGGAGTAAGAACATTGTTGGCATATGCTGCTTACAAGAATTTCAAGGTATATCAAATGGATGTCAAATCTGCATTTCTGAATGGTATATTAGAAGAAGAAGTTTTCATTGAACAACTTGAAGGATTTGTTGAAGGAGAAAATAATGATCAGGTATGTAAATTGAATAAAGCTTTATATGGTCTGAAACAAGCACCTAGAGCATGGAATGAGAGATTGCACTCATATTTGATCAAAATTGGTTTTATAAGAACAAGTGAAAACAACAATATGTACATGAAGAATGATGAAAATGGAATACTGATCTCAGCCATATTTGTTGATGATATTATCTTTAGTTGAAATGACTCTCTATGCAAGAACTTTGGAAATGAAATGAGTAAAGAATTTGAGATGTCATTAATCGGTGAGATAAAATATTTTATAGGTCTACAGATACTGCAAATGAAAGATGAGATTTTCATTACCCAATCCAAGTACATAAAGGAAATCTTGAAGAAATTTGGAATGGAGGATTCAAAACCAGTAAGTACTCCTATGACTACCAACTGTAAACTATCAAAGAATGATGAATCTGCATCTGTTGATGAGACACTTTACCGATCTATGATTGGAAAGTTGCAATATGTTGTTCACAGCAGGCCACATATAACACATGCAGTAGGTATTGTTGCAAGATTTTCTACAGATCCTAAGGAAACACACATGACGACAATCAAAAGAATTTTCACATACTTAAAAGGCACTAAAGATTATGGCTTAGTATATCGGAAAGAAAAAAATTTTGATTTAAAAGTTTATACTGATGCTGATTGGGCAGGCAACATTGATGACAGGAAAAGCACAAGTGGAGGAGCTTTCTTTTTAGGAGAAAGACTAGTGAGTTGGCTTAGCAAGAAATAAGGTTGTGTTTCTCAGTCAATAGCAGAAGCTGAATATGTTGCTGCAGCACTGAATTGCACCAATATAGCATGGATCAAACAATTGTTGGAAGGTATAAATGAGCAAGTTACCGAGCTAGTAACTATATTCTGTGATAACACTAGTGCCATTAACATTTCAAAGAATCCTATTATGCACTCTAAGACAAAGCACATCTCTATCAAATATCATTATCTTAGAGAAGAAGTTCAAAAGAAGAAAGTGGTTTTAGAGTATGTTAGCACAAAGGAACAAATTGTAGACATCTTCACCAAGCCACTGCCAAAGGACACTTTTGAGTATCTCAGAAGTCAGTTAGGGGTCCTACCCCTATCTTCCATTCACTGACTGAGTTTGGTGAAAGCATCAATTCGATGACTCTATAGAATATCTTTTAGGAGTTGATGTTGATTTACACACTTTAGGAGGTTTTCTAAAGGTGTGCAGGAAACAATAAATAGGGAACAAAAATAGAAGACAAAATGCTCTAACCGAGACTGAATTGATACATAACAACATGGAATTCACTTCTCAGAGGAAGAAATTATGTTTTTAGTTCTTTTCATTTTTGGCATTGTTGTCAAAGGAGGAGAAGACTAACGTATGGGGGAGAAGTCTACTGACCGAAGGAGAAGACTACATTTCAGAACCGGGGAGAAGACTAATGACAGAGGGAGAGCATTTCAGAATTTCACAGCAATTTGAATCCGAATCAATAAAGTCAAATCAATTGGTTTTGCCATCAATGCCAAAGGGGGAGATTGTTGGCATTATAACAAACAAGAAGAAGGTTGGCATTCCAATTACAATGAGAGATTGTTGGCATTTCAATAAGGATATTGAGAAGGTTGTTGATGACTATGGATATAACTGATTAAGGATGATTATTGTCTTAATATTATTATTTTGTCATTGATGTCAAGAAATTGATTTTCTAATTCAGTAAGATGTTGCCACATCTTAAGAAGTATGATTTGATGAGTATAAAGATGTCGGTAAAAGACACAGAAAGAATATGATGAATAAGGGGATAAGTTATTCAATGGGCAACTATTACCGAGTTAGACAATGATGAGATCATGATGTTTAGATTGTTTTGATATCCTACATATGCTATTGTTTGAAAGGTTAATACTATACTATGTTACCAAGCAAAGAACTTAGTCGGTAAACCCTAAGGAACCTAGTCAGTAAACCCTAAGGTTATCGCTATCGGTTAATGAAGGTAGAATGTCTACCGAGTGAAGTTTAGTATTTACTGAGTTACAACCGAGCTATAACAGAATGCATTAAATGTTTACATGTGATATTTAATGAAGGAAGCTGATGAGCTAGAGCAGATTAAATAGTTGGTAAGCTGTGTATGAAGATTGTTAAAGAATCTATGGTAAAGAAAGATCGGCAGGAAGATCTACAGCTCAGATTGAACTGCAATACCCTAACACAAGTTCCAAGGTGAAAATGCAAGTTCCAAGGCGGGGTAAAACATTTTCAGATCGAAGGATACATTGAACCTAGACAAGATTGAAGATCTGATGGCTATGATTGATCATGGGAAACATGATCAAGGAGATTAAGTGGTTGGAAGATTGTTTATAAATAGGAAACTGTTGATAAACAATGTATGCGGGCAAGTGTATGCACAGGGATGCTACATAGTGATTACTGAGCACAAAAGCTTGAAGACCTATTTTGATAATAGAGTATAGAGCCCAGTAGAGGGACAAGATAAGTCCTATGAATTGATTGTATTAAGCAAATAAGAATCTACTTCAGCATTTTTAGATGTGAAGTTGTAGACATATTTTTATTACTATTATTTTAAGAAGTAGCAAAAAATCTCTTAATCGAGTGGACTTAACAATCTTATTTGTAAAATCCTCTAGCAAGGTGACATTCTTATTGAGTGTTTGAAATCCTTTAACAAGGTCACTTCTAACAAGGTGAAGATCCTAACAGATCTGAGGGAAATCGCTTAACCGAGTCACATCTAGCAATGTGTTTGTAATCTTTAATAGGATTTGCTTTTAACCGAGCATACTCTAGAAGAGTATATTTCTTAGTGAGTCCGAAATCCCACAGTGGTTTTTCCCTATTTGGGTTTCCACGTTAAATTTGGTGTTATATGTTTGTGATCTTATCTATTTATGGGTCTGCATGCATTACTGTTTTTCTGATAAGGTTACCGAGGTTGAATCTATTGTTTTTATTGAAGATTAAGTTTGAATGATTCACCCCCCCCCCTCTCATATTGTTAGCTTGGCATCTGTACTAATCATATTTAGTATCAGAACTATCACCATGGTTTTTCCCCTTATAGGGTTTCCACGTACAAATACTGGTGTTATGTGTTGTGGATGTTATTGTCTTTCTGTTTCATGCATTAATCTTTACCGGTATTGCAATTAACTGATAAACTGTCTACCGACATTAAGTTTGGTTTACCCATATTAAGGATTAAGTTTGGTTAAGTTTGTTTTGGTTTAAATTCATTTGACAACTGATTCACCCCCCCCTCCCCCTCTTAGTTGTGTCTGGGATCTAACAATTGGTATCAGAGCCTAGTCCTCTTTTTGCAGAAGTTTAATAGCTTGAGGAGATCCAATGTCTTCTACCTATTTCAGGAAGGATAGTCCTAAAATTCATGGAACCAACTATGGCATATAGAAGATTAGGATGGAGACACATCTGAATTGCATTGGAAAGGACATATGGGAAGTCACAAAGAATGGCTATACTACTCCTACTCCTGGTCAGCCTAATCCACCAACCTTAGGAAAAGATGAGGAAAATGATTGCAAAGCAAGAGAAACACTTTTGAGCGCATTATCAGATCAACAAATAATGAGATTATCAGATAGATCTATTGCTAAAGCTATTTGGGACCATTTGGAAACATTTAATGAAGGAGATTCCACAGTCAAAATTGCAAAACTTGAAAGCTTCTAGGTCAGGTATGAAAATCCAAAAATGGAAGAAGATGAAAGGATTTCTGCTTCTATGGAAAGAGTAAATGAAATTGTTTTGGGTATTAAATGTTGTGGAGGAACCTTAAGTGAAGATGAAATTATTTCAAAAGTTTTAAGAAGATTGCCACTGGCATACAAAATGAAAGTTACTACTATAAATGAGTTAAGAACAATGCCTAATACATCAGTAACTAGAGACATATTGATTGGAAAACTTTCAGCTTTTGAAATTGAGGAATTTGGTCATGTTGCTACTATAAAGACAGATTTAGCTTTTAAGGCATCAACATCATTTGCATCATCATCATTTGACAAGTCTGATTGGAAATCCTTTTGTGCAAGAGAACTTGAAGAAAGAAGGAGAGAAAATGAAGAACTTAAAGAACTTGAAGCACTATTTGCAAGAAAAATGCCTAAAGGTCCAGTTGGAAGTAAGTATGAAGTTAAGGCACCCTTTAAATGTTTTAACTATAATAAGATTGGTCATATGGCTTTAAGATGCCCTGATAGACATGCAAGATTGAAAGAAGAAGCTAGAAGAACATACAAGCCTAACCTTGAATATCAGAGATACAGATTTAAGAAAAATAAAGACAAGTCTTGTTATCTTGTTGATGAAGGAGTCACTGATGATTCTGATGAGGATCCGATGGACAATGGATGGGTCTTTGTTGCTATAATAGAACATCAACCGGCACCTACTATTCAACCGGTAGAGCAGGCTCTGGCAAAAAAAATTGAAGTTAAGGATGAATGGATCATTGATTCAGGATGTTCACATCATATGACTGGTGATAAAAGTAAATTATTGACTTTTCAGGAATATAATGGAGGTCTAGTAAGATTTGGAGATGATAAATCTTGTTTGATCAAAGGAAAAGGTACTATATCTCTTTATGGTAAGCATAATACTGACAATGTTTACTATGTTGAAGGTTTAAAGCATAATCTTTTGAGTGTTGGTCAATTAGTTAAAAAAGGATTTTAGTTACAATTCAAGAATGGGAAATGCAAAATTATGAATAGAACTGGTTTGGAAATTGCAACCGGTAATCAAACTAGAGGTAATATCTTTCATTTGAATAACAATGAAAAGACATGCTTGATTGCACATATTGATGAAAGTTGGCTATGGCATAAGAGACTCTGTCATGTAAATTTTGATTGCATTGTGAAAATCAGTACAACTAAAGCAGTTAGAGACTTACCTAAGATTGTTAAACCTCACAATCTGGTATGTAAGGAATGTCAATTTGGAAAACAAGTTAGAGCATCTTTTAAAAGTATTCCAAAAAAATCCAATAATGCTCTTGACGTAATTCATATTGATTTATGTGGTCCAACTAGAACTAAAAGCTTACAAGGTGATAGATATTTCATGCTAATAATTGATGACTATTCTAGAATGTGTTGGGTTACTTTTCTCAGAGAAAAATCAGAAGCACTTGGGAAATTCAAGCTATTCAAGGCAATGGTAGAGAATGAAACCAGTAAGAAAATAAAATGTCTGAGATTAGATCAAGGAGGTGAATTTACATCTAAGGATTTTAATAAATTCTGTGAAGTAAATGGAATCAGAAGACAATTATCAACACCCCGGACACCCCAGCGGAATGGAGTTGTAGAAAGGAAAAGTAAAACTATCTTGGATGCAGCTAGAAGTATGTTATCAGAAGCAAATCTACCACATGTATATTGGAGAGAGGCAGTAAGAACAATAGTCTACACATTCAATAAAGTTCACACCAAAGGTGAAATTGGTAAGACCCCTCATGAACTATGGTTTGGTATTACTCCTACTCTTAAATATTTTAGAATATTTGGAAGTAAATGCTATATTAGAAGAGATGAGTATATTGGCAAATTTGATCCTAGAAGTGATGAAGGAATATTTCTTGGTTATTCATCTAAGAGTAAGGCATATAGATGTTTTAACAAGAGATTAAAGAAAATTGTTGAGAATACAAATGTGAAAATTGATGAACACTTTAGAGGAACTTCAAGGTATATAGACTCTAAAATGGCAACAAAGATACTAACAAATGAACCTACATTGAACACATTAGTACAAAATGAAGATCCAATTACACCGGTATCATCTGAAAATTCCACTGTAACTGCAGAACAACAACAAATAAAGACACCTCGGTATGTAAGATTGAACCACTCTAAAGATCTGATAATTGGGAACAAATATCAAGAAGTTATGACAAGAGGAAGACTGGAAAATGAAGAGGCATGTCTTATTTCTCAAATTGAACCAACATCAATTAATGAGGCATGTGAAGATAAACATTGGATTAAAGCTATGGAAGAAGAATTAGAACAAATTGAAAAGAATAACATATGGACATTAGTTCCCTGGCCTAAAGACAAAAATGTAATTGGAACAAAATGGGTATTCAGAAACAAACTTAATGAAGATGGTAAGGTAATAAGAAATAAAGAAAGACTAGTGTGTAAGGGATATTCACAGAAAGAAGGAATTGGTTACAATGAAACCTTTGCACCTATAGCTAGAATTGAGGCTATCAGATTATTCTTGGCTTTTGCAGCACACAAGAACTACAAAGTATATCAAATGGATGTTAAATGTGCATTTTCGAATGGAGATCTTGAAGAAGAAGTTTACATTTAGAAACCTAATGGATTTTCTTTGACAGATAACAAAGATATGGTTTGCAGGTTAAGGAAAGCTTTGTATGGGTTGAAGCAAGCTCCAAGAGCTTGGTATGCTAGATTGGATAAATACCTTTTGAAGATTGTTTTTTTTAAAGGTAATGCTGACAACAACTTATACTATAAAGTGACTGATGATGACATCTTGGTTATAGAAGTTTTATTTGATGATATAATCTTTGGAGGAGAAGATGGATTATGTAAAGACTTTTCTATTGAAATGCAGCAAGAATTTGAAATGTCTATGATTGGAGAGATAAAATTCTTTTTACGATTGCAGATTTCATAAACTGATAAAGGTATATTCTTGAGTCAATCTAAGTACTTGAAGGAGTTACTAAAGAAATTTGGGATGAAAAACTCTAAACCAGCAAGCACACCTATGACTACAAATGACAAATTATCACTAAGGGATGAATCTATACCTATTAATCCGACTAGGTACAAATCTATGATAGGAGGTCTACTATATTTGACATAAACAAGACCTGATATTATGAATGCAATATGTATTGTTTCAAGATTTCAGAGTAATCCTAAATAAAATCATGAATTAGCAGTAAAAAGGATTTTTCAGTACTTACAAGGCACCACAAATCTTGGCCTATGGTATCCTAGAGATGAAAATTTTGAATTATGTGCATACACAGATGCAAATTGGGTAGGAGATGTAGATGACAGAAAAAGCACCACCGGCGGAGCATTTTTCCTTGGAAGCAGATTAATTTCTTGGTTGAATAAGAAAGAAAGTTGCACATCTTTATCAACAGCTAAATCAAAATAAGTTGCAGCAGCAACTAACTATACATAGGTATTATGGCTTAAGAAAATGTTGAAGGACATAAAGGTAAAATGCAAGGAACCTATAACTATCTATTGTGATAATACAACATCAATTGATATATCTAAGAATCCGGTACTACATTCTAAAACTAAACATGTCTCTATCAAACTGAATTTTTTGAAAGAGAATATTGAAGCAAAAGAAGTAAAACTGGTTTTCACTAAACCTTTGCCTAAGGAGACTTTTGAATATCTTAGAGATCAGCTTGCAGTCATACCCCCACTGGTAGAGACTTAGATAGTTGATGTTTTTCATCAACTGACAGAACTAACAGAGAAATCTTTTACTCCGGCTTTGATGAGGAGAGCTACTTCTCAGGGGGAGTAGTTGGTATTTTGTATTTGAATCTGGTTTTTGTATTGCTTTGGCATTTGATGTCAAAGGGGGAGAGATCGATATGGAAAAACACATGTTACTCCTAGAGGGAGAAACTTTATCCCTTGGGGAGAGATTGCTATTTTGGGAGATTGATTACTCTTTATACCCGGATTTTGATTTCTGGATATGATCTCTTTTGGGAGATTGTTGGTTTTTGGTATTTGGCATTTTTGTTTTGGCACTTTGATGGTTTTTCCATCTTGTGTTGCCATCAATGCCAAAGGGGGAGATTGTTGGTATTTTGGATATGTTGATATGGTTTTGTCATTGATGTCAACACTTATCAACTCTGGCAATGTTAACCGACAAGCAAGTGACTTATGCACAGTCACCGGTATCTGGTTCACTGGCAGGATATATTGTTCACCGACACTTGGAATGACATGGAAAATACTTGGCTATGTCGAAGACATAATTTGGACACTTTGTCTTGAAGATTTTTTTATTGGTATATTTGTGTTTGCATATTTATTATTACCAGCAAATAGGTCTAGGATCAGCACCGGTAGGCTTATCTATTCCAGATCAGCACGACACACTATGGAGATGATTTATTAATGTTGTAAATGCATTAAGCCGACATGTTGAATCGGATATTTCATCAGTTATTGTTTTACTTGTAAATTGTTTTATTAATATCTTTTGTAAAGTTGACCTATACATTTTGGTCCTAGGCTTCGGTATATATGTAAGATCTTATTTGATCGAAGAAGGAAGTGAGGAATGTAAATAAAGTAAGGTATATGTGAGAATAAGTAGAGTTATACACACATACATCATTTGAAGGTAGAAGGAAGGTTTTGTGAAGACATATCAGAACTGAACCGGTACTAAATCCAGCATATAAAGATGTTATTTTGAGCATACATCATTATTGGATTTAACCATCCAATTGTAGTCAGTGTGACTCCTATTTGTGTTTGAGCAGTGAGCTCTAGGCACTTGGCCTTTTTGCATGTGCAAACCCCCTATTGTATACACATATTATCTGTAGTAGTATCATCTGATTGTGGGTAAGGTTTCCCACCATGGTTTTTCCCCTTACAGGGTTTCCACGTATAAATGCTGGTGTTATGTGTTGTCGATGTTATTGTCTTTTTGTTTCATACATTAATCTTTATCGATACTACAATTAATTGATAAACTATCTACCGGCATTAAGTTTGGTTAAGTTGTTTTTGGTTTAAATTCATTTGACAACTGATTCACCCCCCCCCCCTCAGTTGTCTCTGGGACCTAACAGTATAATGATATGGTGATTTTATTCCCTATTGTGAGCATATGTACACTGAACCTACATTTCTCCCACCCTTTTTTAGGTGGACTAGGGTACTAGGTGCATAGTCCTCCTAGATTGGGCCCAATTTTGAATATGTTGGTGTACTAGTTTATGTCAATTTTTATTAGTTCTCGATATTTTAATATGACCATTGGAGGTTGGCCTAATTTATGAAATACCTTGGGAACCATGTATAAGAGCATATTTCCTAATTCATTTTCATACCTACACATTCCAATCAACTCCTAGAGAAAGTATTATGAGCGAATTTATTTATATATAAGAATTATAGAGCAACAAGTTACAAAAATCTTCATGTGCAAGTGGTTTTCATGATTGATATTGTCTTGCTATGCCATGTTATTGCATCAACATTTGTGGGTCCTATCCAAAGCGAATTACATCATCAACAACATCAAGCTTGAGATATAATATTATAAATTCAACATTTTCCTTAAGGTTTCAATCTCTACCCTACAAGGGTAAGCTCTCTTTTCTATCAATTCATTATTATAGGGTTAATTTCAAACCCAAGGTTTGACTCAGGCAAAACCCTACAAACCAACACATTTTTCCTCTCTTATGTGTGCAAGTTTCTAGGTTTATCAAACAAGGAATATATATTCAAAAAGTGTATACTAAGACAAAGAGTTCCATATTTTCAAGAAGTAAAAAACCCTGGATAGTGGCAACTGTTGTGAGTGTTCGACACTTTCCAAAGGAAATTTTAGGGAAATACTTAGTAATATCTTAATCCTAAATTTGTTTCTAGTATCTTCATTAGACACCTTGAGGATAGTAAAGCCTAGCTACAACGACTACCAATTTTGGGCACAAATTGTATACATGAGTTCCTTTCTATTCTCTATTTCTAGACTTGTACTCAAATTTTTCATATCTGATTTGTAGCTTACTATTTATGTTGATTACTCTTGGTTTTTCATCATTAACCCTAGTTATCACATTCTTCTATAAAATCAAAATTATAAGCACAAGAATAATCAAGCATGCCTACCTCTTTCAGTGGGTCTGAAGTTAGGCATATTGATTCATTCTTGAATGCATTGTATGTGTAAATGGGTTTTATTTCTAGGCTTTAATGATTAGACTAGAGAATCTTATTTACAAACATCTATAAATAGATAAAAAAAAATTAAGTAACTTTTTTGACATAGATGAAACCGAGCTATACTATTTCAGAATAATTTTTGATTTAAGTGAAAAATGGGTTTTGAAGGGACTCAAAACCCTTTATATATCAAATTAGGGATAGAAGTTGACTTCTCAACCAAGAGGAGAGAGCCACAACCAAAAAATAGAGTCTGTCCCGAAAGACAGCAGACAATCCATCCTAGGACAGGGCCAGAAAAACTTGCCCAAACAACCCACTACAAGGGCCCTCAAGATTTACAACTGGCCTTGTGGGAATGAAGAGTAATATCAAAAGAAGGCTTGGATGTCTTTGAATGCTTCCCTTTTATAGTTATCCAACCCTCTTCAACTTTAGCTTCTACAACAAGCCAATCCAAAGAGCCCAATACCAATCTATCCGAAGTGGAAAAAGGAGCAACAATAGAGGGAGCAACAATCGTCACAAGTATAAGACCCCCTTCAACAGATGGGGCAGAAGAAGTGACAGCACACAATGGAGTAACTGGCGGGGTAAGAGACAACAAACCATTTTTAATAGAAGAGACAACAAGAACCTATATCCCAACATTTTTAATCACTGAGCCTTCCTTAGTGGCATCTGAAGAATTTGCCATAACAGAGTCTAAACGAGTCATTGAAACCCCATCATCCAATGACTCAATAGAAGATTCCAAAGATTTCTTAACTTTGTAATGCAGGTAAGAAGCACTCGACCACCATGAAGCCGCAATATATTTATTCTCAAGCCCACAATTCCCAGCCACATGGCTAGTTTTGAAGCATTTGCGACACCTGAACGAGATACCTTTGTAATCCAAAGTTTGGACCTAGATACCAAAAGAGGAGATAATGACAATCTCAGATGGTAGTCCCTTAGACACATCTACCTCCACCAGAATGCAAGTAAAAGTAGTGTGATAAAGCCCAAAGGATTCATTATCCACCATAATGAAACTCCCAATAGCATCACCAATCTCCTCAAAGAGAGAGTCAGCCCACAAATGGATAGGAATATAAGGAAGTAGAACCCAAACCAAGATTTTGTTGAACTTCTCAGAAAGGGGGTTAAAATTGGAGTGCCAGGGTTTGGCCAAAAGCGGCATTTTATCTTTCTCATAGAAAAAAATTTCACATAGAATTTTTCTTCTATCCTTAGCATTCTCAAATTTAGCTACAAAGAAACCTTTAGCCATAGGGTATATGTGAATAGTACCAGAAATGAGTGGATCCCAGTGATGAGAGATCCATTTATGCAGCTCTGGGAGGCTGGGCCAAAAACCCTTGAATCTACAGATAATGCCATGCTTCGTAAAAACCTTCACATTATTCTCTATTTCCTTATATGAATCCTTATTCACATTAACAAAGGTTGCACAAGAGACAGGGATAAACTCCCTCCCCCCCCTCTATGAAAATTTGTTAATGGCACCCGAGAAGAGCTGTTGCGACGGATCTCTGTAGCCACCATCGCCCATGAGGGACCATTAGGAGCCACAGCAGCAGACTGGTTCGAGGTGTCGTCAGGGAGAATGACACCAGGGGAGCGAGCGGGAACAACAAGTGGGACGGTTGCAAGAGACATTTCAAAAACCAGCAATGTTAGTATAGCCTCAGACTAGTTTTAAGAGGTAGGCTTACCACAAATAAATCTATAAAATTTTGGTAAGACATAGTTGGACTCAAATATATTTATTGGCAATTTATGAGCCTAAAAGTGATTATTATGAGATAGTTGGGATCAATTTGTATACCAAAATTTAAATATAATTTAACACTAAATCACCTCAAACATATACTATAGTCTAAAGGTTGCATAATAAATATCATTTTCTAGTCAATAGATGGTCTATACTCACTAGTGAATTAGTGAGGAAAGGACTCTACCTAGATTAGAAGTTAAAGAAAACTTGTCCAATATATATGCAATTAACCCCTTAAATGTTAGAAAGTTTCTATAACATTGGATGCCCCTTGATTGGAATATAAATACATAGGCCTGTTTGATATCAAGCAAATGGTCAAGACCTAGCTATAAAGACCTTGGTGTTATTTATATTCTTATAGGAGATCGATCACCTAAATTAGGAGAAGTGATGTAAACCTTATATTTCACTTGAGCTATTGAGTGTGTCGAAATACGTAGATCAACACTAGAATTCTTCAAACTTATTGTAATAGCAATGAATTTGATGAGGGAAAAATGGATATTGTGAATATAGAAGTCTATGACTCTACTTACAAGTCATGGGTTATTTATCGCAAATCTTCCAATGGATTACACTGTCTCTCTAAGCAACATTATTGTGTAACAATATTTTTCCATTGTAATAAAACTAGTCTAAAGGATGATAACACACAACCTTAAATATGATTTAGTGAATTTTGTGTAGTTTCCCATGGGTTTTCACCATCCTCAACTATTTTTAAATAATTTATTTGTTTTATTTATAATTTATTTTATTAAAATTATTGAAAGTACCCTTTGTATGTGAGAATGGTATCCAAATATAGAGAGTCCTCATTTATTTTTGCATTGGAAACTATTATAGAGATATCTAAACTCTCAACAAAGAGAAGGAATTAAAAATATTATTATAGTTGGAAATGACATATGCTTTGAAAGGATCACAAGGTTGAGATTATCATATCCTCCCCAAATTCCTATCTTTACATTGTTTACCTAATAAATACTATTTATTACATAGGGGGTCTTGTAATGCCAAAATAAAATTTCTTGTAGAAGACAACATCATGTATTGTTAAAGTTCCAATGCATTGATCATCTTTCTTAGCCTAATCATGTAATGTGATATGCAGTATTGTTTGGTAATCCATCTTCATAGGACTATATAAGTAATAAATATTCAAACCAACAATCACATTTAGATGACGAGATAACTTTTAAACTCTAATTTTGGAGTAACCATGATTATACTTCTATTGTGATGAACTATGCATGCAATTGAATACAATAAAAATAAAGAGAAAGAGGTGCAACTTGACTTTAGTCAATGCCAAAACTATATGATCATTTGTGTGAAATCTATGTTTTGCACAGCGTGAATAGTGCACATATGATTTAAAATTATGAACTTAGAAGAACAACATTGCAATATTAGAGGCATATGTGTTATTTATCAAGATGCTTCGTGTTAAAAAAGGTTCAACATTATAATATGCATTATGGTTAATTTTATATGTTCTCGGTGTCATCTATTACTTTACACCCGTTATTGTAAACTATATTTAAGATTTGTCATGATTTTACCCTCCATGAGACTATATTAAGTTGAAATTATTTCAAGCTAAAAAGATAACAATAAATATATTCCTTTGCAAATAATCTTAAATTTTTATATATTTCAAATATTCCATGACAACATCATACTTCTTGAATGACAATCATAACGAATTTTATCGTAGATTTTGAAGAAGGTACAACACACTGGCACAACCCACATGTCCAGTTGTTTTTTCCTCTTTCTAATATAAAACATGTACAACTATATATTAGTGAATCTAATTCATGTAAGGCAGCAAAAACATAAGTTATGCATTACTGATGTTGCTACTAGTTATATAAAATGTAAAATTTATAACTAGTGAAATACCCTAATAGGAAATACAGAGTATAGAGCTTGTTTCACCCCTAACCAACATAGATTATTCAATAGGTTTTACATTTCCCTGTCATGAGAAAAAATAAAAAATTAATCAACTAGTTTCAAATCTTCTTTATGCTTTGAACAAGAAGGATTAAAAATATAAAAAATTATCTGTGAATTTGTCTTTTTATCTTTATATTAGATTTTAAGATATTATGTTTTTCTTATAGTAAATATTTTTTATAAGAATTATGAATGAAACAAAAATAACAATCTTTCAACCAAATATTATCAAGAACAACAAGAAACATCAAGAAACAAAATCTAATAACAATAACATCTCATAGAGAGCTTCCTCTCTAATAACTGCTTGAATCTAGAAACAAAATCCAATAACAATGATATCTTAGAGAGAACTTCCTCTCTAATAACTGCTTGAATCTATAACTCTCACAATAGCTAATCATCTTCGTTACATTGTTGTAAATCCAACCACTGGTTGCCATCTATGAAGGAGGTGGTGAGGAACATGGCAACCTCATCATCATTGAGTTGATGAGACCAACCTACTCTCCTAGAGCTATTGGCCCCTGGTCCTATGCATTTGTATTCGCCGAAGTATGCAAATCTGACATAAATACAAGAAAAAAGCATTACACAACTTAAAACATTTTCTAATATAACAAGTGCCACATAGTGGCCAGTACTTGTCTTTTTAATGTTGCAATAATAAAATTTTTGTTTAGAGGTAGGTTAGATAATAATTTGAGATAATATATTCTTGCAATAGTATAATAGAGAGTGCACATAATTATAACATAGTTATAAAATTACAATAATATCTATAACTAATTCAAACCTTAACAGTAACCTTAATTCTAACCTTAACATAATTTGTACCCTACCCTAATCCTATTAAATACAACCCTAATCCTATTTTTAAAATTTGTTTAGACCTAGTTATGAATCTAACTCTAAGCCTACACAATCGAATCGAGAAACAAATCACTAAATGCTAAATTTAATCTTTTAAGTTAAAAATAATTCTAACATCGACTCTTATTATAAACCTAATTTTAATCCTAATCTAATTATTTTAAAATTATAATAATAAATAAGAATTAAGATTAAAGTTATAATATAATTAAGAATTATAAATTAAGTTATAATCATTTGTTAAAATTATAACTATAAAATTAATAATAATAATCTTAATTTCAATTAATAATTCTTTAATGAAAATTTTAATATAATTATTAATAATAGATTTATTATTATTATATATAATTTTATTATTCATTGATTATATATAATTAACATGTTTAATTTTGATTTTCTTTTATTATAAAAAATGTATTGAATCCTAATATAACAATTTTAATTATATTATTGTATATATATAGAGAATTAAATATATTAATAATATTTATAATATTAAAATTATTTATTCATCCTTTATCTAATATTTAATTAAATTATATACTATATAGAAAATATATATTAATATATTTGTCAAAGATATATATTTATATTATCAAATTTTATGAGGATAACTAAAGATTTAAAGATTTAGATAAAAAATTTAAATACTTTGAAAAGAAAATTAAAACACATTAAACATTATTTTAATGACCAAAAAAATTGCCTAAAAAAATTCATGTAGAATGTGGATCGGGAAATCCGGTAATAAGATGCAAATTATTTGAGCCAATTAGATTCAAGAAAAACAATTTATGTAATTTGACGACTTAAAAATCTTGCATCTTAACTATTTAAAAATTTAAAAACAGAATAGAATGAAAAAATTCATAAATATGATTAGTAGAAAAGCAATTGAATAATCATGAGTTAATGAAAATAGGGTGCAACCTATTGCAATAGTACTAGGTACTAGCGTAACGGCAAGTACTAATAAAAAGATCAATGTTTCCTAGCAATTCTGAGTGTGTAACACTTTTAAGCCTAGAAGTGTATTCTTAGTGTGACCACACACATTAAGCAACATATTAAGTCTAGAGAATGTAAGTCAATTCTAAGTGTTTAACACTTTTAAGCCTAGAAGTGTATTCTTAATGTGTGTGGTTTAAGCCATTTCATCAAGAAAAATAAACAAGAAAAAAAAAGGAAAAAAGTTGAATCCTGTAATTACATACTGGTCTATTGTAGTGTTCCCCCAGTCTGACCATCCTTGTGGAGAAATGATGTCTTCCATATCTGTGTAGCTAAATACAACACGGGCATATGTGCCCCAAGCTCGGCCTAAATGCACACGCCCTGTGCCAGTTATTGAACACTTCACAAAAGAAAACCCTGTTCTCTCATCTGCAGATCTACGACTATGTGCTGTAATATACCCTGTTACTTGCCCTCTACTCTTATCTGCAATGGAATGGATCTCGCATCCCTGTCTTATAATCTTTATATTAGACTTTCCAATTTATGTTTCTAAAAATGATTTTGGAATTCCTTTATCATCAGCATGAAAACAATCATTTTGTGAAATATGTACCTGATAAAGAGATTGAGCAAGTCCAAAAATGAAGTCTGCAGTTCCTTGTATGAAACAGTTATGGAAGAAGTGGCGGCCATATTGATCAAGGAGAGTATCTTGCCTGCCATAAAAGGCACATGTGTAAAATGCAGCTCTGTCCCCTGATACTCTAACTGCTACTGCTTGCCCTCCTATGCTCCTTGGAGCTGGATCAGCAAAGTTCTGCCCATCAAAATTCAATGTATTATTGAAATTTTTACTAATTAAAAATTAAAATATAATATGTTTTTTATTTACAATTAATTACTAAAAGCAGTCATATGTGCATCCTGATGTTTGCGTATACATTGCCATCTTCCATTCCTAAAAATGGGTACTTTATTGGAATATTTAAAATTTTAAGACAACCAAGACGTTTCAGTCTAAAGACTTATGCTTCATAGCTACATAATTTAGCGGATTATATAAAATCCCCCATTAAAAAAATTGAGACTAGTCCCGTTGTTTGGAATATTTAAATTTAAATAGTGTTAATTTAAGTATAGTACAGAATTTTAGGGTGATCTTTTTCAATAAAATGTCTAAAGTGTTGTGAGAGAAAGTGTTTTAACATTTATCTGATATTAGGTTGGGATGATTGAAATAATTAGAATTAATAATATTTTGTTGTGAGTTTAATTATTTAATTTGAACTGAAATCAAATCTGTTTATAGTATTAAGTGAACCATTAAAAAAATAATAATAATCAACTTTGACATTAAAAAAATCTGAAGTCCAAATATTTGGTATTAGTTTAAGGTATATTATAAAATAGATTTCATAAGTTGTAATTTGTCATGAGTAGGGTATCTATTGATTAGAAGAAACGTTAATATCATGCTCAAGGTTATGTGGTATGCTATCGTACATCAAGACTCTCTACAATATTAGATGACATGATAACTTTGTTTACTCTAACATAGACAAAGGCTCAATAAACCTTCATTAAATTATCTCAAAGAGCTTTAGGTTATCAAAAGATTTCATGTGTGTTTCTTCATTATCCATATTATTACATGTGATATGTTCTCTCTAAGCTGATTTGTTTCAGTGATCTATTTTACATTTCATTTAGCATCATACTACTTGATGGGAGAATGAAAGCTTTTGAGATAAGAATTTCACTTTCTTTTGAAATTTTTGCTTTTATTTATTGTTTAATTTTTATTTTATTTTAAAAAATTATATGTATTTTGTTTATGTCTAAAAGAGATCTAGATAACTTATTGTTCTATTAATTGGTCAAAGTTGATGTCTTGTACTTCACTCATTTTTAAAGAAGACAAAATATGGAAAAGATTTCTAATTATTAGTTGTTTCGTTTACATTTGATAAGGTTTTCAATTATGTTGATATATATTTTAGAGTTTGTCCTTTATTGGTGAGGCTTTCACTTTTTGATTGAACATTTGTTCCTCTTTAAGAAGTCTAATAAATTATTGTTGGGGATTTTGAGAGGTTGTGGCCTTGGATATCTTTCAAAACCTTTGTAGTGTGTTTCATGCACATACTACCTTTAATAGATACCTCAATGTATTCCCAATCATTCTCTTTGAACCCCTTATTCCTCCCAAGTCTATAGGGTTCCATGTGATTAAATATTTGAGTTGCAAGTGTCATAGTTTGTAGAAGCTTTCTCTTACCTTCTAATTCCTTGGTGCTATTCATAGCACCTTGTCAAGATTTTGGCTAAGTTCTTATCATTTCCAAGAAGCCTTCAATGTTCTATCTATCAATTCTAGAGATCTCAATGCTTGCAAAACTTCTACTTGTGTGGGCCCCACTCATTCATTTTTATTGGCTTTACAATTATTCTCATCTTATTGTTGACTTACTAGGTTTAGATTCCCACAAGTTGTTCATTATTCATAAATATCACAAACAACCTCCTTTTGAAGACACTAATGTCATAATGGGTCCCACTACTTTCTCATATGTTTTCCCTTTGGAAGGTTCTTCTTGGCTACAACCATGCTAACTGTAGAAGTTGAGAAAGCCAACTTCACAGACCTCGAAGATCACCTGCATGCAAATAACCTGTCACAGAAAGAAGAGATGGAGACAAACAAGCAAGGGTGCTCTGAAAGCTGAAAAATGTATTCATCCAAGAGAGATAAATTACAATGATGAATCCTTATAAAAGGATATTGTGCAACCCTAAAAGAAACCCTAATAGGTAGACATTTAATAATTAATATAATTATTAAATGTCACAAATGCAAACTAAAGTGAAATCTTAAGAGAGGAATAAAGGTAATTTAATCAACATGATTAAATTAAAACCTTTACTCTAACACCCCCCCTTAAGATGAGCAAAAGTGCAGTTACAAACATGTGCAAGAAAGCAAAGGTAACTACAATGCAAGAAAGTAAACTTGGGTCCCGGCAACAAGGCCTGATCAGGTACCCAATTACAACCAAATCTCTGTAAAGTGGAGAAATAGAGAAAACCTCATGGGAAAAACTCTACTCCAAAAAGAGATGAAAGAAATAAATGCACTAATAACAGAAGGATAGGAGGTGGATAACATGATACCCCCCATAGACAACTTCTATCATATAAGTACATATACAATGGTCTCCATAGGAGAAAAAGAAAGAGACTAGAAGCCCCCCCCACAATGAAGAAACTCCTGTCGCACATATGGATGCCTGAGGTAGAATCCAAAAAGAGATCCTGAAGCGGCATATAATATTCCTCCCCTTGGGAAGAAATGGATCCAAAGGACGAAGATGAAGAAACCCCGTGAAGAGAGAAGAATCAATCTGTCTCAAGATGTGTGCCATAATAGGATGCTGAAGAATCCCTCTGTCTGAACTGAAACAAAAGATGTCAAATCTAAACTGAACTGAAGACTCAAAAACTGCAACCTCTGAATGCACAGATGATGGTGGGCTAACAGCTGGAATATGGCTGTCAACAAAGAGGAGCTGAAAATCCTCAAAGTAATCCTCCAAGTCTGCAATATAGGACTCTACAAACAAAGACGAAATGCCTACAAGATAAGAATCCCAAGTAGCCATGTCTGAAAGATGTATGATGTCCGGCTTAGCTGAATCAATAGGAGCCAAAGAAGAGGCAATATCAAACTGATCAGGAACAAAAGGAGATGATGTTGATACATATATAATCTCAGTCTGAAGAGTAGGAACTGTGAGACAATCCTCTGATTTATCGGAATATGTAAGGGTGTCTAAATATTGAAGTTCCTTCAAAGTAGCATGATCAAAAGGTGTGTTATCTCTCCAACCAATGGGTACAAGACAATCTGAAGCAGGATCCTTTGGGAATGGAGAAAGACTGGGGTCTCCATAGATCTCCCAAAGACGTGTCCAAAGTGAGTGAGGACAATCAATGCCCGATATAGCCCACACAGTGTCAGAATCAACACTAGACAAAATAACTCCTACTATGTGATTTCTAATGATATCCCAAGCTAGTTTTCCCTCTAAAGTTGCTGGTTCAGGTATGAGATCATACAAATAAGGCAAAATATTAAGCCACCTACAGTGTATAAGTATGCCCTTTGCCCATGACTCATAATTACCCCGTTCTAGAAATACAACTGAAGGGTGAGTAGAAAAACCCATGATAACTCTTCAAATTAACAAATCTGAGACAAAATGACTTTAATACTGATAAAGCAGATCAAATAAAGCCATCCCACGCAAACAAATCATTTCCAAGTCTGAAACGTCCAAGTAAATTGACAGATGTGTGAAAACACAAAGTACTGAATAAAATGTACCTGGTGTAGATTCTGGAAAAATAAATGATATATCTGGAAAGAGCACAGAACCACCTTTCCGACACCTATTCTCTTTCGAAAAACGGAGTCCGTATGCAAAAGATATGGCTCCTGGAGTGCAAAAAACTTGTTCTGACTTCGACTGGCAAAAAACACTACAAAACGGAAAAATCAGAAAAAAAGATCTGCATCTTTTAGATCGGGCTCGGAACCAGCTTTCCAACGCCTATTTTCATTCGAAAATCCGAGCTAAAATGCCCGAGTTATACCCGATTTAGTAAAACTGCTCCAAAAAAGCCCAAATAGGCCCTTTAAGCCCTCAAGGGCTTAAAAAAAATAAGCCCCTGGTCCTCTGGGCGACCAGGGGCGGGCGCAGGGGGTGGCGGCGCGGGGGCGGCGCTGCTGGCGGCGGGCGGCGATTTCGGGCGGTGGGCGGCGCGCAGGTGGCGCCCGGGCGGCGCGGTCTCGGCGGGCGGCGCGGCGGGCGGCGGCTGAGCGCGGGGCTGCGCGTGGGCGGGTTACCGCCAGCGGCGGTGGCTGCCGGGTGGCCGCTGGGCTGGGCAGTGGCTGCACCCAAAATTTTTTTTAAAACTGCGTTTTTTTGATTTTTTTGATTTTATTTTTTCGCCTCGGTTTTCGTGCCCTAGGGTCGTACGGCCTTGGGGCCAAAAAAAATTTGCCCCCTGGAGCAACTGTGTCCAAATCAGACGAATTTTATATGGAAATAGGGGTTTTTGGGCGCTACGAGCTCAACGGTGAGGTCCGTTTGGGCTCAAAGTGCACCGAAAAAAAAATACCCCTATTCCAAAATAAAAAACAGAAGACACACAGATCTGATGCAACCAAAACCGGAAAATCAGATCTAACCCTCGTAGCTCCAAATTCTTCAGAAGACAAACAGGAAGCAGCAGGTCTGGAGCTCTGATACCATGTAGAAGTTGAGAAAGCCAACTTCACAGACCTCGAAGATCACCTGCATGCAAATAACCTGTCACAGAAAGAAGAGATGGAGACAAACAAGCAAGGGTGCTCTGAAAGCTGAAAAATGTATTCATCCAAGAGAGATAAATTACAATGATGAATCCTTATAAAAGGATATTGTGCAACCCTAAAAGAAACCCTAATAGGTAGACATTTAATAATTAATATAATTATTAAATGTCACAAATGCAAACTAAAGTGAAATCTTAAGAGAGGAATAAAGGTAATTTAATCAACATGATTAAATTAAAACCTTTACTCTAACACTAACATCCCCTACAATGCATTAGAGAATAATTTCTAGTAGCATCTAATGGTTCATATTCTTTGGCATCATATCTTCCAAGTGTTACCAAGCTTGAGCTTATAGAAAACACCTTTAGTATACCTCCTTTTCTCTTTAAGAAGCTTTTGAGCCCCTACTGCATTATCACACCCATTAATTCAAAAAACAATGTCTATTGATCTAGAGCTTCTTAAAGTTCCCTTTGTAAAATGGAGCTATACTTTCACAAGGATTTTCACATGGAAACCATCTACCCTTCTATTGATGTTAGCATTGTACTTCCTTCTACCAAGTTTGTTTGACTACCCTAGTCAATAGATACTAGTCCAATGTGGAATCCCATGACTTACTTGGTGTAGTGTTGTAGATTATATCCCTTTACAATTTCTCATTTATTTTGGACATGACCTTGGTGGTTCTACCTAATGTGTATATTTAATTTATGTCTGATTGTGCTCATTTTCAAGACAATCTTTGTTAAATTGGTACATTCCCCTATTCACGACATTTCCTTGACTCAAACTGCGAAGACTAGGGTGACAACACCCATATCTAACTAGTTTGGCTCCAAATTTTGAAATATGAAACTTGAATTTGTAAGTAGCAATAACTTTCCCTCTGATGTCAACACACACCAAAAATTAAATCCTAAAAGGTGTAAGTTTCATATAGATACAACTCCCTCTCTCATTTCAAACTCTAGCATGATCTAACTATCAACTAGCATCCTATGAGTATTCAATTTATCATATTTGATTCAACTAAGCATAAATCTGCAATAAAGGAGTAAGAAGCATTTCAGCATACATCTTTGTTATAGCAATCATGATCAATTTCGGTGTGTTTCTCCATGATGAAGCCATGCATTAACATCTCCTCGCAATATCAAGTCTTATGTGAGACTTTATGCCAAGGGTTCAATACTTGAGGTAATACTTGTCAATTCAAGAATTTTCATCATTATTTAGCCTCTATCCTACCTAGCACAAGATCTCTTTTACATCAATCCTAGATATTGTGGAGGTGGGAACACCAACATGGGGTTTGACTTAGTCAAGATCCTATACAACATAAATCTTCCTCCCCATTTTCATGTATGCAAGTTTAAACCTAATAAGAAATAGTATTATAGGAGCACAAAGAAGATAGTGATAGACATTTATAGATTTCAAACAAGAGCAAACACCTAGACCACGGCACCCAACACACATATACGACTTTTTTTGGCTAAATTTCAAAGAGACTGACCAATGGGATCTCCTAAATGTGAATGTTCTTTATTCTATTTGCATATACATCCTTAGACCAAGGCGCTCAACACACCAACCTGGCACTTTAGGGCTCAGTTTTTAGATCTAGGTTGCTTTCTATGTCTTATTTCTAGATATGGTCTTCTATGTTTTATTTTTATTTTGTAATTTTTTATTATTGTTAAAAGATATCACTTTCCTATCATTAAACCCAAATCATACATGCATTCATCTCAATTCCAATTTACACCTTTTAAAAAGGGAACATAGACCCAATTGTTCATCTCTCCTATTAAGACTAGTATAGTTGAACCTAATTATGTTCCCCAATTATTTGTATGGACAATTGATATCTTCTCTTGCATCCAAAGGTTGGGACCCCATTTCCACACCATATCATTTTGATGAGCCCTTATGTTTTATGCTTGCATAACTTCTTATTTGGATTTTTAGATCTAATTTATATTTGCATAATATTTTCAATTTAGATGCAATCACTTTTAAAATTTATTGCTTATGTTCTTGTATTGGCTAACCATTCACAATATTGCTATCTCATATTTCTTAATTTTAGTTGGTTAATTAATCACACCATTTCTATTTCACATAGTTTAATTAATTTTATTTTGATAGCATATTTTCTCAACATGGGGTATTTTGTTTGTGTGTTATCCCCTTGTGCATATGATAAAAAATCATTAGGCTTCCTTAACCTTGTTGTATATCATCGTATGCTATGATAAATTTAAGTTTATCAATACAATTAAAACTTTCTTTGAAATCACTGGCATGTACTTATTATCACCTCAAACATAGCATGTCATGAAAATATAAAATCACCCATAAGTCACCAATATCCCTTTTAAAATTTACATTTTATATCTTTATTCATTCATATTCCTTAATTCCATTCATTCATATCCATTTAATTATCATGCTCATATACATGAAATTGACCCCCTCTAGTTTTTTACTACTTTCCTCCTTTTTTTATTATATTTCTTTCTTTTTCTCTTCCTTTTTAGCCTCTTCTCCCTTTATTATTTCACCTATGATCTTCCAAGTTTCCTACACTTTTGAGGGGGCATCCCTATTCATTTCTTAAATCACTTGGGGAAACTTTTCATCACTTTCATCTTGCCTTGGTATCTATATTTATTTTATTCAAAACGTCATTTCATCAATTTATGTTCCAATGACATTCTAAAGAGGATCAAAATGTAGATATATAAAACCTATCATCACTTATAATTTGGCATAATTTAACATCATTCCTAACAACATTGCCATGTTGATTGAAAAAGTTTGATGAAACTCTCATACTAACATCAACCTAAGTAATTAAATAAAACATTTTAATAAATTAAATCATCACTTCTATACTAATGAATTAACTTTTTATTTAATTACTTTGGATGATGTTAATATGTTAGAATTGATAAATTTATTCAGTCAATGATGCAAACATTGTAATTAGAAGAATTGACAAATTTAAGGAGTCTACACCTATATCTTATTTACATAGAACTATTATAGATCACCTATAATTTACTAGTAGTGATTCTATTAGTAACTTTGAGTAGCATTCAAGAAGACTATGCATAAAATATGAATATATAAGGAGTATTATAACGTAGGCTAGATATGTGGATACTAGGAGGTTTATTGGCGGGTTTGTAACTTGCTCAATTTGTCATGCAAATTAGTTGGGTGTAATTGATGAGATAGGGTCATTATTCTACATATAATTGAGTATGTGGTGAATATACTTGATTATGTTTTGGAGGAGATTAAGCTTTAATGTTTATATTAAAATAATGGGTTAAGGCTAGATCTAGTAGTGTAAAGATAAGACATTTAGTGTGTCATCTTGCCTTGGGGTTCTTATATTTCATACTTGGGAAATACTAGGGATGAGATGGTGGACATTTGTTGGATGTTGCCAATACTTTTTTGAAGCCCATGAGAATAGAGGGGTCGATTGTGGTCAATTGGTGAATCATGCTTATACTTTTGGTTGATAGCTCATGGATTTGATGGAGTTACCTTTTTTCTCTTGCAAGGAATATGAAAAATGATAGAATGTTAGAATTAGGTGTTTCATATATCTTAAAGTCCTAAAATATGGATTATTTAATTATTTATGTTCATTTGTAATATTTAATATGCCCTTAAGGTAAATGGATAAGTAACACTTATAACAATAATTATATTACATGTGTATTATGTTAGACAACTCAGATAACCGGTGAACAAGTAAGAGGGGGGGGGGGGGGTGAATCAGTTGTTAACAGATTATAGAACTTTAAGCATTAAAACCTTATTACCAAAATACATAAACCAAATACCGGAATAGCAGATATAACAGTTAAGCACAAATATAATCCATATAACATTTACCAACCATCCACAAAAGACAACACCAAGATTTGTACGTGGAAAACCAGGTAAAGGGAAAAACCACGGTGGTAAGCCTACCCACAGTCAGATGATATTTCTGCAGTAAGTATGTGATTACATGAAGAGGGTCCTGCACATGTAGGAAGGCCAACAGCCTAGAGCGCACTGTTCATCACAAAAGGAGCCTCACTGACTACAAAATAAATCTAGACTACAATCTCAAAAGAAGAGTGAACTGCAAAAATAACATCTCCTATGCCTAAATACAGTTATGGTTAAGCTCAGTACCAGAGGTCTTAAATATCTTTCACCA